>NC_135536.1:180769895-181377389 GCF_045843805.1 Urocitellus parryii
GTCTATATATTTTCATGTGTACATCCATATTATCCACAAATAATGACCAATTTGACCCTGGCTTTCCATTTCTATGCCTCTTGGTTGTTTCCGTGTTTTGTAGCATTGGTCATAGACTCCAGTGGAATTTCAAAGGGTACTAATTAATACTTAATTTGTACTTAATTTGTGATTTTCCAATTAACATGTTTTTTTTTTTCTTGGAACATCAAATTTAACTCAAGGTCTCAAAAATTTTCCCTCCTGAGACTCTGGTTTCCATAAACATTTTGAGGAGGCTGGAGGGAGAAAAAGAAGGAGGAGAAGGAAGAAATGAATCAAGAAAGACAGGAGAGAGATAAAGAGAGAGGGTGGGAGAGTAGTCTTCAATCAGTGTCCTAACACCACTTCTGAATACCTCCAACCCATTCTTCAAAAAGAAGCTAGATTTTATAAATTAAACTAGATTAGTATAAATCATATCTTCTTACATCTCAATGTCCATCAATGCCAGAAAAGATCAAAATGCCTATAAAAAGCCTGGCGTGGTGGCACATACCTATAATCTCAGTGGCTCGGGAAGCTTAGACAGGAGGATGGTGAGTTTGAAGCCAACCTCAGCAATGGCAAGGTGCTAAGCAACTCAGTGAGACCCTGTCTCTAAATACAAAATAGGGCTGGGGATGTGGCTCAAAGGTTGAGCACCTGGAGTTCAATACTCAGTACCAAAAAAAAGCCTTACAAAGCATGTCCAGCCTGCCTGTCTTAGGCCCCAGTTTTCTTTGCTGTCTGTACTCCAGCCACCCATTCTCAAGTGTGCTCGCCCGCTTCTCACCTATTGCTTTCCCAGGTATCATCGCTGTCTGGAACCTGCCACCCTCCACTCTTCCCCTTCAAGTTTCGTATATGTGCCATTTCCCCGGAGCTGCATTTCCTTGTGAATATTTCATTTTTTCTTAAAGTTTGCTACTATTACATCATATGTATTTACCATAATTAGTTCATCTATTCATCACTGGTGAACATTTGGATTGATTCTACTTTTTGGCTATTGTGAACCGTGCTGTTCTGAGTATTCAAGTACAAGTATCTGGTTGAGTCCCCTTTTTCTACCCCTTTAGGACACCATGTTCTTTTAATAGGTTGTACTTATCTATGCTTCTTGTGTGGCCCTTATTTGCATGTTTCTTGGTTTAGTGTCTACCTGTCCACACTGTGGGCTTCAAGGAACATTTTTGACACTGTAGCACCTGGCACAAGGCTGAACCATAGACAGTATTTGATTAGCGTATGAATGAATTAGCCCTGGAAAAAGCAAGTTGTCCAAGCTGAACTTGGGAATAGACTTTTGAGGTGTCTGGAAATAGACAAGATAAGTTTATTTTTTTTATGTGGCTCCAAAGCAGCCTCTTGTTATCCTTGCAGAGTGACCCCTCTTCAGTGACCAAGCACATTCCAAACTCTGAAAACCCCAGATGTTATAAATTTAGGGGAGAGTTTCAATCATACTTTCCCATTTCTTTCCACTGAGGCTTCAGATTGCTGCTATCCACAGCAAAGACACAAATTCTTGTAAGAATTCCAGCTGGGATATCCCCAAAGGGACCGCAATTTGTCTTGTGAGGCCTTTCTTTCTGGACCTTTTCAGCAAGGCAGAATGAGATAAATGTGAATGAGGTTCAGGGCTGATCAGGCTGGCTTTCAGGGTTCCCGTGGTTGAAGCTGAGTTCTGTTTCCATTTGTTCTTCTGATGGTTGTTCTATGACACCAACATTTCAATTTGTGAAGCCCCTTGTTCTCTGGAGCAGACCTGAGCAGGTGTGCTGTGCAGGTGACTGCTCTTCCTGGTCTCTCTCTCTTTCTCCATCTTTCTTTGTCCTTCTGTGTCTCTCCTAGAGGAGAGGACCATGTGTTTTATGCACCCTCTATATGTGTTTTTTTCTCTCTCCGGGGCTGCTCTTGTCCCTTTCAATAAACTGCTTCCTGTCTCCAAGTGGCTGGCCCTATCTCCTTGACAATCAGGGGAGACCGGAACTGGCTGCAATGAATGTGAGGAAGTCTTTATAATTAACAGGATCTCTCTGCTGTTTACACAAACATTTTAAACTATACAGGGAGCCAAGCAGACCGTTTTGCACGTCTGAGGAGAATGTAATTAAATGCGGGGGAGTGAGTAGAAAAGGGGAGGGCAGACCAAGGTTAAGTAATAGGCAGAGCTGGTGCTGGAAGCCACTAGAGGAACTCAGGGCAAAGCCTGTATTCAGGAGACTCCATCATTAGACACCAACAAGGTTTAGGTGCCAGGTACTGAGATCTGCTCTAGGAAAGTGAGAACTGTCTGTCATTCACCTGCCCCAGGTGAATAGAGTCTAATAGGCAGACATAGGAACCAGAAGACACAATGAGCGACTGTAATAGAGAAAGAGACAGTAGGTTTCCAATGTCCCTAGAACGTGACTGGAGAGGTGATGTTTGAACAGAGTCTTGAAGGAAGAAAATGATTAGCAAAGGGAAAACAGGGAAGATCAGGTGCTCTTGGCTGTAGGAAGGGTCTGAGCCAAAACACACAGGCAGGAAGTCAAAGGTGCAGGTGGGGGCCTGAGAACCTCCTGATTTTAACATGCCCGGATAGATGGCAGGATGGGAACAGAGATAGATACGCAGGGGTCATGATTTCAAAAGTACTGGTGTCACTTGAGCTATGTGACTGTTACTCTGCTGGGAATGAGAAGATGCTATGAGACTCTGCAGCAGAACCATCTGATGGAAATTTCTGCAGTGGTGAATGAATCCCTAAGACAGTGGCTATATGTGACTCCTGAGCCCCTGTGCCACTTCAAATATTGCTAAATATGATAGGGAGGCTGATTTTTTTATATTTAAGTTTTGATTAACCAAAATAAATTTAAATGGCCCATTTGGGCATAGGCTACTATATTAGACTACACAGCTCTGATAAATCATACCAGCCTCCCTAGAGAGATGCCATGATCATATTTTCAGAAAACCTGTCCCACAACAGTGTGACGAGAGTGTCAGTTGGTTGGAGGGCCTGATGTTTCAAGAAGAACAATGAAAACATTAGTATAGGAAAGAGCAATCAGACAAGGATATATACCAGGGCGAGGACCAGAAACACTAGGCACGAATCAGTACCTTGGCTGGGGGATGTCCCCCTGAAAGTCAAGTCTGGGATTAGGGTCCTGGGAGCTGCTGATCCACTGCAGCAGAGGTGCAGCAGTGTGGCCACATCTGGGATCCAGGCTGGGGATGGAGATGGAGGCCGAGAAGGTCTTTGATGGCAATTTGGCTTGTGAACCTAGGAAAGTCATCTCTTCTCTTCGGGTCTGCAAGAGTGTATTATGTGCCCAGGAAGCACAAGAAATCAAAGAAAACCCTTGGCTCAAATGATCTAAACCCCAAAGCTGCCCCAGGTCCTCCCTTGCTTCCTTTTCCGAAAGGCACATTTTATCCTCTGATGAAACAATGAGTTAGAGCAAAACCAAGTTAATCAAAATCCAAACAGGCTTTGTTTATTTGTTTGTTTTTTATTCTAAGATATTCACGATTGGGGGGGGGGGAGGAGTCAGGGCTAGCCAGGTAAGATATTTGCGAAGAAGAAGCAGGGGAGTCTCACTCTTCTATCCGGAAAGATTTATTTCTAAGATATGATAATCAAAGCAGCGTAAATTTGGTCTAGAGAGAGGCGAGTAAATCAAAGGGACAGAAGAGACAGTACAGAAACAGCCCTTAAACACATATGGAAACTTGGTGACAGAGGTGGCATGGCAAATGAGCGCTGGTGACAGGGGATGTCCTGGGCAATAAATGTTGTGGGAATCTTTATGTAAAAAGGATCCTCCCCTCTCTACTTCAGACCATGTAGACATCAAATCTAGAAGGAGTAAGTGCCAAAAAAATAGAAAGTTTAGGAGGAGATTTATGAGACTATCTGTATGATCTTGGGGTAGAGATATTTGTTTGTCTTCCAAACAAATAAACAAACAAAATAAAGCCAGTCAACAAAAAGCACAACATGGTAGAGGGTAGGACTGATAAATCTGAATAAATGAAATAAAGTCTTTTGTATGACAACACACATCTATACCAATAGCTGACAAAAGGTTACTCTCTGGAATATACAAAGCACTCCTATAAATCAATAATATAAAGACAAACATTTCACCAGGAAAAAAAAATGGACAAAGGCTCCAAGCAAGGGACGCATAAAATATGAAAACCAAATCACCAACACGTATATGGGAAAAAAGCTTCCCCACATTAATAAGTCATAGATATGCAAGTTCAAATGAGACACCATTTCCCTCCCATTATAGGATGCCCATTTTTGCTGAGTAGGTTGAGAAAGAGTGGCTCTCGCACGTTGCCAGAGTGACTGTAAATTGGCGTGACTCATTTGGAGATCAATTCAGCAATAACAAATAGAATTGAAGATGCGCACAGTATAAGACCCAGCACTCGTCTTTAGAGATGTTTACCCTCCATGATCCGTCACATGTATACACAAACACACTCAAGGCAGTGTTGCTTGTGAACAAGGGGAATTGGATCCACCCTCCCTGACAACCGGAATACACCACACACGGTAGTATAGTCACACGACGAGGCACTAGATAGCACAGAAAATAGTGAAGTGAATCAGGTTCTCAGAACTGATACCTTGAGATCCTACTGAAATACTTCTGAGGCACATGGGACTGGACAATCCTGTTAAATTATTGTAATTCAGTCTATGGTTGTTGTACACTTTGCAGGCTTTTCAGATTATGGTTTAAATGATGTTATGTTTAACAGCAGAAATAAAAAGGGACTCTTATTTATTGAGAATTTACCAATGAATATTGTTTAAATGATTCCATGTACTACCTAACTTTATCCTCATAATAACTTATAGATTATTATAATCAAACAATAGATGTTATTGTTATTCCTGATTTACAGGTGAGGAAAATGAAATGGAAAGAATGTATTAAATAATGTATCTGAAATCACATTAAAAAAATAAAGTGAAAGAAAAAGAACAAATATTTAAGGTCAAGATAGTAGTATAGACCAAAGCCTCATAAATAGCTTCTGAGATTATGTCTATAGGACAATGTGATTATTAGAGTACTTTTTATTGTATTTCTACTTTTTGTTGATACCGAGGATTGAACCCAGGGGCACTAGATCACTGAGCCACATCTCCAGCCCTATTTTGTATTTTATTGAGAGACATGTCTCACTGAGTTGCTTAGTGCCTCACTTTTCTGGCTTTGAACTCACAATCTTCCTGCCTCAGCCTTCTGAGTTGTTGGCGTTACAGGCTGGGATTATAGGCATGCGTTACTGCGCCCAGCTTAATTTATTTTTGATTAATATATATTTATTGTACATATTAATGGTGTTCAGTGTGATATTTCAACACATGCCTATAGCGCACAGTAGTCAAACTCAGCCTCTCTATTTCCATCCTTCCACAATCTTTCCAAACCTCTCACTACTATCACTATTCAACTTTCTAGTTGATATTTTAGCTTCCACACATGAGGGAGAACATGTGGTTGGTACCTGTCTTTCTGGGTCTGGCTTACTTCACTTAATATAATGTTCCTCAGTTCATTCTATTTTACAAGTATTGTTTTGGAATAACTTTTTTTCTTATCATTAATAATAATAATAATAATAAAATGGGCATCACAAATAAGCACATAAAGGAATATGAAATGAAACCATACCTCTACTACCTAGAAATCACTTATAACATTTTGGGGCATTTGCCTCCAATTTTAACACTATATCCAAGCAGAGGTAGGAAAAATTTCCATCCCAAGAGGAAACTTAATTACTGATGGTTTCTGACCTGCAGTTTGACGTGACCTCCCCATATGGCTTATCTTGGGGCAACATGAAGGTGCAGGGTGGACTGTGGGGACAGACGTTCATGGATGCTCCATCTGTCTGCCCAGGCAGAGCCCCTTTGATGCTGTCTCGCCGAATGATTAGAGGTGTGCCTGCTGAGCCCAACGGGCTCTCAGTACAGCCACGTCTTCTCCCTCTCTTTGCTGGGACGGAGGCAGATGTTAATCTCTTTCTCATCCTCCTACCTAACGAGGGAACCAAAGTGACCAATGAGGATGCAGGTCACCATGTGTCCTATACAAGGCATAAATACAGGGCATCTGCTGGGAGGTGAGGTCACCACAATAAAGACACCTGCACACACCTGGGATTCTTCCTTTTCTTCTTGCTCCCACACAACCATATCGGTGAGCTCGTTCGCCTCCCTTGTCTAGGAAATATGGCTTGGCATTTATCTAGTGGCAAATGAAGCCTTGAAAAGGGACATTTCCACCCACTGAGTGTGTTCACAAACGTGCCATAAATTCCACCTACAGTTCCAAAATAGGAGTACGGAAATAGTTGGAGCCTTGGCAGCCTGGCTGAGCAGGAACGCGGCTTCCCGCAGGAGCCGCTTCTGAGTAGACAACTTCATTTGGACAGATTCGCACGGGTCTATCTGTTCACAACATGGGCTTCTCACTTTTCAGGCTTCTTCAGGATTTCCCAGGGCTTGGAGAGATATTTGCACAAACTGGCTTCCCGAGGTAAATCCCATGTCCTGTAGCCAGGGCTTGGCATCAAATTGAAAGATAGTGCAAAGGAAATTAATTAAAACCTGGCCAGAGGGATCCCACAGAAACACATTTCAAGAGGAATCAATACAATATAAGATCCACCAGGCAGGGACCTTTTGCCTGTTTTTTTTCCCCCCCTCATAGCTGAATCCCCAAACCTAGAAAAATTCCTGGCATGAAGAATTGTGACAAATAAATATATGTGAAATGAAGGGGCTAACTTCAGTTCATTGCACGTTTGTTGAACTGAGCCTCTGTGCTGAGTTGGGAGCCAGATTTACAAAGTTACTCCTCACCTAGTGGAGGAAAGAAATCTTAAAAAAAATAATAGTAACTATAGGGAAGATGTTAAATACTGTAAAGGGAAACGTGCAAAGTTACAGACAGAGCAAAAGGTGACCTGGATGAATTTGTGCTGGTAGAAGAAGGAGTAGCTGCAGATACAGAATAGAGTTGACATCCCAGGACTTTGAAAGGTTAGTAAGAGCTTCAGGCAGAGCAGAAGCAACATTCTGGTGGAAAGAGGATCACAGGAAGGGTGTGGAATGTGGAAGTGCTCTGCGTTCAGCAATCACCTGGTGAAGCTGAGGACACTATCACCTGCATCCAGGGCAAAGGAGGCTCCGTCTGCATGATGTAGAACCACGGGGAGTAAATTAACAAAAAGGAGCATCTACCCGGTTCCAGGCTCTATGTTTAGTAGGAGACGGACCAAAGCAAATGACACAGATGTGCTCTTGGCCATGGCTAAATGACCATCTAACAATCTGCTGTGGGTCATGGCCAAGTGGGCTGTCTCCTCCATCCTGGTGCTTCTGAAGTCTGTAACACAGTTCACACAAAGCACATGCTTAATAAATGCCTGGATGAACAAATAGAAGGACAACTCAGAAGAAGAGCTCCTAAATTGGAATGCCAAATAATAATAAAGGGGAGGACTATAGTTTTATGCAGAGCAAGGATGCAGCAAAAAACAAACAAACAAGTAGCATGGGTTTGAACTTGACTGACTCAGTTTAAAATTCTGGTTCTACCAAGTGTGGGTGACCTATGATAAAATGCAACAGAGGCTCACGCGGGGAAGGATCTGTTTATGTAGTTGTGGTAGGACTCATTTTCTGGCTGGCTGCTGACCAGAGGTTGCCCTCCTTCTGTCTCGTGCTACCTACCTTTCTCCACAGGGCCCTTGGCAAGGGCGAGCATCTTTCTGCAAGATGGGCTTCGCAGTCTTACATATCAAATCATGGAGTAATCCTATTAGTCTTTCAGTTGTCTATTGATTAAAAGCCAAATGACCGTCCGTACCCACACTTGAGGGCTAGGGATAACACCAGGTGTGGATACCAGGAGGTAAGGATCTTGGGGGTCACCTTAGAGTCTGTCTACCAAAAGCACAGAGTTTTTCTCTCTTGTTACCCACTGAATTCCTAGCCCCTAGAATAGTTCCTGGTCCATGGTAGGTCCTCAGGCAATAAATGTACTGAATAAAAGAATGGGAAGATCAAAAATATGTTTTTCATAAGGGAGATGGGCCTGGCTCATATTGGTATGTATTTCTGTGCTTCATCATGGAAACTCAGAGCCATATCACGTGTGCGTGTGTGTGTGTGTGTGTGTGTGTGTTTGAAAGAATGAAGAAGTGGAGAAGGTGCTGCATTCTGAAAGCAGCTAGAAGCAGAGGTGAGAAAGATAGTGTTGAGGCAACGAAGGAGTGGATTTGAAGCTGCTCTCTTCAGTGCATGGCAGGTCTGAGTAGATGGTGAACAAACCAAGGCAGAGCAGAGATGCAGCCTCCATCTTCTCCCGGGGGCTCTGGGGTTTTCCATCGCATGTGCCAGAAGAAGAGTCAAAGCATCACTTTAGATTGGTGCTCTCAGGCTTCACCTTCCCTGGGGGATAATCAGAAGCTAGTTCTGCCCCACAGAGCATCATTTGGACATGCATTTTTCTGATATATCAGATAAATAATTTCATTAGCAAAAGAAAAATGTAATGAAAAAGTTAAAATATATGGAATAAAAAGAAGAGGAAAAATAATAGCAAAAGCAAGTCACTGGAATTGAATTTTCAGACCCTCAGAGGATACCATAATTATAAAGAAGGACTCGGCCCCTCAGGCTGCAACTTGGGCTGGTCTGGGAGAAGCCAGAGGTCTAGGTCAGACTCCCTGTGGATTTGGTTGCAAACTCCTGTTCTGCACTCAGTTGTATCTGAAGACAAAACGGGTTGTCCTTTGAACTTATTAGAAGCTTTGAAAAACAGGTAGCATTTCAGCTTTTGGAAACCCCAACTTTGTTGTGAAATTGACATGTGCCTGGAAGTGGCAAGGGCTCTTTCTTCCCTCCCACTAGCTGGGACTTCAGGGGACAGTGGCTTTGTGGATGAATAGATTTACAGGCAGCCTGATCCATATCACCCCAAAGAGGGACAGAGGCTGCCCCCACACAATCTCTCTCACTCTGAGTGCACCTGAAGTTCAGACAATGGCAGGCAGGCCCGACCCGCTCCTCACACCACATGCATTTCAAAGGATGCTGGGAACAGATTTTCAGGCAGGGGGGCACTATAAATGCTCAGATGGAAGAAGCCAATTGAAATCAATGGGAATTGATTTAGAGTGTGGGGGCCACTATGTTAAAATCTCCTACCTCTTGATAGAGTTTCATGAATATTAACGAGGTTAAGATCAATAACGGGCTGATTTTCGGATGCAAACCTGACTTCTTCATCCATAGATTGAAGGACTGGAAGCATAGTATTTTTTTTTTTTTCCTGCACTGTTCCTTCCTACTGCTTAGTGAACCCAAAAAGCAAAAACTCCAGATGAAACCTTCAAGGCACATGCACTGTCACATGCAAGTTTGTTATTACTCTCTTTTTGTTCTGCTTATATCTGAGGAGGTTCTGTATTTGAGGCATGTATGCAAATACATGTGAGTGTTTATATATGTTCATTTATTTAGTGATTCATGTCTCGTTTCCATCAATATTCTCCATCACTATCCTTGATCTTTTTTATATCTAATCTCCACTTTTGCCATGGCCTCATGATTGGTTTCCTGGCTTGCAGTTTTGCTTCTTTTCAATTCACCCTACAAAACACCACAGAAATGATTTCTTTGAAGCTCTGATTCAAACCAGTTCCTCCTCTGCTGAAACATCTTCCACCTGTTCCCCCTTGCCTTCACAATGAAGCCCTAACTCAGAACAATATTAAAAACATGTCAAATTTGGGGCTTAGCAAATAACCAAATTCCATCTATCCTCACACCCAAGTGTTACATATTTTAGCAGAATAAAATAAAGGATAGGAATGAAGTACTCCCAAGAAAACACGGAGGAAGGACATTTTGGATATTCTAAGAAGACACCACAGCAAACTTAAAGTCATGATCATGGTGTGTTAGAACAAGCCTCTGTGTGTGTGTGTGTGTGTGTGTGTGTGTGTGTGTGGTGTTAGAGATCAACCAGTTATAAACTACACTTGCTCTTTGAGTCTAGCCTGAACATTCATCCATCAGAGATCAGGTTAGGACAGAAGATTCTAGGCATTTCATGGGAGGCATTAATCACTATAGTAATTGTGATACCTGTCAGATCCAGGAACAGAATATATATATATACATATTTACAACATAATTAGGTTCCTCCAATGTGGAGGGAGCTCAGTCAGAATTTAAGGCCTACCTAAGCTCATCAAGAGGGGAAGGAAGAATTCTGAATCACTTTCCTCTGTGGTGTAGATGCTTGGACAAGGTTCAGACCCACTGCATGACATTGACTTCTGCTGGCCCATTTGAGAGGCTGGGACAGGGCTCCTCCCCCGTCTCCTGAGGAGTCCCCTTCCTTTCTCTGGTGCCTGTGAGTGGGGTCAAACACTTCTCGGAACACTACTTATCGGAATTTCTCCTGCCCTGCGTAGGGACTGGGTCATGCTCATTTAGTCGCCTTCCATTATCCGCTGACCCTTCTTATCTCCCACTGAGATTTATTAGGACTTCAGAGACACCAGCAGTGGCCTGGGCCCTGATACTTCAAGATGCACAGAGCACATTTTGCTCTCCAAGTTCTTGCCTCTCTGATATCTCTTTTGGTTCTCCTGCAGTCCAAGGATAGGTACTCTCAGCCCTCTTTTGCGGATGTTTAAACCTTAGCCCAGATACTGGCCCCAGTCTCACTGTAACTGGGAAGTGGAGTTGTTAAGCTAGATTCTTCTGTTCAATGAGCCCACCTACTTCCTTTCTTTAAGTCTGCTCCAGGGTCCCCAGATTGGAGAAGTTTGTGTGACAAGAGAAACTGATTCCCATGTAAAATTGTGTATCCTGAGCTCAGACTAGTCCTTAACATTCCCTTGCCATGGTCTAGTGAGTGGCCTATATGTCCATGTTTCCAAGAATGATTTTATTTCTTTTCTGCTTTCCCCAAACTTTATGTTCCTGATCCTCACACCTTCCTTTCCATGGATGACGGTGGCTGCTGATTTCTGAGTGGACTAGATGAGAGATCAGCTCTACTCCCTGTCTGGCTGCAGAAAGTACCAACAGGCCTCCCCTGTCTTCCTGCTTCCACAGCAGAGCAGCTGCCCCTCGACTGTGCTCTGGGGCCTTCTTGCTCTCTTCATCTTAACTTTCTCCAGGATGTTTCCCACTTAACATCCATTCTCTCTCTTGCAAACTCAATCTAAAACTCTAATTCAAGATTGAATTTTTGAAATGCTCAAATCAAGCACATAACAACAACAAAAGTCCTCCCCCAGTTTCTGCCCCATCTCTACTGCTTCCTTCATGATCAAATTTCTCTAAAGAGCTGTGGATGCTTCGTGGCTCCCTTCCCCGCCCCTCCCCCACCTCCCATTCACTTCTTAGTCTATCGTAATCTGGTTTCTTTTCTCATTGCTTATCAAAAATGTGGTGACCTTCCACATGGCTAAATCCAATAGACCTTTATCAGTCACTGTCTCCCTTGACCTCTTCATGGCATTCAACTCCATTGACACTCCCTTTCCTTCTGGAAAGTTCCTTCCTTTGGCTTTTGTGATACCACATCCCCTTGGCTTTCCTTACTTTGAAGAATCTGCTCTGTCCCTTTGCACCCTTTTCCTGAATTCTGCCATTAGATGTGACAGTTGTTTGAGGCTCCCTTTAAGGTTTTCTTCCTTCTGAGATGAACTTGCATGCCAGAAAGCCAGGAAGGTATTTTCAATACCTTTGTTTCTTCTTCCTCACCTCATTCAATTCATCATCCAGTCCTCCTAAGAAACTTTCAGTATTCTCCTTCCTAATGTTTTGGATGTAGAAAGAACACTGGACTGATAGCCGCAGACTAGGCTCTGTCACTTACAAGCTGTAAGCCCTTGGGGTATGGTGAATGTCTGGTGCATATGTAAATAGAAGGGCTTTCAGGTGAAATGGGCCAAGAAGGAGATTATGGAATATGGACCCTTCCTTTGCCTAACAATGGACTCAGTTTCTTAATCAGTGTTGGGATTTTACAACTTTGTTTTCCAGGGCAGACTTTGCCAGTAGAACCCAGAAATGGGTAACACTGGACCCTTGCTGGAGGTCATTGGAGAAGGAGAGCAGCTCCCTTTGAGGGGAACTTACTGCTGAAGCAGTGGACTTGTGGGCTTGGCAGAGTCTCCTAAGAGGGTTCCAAAGTTCAAGTTCAGCAGCACTTACAGGGCACCTTTCTTTGACTGTGAATGTTCTTCTGAATTTTGTTCATCTCTCCCTCACCTGAGTTCTAATTCAGAGCATTCTTCATGAGTCTATGAGATTGAAACTCTGATCTTGCTCCCCGGCCTAGCAAACCTTCCTCAAATTTGGCAACTTCTTATAGCGAATTGTGTTTTCCTTTTGGGAAACAGACTTGGAGACTCTGAGTTTTACGGATGAGAGCTCCTGGGACTATCGCTCTAAGGAAGTGAGGATGCCAGAGTCCGGCAGAGGGAGGAGTTGCCTGGTAACCGAGTTGAACAGTTCTTCAGCCAGTCCCACCAGGAAGCTGTGATGGATGCAGGTGGCCAACCATTCAATCTCCTCTGCACTGACCAATGACTGGAGTCAGCTCCTAGGGTAGAGAGAACATAGTGTTGGGTTGGGTCCTTTCTTCAGCCAAACGCCTTTCCCAGAGAGGGGTGCAGGTATGAGCCATCAGCCGCATCTCACCTGGCAGCCATGCTTTGGTCCTGAAGAGGGACCTGGATGGTGCAACAGGATTTCTACCACCCTCACCTGCCCAGAAGGATCACACTCTGCGGCTGCTCCTAACCTCTCATCCCTTCTCTTCTCTGACCAGGCTGATACACAAACAGACTCCTGGCCTTGTTTTGGCCTTTCTCCATCTCCAGACTCCCCCTCCCCTTCATTCTCTTATCTTATACCTTAACCAAACCCCAGCTGCACCTGGACAAGCCTGGCACATTACCCAGAGACACCCAAGCACACAAACTACCCTATTATACCCATCCTTTCTTCCTTTCTTCCTTCCTTCCTGTTTCTCTCTCAATGTATTTCAGGTCAATTCAACAAAATCTCAATGACCTCTTCTAGGACATGGTATATGTAATTGTTATTATTTTATATTTAGTTTAATCACACATCCATTTGACCCAGCTATCCCACTCCTTGGCATATACCCAAGGGACTTAAAATCAGCATACTATAGTGACATAGCCACATCAATGTTTAAAAAAGCCCAATTCACAATAGCTAAGCTATGGAACCAACCTAGGTGCTCTTCAACAGATAAATAAAGAAAAGGTAGTATATATACACAATGAAATATTAGTCAACCTTAAAGTAGAATAAAATTATGACATTTGGAGGTATATTGATGGAGCTGGAGAATATCATGCTAAGTGAAATAAGCCAATCCCCCCAAACCAAAGGCCAAATGTTCTCTCTGATAATGTGGATGCTAACACAAAATAAGTGGGAGGAGGAAGAATAGAAGTTCATTGGATTAGTCAAAAGGGAATGAAGAGAGGGGGTGAGGGGATGAGAATAGGAAAGACAACAGAACGAAATGGACATAACTTTCCTATGTTCACACATGAACACATGACCAGTGGAACTTCCCATTGTAAGAGTAAAAAGAAATTGAAGTTAAAGTGTAAAAGACCGGGCATTGTAAAGTTTCTAAGCTGCAAGGCCTAAGTTAAAAAGTGAAGGACCAGGTATTGTTAAGTTCCTCTGCTACCCCCAAAACCTGAAATTCCTGTAGCTGTAAGGACAATACCCGGAACTGCCCAGTAAATATTCCTCCTGACCCTCTGGTTGTTTAATAACCTAGGACCCTGTGTAGCCTGGCACGTAGGCATCCAAGGCCCAAACCAATCAGTTTAAATGTGTACCCCGATTAGGAGTGACCAATCACCCCGGCCCGCCCTGTTCCCGCCAATGAATGTACTAATCAAGTCTAAGAATTGTTGTTTGATTTTTCCCACGGTGTATGGTGATTTGTTAAAGGAGACTGTGATGTGTGTAAAGTCCTCGCCCTCCCCAAAAAGTGTACTTAAGCACTGCTCAACCCCTGCCCAGGGCTCTGGGCTGCTCTCCCTTCTCGAGTGGGCACGGAGCCCCAGCATGCTGGATCAATAAATCCGCTTCTGCCAATTGCATGAGTGGTCTCTTGGTGGTCTCTTCCTCCGATGCTTCGCCGGTCCCTTACACCATAATGTACAACTACAATGAGAAGTTAGACCCCATGAATGTATAATGTGCCCAAATACATTCTACTGTCAAGTATAACTTAAAAGAACAAAAATAAACAAAAAAGGGAAACTAGTTACAAGATTTAGCTATGGATTCTATTGCACTTAACAATATGTTGACAGTGGTATGCCGGCACTGACAAGGACTAGCTTGTGAAAGCCAAGTGTCCATTTCTTCCTAATTTCACAATCAGGGCATCTTATTGGTAGCCTGAAACTGGACAAGTTGGGATATTTAGACCACAAGGAATATTCACACCACAGTTAGCAGCCAACACTGCCAACCAGCCCTTTTGATTTCACCCCCACATATAGAGTTGTTAAACACATGGCTGATTGTAGAATCATTTCATGCCAAATGGTGTGTATTTATTTTACTTGTCATATTCTTGAAAATTTTTTGATATTAGATATAAGTACATTTTAGCCACTCAGTGAATGAAGAATGTTCACAGAATATGCAGTTTTCACTAATACATAAAAGGGTTCTCAGAACCTTTTGGGGTTTTTCTACATTTAGACACACAGATGAGTATTTTTCTCAGAGTTACTTAGCAGTACTATGCTCAGGTTGAAGCAAATGCACATTTTATATTACGATGGACAAGGCTAAATTGCCTTTCAAAATAGCCGCTAATTTACATCTTATCAATTGTTTGGGTCAGTGCTGTTGTAATCTTTGTGTTGTTTCCAGTTGTCTTAATGACTGTATATGGCTAATCTTCAAACTGGCAGCTTCCTGAGGCAGATGAAAGGAGAACGGCTGTTGTGCTGAAGTATTTTTATTAGTGAAAACACGATGATAATGATAAAATCGTTGTAAAATAATCATGGAAAATTATGCTTTCCAATATGGCTGCCAATTGCTGAAAGGAAAAAAAATGGGTATTACAAGTTTCTATCTTCATATTGCAGGAGATGTGGTTAACATCACTGAAAGAATTCACTGGGGAATTGGGTCCATCCCAGCCCTCTGATTAAAACGATTCGCTTCTGGTATCTAACTTTTTGCCCCAAAATGTTAACTATAACTTTTTGCACAGGACATCTAATTGAATCACAGTGACCTAAAATCATAGTCTTTGCCTGTAATGGTTTTAAAGGACCATTTCCAGCCTCTGAAGATGAAGTGCTCAGAAATAATTCAGGTGCTTCGTCTAACGCCCTCACTTACAGACCTCCGGCAGAAAATGGGGATTCGGCAGTTTGTTTTTACTGGTTGTATTGATCCGATCTGCAGAATTTCTCCCCTCCACAGCTAAATCAGTAAATTCCACACTTAGCTGGCATTTTGCTCTGGTACTTTTAAGGAGAGTTGAATTTGGAGTCACGAGACAATATATTGTCACTGTTACTGATCCTTGCACATTGCTATTAAGAGGAGTCTATAAAATTCTTGCCTGTGTGTGGAAAATCGCTATTGCCCAACATCAGGGATGAGATGAGCCTTTTGAAAATGAGATATACCTCCTCCGATTCCATTGTACATCTCTTTAGTGAGCTGTGTTATCTGTGGGCATGTCTGGACTTTTTACATTGTAAGGAGTACAAGTCTTTCTTGGGGATCAACGGTACTTTCCCTTTCTCTAGAGAACCAAGACTTGCTAATTTTAAAATGGGACTTTATACCAAAGGAGCTAAACTGTGCTGAGCTCTTCCTGTGTGCCTTGCTGGGTGTTAGGTGCTTTGTGGGGATTACCTGATTTTTTATCTTTACAACCACCATGTGAAATAAATGCTACTGTTATCCCCACTTTACAGACGATGAGACTGGAATTTAGCAGATGAATAATGTTGTACAGCCAGTAAATGATCCAGCGGAGAGAGTCAAACCCAGCACTTTTTATTTTAGGGACCCAGCCCTTTTCTGAGCTATGCATTCTCTCATTTAATTTTTCCTTGGGCCCCTATTGGTTGACACATGCTTTGAAGAATAGCGGGATCTCTGATCAAAAATGAGAGTAAAAAGCACGTGCGAGTCGGTGAGAAGGAAGACCGCACGCCCTGGGTTATCTTTGCTCTTCTTTCCTATTTTGGGATATTTTAAGAGCCTCTGCCAGCCTGGCCCACTCCTTATCCCTTTTAAGACTGGAGCAATAAGTAGCTCACTGATCATTTCTGTCTTTTTTTTTCCACCTTAGGTAGGCAAAAAGAGATTTAAAAAAGGAAAGAGAAAAAAAAATGAGAGAGAAAAGAAAAACACACACATCCCTCATAAGCATTAAAAAATAGTATCGCGGGGGGAACAAAGAAAATGCCTGATTCCACAGGCATTCCTGCTTAAAAGAGGTCTTGTTAAGTGAGAGCTTGTGGAAGACAAAGGCTGCGGCTTTCCTGGGTTTGATGTTTATCTCTGCAGAGCGATACCACTCACACTAATCAAAGTTTTACTGGGTTCAGAAATGCCAAACCAGCACATTTTGTATGTCTATTCCCCAAAAAACACTGTCTGTAAGTGAAAAACATCTGCATCTAGAACAAGACAATTAACAAGGAGACACGTGCATTGCTAATGCTGTGGGTCTATTTTTGGTCACCAGCTAACTGAGGAGCAGGAGCAGGGAAAGAGGGTGCGCCTCCTGCTTTTTCTCGTTTTTATTTTTTAAACTGTAGTTAGATATACATAACATAACATTGACCCTCTTAACCCTTTTTTGAAATGTGCAATTCTGTGGCCCTAAGCGCAAGGACGTGGCCACACAGCCATTACGGCCATGCAGCTGCAGAACATTTTCATCTTCCCATGTGGAAACTCTGTGTCCAGGAAACAGGAACCCCGCACTCCTGTCTACCCCAGTTGCTGGCAATCACCTTTCTACTTCCTGTTTCTGTATTTTTAACTATTTTAGGCACTTCATAGAAGAACTCATAAGATGTTGGTGCTTTTCTAAATTGACTTATTTCACTTAGCGTACTGTCCCCCGGGGTCCTTCCTGTGGTAGCATGTGCCACATTTATTTTCCTTTCTAAGGTTGGATAATATTCCATTGCACATTTATACCACATTTTATGTAGCCATTCATTCATCAGTTGGACACATGGGTTGCTTCCACCTCTTGACTATTGTGAACAGTGCTGCTATGGACAAGGGTATAGGGGTATCTGGTCATGTCCCTGCTTTCAATTCTATTGATTGTAGACCCTAAAGTGGAATTGCTGGATCATTTGGTAGTTGTGTGTGAGTGTGTGTGTGTGTGTGTGTGTGTGTGTGTTGTTTGTTTTGTTTTGTTTGTTCTGGGGATTGAACCAAGGGTGCTGTATGCTATAGCCCTAGTCTTTTATTTATTTATTTATTTTTAAAATTTTGAGTCAGGGTCTAAGTTGCCAAGGCTGGTCTTGAACTTGGGATCTTCCTATCTCAACCTCCAGAGTAGCTGGGATTACAGGCCTAAGCCACCATGACTGGCCTGTGACCAATTTTTTGAGGAACCTCTCCACTAGAGTGTGATTCTTCTTTGTCCTTCTTGAGCCTCTTCTTGGCTCAGCTCAACTCCAGGTTTGGGGATTATCCCTGGGGCAAAATACTGGGGATGAGAACTGTCTGAAGATTGCATCTCAGGGCTTTGTAGAATGGGGTCAAATGATGCTGATGGACAAATTGGATCAGCTTTTTGAGCCAATATAAAAAGGCCACACGTTGTTGGGGGCTAACCGTGAAGGATATCAGTGTTTCCCTGAAGATCCACCTGACAGAAAATCATGAATGGGCTTGTGGTTTGGTTGTCTGAGCCAGTTCCTGACTCTGATCTTCCAGCCAGGAAACAACAAGGTAGAGGGAAATAGCAGTAAGAATTTGATGGACCTCTTCTCTCCCAGGAAGTGTTTTCTATAAGATGTGTATATTCTATTGACTTATTTATTTAGACTTCTCTTTATCAGATCTATATCTAATTTATTATTCAGTGTACTGTTCTGTCTGTGGTAGAAATGAAGTCATAATAATGATTTTAAATGCTTCTAAAAGAAATTGCAGATGGCCCACCTCCTTCCTCTCTGCATCCCAAACAACTCCTTAGTTTCTGTGCATCCCTTCTAGCCCCATCCTGTGGATAATGCAAACTATGGCCTGCATGGAATATGGAATTCTGCTTTTTATCAATTATATCTTATCATTTAGATTTCATTTCTATTTTTTCCAGAGTCATCACAAATAATGTTTAAATAGCAATAACATATTCCATCCAGTGGAATATATAGACTAATATATTTCACTAGTCACTTTTCTGCAAATGGATGGTTGTCTCTGGTTGGGTCTCGAGGAAAGAAGGCTCTGAGACAAAGGTTAACAGGCAGGTCAACTTCAAAGTGCTCTTGAGTGTCAACACTTGTGGAAGTTGGAGGTAGAAAGTAGAGGACAGAGGGAGAATTTGACTGTCATGCAATTCCCCAAAAGGTCTAGGTGACCCCAGGAAGAACTTTGAGACCAGAGTGGTCTTACACAATTGTCTCAAGTTAGGGCAGAAAGATAGGGCCGCAACATAACCATGTGCAGCAGTCACTGTATATGGGCTATAACCTCAGGCCAGGCTGTTTTGTTCAGACCAGGAAATTTCCTAAGAGGGCAGATGGCTGAGGGTAGCCTACAGGTCCCTCAAGAGCAATCTGGGCCATACATCCCAGTGTCCAGCTCAAAGGTACTCCCATTGTCTCTAATTTAGATACCACAGCCATGAGCAACTTTGAACAAATGTACTTTCCACCTCTCTTTCCCTTTCTGGATAATCTGGGACGTGATTTGAAATTGGAGATTCTGAGTTTCTAGCACTGAAATTATAGGCGATTTTGCCTCTAAAATATTTTCTGGCACCAACCAAGTTTCTCAAGTTCTCTTTTCTCCTTTGGATTTATAATACAGTGACAATAATGCTAATCAGAAGTAGAGTAGGAAGAAAAGTTTCACATGTGCATGAGGTTTTCATGCACATGGTGAAACTTTTCATCTTTCACCATGTTGAAGATTACAAAAGTTTTCACCAAACTTACTTTGGATAATGGTTATAAAATACAGATTCTTGGATTTGCTCCCTAGATATTCCAATGGACCAAATCTGAGGCGTGGGCCCAGGAAACTGCATTATGATCCATGTACTATCCAATTCTTAACTCTGGGAAAATTGGGTGACATGGCTTTAGAACACAAGGCTCAAGGAAGGCAGCATATTTTAGCATTATTTTACTTTCTAAGAGGAAAACAAATCCCCTTCCATCTCCTTCATTTTTTTCAAAACATTCCTTTTTCATCCAGCATCCACTTGTTTCTACTCTTTCTTTTGCTATCCTTTCCCTTAAAGCTCATCTTGAAATAATTGCAATCCAAACTATAAGTATACTTCCATACAAGCTCCTTAATGAAACTCCCACATGCTGACTCCCTGCTGAATATTGACTGGGACCCCCCAAAATAAGAGGTCACTGTGTTAGTTATTTTCTTATATAATATCATTTAATTCTTAAAGCAACCCTTATAATAGATAGGGATTTTATGACCAGTTTTTCCTATAGGAAGAAATGGACTATCCCAGAGGTTGAATCAAGTGTCCAAAACTTTGATGAACTCTTGACCCCCTGCCAAGGTGTTAGGTTTGGCAGTTGTAAAAAGTTGTATCCAGAGTCAAAGTCTTAAACATTCCTCTTAAACTCATAGATATTTGTAAGCAAAGATTTTTTCAGTGGAAAGTCATGGAAAACCCAACCCAAACTGGTTCAAGCCAAAAAGGAACTTATTGGCTCGTATAACTGAAAATTCTATGAGTAATCGGCCTTCAGATGTAGTTCTTTAAAGGGGGTCAATGATGTCATCAAGATTTTTTTTCCCCTCTCAGTTGAATAGCTGGATTTTAGAGTTGTTCCCATTCCAGGTGGAGTTACCTCCTCTTGTAAGGTGGCTGTTATCCGCTCTTTCCAGATTCACCTGCAGTGTGAAAGGGCGCTAGTTGTTCATAGCGACATAGTCTGAAGAACTTTCCTGATGGACTAGACTTAAGACACTTGTCCCTTCTCAACTATTACTTGGAAAGAGGCTCATCAGGTGCTGCAGCCTGTGCTTCTCCAAAATTCTGAAGCCTAGGCAGGGTAGAGGGGCAGATTTCCAAACCAAAATTAGAAGCTATCTCCAAAAGAGGAGGTACTAAGAAATCACTACATGATCACTCCTTCTCCACTTCCTCCAGCATTTAATCTTGTAAATATCCTCTCACAGCCTCCCTAGAGAACCCATGGGTTCAAAAGGCACATTGCAATGACTTAATGGGGTAGGTACTATTAGTGTCCCCCTCCTACAGCAGAGGAAGCTGAGTGGCAGGTTAAGGAAATGGTCAGGGCCTGTGTTAAAGGTGACACTGGAACTCTGACCAGCTGGCTCCTGATTCCATCTTCTTTCCCATCATACCCTATGGTCTGTGACAGTTGTACCTTGGAGGAGTTCAGTGTCAGTACAAGTCTCTAGGCCTCCCAGGATCTCTTCCTGAGCTAATCCTTAAGAGATACCAGCCACAGGCCTAGCTCTGATCTAGATTCTAGGGAGTGTCGGTGGGAAATACAGGGCCAAGAAGACTGACCCAATTCTCCACACCCTCCACCCCAATATTGGGGACAGAACACAGGGCACTTTACCACTGAATTTATATCCCTGCCATTTGTTGTTTATTATTTTTGAGACAGGGTTTCACTAAATTTCTGAGGCTGGCATGAAACTTGCAATCCTCTTGCCTCAGCCCCCTAAAGAGCTGGGATTATAGGCAGGTACCACCTCACTCAGCCAGACCTGGGTCTTGCTCAGATAGGGAATCTTTGGACAAGTCAACAGGTGATTTTGAAGTACCTTTGAATGTCTTCATCTACCACTTTAATGGTCTTTCCCTCAGGGTTACTCATTGATCCTAGGACAAGGTGGCTAACAGATTTAAGAGGCAATCTTCATTTCTGATTGTTTATAGATCCTAGTTCTCCAAAGTTCTGGCTTAGATGTTTATTATGGTTTGATTCTGGAATGTTCCCAAAGGCTCATGCCTGAAGGCTCTGACCCCATGAGCAATGTCCGGAGGTGGAAGTTTGGGGAACCGATTGGATTATGAGGGTGCTACCCCCATTAGTGGGGTAACCCTTTGATGGATTAAAAATTAAATGAGATTGGTGGGAGGTAGGTGGTGTGTAGTTGGAAGAATTAAGTTACTGGGGGGGTGTCTTGGAAGGGTATATCTTACCCCTGGTGCATATCTCTCTCTCTCTCTCTCTCTCTCTCTCTCTCTCTCTCTCTCTCTCTCTCTCTCTCTCTCTCCTTTGTGACCACTATGAGGTGAACAGTTTTCCTTGGCTCTGATGTTCTGCCTCATGTTAGGCCCAGAATCAACAGAGCTAAATTATGATGGACTGAAACCTCTTGAGACTGTGAGCCAAAATTAATCTTTTCTAAGTTTATTTCTGTCAGCCATTTTGTCATGGCAATGGAAAGCTGACTGGCATAGTGCTCTTATGAGATCCAGAACTGTCTGAAATTTAAAGCATGAGGGTGTACCTACCTGTGGTCCTCCAGATAGGCTGGGGCCTCTCTCAGCGATATTCCTTAGGTCTTCAGGAAGAGCTCCCACTATAGTTATGAGAGCAACAATATGTTTTGTATGCCATAAATACCAGATGTTGCCTTGCAATGATGACATGGCTCTCTGGAGCTCATCCTGGAAACATAAATCACATAAATCACACTGGGAAGAGCCTTGGACTAGGAGTCAAGAGGTCAGGATAATAGCTCTCCTATGGCCATCTCTCTGGGTGGTCTCTGTAAAGTCTTATCTTTTCTTCATCTCAGACTTTGCAAAGTGCTATGGTTTAGATATAAGGTGACCGACAAAAGCTCAGGAATGGGACAATGCAAGGTTTAGAGGTGAAATGATTGGGTTATGAGAGCCTTAACCTGTTCAGTGAATTAATCTCCTGATAGGGATTAACTGAGTGGTAACTGAAGGCAGGTAGAATATGGCTAGAGGACATAGGTCATTGAGGGTCTGCCTCTGGGATATATATTTTGTCCCTGGTGAGTGGAGTCTGTCTCTCTGCTTCCTGGTGAAATGTTCTGAACCTTTTCTTCTACACATTCTTCCACTGTGCTGCTCTGCCTCACATTGATCCCTGAGGAATGGATCCAACTGTATGGACTGAGACCTTTGAAACCATGACCCTCAAATAAACTTTTCCTCCTCTAAAATTGTTCTTATCAGGTCTTTTGGTCACAGCAATGGAAAAAAAATGACTGAAGCACAAATTGAATGGATGAAGGAACATTACCTACTATGCTCACACTAGAAAATAAAGAGGCACTGGAGAATGTTTCTAGGTTCTTAGAGAAGCCAGATACTGAACAGGGGAAGGGACATTATTAAAGAATTATGTGAGACATGTGCATAGAAAAAAATCAGGACAGGAGTCAACTCTAGGATCCAGATGTTCAGAATAGACTCAAGGGTCCACATCCCAGGATGACTCAGGGATAATGGTATTGGTGAGACCATATCACGCATTGCATGAAGTGTGACCAGGAGCCTTATGGTCTTCATGAGGCTGCACCTCAAGGTTAATTCCTCCAAGTCTTGCCCATAGTCTGAATCTTTCAAAGGACTCCTCCTCCTCCTCCTCCTTTCTGTTTCTAGGAATAGTCCTAGAGCTTGGCTGTTTTGTGGGGCAGAGACTTTGCCTCCTTTGCAGTTAGGATACAGGAAGTTGATCTAATTACATAGACAGGATGTTCTTGCCCACACTAGAAAGACAGAGAGCTTCTCTCCAATATGACAAATGCTTATAAGACACACTTTTATTCTCATTCTTACCCCTTAATCTGGAAAGCATCACAAGCCAATGACTGCCTCCTTCCCACTGGGCTTGGGTTGGAGATGGCTTCAGAGCCCTCAACAGGGCCTTCCAAGCCAGCAGGTGCAAGTCCATTAAAAATGGCACTGAATATGTAACAGCCCACAATGGATTCTGGGTTGTCTCATTCCTAGTCCATTTTAGCGCATAACCTTAGTATCCTCCTATGGAAGATGCCAAAGTAGTTTCAAGCTTGATTGTCAGACAAGAATTAAATACTAGGGGCTGCAAAGACAGACAGAGCAGACAGAAAAGCTTCAGGCACAAGCCTACAGAAGAGTTTGGCAACAGCACCTGTTTAAGCTGGTGCCTCGAGTCATAGACTGTGAGCCCAGGGAGGCCCCCAGACATGGCCAGGGAATCCCCCGCTCAGATCTGTCTGGGCTTAGTACAAATGGACTACTGGGTGTCTCCCAGGATGTCTGGTGTCTCCTAGGGTATCATTTCAGCTTGGCTCTCGTTCATATTGGATCTTAGGTACAGACAGGATCCTGTCTACTCATCCCTTTACATCATCCAAGTATCATTATAATCCGCCAGTCTATTAAGAATTAATAGGTAATGGCTGGCTCTGTTTCTAGCCCTCTTTGCCATGTCTTAGTAATGGGGGTTTCCAGGGAAACGATCCCCAGAGAGTGAGCACCCCACCTTCCCCATTCATATTTAATCAGATGCTAAGAAGACCTTGGGCAGGTTCTCAGTACTGCAAGGGGAAATCTACAAGAAACCATGGAGTCTTGGCTCTTAAAGGGGTAGTTTTCATTCTTTGTTGGAAATAGAATAATAACAACAAGGGCAAGGGGAAAAAAAGAGCAAATAAGGCATTGACTTGATGCATTTAGAGAGATCTTGCCTGAGGTGAAAGCAACATAGACTACAAACTTTCGTGTGAGGTTCACTTCAGTTTCACAAATTTTTAAAAGAAAATGGAAAAATGTGAGCCTCCATAGAGAATCTTGGGTTGTCACTGTGGGTACACCATGTTAGGAGCAGGCCGTTAATGTTAGTGATATAGTATGGTGCAAAAGAAGGAGATTTGGAGTCAGACATACCTGACTTTAACATTCAACTCAACTACTGTGTATAACTATAAACTCCAATAAAAAACTCGGTTCCATCCCTTACAATGTATATGTTCTTGAACACCCACTTCCCCAGAGCCTCAGCTTTCTTTCTATAGGAAATTGAGGAAACTGTCATTGTTTAAACTGTTTAAATAATATTTCTTAAGCAAGATAGAGGAACCAGGATATTATATATAAGCCAGAGATCATTTCACTGGAACAGAAATATGAGAGATGGGATTAACAGGCACCCAAAAGACAATTAAAGACTACTTTGAAATCTACTGAACAAGTGTGAAAGCAGGGTCTAGGATTTATCAGGGTATTTACAGCTGGATTATTTCCACCATAGGAAGATGGACTCTTGGTCCTCTTTCCATGGGGAAGGTAAGCAGCATAAACTTAGGGGTCTTATACTTACTGTATCCCTGGGGTTTATCCCACAGTTAAATGCATGTGTCCATCAGCCTATGCCAACTCTGTTTCCCAGACAATAGTAATAATGTCATGTCACTGCATTCAAAACATTCCTAAGATGTCCAGGGCCACTGGTATATAAGAAGTAATGCACTTTATATCCAGAATCAAATTATTTTTCAGGGCTGATAAATGGACTAAATGGAAATTTTTTAAACCTGATTGCTGCCCACCTCTGTAGCTGTTCCTTCTTAGAGATGCTCAGCCCTCTTGGGGTCTGGCTGAGGATGCTTGGAGCTTGGTTCAGGAAGCTGCTCCCTCTAGACGAGTTCATCTCCTTTCCTGTAGTGGAGATGAGAGTCATGTACCCCATTTACCTTCCTTTACTTTCTACCTTAGCAACTGGGACTCTTAGTGCAAAATTATGTGTGCTCATTTATTTAGTTTCTTTCTCACTCTTGCTTTTTTAAAAAAATTTCTTCTTCTTCTTCTTCTTCTTCTTCTTATTATTATTATTATTATTATTATTATTATTATTCACTTTTCAATCCCATCCTAATGGTTTAGGTTTATTGTATTCATTTTGCTTTAAACTGCCTATCATTAGTTGATTGGTTTATAGGCTCTAGTTGTTAAATACAAAGGCTTTGGAGTCAGTCTTGGGTGTATTTGAATATGCATTCTGCCATATCCCAGTTGTGTGAGCTTGAAAAAAGTCCCTCAATACCTCTGCCTTCATCCATAAACTGGGGCAGCAATAGAAACCAATTCACGGTCATCACGGAAATTCAATGAGAGGACCTAGCAGAGTGCTTAATATGGCTCCTGGTGCAGTTTCTCACTCTCCATGCATGTCAGGATGTTGGTGGAAGACAAAAGCCCAGATAGATATCTACAATATGGAAATGGAAATTATAATTCTTGTTGGCCTCCTAAACTGAAGTTTAGGGTTTTGATTTTCCTAAGTCAGAGCTGAGATTAACTTGAATATTTTTTTCCACTGCTCCACTTAGGCTATCAGAATCTGGGTCCTCTGGGTCCTAAATTTCCAAACCCCGAGAAAGGTCTGAGTTCCCAGGTCTGCCCATAGGCATGCGCACTTCCTGGTTACCTGTCTGTAGACCTGTAGTGCGGTATTGTAGACCAGCAACTAGACAATGTACACACTTGGGAGTCTCACTGATCCCCTGTCAAGAGCTGTAATTATGCTTGCCTTGCCAGTTCAGCTTTTTCCTCTTTAGCCAGCACTCTAGTCTCACCAGCAATTCTCAGGAGGCCAGCAATGAATGTAGTTTAAATGGAAAATGTTGTTTGTGCACACAGCATCAATGAAGATGTTATTAATACAGCTCTAGGAAGATGGCTATGGCCAGCATGCTGGAGAAGCCCCACACAGAGCCAGTCGGTCTGCTCTCCCCAGTCTCAGGGCTGGTGAGGCTCTTAAAACATGTCAGGTTCATCCCTTATCTGATGCCTGGGTCTTCTCTCCTGTGGCCATTCATCCTAGGCACCAGCAGCTCCAAGGGGAAGAAGTGCCACACATCTCACTCCTGATGAGGCTTTTCTATCTCTGGAAAATTCTGTTCATTACAATTTTTGTTTGTTTGTTCCCCAACAATGGTCTATTTTTTTTTTTTTTTGGAATATCTTATCATTGATGCTAATTCAGATCCTTGTGACTCTAGGGTATAGATAAAAGTCTCTCTCTCTAGATAGCTTTAAAAATTCCCAGTTATGGGTCTAGGGAGATCTCTGTTTGCAGGTTAAACACTTCCAGTTCCCCCCTCCCCAGTATTCTTCAGAAAGCATGATTACTGCCCTATATGATCTCAGGCTTGTATCCCAGCTCCACGTTGGAGCAGCTGTACCATCACAGACAAGTGACTTACCTTCACCCAGACTCAGTTTCCTCAGATATAAAACAGTGTTATGGTTTGGATATGAGGGGTCCCCCAAAAGCTCTTGTTAATGAAGGAATAGTCAAGGTAAAATGATTACATTATGAGAGCAGTAGCCTGATTGGCCCATCCTAGTTTGAATAGACTACATGGTAACTCTAGACAAGACTGAAGCAAGACGGAAGGAGGTTGGTCACTGGGGTCGTGCCCTGGAAGGGTCGTACCTTCTGTGGCCTGATCCCTTTCTCCTCATCTCTGCTTCTTAATCCTGCCATGAGCTGAGCAGCTTTTCTCCACTGGGCTCTCCCCCCATGATGTGCTGCCTCAACCTTGGGCCCAGAGTGTAGTTGGTCATTTATATGCACTGAGCCCTCTGAAACTGTGAGCCCCAAATAACCTTTCCCTCCTCTATGTTTTTTTTTTTTTTAATCTGTGGCATTTTGATCACAGTAATGAAAAAGATAACTAAAATAAATGGGAAAACTGCATGTTTGCATATTTATTTAAAATTATATAAGGCTTAGAAAATAGGAAGTTTAGATGAAGCCCACTTTTAGGTGTATGGCATACAGCAGGCACTTATAAATATTAGTGCTCACCATTGTTGTTACAGGGGTACAATTTGGCTTTGAGCACAAGACCCTGGGTGTGCTCTGATCAACCCAGAGATGATCAGAACAGTCAGTCCTTATCAGGACTGTTGATCAGCTTCCCATTACTGTAACGAAGTTACAAAGTAACAAACGACCTCAGATAATCAGATTAATAGAGAAAAGGGTTATTTAGGTTCATCGCTGTGGAAATTTCAGTCCATGACTGATTGCCCCTGTTACTTTGGGTCTATGGCAGCCAGTCGTGGCAGGGGTGCATGACAGGATAAAACCACTCACCACATCACCAAGAACCCAAAGAGAGGAGGAAGAAGGGGCTGGGTCCCACTACCCACTTCGGGGTCCTTACCCTTTTGGGGCACACCTCATCCACATTCCATCTCTTTGCATATGCCAAATTCTCTCTCTCTCAGGGTTGTCATCCATGTTGTCCTTTCTTTTGAGCGTGCTCCTTCTTTTTACTTGGGTGCACAGATTTCATGAATTCCTCTCTCTCAACTTCACGTCTCACTTCTCACAGTATGACTTCCCCAAAGAAATGTCCCTTGATTACAAATCTTAACAAGTTCCCTCAACAAATCTCTCATATGGCACCTATCTTTGCTGTTCATAGGGCTCACCTAAATGTGCAATTATAGAGTTACCTACTGGTGTTTTAACTAGTTTAATGCTTATTTTCACTGATAGACTGTCAGAGAATCAACCAGGGAGGCTTTGTTTATTTTAAAATATTTTTTTCTCAGCATATTATAATTGAAAATTTTAACCACACAGAAAAGTTAAAAGAATTTTAGCACATACCTTCCTGTGAATGTTCTCTACATTACACAATTAGGATATTACTATATTATTTTTATCATGTCTGTCCAACCCTCTCTCTATCCATCCATTCATCCATCTATCCATCCATCCATCCATCCTATTCCTTGATACATTTCAAAGTGAGTTGAAAACTTTAGTAACATCACCCTTAAGCATATTAGCATGCAACTCATTATTAACCAGAGTTAAATATTCATTTATGATTCTCCTATTTTCTGTGAAAAATGTACATGCAGTGAAACTTATGTGTGTTAAATATAAACTTGGTGAGTTTTGAAATGCATACACCTGTTTATCTCAAACCTCTACAAATGCATACAATATGAATGTCACTCCCAAAAGTTTCATTATGTTCCTTCTGAGTTAAACCCCAACTGTACTCATGCTAAAGTTTTGATTTTTTTCAATAATGAATAGACCTTCCTTTTCTAGAGTTTCACATAAATGGAATCATAGAGTACATACTCTATTCTGTGAAACTTATTTCACTCAACACGATGTTGCCATTCTTTAAAATTGTAGCTCACATCAATAGCTCTTCCCTTATGCCGTTAAATTAAAAACCTTCTGCACAGCAAAGGAAATGATTAAGACAGTGCAGAGAGAGCCTGTGGAATGGGAGAAAATCTTTTTTAGCTACCAGAAAAGGGGATTGATATTCAGAATATATGAAGAACTCAAAAAACTCAATGCCAAAAAATCAAAATAGCCCAATCAATAAATGGTCAAAAGAACTAAACAGAAACCTCTTTAAAGAAGAAACACAAATGGCCAAGAAATATAAGAAAAGAAGTTCAACATCATTAACAATTAGGGAATACAAATCAAAACTACACTAAGATTTCATCTCACTCCAGTCAGAATGGCAATTATCAACAACACAAATAACAATAAATGCTGACAAGGATGTGGGGGAAAAGGTACACTCTTACATTGTTGGTGGGACTGCAAATTAGTACCACCACTCTGAAAAGTATTGGGGAGATTCCTCAAAAATCTAGGAATGGAACCACCATATGAACCAGCTTTTCTACTCCTCAGTGTTTATCCAAAAGATCTGAAAATCACCATACTATAGTGATGCAGGCACAATAATGTCTACAGCAGCACAACTCACAATAATCAAGATATGGGATCAGCCCAGGTGCCCATCAATAGATGAATGGATTAAAAAATGTGATATATGTATACAATGGAGTTTCACTCGGCCAGAAAGAAGAATGAAATCATGGTATTTGCTGGTAAATGAATGCAAGTGGAAAAAAATCATGCTAAGTGAAATAAGTCAGACTCAGAAAATCAAGGGTCGAATGTTTATCTTATATGTGGAAGCTAGAGCTAAATGAGGCAAGAAGGTGGTTGGGAGGGAATAGGATATCGTAAAGTTATAGGAAGATTAGTGGAGCAGAAGAAGGAGAGTAAGAGTGAGGGAGAAAGGAAAGGAAAGAAGAAGAAAAATAGAATAAATGTAACAAAATCATGTGATAGTCATATATGAAGATACCAAAGAGAATTTCACACCTTTATGTATATGTACAAAAAAGGAAATTTAGTAGTGAGAATAGGGGGGAGTAAAGAAGGGAGGAAAAGGCCAGGGAATGGGCATTGAAATCAGTTTCTCGCATGCATGATTGTGTCCAAATGAACTCAAATAGTATTAAAAAGTACATCTCTTTCACTGCTTAGTAGTACTCCACTGAATGGCTTTTTAAAAAATCTTTTCATCCATTGATACAAACCTAGACTATTTTCTATTTTTGACTACTATAAATAAAGACCTTATAAACATTCTATGACATTCGTTCTATGACATGCTCAAATGAATAAAGATGCCATTATGAATAGAATGAGCATTCTGTTGCATTCTATTTCATTCCTTTATCCTAGGCAGATAACCAGGAATGACATTGTGGGTCATAGAGTGTGTAGAAGTTTAATTTTATAAAATATTCCAGGGCCTTTTCCCAAAGTGATTGTAGAAAAAGTCTATTTTGCTTATTAACAGTAACCAACTAGTAAGTGAGTTTGGCATAACATAAATGCCTAATAAATACTTGTTAAATTAATAGGGGAAATCAATATCAGTACGGTGAATGTTTTAATCCTTTCCTACTATGGACTAGTAAAGTATGACCCTTTGTGCATCATTTAAGTTCCACGGGCTTTCAATTTCATTTTATATGGGAATAATAAAATGTACCTTTGACAGTTAAAAAAAAAAAAAGATTGGCTGAAGGATCAAAGGCAGGCGGGGATTTTAAGAGGCAAGTGATACCTTTCATTTAATATGAGTGCACTCTTCCTTCTCTCCCTGTTCTTTTCCACTCACTGCAAGATACTCGCCCATGGAGGTCAGGGAATATGCCAAAGTCTAGGCACAGGAGGGGTTAGGGCAGGTGAAAGAGCAAGAAGCACTTGGATCAACCATTCGTCCCTCTCAAAGGCAGATTAATGCTTCTGTCTCAGGTTGGCATTTATATACTTGACTTCTACATTTTCTGCCCTTCAGATTTAATGTCTAGATTTGTCTGATTTTTTAAACTGGGTTATTCGAATGTCAAACTTTCGATAACACTTTAATAGAGGTGTCCATTAACCCACGCTAAATTAGAGCCCAGCATCTCTGGAAATACATGTGACATGCACATGAATACCAAATGCCTTCATTAGGCACAGCACTTACAGGATGAATACCAAACGCAGAGCCCAACTCAGGGACACAGACTTCCCTCCCAGGAATTGCCAACACATCTTTGTGTTTCCTCAGCGGTTCCAGTCAGCCCTGTTTGCTGTTTATTTGTAGGTGATGAGACGTGGCAATTGTGGCTTGGGTTGAAATAGATAAATGGCATCCTAATCACCAAGTTCGGAGAGGGAGCCGTAAGGAGGCTGTGGTAGATCACCCAGGAGTCAGGCAGAGGACCCCACTTAGTATGCAAGACGAATTCCAAACACTTCATAAAAGGCGATAACTTTCTTTGACCAATGAATATATTATTTATAAGTGATTCCAATGCCTTCCTCACTCCCCCCTTCTCTGCCAGTCCCGCTGCCCCCCATTTTCACAGTACGTTGTAGCACTTGTTCAATGATGAAGCCCCTCGTGATAAATAATTTATAAAGCAATTTACAAGTGCATTATTTTTAGCCATAAGATAAGACCTGGAAGAATGTGTTTTACTGATACACACACACACACACACACACACACACACACACACACACACACACTATGGCCTATAAGTAGTAAGACATTGGAGCACCTATAAGTAGGGGGATGGGCTTGAGGTGAAGGGTGCTTAATGCTGTAGGGCTGGGTCCTTATATGGTTGCCATGTGAAGTATACGGAGTCCATTTGCAAAATAAGCAAGAGAAAGCTCTATGAAAATAATCTTTGCTCTTTATCCTTGGTACAAAAGGCTTTTAACATGGCATGACTAAGTGAAGAAAATTTTCCCTTAGCTAACTCTTTTTTGAGCATGTCCACTGAGCCTGGCCTCGTGTTAAGAGATCACCATAAATTATCTCATTTTATCTTCTCTGTCTCTATGGGATATGTGTTATTATTACCTCCACGATTTGGGTTAAGAAACTGAGGCTAAGCTCCAGTAGTCCTTCTTTGAATTCCCAATCCAGCTAAAACCACTCATTGAATCACTAATACTCGACAGGCATTTACTAAGCTCCTGTTCTGTGTCAGGCTTTGGCTGGATGGTGGGATATATGGGTAGGTGATGCAGCTATAGCAGTACTAATAGAAATAGGATGCAGGGGCTGGGGATGTAGCTCAGTTGGTAGAGTGCTTGCCTTGCATGCACAAGGCACTGGGTTTAATCCCCAGCACTACGCACACACACACACACACACACACACACACACACAGGAAATAGAATGCAAGTACAACTATGAACCACATATAATTTCTTATGCTCTACTAGACACATTATTTTAAAAAGGAAAAGGATGGAATTAATCTTAATGATATATTTCACTTAACCCCATGTAGCTATTCTTCTTTAAACCTGTATTCAAGATAGACATTATTAATGAAATATTTTAATTTCCTTTGTCACTGTCTTCTAAATTCAGTGCTTATTTTATATTTAGAGCACATCTCCATTCAGACACATTTCAAGTGTCCAAAATCTACATGTAGCTTAGTGACTTTCAGACCAATGGTACAGGTTTACAGACCAACAAAGGAGGCAGGTGCCCAAGATGGAAATATCATTGGAGTGTGAAATTTGCCATCAGAGAGCCCAGCACAGGATGGGCACAGGGAGTGCTCAATGACCAGGAGGGAGGAATTCAGCACAATCAGAGTGCGGGAGGCTGCAGGGAGTCAGGCAGGGCACTCATCCCATCAAGTCAGTGTTCCCTAATGTCAGCCATGCCTTTACTCCCTAGGTATTAATCACCTGGTTCCTTTGCTTAATACTTGTCCTGCTGTTTAGTTACTATTTTCTTTAAATCAATTCTCATTTTACATTGAAACAAATTCATTTATCCATGGAATGTTCTGATTACTACCTTTAGGAAGAAAGTGGAATTAATGGTTATAGATACATAAAAAAGAAATACAAAACAAAATGATTAAAGTCCTAGCTGTATAAGCTTGCCTGTGCAAAGCTGAGAAGTATACTTTATCCTTGTTTTGTTGCTAAAAAAATGAGAGAGAGAGAGAGAGAGAGAGAGAGAGAGAGAGCGAGCGCACACACACACAGGGAACTTCTCTCTTGAGCCAAGATGGCATATCAGGGACTACATTAATATTCCTTACTGAAACAATGAAAATAAATAAATAAATAAATTGTCTACAAAATTTATGAAGTAATGACTTTCAAGACCTGGACATGAGGCACAAAATGCAGTGATCCCTGAGATACAGTGACAAATGAGGTGATCCCTAAGATTGCCCAACTTCCTGCCTAGGGAATTGTCAGCCCTCTACTGAGTATTTCCCTGATCACACATAACAAATCTTAGAAGCAAGATCCAATAGGACTAAACCATTTCTGAGTAATTTTATTGCAGAAAAAAAGCTAAATAATACTTATGGGTAATATTTTTAAAAAATCTCTAGGGTGCAATATGGGGAAGGAGAACCCAGTTGGAGCCTGACAGACTTCCCAAGTCGAAGAGACAACATTGAGCGTCTGAAAGGTGATGGCAACTGGAATTTACCCAGCACAGTGCTGGAGATACAAGAGTTTCAGAGAGAGAGAGAGAAAGCCCAAGACATCTGCCAAACTCTCCCCTCAAGCATTCAGCAAGTAGAGATCAGTACATGCATATGAAGAAAAGACTGAAGATGCCCTGGGCATCTTGACTTAATATTGGAGAATAATTACCCCTACAATGATACCACTATTATCCTACCTAATGCATCTCAGAAGAAAGATCCCAAAGGATCAAATTGTTTCCAAGTAACTTAACTGCACCCCAGAATAAAACTAGAGAACTTTTACAGGCATATAAAATTCTCCAGCCTTACTAAGGAAAAATGTCTTACATCAAATGAGAGATTGCCAGGCATGCAAAGTAGCAAAATATGATCCCTGACAAGGAGAAAAATCAATCAATTGATATCAAACCATAATTAACATATGTAATAAAATGAGGAAAAACTTGAAAACAATTATGATAACTGTATTTTGCACATTTACTAAGACAAGAAGCGATGTAGAAGAAAAAAGTAAACCAGGTGAGAATTCTAAGGATTAATATTATTCTATGATAAATGAATGAAAAGTGCTCTGGATGAAATGAACAGAATAGATATTAGAAGATAACACCATTAAACATTCCGACTTAGTAATACAAATGATCCAAAGTGAAATACTAAGAGAAGAATATTTTTAAAAAGAATGTAAAAGAAATGAAAAAAGCATCAGTGAGCTGTGAGATGAACTTCACGTGTTTCCCTCCATGTAACAGAAGTGGAAAAAAATGCTCTTCACCTGAATCCACAAGACCAGCATTACTCTGGCATTACAAGAAAAGAAAATATATACCAGTCTCTCTCATGAAAACAGACGAAAAGTTGTAAACAAGACTTCAAAATGGCGGATCCGAGGGAGGCAGCATTCTGTGTGGCTCTGTGATCCAGATCTTTCCTAGTTGGAATACTGCATCTCTATACAGCTGCTCTCTGCAGAAATCACCAGCGCTGTGACCCTGCCCAGGGCTCAGTGTTCGAGTAGGATGCCAGCGTTGGAGTAGCACCCAAAGCCTGAAGTACCAGTCCACACAAAACTTGGGGAGCGCCTTAGCACAATCACCTAGCAACACATCTGCAGATGGCCAGGACTTCGCTCTGCTCCCACACAAGTAACTCAGCTGCTACCTGCCACAGCACAACGCCATCGCCCATCTCGGCCCACCTCACCAGGCTCCGCCCACCACTCCAGGCTCCACCCACCTCACCAGGCTCCGACCACCACTCCAGGCTCCACCCACCACTCCAGGCTCCGCCCACCTCACCAGGTTCCCCCACCTCACCAGACATCCCAGTGATGAAAGCAGACCGCCGCCATCTTGGCTCAACAATCTCACCAAATTAGGTGGGAGCAGTTCTCAGATCAGATCTCCAGGGGCCAGTGGAGTTTTGCAGAAATCACCAGCACTGTGACCTCCCATGCAGAAATCAGAGCCTCTGGGCTTGAGCAAGTCTCCGGACTCTGGACCCAAAGCCCGCAGTTCTAACTCACACAGGGCTCACAAGTGGCTTAGCAGAAACACCTACCAGCACCTCTGCAGAACTCCAGACTGCGTGTTGCTCCCAACCAGGTCACTCGGCTGCTACCTATCCACAGCACAAGGCCATCACCCAGCTCCCCCCACAACACCAGACACCCCGGCTCTGGAAGCACACCAACACCATCTTGGAAAACCTTCCTCGCCATTTTGTGGTGGGTGTGGCTATCAGATATGATCACCATTTGAGCAGGTACCTGATTTCCAATTCCTCCCGCCTCCCCAATGATGTTAACTTGGCACAGTGGCCACCCAACACAAGATCAGCTGTCAGTTGGACAGGAGTGCAGTGCAGAACTGGGTGCTGCCCACCTGGTGTGAGCCTGGGGGTGAGAGGTCCCGCAGTTGGGACCTGATAAATAAGAGAAGGGAGGAGACTAAAGTCTGGAGCATAACAGAGAGATCAGGATTTGGGAAATCTTCTGCAAGAGAGGGAGACTATTGGGGGGCTCAAGTCACACAAGTGGTCAAAAAAAAAAAGACCCACGAGGCACTATTTCCCTACTGAGACTAGTGGGTGGCACTCTCTGCTTCCAGACACTCCACATCAGTTCCAGTTTTCACACCCTGGTTACCTACACCATCCTGAGGGCAGAGACACCTACTGGATGAGAAGAGAAAAGAAACGGATCTCTAAGAGTACTTTTTTTTTTTTTCTCTCTTCTTTCTCTTCTATCCTCTGGGGCTCACATCTCCAACATATGTAAAACCAAGAAATTTGCATGAAATAGGACTTTGAGGATTAAGTCACCTGGATAATATAATATAGAGGAATTGCATAAGCCGGTTTCTTTCTTTCTTTTTTCTTTTTCTCTTTTTTCTTTCTTTCTTTCCTTTTTTCTCTTTCTTCTTCATTCACCCTCCAAATTATACTATTTTAATATCCTGAATTTTTGTAAAAACATATATGTGTTTACTTTATGTACTCCACTGTCTTCCCACATAATTGTCTACCCCAAATTACCTCCTGTCTATTCTCCTGCTACTAACCCTCTTCACTAGATTTCTCCTTCACATTTCCTAAGATATATTAACCCTATGCCCTCACATCTTCTCCCCTCAACATTTCACCCTATGCCTGACCCCTAGTTCATTGTCCACCACCAGAAACTATAAACCTCTTTATGAAACTACTGATTATGTTTTAAACAATAATTGAGTCCAACATTTCTAGACATTGAGAATAAACTGTAAATGCCTTAATAACAACAATTGTTTCACAGGTGATGTATTGTTGATATTGGGATCTGTTAACATTGTCCTTCCCCACAAAGAAGAGATCTTAGAACCCTACAAGAGCATTACAAAACTATAGGGTAAAAACAATAACACACCAGACCCACAGAGCTGGAAAGGAAGACACATGATCAATGTGAAGAGACAAGGGAAGAAAGTACCACAAACAAATCAAGACAACACATCATTAGAAGCCTTGGCAGCTACATCAGAAAAAAGACAGAAAAAGATTTCAGGATATACATGGTTAAAATGTTTTGGGATCTCAAATAAGACATAAGAGAACAAATTCAGGCAGTAAAATATCACTTCCACAATGAGCTACATAAACAAATCCAGGAAGCAAAAAGATCACCTCAACAGGGAGGGAGATAGAGGTTCTTCAAAAAAAACAACAACATAAATCCTTGATATGAAAGAAATAATAAACCAACTTAAAAACTCAAATGAAAGTATCACCAACAGTGTAGACCACTTAGAAGATAGAACATCAGACAATGAAGATCAAATAAATCATCTTGAAAAGAATATACACCACACAGCAAAAATGATAAGAAACCATGAGCAGAACAGTCAAGAAATACGGGATAGCATAAAAAGAACAAATTTAAGAGTTATTGGGATAGAGGAAGACATAGAGGTCCAAACCAAAGGAATGAACAATCTATTCAATGAAATAATATCAGAAAACTTTCCAAACATGAAGAATGAATTGGAAATCCAAATTCAAGAAGCCTATAGGATGCTGAATGTACAAAATTACAAGAGACCCACACCAAGGCATATTATAATGAAAATGCCCAACATACAGTATAAGGAGAGAATTTTAAAATCCACAAGAGAAAGGAATCAGATTACATATAAGGGAAAGCCAATTAGGATAATTGCAGATTTTTCAACACAGACCCTGAAAGCTAGAAGATCCTGGAACAACATATATCAAGCTCTGAAAGAAAATGGGTGCCAACCAAGAATCTTGTATCCAGAAAAATTGAGCTTTATATTTGAAGATGAGATAAAAACCTTCCACGATAAATAAAAGTTAAAAAGGATTTATAGCGAGAAAACTGGCACTACAAAACATCCTTAGCAAAATATTTCATGAAGAGGAAATGAAAAACAGCAATGAAAATCAGCAGAGAGAGGTAGTAAACTAAAGTAAAAACAAATCAAAGAGGAAAACCAATTCAAGTAAAATAATAAAAATAAACAAATATGGCTGGAAAAACAAACCATGCCTCAATAGTAACCTAAATGTTAATGGCTTAAACTTACCAAGAAAAAGACATAGGCCAGCAGATTGAATAAAAAAGATCAAATATGCTGCTTATAGGAGACTCATCTGGTAGGAAAAGACATACACAGATTGAAGGTGAAAGGTTGGGAAAAAATCATAACACATGGACTGCAGAAGCAAGCATGGGTTTCCATACTCATATCAAATAAGTAGACATCAAGCCAAAGTTAATCAAAAGGGATAAAGATGGACATTACATACTGCTCAAGGGAACCATATACCAACAAGACATAATAATCCTAAATATATATGCCCCAAACAATGGTGCAGCTATGTTCATCAAACAAACTCTTCTCAAGTTCAAGAGTCAAATTGACCACAACACAATAATCTTGGGTGACTTTAACACACTTCTCTCACCATTAGATAGGTCTTCCAAACAAAAGTGGATAAAGAAACTATAGATCTCAATAATACAATCAATAACAGACTTAACTGACATATATAGAATATTTCAACCTGTATCAAGCAGATACACTTTCTTCTCAGCAGCACATGGATCCTTCTCTAAAATAGACTATATACTATGCCACAAAGCAACTCTTAGAAAATACAAAAAGTAGATATACTACCATGCTTTTCATCAGGTCATAATAGAATGAAATTGGAAATCAATGACAATATAAAAAAATAAAAATTTCTCCATCACCTGTAGACTAAACAATATGCTACTGATTGAACAATGGGTCACAGAAGACATCAAGGAGGAGATTAAAAATTTCTTAGTGGTAAATCAGAACACAGATACAACATACCAAAATATCTGGGACACTATGAAAGCAGTACAAAGAGGAAAATTCATAGCATGGAGTTCATTTTTTAAAAGAAGAAAAATTCAACAAATAAATGACCTCACACTACATCTCAAAGCCCTAGAAAAAGAATAACGAACCAGCAGCAAAATCAGTAGAAGGCAAGAAATAATTAAAATCAGAGCAAAAATCAATGAAATTGAAACAAAATAAATAATTGAAAAAATTGACAAAATAAAAAGTTGATTCTTTGAAAAAAAAATAAATAAAATTGTCAGACCCTTATCATGCTAACAAAGAGAAGGAGAGAGAACTCAAATTACCAGCATAAGGGACGAAAAAGGTAAAATCACAATAGACAATACAGAAATACAGAGGATAATTAGAAATTATTTCGAAATCTTATACTCCAATAAAATAGAAGACATTGGAGGAATTGACAAATTTCTTAAGTCTTATGATTTGCCCAGATTGAAGCAGGAAGATATACACAATTTAAACAGACCAATATCAAGTGAGGAAATAGAAGAATCCATCAAAAGCTTACCAACCAAGAAAAGCCCAGGACCTGATGGATATACAGGCCAAGTTCTACAAGTCTTTTAAAGAAGAACTAATACCAATACTCTTCAATTTATTTTAGGAAATAGAAAAAGAGGCAATAATTCCAAACTCATTCTATGAGGCCAATATTACCCTGATCCCACAACCAGGCAAAGACACATCAAAGAAAGAAAACTTCAGACCAATGTCTCTAAGGAACATAGATGCAAAAATTCTCAATAAAATTCTGGTAAATCAAATACAAAAACATAAAAGATGGTGCACCATGATCAAGTGGGATTCATCCCAGGGATGCAAGTTTGGTTCAACATAAGGAAATCAATAAACATAATTCATCACATCAATAAACTTAAAAGATAAGAATCATATGATCATCTCAATAGATGCAGGAAAAAGCAATTGACAAAATACAGCACCTCTTTATATTCAAAACATTAGAAAAACTAGGAATAACAGGAACATATCTCAACATTGTAGAGGCTATCTATGCTAAGCCCCAGGCCAATATCATTCTAAATGGAGAAAAATTGAAGGCATTCCTTCTAAAAACTGGAAGAAGATAGGGATGTCCTCTTTTCCCACTTCTATTCAATATAGTTCTGGAAACACTGGCCAGAGCAATTAGACAGATGAAAGTAATCAAAGGGATATGAATAGGAAAAGAACTTAAATTAGCACTATTTGCTGATGATATGATTCTATACCTAGAAGACCAGAAAACTTCTAGAACTAGTAAATGAATTCAGAAAAGAAGCAGAATACAAAATCAACACCAATAAATCAAAGGCATTTCTGTATATCAGTGATAAATCCTCTGAGAATGAAATGAGGAAAACAACCCCATTTACAATAACCTCAAAAAAAAGATACTTGGGAATCAACTTAATTAAAGAAGTGAAAGATCTATACAATAAAAACTAAAGAACCCTAAAGAGAGAAATCAAAGAAGACCTTAGAAGATGGAAAGATCTAACTTGCTCTTGGATAGGCAGAATTAATATTATAAAAATGGCCATACTAACAAAAACTCTCTACAGATTTAATGCAATTCCAATCAAAATCCCATTGGCATTTCTCATAGAAATAAAAAAAGCAATCATGAAATTCATCTGGAAAAAGAAGAGACCCAGAATAGCTAAAGCAATCCTTAGCAGGAAGAGTGAAGCAGGTGACATCGCTACACCAGACCTTAACATATACTTCAGAGCAATAGTAACAAAAACAATATGGTATTGCCACCAAAACAGACAGGTAGACCAATGGTACAGAATAGAGGAATATTTGAATAAATACTTTATTGAAGAAGATATATAGATGGTAAGTAGGCTTATAAAAAGATGGTTAGCATCAGTAGTCATTAGGAAATTGCAAACTAAAACCACAACAAAATACTTCTGCCCCTTTACTAAATAACTAAAATCAAAATGACTGACCCTCCCCAAAGTTGGAGAGATGCAGAGGGACTGTAATTCTCAACCAGTGGAGGGGTAAAATGATATGTCCCTTTAGACAACAGCTTGACAATTTCTCAACAAGTCAACACGTTATCATCCACCCATTCTACTCCTAAGTATTTATTCCTTGAAGATAAAATCTTCAATATTTACAAAGATGTATGCCTAAACATTGGTGTATACTTAACTTGTACTAGCCCCAAATAAGAAACAACCTGCATATTGATCAAGGGGTTAAAAATAAACTGTCACACAATGGCATACTACTCATCAATAACAAGGACTAAAGTTCTGATACATGTGACAACCCTGCATGACTGTCCAAATAACACTGGGAAAGAAGCCAGCCCTCCACCTCAAGCAAAACAAAAGGAACTACATAGTGCATGATTTCATTTACATAAAATTCTAGGAAATGCAAATAAATCTGTACTGAGAGAAAGCAGACCTGCCTGTAGTTGCCTGGATGTGGGGTGGAAGGGGCATAAGGGAGGAATTGTAAAGAACATGAAAACAATTTTTAGAGATGAGGGACATATTTATGATTTGGGTAGTGGTGATAATTTCATGAATGCATTCATTTTAAAAATATTTTAAATTTAGTGTATATCAATTATCCTTAATAAATCAGTTTTTCCCCCTCTGGTTTTTTTTGAGGGGGGGGGGTAACCAGGGATTGAACTCAGGAGCACTCAACCACTAAGCCACACCCCCAGCCCTATTTTCTATTTTATTTAGAGACAGGGTCTCACTGAGTTGCTTAGTGCTTTGTTTTTTGATGAGGCTGGCTTTGAACTCGCCATCCTCCTGTCTCAACTTCTTGAGCTGCTGGGATTACAGGCATGTGCCACAGAGCCCAGCTCAAGAAGTCAGTTTTTTAGAGAAGTTTAACAAGTGTTAAAAAATATTTAGTATCGGAGCTGGGGTTGTGGCTCAGTGGCAGAGCACTTGTCTTGTACATGTGAGACACTGGGTTTGATCCTCAGCACCACATAAAAATAAATAAACAAAATAAAGATATTGTGTCCATCTATAACTAAATTTTTTTTTAAATGTCTAGTATCAAAATATCTCTTCAGTGTACTTAGACATAGAGAAAAAGACCTGAAAAGTAAATTTCTTTCTTGATAAGTGAGCCAATGTTTCTCCAAAATGTGTTCATGCACCATATAAATTAGTCTTCTATAATTATTTGTGGGAAGTGTTTTGTACTTTGGAAAATGTTGGGCAGGCTGTGCACAGAATTTTGCCAGAGATGCTGGGTCTCCTTCAGAAATTGTAAGTCAGCAATTTGGCTGGGACAGAGAGTACAAGGGAAGGACCACCAAGAGGGGTTCTGTTTAAAGGTGATCAGGTTGTTCACAACATTACAAAGCTCATGACATATCATATTTCATACATTAGATTGAAGTGGGTTATGAACTCCTAATTTTTACCCCAAATGCAGATTGCAGAATCACGTCGGTTACACATCCACAATTTTACATAATGCCCAATTAGTAATTGTTGTATTCTGCTACGTTTCCTGGAGAGAGGGAGACCAAAAAAAAATAAAAAAAATAAAGGTGATCAGGGGCAGAGTTGAGATGTTTTCATTCTAAAGCTAGGTTGATTATTGGCTTAGCTACTGGTCTAGGTTCAAATTCTTGTTCTTGTCATCTGGGAGTATTAATTGATCTCCCTGAGCATCAGCAACTACTTAAAGTGATAATGTTGAGATTTAACTTTATAATATGTCATTGCTTTTCATTTTCCTCTTAGCTCCCCATGATCTGAAACTATTGTGTCTTAAGTTTGATATTACTCATCTTCCCCACTTCTGATTTTCCATCACCAAGAGAAGGAGTCTTGTCTTTTAGTCATCTGAAGTTGCATAAAAGAATCTTGGTTAAAAAAAAGATCAATGAACTCAGGGAACATGAGATTACCTATGGAACACTTAGATGATCAACATTTAAATGAAAAAAACTGTTTATTTACATTCTCAGAACAAGATTATGGCATCAAAACCTAAATTGGCTCTTCCACCAAGTTTCTGTCAATTTTTCAGGTGACGAGGATCGTGATTGATGCCAGTAGTAGAGCTCCAGGTTCTCCCAAAGTTCACTATTTCAGTCAAAGTCAAGCAAACTTTTTCTGCCTTGTCCCAGGTTGAGTCATGCTAGATTTAAAGAAAGAGGCAAGTAAATAAAATGTTCTGTCTGATCTGCCTAGTTGAACCACAGACCTGGCCCCAGGAACTGGCCCCCTGGAAGGGTCCAATAACCATGGCACAGAAGAGATAGTTAATAATAAATTACAGCCATAGGGAGACCCTGCAACCCTTCCCCCAGCCCACACGCTCCCTCACTGGCCTCTCTACCCCATGGGCTTAATCGGCTTCAAAGTAAAACAAATCCGATAAAACATTTCCCCGAGCTAGGAGTGAGTTCAATGTTTCTTCCTCACTCATTCTCTCTCTCCCTTCTTCCTGCCAAACAGCTGATCAGAGCTGACAGAAGAATAAGGAAGAAGCCTTTCAGGAAAGTCATGCTCATGTCTCTCCTATCTCCTCTGCAATCTCACAAGATTCAAGACCCTACCCTAAAGCTTACCAAGACTTGATGGTCAATGTCATTGGGACAATGGCACCATATAGATACATATTATGCTGTCTGTGTGATGGCCATGATATTTAGCATGCATGCTGTGCTTTTCATGACATGCCAGTGATTGAGTACAGGAAAGTCATTCTTGCAAGACTCAGGACATCTTTACTAGGTGGCTTTGTCTTGATGACTTGCCTTGGGCCTGGCCAGGGCTTTCTCAGAACTGTGTTGCAGTCTGAGACTCTTCTATCTGATCCTCCTGCCCTTCCTCTCTCCCTCATGGGCATCAGGCCCTAAGCCTCCCCTGCCATCTGCAGCACCCTCCTCTTGCTTCTCTGCATGGGTTGTCTGCAACAAATTCTGCCCTCATCTGGCTCTGCCATCCCAGAAAACCTGAATGGATGCAAGTAGCATTGGCTAGGGTTAGGGACTGTCTCACTGTCCAGATGGCAAAGGAAATTATCTTGAATGGCATGTCGGGGCAGATTCCTGGCGCAGGTTGGCAGCATGATTTCTAAATCTCAGGGACCTGGGAAATTGTCCCAGTGGAAAGAAAGTTCTTCCACATTGGAAAATATCAAGGGAATGATGCCTACAAAGACAGTAAGAAGGGGGAAATCTTCCCAGTGGTTGGAGTTTTAAGCCATCTGTGTTAGTTCCTTAGAGCTGCCATAACAAAATGCCACAGACTGGGTGGCTTAAAGAACAGGAATTTATCTTCGCCCAGTTTCACAGGTCACACATCCGAGATCCAAGTAGAATGCCAGCAGATTTGGATTAATTTGAGGTCTCTCTCCTTTGCTTCATGATGGCTACCTTCTTGCTATGTTCTCCCATGGTCTGTGAACATACCCATGGTGTCTCTCTGTGCCCAGATTTTGTCCTCTAAGGGACACAATAATATTGAATTAGGATCTACCCTAAAGGCTTTATTATTATGTTTTTTAGTATTAGGGATTGAACTTAGTGGCACTTAACCACTGAGCCACATCCATAACCCCTATTTATTTATTTATTTTTAAATTTTGAGACAGGGTCTGTCTAAGTTACTTAGGGCCTCACTAAGTTGCTGAGATTGGCTTTGAACTTATGATCCTCCTGCTTCAGCCTCGGAAGCACTCAACATAGGAACTTTGCGGGGGGCGGGGGGGGACATCATTTAGCCCACAACACTCTTACCTACTTTGTGTGGAAAGAGAAATATCCTAAGGTGAAAATATATCTGGATTCCGTGACATTGTCCAGTGGCCTGACCATTCTCATCCTGGAAGGAAAAGGAATGGAAAGTCTGTGACGAGGAAGCATGGGTAGAAGAATGAGGAGGAGGAGGAAAGGCACAGGACCTAATCATTCTCCCTCCCACTGGAAAACATCAACCATGCAAGAGGCACTGAACAGTCCAGACACATGACTCGACCAGTTGACATCAGCAGCTTTCGTATGAGTCAGAACTGATACAATGGGCACATGAAAGAGTGGCCACAGTGCAGAGAGGGAAGCCACTCTGGGCCCAATTGCACAGACATCCCTCATCCAGGCTGATCTGGATGCAGCTACCCCTGGATGTACAGCTTGTCAGCAAAAGTAATCTACATGACCAAGATGACACCCTTTCTTAGGGAGACCAACCAGTCATTTTGTAACAGGTTGACCCTATGTGATCCTTCTACTCTAGAAGGGCAGGCAGGTAGTCTTAGTGGGAGTCGACACCTACTCGGAGTTTGACTCTGCAGGGGCTTAGGGACTCCTAATCCATGCATCATGGCGCCATTACATCATTATAAGGAGGCCCAGTTCCCAGTGAGGGTGCTGGAATGGATTCCTGCCCATTCAAACTCCATTATGAATTTGGGTGGAATTCTCTTGGAACTGCTTAGTGTCTGAGACTTACAGACGAGCTCTCCACTTTTCCTCCAACCCTTCATAGAGTCAGACCTGCTTCATAGTCTGAGAGACCTTTCCACCTTGCTTTCCTTTCACTACTAATAAAGCTCTTGCTTTCCTAATCCTTTCTGGGTGTTTGCTCCCCAGAGACTGGAGCTACTGCAAATCCCTTCTCCAGGAGCTTTCTCCTTCTCCATTATCCGTATGTGGTTGATATCCAGCACCCACAGGTGGCCTGGTTGTACCCACAGGCGCCTTTAGAACCCTCCGTGACCCTCGTTAAAAGGTTGTAGTTTAACTGTGACTAGGCAAGATATACTGGAAGAGTTTTGTTTCACCTTTTTATTTGGAAAAACAATACAGCAAGATAAAATTTTGGCTCAAATCACTCGATCATTTAATAAAATCACAGAACTCTTCTGATAATGCATTGTACATTTGAACTTTCTGTCTGAGGAGGAAATTGAAATTTGTACTAATGGACACATTCAAATTATTTTAAAAGCTTACTTTCGTGATAGTAGCAGTGAGAGGCTTAGACGCTAATCCTCCATGACATCATATTTCAGGGTTTTTAAATGTGTTCCAAATGTCATGCTTCTTAAGTTTCAATAAGGCCTAAGCTGATTTTGCTTTCTAGGAAAACAAGAATGCTAAAGTGTCCACTCATTAGACTTTCTATATTTTCATGATATTTCACTTTTAGGAAAATAAATACTCAGAATTATTAAACATTGGCCTACGGGTTCGTAAAACCATACATGCGATTGTCTTATTGGCTATGTTTGCAAGCTTTCAATTAATTTAAATTTAGCCAACCTTCAAATTTCAAGAGTTTCCAAAGTATAATATTTTGCACAATTCACCGTGGCAAACAACTGACTTATTTTTTCTAATTTAATAGTTGCTTCTGATTTCCCTGAAGTTCCCTTCTAAATACCCCCAAATCTATAAACAATAGCAAAACAAAGTAATTAACAAACAACAAAAATAAGATTTTTTTTTCTTAAGTCCTGAAAGCACACTGTACTGAATTTGCATGTTTCTTGACAGCGCTTGAGGCTTTCAGAGAATTGGAAGATTCTTGGGGACAGAGGCTGATCATTCCTTTTGTGATTCTGAGGTCACCAGCAAGCCAAGGGGCAGATGGTTTGTTTTAATAACTGGTTCCTGATCTTGCCTTCCCCATTGCAGAAAAAAAATATCTTGCTCTGAGGAGGGAGGGCAGTAGCAATGAACCTTTGTTTTCTTGCATGGGTCTTGCACAAAGAGAGAATGAAAAGTATTTGTTTTTGTTTTTTTTTTTTAAATGGCTCCAAGCTTTTGACTTTTTAGAAATTTTTACTGCTCTTGAACTAAGGCATAATGATTACAAAATTGGGAGGCCTGCTCAACTGTCCTCCTCTGTGAAGTTCCCTTTTGATCAAAATAATGCTAGAAGGTCACTCCCATGATCTGTTTAGCATCAAGATAAGGTCAAGCATTAATTAATGTTGAATTACCAAAGAATTCCTATGGAAATGCATATGACATCTACATTATAGCCATAATTAGCTAATTAACCAATCAATTATAATGATTAATGTGATCATAATGAATGTATGGCAAATGGTTATTAATTCCTAGAGTTTCCAAAGTGAATACATTAATCACAGTTGAATCTATGGTATAATGTGGGTGCCTAATTGTCTTTCTGAACTCTAGGTGTGATATAATAACTTACATCTGCTTAGAACTTTTGCAATTTAGCAAGCACTTGGTCACACATTATCTTATTTTTTTTTTCCTCACACCACACTTGTGAAACACTTGAAGGAAAGTGGTAGAATAGTCCCCTATTATTCACAGTTTTTCTTTCTACAACTTCAGTCACCTGTAGTCAACCATAGTCTAAAAATATGAAATGGAAAATTCCAGAGAGAAACAATTCATAATTTTCACATTGCATCCCATTCTGAGTCATGTGCTGAAATCTCTGCCAACCTGATTCATCCTGCCCAGGTGTGAAGTGTCCCTGTGTCCAGCACATTCATGCTGTGATGATACCCACCAGTTAGTGAGTACCAGCTCACCCAGCAAATTGGCTGTCATAGAACTGCTAAGCTTGGGTTCAACACCCATTATTTTACTTAATAATGGCCCCAAAACACAAGAGTGGTGATGTGACCTATTTTATTACAGTGTACATGTTGTTATATTTATTCTATTTTATCATTATTGCTGCTAAAATCCTGTTGTGTCCAATTTGTTATTCTTTTTTTATCATAGGTGAAAATGTACAAGAAAAAGCAGACTGAGTCGAATTCCAGTGGTAGCCAAAGTTTCAGACGTCCCCTGGGGTCTTGCAACTCATCTGCTGAGGATAAGGGTCTGTGTGTTGGGTGGGGGATGGGTTACTGTACTATTAATATTGTTATTCTACTTTACAGGTGGTAAAACTAAGGTTCAGAGAAAATGTGTGATTTTTCCAATAGCCCACATTTTTATTTTTCCTTCAAATAGATCTTCCCATGATCTTAGCTGATCTTTGGTGTTCCAGGTATGACAAGAATTTCCCCATATCTTCACAGATTTTTTTGTTGCATAATAATGCCTGATATTTACTAATAAAACAATTCAGCTTGTCATCCTATTGTAGATCCCATGAGAAGAAAATTTCACCTTACTACTGAGGAGAGAAACCTCAAGTCACTGAAAAATGAAAGGTTCCTTTGGAAACTAGGGTCCAAGTTACTCTCCCAGGTCTTGCTCTACTTCAATGTTATTTTCTCTCAGAAACATCAGAGGCACTTTGCAATTGACTCCAAACCTGCTACAGTTTCTTAAAAAGATTTTGGCATGTGGTATCAACCGTTTCATCCCAAATCAAAAGGGGTTTCCCAGAAGAGGATCAGAGAGCTTACCTGTGCCATGCCTGGCTAAGGTGTATAGCTCTTATCCACAGAAGAAGAAAATTTGTAGGTGAGCTTACATTTTCAAAAAATTCTTGTTTTGGGGGTTTATTTATTTTCAACTAATTATGTCATGGTCACCAAAAGTTGAAGTGCCTCTTACAAAATATTAATTTGTTGTTTAGTTCATTCCTCAAGCATGTATTTAATGAGACCGTGGAATGAATGTTTGTGACCCTTCAAAATTCATGTGTGAAAATTAGCTCCCTAGGTGATAGTATTACAAGTTCATTACAAGGTGATTGGGCCATGTGGGCTCTATCTTCATAAATGGGCTAAGTGCCCTTGTAAAAGGGACTGAGGTAGTTCATTAGCCTGTATCACACATAAGGATGCAGGTACAGGGCCCCGTCTTTGAAACAGAAACCAAAGTCCTCACCAGACTCTGAATCTCGAATTTTCTAGCCTTTGGAACTGTAAGAAATAAATTTCTGTTATTTGTAAATTACCCAGTCAGAAGTACTTTTTGTTATAGCAGCATGAATGGACTAGTGCAAGTGCCTACTAATCCATGATGGCTCCAGGAAGACAAAGATCCAGACATTTTCCCTCTGGGGACTCCTAGTTGAGTAGGGCTGCAGACAGGTAAAGAAGTAGGTTCCTGAAGTCTTGTTACAGCAAGCCCAGTGTATGAAACACAGAAAGTTCCCTTTATAGACCAAGCTCAACCAAGCTGACTCAAGTCTGTGTGCTTTAGATTATGGAGTATGCTGGGAGAATTTTACCAATGATTCTTATTATTTTTAATGGTATCCAGAAAGTTTGGTCACTATTTTAAAAAAATGGAATTGTGTGTAGTGGTTCTGAACATAAAAATATTGAATCCAACAGCCACGTGTTCATATCGTGTATAAAGTGTCCAGAAAGGTGCCTAAGAATTAGATTCTCAGTCTGGATACCTAACAAAACACAATCCGAGACAGAATTTTAAACACTAATGTTTTATTGGAAGGTGCAACCTCAAGGCAGGAAGAGTGAGGGAACAGGAATAAGAGGCAGGGAAGGACAGAAGGGAATTTTTATGTGATCACCATTATGGGAAGAGTTGGAAACAGTTCAACTCTTCCACGCAGGAGATCTCTGCTTAGAAATACCCATGCTTCCCAACAGTCCAACAGAGATGGGCACCCAGATCCCTCCCTTTTCCTGTCGTCCGTCAGTCCAATTGTGCTCAGCCATATCTCAGAAATGCCTAGCTTTGGGATGGTACGGGAGCATCAGTACTGCCCAGGAGTCCCCTGACTGGGCTGGGTCTGGGAACATCTCCTGTAGCATTGACGTACTGCACGACTCCAGCTTGGGGTATCTTATTCTTGCCCGATGCCTGGCTTTGATTAAAGGCATATGTTGTGTTCAAAGGCCCCTGCTCAGCTCAGCCTCTGTGTGCCCTTATGTAATTAGTTTGTTTAAACTGTGTCTCTGATTATGTTGGGTCTTGACTGTGGCCCTAAGTACAAGAATGTAATAGGATATACCTATTAAACAGATGTTGGACTTTAATGGATATGTTTTAAACAATCAATTGGAATTAAACTTTCTATAACTACTGTAGAATAAGAAAATGTATCTCCTTACACTAAACAAAGCAATGTGGCCTCTCAGTGGTTCTCTAAAGCGGTGGTTTCCCCAGATGGGCCGTGCATCGGCATCAATGAGAGGGGGAAAAAAAAAAAAAAAAACACAAACTTTTATGATTCAAATGCCCGGGCCCTGATCACCAGGTATTTTGTTTGATTCATGGATCTGAGGTGGAACTTAGACAACTGAATTTTGCTTAAACTTCTTAAAATTGGTGCATTGTAATTTTGCACACTAGTGGGATTCATTGTTAGATTTCCATACCTGCAGGCAATATCATTCGGTCAAGTTCATTCCCCAGTATCTTCCTTTTCTCTTCCCTCTTGTCCCCCTTCCTCTACTCTATTGGTCTCCTTTCTATTTTCAGGAAATCCTCCTCCTCCTCCTCCTCCTCTTTTTTTCCCCTCTTTTGTTTTTTCTCTAACTATCCACTGAAAATGATGATTAGCTACAAAACTTGGAGGTCATAAACAGAGATAATCAGGGATGGTCATTTACCAACAATTGATTATTTCCACAAACCAATATTTTAATAAATTCACTTATTCTTCATCCATTGATTGATCCTTTTATTGGCTGATTGATTTGTTCCTTCATTCATTCTTCATTGAAGATCCCCTGAGAATCTGTTCAGCATAGGTTACTGGACTAGACTCCTGCAGGATATAAAAGGTCTTTACTTTAGATACATGTCTGCTTTAAAAAGTGTTTGCCATTTAGTTGAGGGCAGGAGATTAACTGTTTATTCAGCTCCTGATCTGTACTATGCAGGTTTTGACACCCAGTATCTTAAAGCAGCCATAAGAATGAGGTAGTGTTATCTCTATTTTACAGATGAGGATACTGAGGTCAGATAATTTAAATAACGGGTTTGTGTTTTTCTGTTAGAAAATGCCAGTGGTGAGTGATAAGGTGTGTGCAAAGAAAACAGACAAAAAGAGAAATTAAAAAGTCTTATAAGCCAATAAAAATGAGGGAACAGAGGACTAATAAGATGGAAGGTGATTTCCAGCCCCATTGGTCAGAAGGAAGGACGTGGTACCTAAGTTTAGAAGATCAAGGTGAAGGGCATTTCAGTAAAAGTGAACAATCAAAATGTGAAAGTTGACACAACTTCCAGGGGACTTTAAGACCCTTCTGAGTCGGTGTGTCTTGGGTGGACCCTAAGAATCTGCATTAGGTTAGAAGCACATGAGATGACTCTGAATTATCAGTGAGGTTTAGAAATCAGCTACTTGTTTACAAAATGGATGGAGGCAGCAAGTTCTTTCAGACAGTTATTCAATATGTAACCTAATTCTGAATGGAACCAAGTCACTGGGGAGTGATCTGTTGCTATTGCCCTGCTCATTTGCTTCATCACAAGACCTATTCTGCACCCAAGTCGTCACTCTAATTCTGCTCTTCCTCTTACAGTTCCACAGCTACCATTTGGCCTCAATTATCTTGCTCTTGAATTAACTACTTCTCATCTCTGCCTGTTCAATAGATTTGGCCTCCACTGGCAGCAGCTTTAACTCTCTCTTAAAATTCAACTCATCCTGGCATATGGTTGCTGTAATCTGCCTAAGAGCTGCACATTCCCCTGGGTCAGATTCTCCAGTGTGGACTTCAAGTCCTCAATCTGGTGTTACATCACTTATTCACTAATTTGTTCATTAGCTTATCTAATGCACTTGGTGCCTAGGATGTGCCAATACGGTGCTGGACATTGTCAACACAATGATGAAGTGGGTACAATACAATTCCTTCCACTGATGAGTTCATGCAATGAACCCCGTCAGGAGGCAAACCCAAGGCAATAGGCAACATAGAAGAGGAGCTGGTGATCTCATCTGTGAGAGTTGGGGAAGGCCTCCTGAAAGCTGTGATGCCTACAGCACAGATTAAGAGAATCCACTGGGTAGAAAAGAAGGCATTTGGGGCACAGCAGGTCCAAGGCCTGGGTGGTCAGAGTGAACATAGTTTGTTCAAATGTCGATCATTTTATTTGGCTAGCAGTTGGAGAAGGAGTAAGTATTGAAAAATATTTTGAATGCACAATAACACAGTTCTGGGGCTGATTTGGTTAGAGTAGGTGCAATCTGACTAGGTAGATTGATCATGTTTTACATTTTAGATGCAGAGGTCCATACATTGACCTAAAACCTAACTGCACTTGAGGAGGCTGGAAGGAGGTGGCTTAGCGTTGGCAGCACATATGGAAAGCGTTCAGAACTGAGCTGATGTCAATGCCATGGAGTGGCCCTTGCATTAGCTCAGTTTGGGAACAGAATGTCCAGAAGTCCTAGGACACTTGGGTCCTTGTGTTCAGGTTTGGCATCCACAATATAAATGGTACAGAGAAACCATGCAGTATCCAGATGTGGGTTAGTGAGGAGGAGCAGAAATGCTATACCATGACCCATAAGAAACCTTACAGGGGTCAAGATGGCTTCCCCTGGGACTCTTACCAACCAGCTATCCAGAGAGCTGCCTGAAGAAACCTTTAGGGGGCATAGCTGAGTCCAAAGGGCAGCTGTTGTGGATGGGCACACTGCTAATGGGTATAAGAAAGAATTTTATCAAGACAGGGATTGTCTTCCCACAATAAAATAAGGGAGAGCCACACATAACAAAGAACACGCTAGAACCTTCTTTGCACCTACGAGGTTGGATGCTTTGATTACAGAAGGCAGTGTCTAGCAAGGGATAGGTTGTCTGATACTTAGAGTGACCAAAAGAGACAAAGGGATGTTTTAGCACATGATGAATTTTCCTGGAAAGGACCAGATCAATATTCTCACCTTTGTGGATCATGCGGTCTCTGTCACAATGACACAATTTCAGACAATACACACACCAGTGTGGCTGGATGCTAGTGAAACTTAGCTTATGTCAAAAGAAGAAGTGGAAAGGATTTTGCCCATGGGTCATCCTGAGCCAACCCTGATTTAACAGATGGTGAGAGTTTTGACGGTTTATACTAAAATGATCTTCAGAAGAAAAGTTTACCATAAAAACAGGCAATCTATGTAGGGAATAACGACTAGCGGGGCCCTCAAAATAGCTGAGTTTAATTCCCCTTCTACAGACAAGGAAACGGAAGTCCTTTATAAAAGACCCTTGTCCTAAACTGTAGTAGTTTTCATATGTGAAAGGTAATCGAATACACTGCTCATTTACCTTATATCTGCATATGTTAAAAGATTTTTAAAAAACAAGAAAAACACTTGCTTTTACGATTTCTAACAAAAGTCTTCCAATTTTGGTTCTTTGATGAAGCCTTTTCTAACTGACGCAGAGCTTTCCTCCGAGGTGGGTGAGCCTGCACCTCTCTTCAGATTAACATGCGCATTATGAATTTGCTGTCAATGTCAGCAGGCTGGCTTTTCCAATTTTACAAACGTCTTTTCTTTCAGGAGCTGGAAATGTTCTCAAAACTGTCCTGAAACCAAGTAATGCTTTCGGTCGTTGTCACCTTCGTGAGGAACACGCTGCAACTTTGCTTTCTGACTTCATTCTCCCGGTGACATTTTTCACACAGGCTCTGACAGAGACAGCAATTATAAAGACATCCAGGTTGGCATTCAAGGATTCTTGAAGTTAACAAATTGTCCGGGGATAAATGACAATGAAGTTGGCAGACGACACGCTCCTTCATGAAAATGCACGTGTGAGGGGATCCGAAGGAGACTGTGAAGAGGCCACACCTACGCCCCTGGCAGGGCTCCCTGGGGTCCTTCCCAGGACTTGGCCACTTTAAGAGGCAATTGGGATTAGACCAGCGGGGCAGTGGACTTCTCAGCAGGTCTGAAGGGCCAGAGAAAAACAATGGAAATGCATGCTTTAAATCAGTGCAGCTTGATTTGCTGACAGAACTCAAGAGCAGGGATGGTGTTTATTGAAACCCAGCCCCCGCCTGGATATTCACCACCCACTGGCTCCCCTCTGCAGTCTGTGCCCTGTGCAGCCCGCCAGGCCAGTGCTGGGTATCACCCATTGCTCCATTTCCAGTCATTCAGGATGTTCCTCAGGTCAGAGTCTCTGCCAGTTCCCACTGGCATCCATTCTAGAGCTACCTTCTCTGTGAAGCTTTCCTTTTCCTTCCCTTGAGAACCCTCTTCATTCAGGGACAGAGGGGGAAACTGGGCGGTGTCACCTGTAATGCATCAGAAATGACGGAGGCTTTGGCCTCAGATGATCGAGGCCTTTCAGGATTCAGGTGCAGCCCAGTTTCTAGAGATGCGTAAGTCCCTAGAGATGGGGACTTCCTGCTTCATGGCAGGAAGATCTGAGCGACTATGCAAATCCCATTTTACAGATGAGTCCGCGGAGAAGTAGAAAAGCTTATGATTCTTGTAAAGTCTTACCATAGTAATTATGATAAATAAGCCAAGAATGTTCAAGACCACAGGAATCCAGGGTTGGTCTTTGAGTTGGATCAGAGCTTTGAAGGGGAAAGACTGAAGGTGCTCCTAAGCATCGGAGTCCTCACTACAGACCACTTGCCCTGGAAAGGTAAAGGTTGCTGAGAAGAAAACCGAGGGTGTCCTTCCCCAGACATTCCTAGGACAGCAGGTGGAGCTGGTTAGAGCTATTTCCCTAGGCATTTTCTGACTCAACCTCTCAGCCATACTCCTGAACATAGAGAGCTTCTTCATCCTGGGTCTATTGGAAAGAGGAAGACATTTCTATAGATCAGACAGAGCAGAGGCAGTAGGACAGGTTGCAGGTGAGCAAGGAGGTCAGGAGGTGAAGTGGATGGGAGATCAGAGGCAGCAGCCAAGTGTGGACAGCTAGCTGTAGCTCAGAGACTATGGGTATGAATATCTTTTTATTTAGCATAAGATTAGCAGCATTAGTGAGCTGCTTCCTGGGTTCTAGACTCCCTTACTTGAGTTATCTGGTTTAATGCCTATCATTGTCTGCATTTTGCAGAAGAGAAGGGTAATGCTAAGAGCCATTGAGCTCAAGGTTGGCACAGCTAATCAGGGACAGGGCAGGGTACAAACCCAGCTCTTTCAGCCTCAGAGAAGACTGCCCAGAGCATGTGCGCTGAGCCTCTCAGACCAGGGGAAGACCGGGATGCTGCTCTCTTTCAGCATCTTTCCTGGAGATCAGTACTGGTTAGTAACACTGAGGGTGTCGAGGGCATTGCATTGTCTGGGTGGAAGACAGGGTCGACTATAGGTAAGTCCATTTGGTAAGAGAGCTAGACTAGTTTTGCTGTTCATGAGAATAAGCTTCCTTCAAATACCCAGTTCCCCAACCAGGGCTGGTACTAAAGAGACACACAGTAGGTTTACACAAAGTACACTTTGACATGTATCGGAGGATATCACAGGGAACACTGGGTTCTAGACTCTGATGGCTCCACTATCTCTTCTTCACTTTCAGATAGCATCCACTTCAGATTTTGGAGAACCCTGATACCAGGTTCCCCAGGGCACCTATCTCCTCCTCTGGTTTAAAGGTCACACAGCGTAAGTCTGTACTCAGTCATTTCAACACTCATCCACCTCCTTCCCCTCAGGCCTCTGGTCCCTCCAGCTGCCAAACACCCCACTCCCCATTAATCTCCAGCTAGAGCTGGTCCAGAGATTTCTCTCTGCTCTTATTCCAGGGTTTCTAAGTCTTTCTGAAGAAAAACCACTCATATGTGCAAATGGTGGTCTTTATGAGTGTGTGATTCCCATCTCACCACACTCCTGGGCTTTGAGATGATTTTACTGGTTTTCTTTCCAGCTCTTTCCACCAGAGGTAGAGTGTGAGGATGGAAGGGAGCACTGGGAGGTCATGGAGATGGGGTAGAGAGGGGGTTGTAGGTAATACTCTAAACTATTTTTGTATTAATGCATAAAATAATTTTACATTCTCAAAAATCCAAATGGACCCATAATTCCTATTTTGTGCACTTTCAATAAATTCATTATGTTGGTGAAACTCAAAAGGTATTTTTCACTGGCTGCCAAAAAAGTTACCTCCCTACATTTTACCCAAAGCTCATTTTATCCCACTTGAGCCTTCTAAGATCTGCTTTGTTTCTATGACAATATTGTATCTTGTCTCAAAATTGCTGCCTTTCTGACCCTTCAGAATATGGAATTGTACCCTTGCTTCTATCTTTCTCTACCAGTGTTTCTTAAACTTCAGTATGTATCAGCATCTTTTGGGATGTTTTTAACACAGAGAGTGCTAGTTCCTGTCCCCAGTGTTTCAGATCCACTAAATGTGGCTTGGACTAAGCATTTGCATTTTTTGATAACTCCCAGATGATGCCAATGCTGTTGGCTTAGGGAGCTCCCCTTTTTGTTTTTTGGTAGCAAGGATTGAATTCAGGGGGCACTTTACCACTGAGCCACATCCTCAGCCCTTTTTTTTTTAATTTAGAGACAGGTCTCACTGAGTTGCTTAGTGCCCTGCTGTTGTTGAGGCTGGCTTTGATCTCACGATCCTCCTGCCTCAGCCTCCTGAGCTGCTGGGATTTCAGGTGTACATCACTGTGCCCAGCTTCTACACATGGTTTTACTTTCCTAAATTCAGTCTCAGATAAAGAGATGTTCCTCTCTTCTTTCCATGGTCAACCTCTCCATTTAGGGATAGGAGGCATTTCTTCATTAAGGCACTGAACTCTATCCCATGATTCAGCAGCAGACGGTGCTGACTTGGGCCTGCCCTTGTGGAACCTGCACTCCAGGTGAGAAGAGAGGATCTCATGCATGAGTATAAACACAATGGACTGTGAACTAGATGTGTGGCTGGGATGTCGGGAAGACACGACAGGAATGATCTACAAGCTGGTGGAATGTATAGGTAGATGCTCAAGCAGTCAATAAACAACCAAACGATTCCCTAAATGTTGGGACAACTGAAGATAATTTGCTTTCTTCACAGTAGGCATTTCAGCAGAGAATGTCTCTCTCCTTTTGCAAACTGCTCTGCAGTGGTTTGAGGATGTCAGCTTGTTATACACGTAATAGAGTTGTCTCTTCCTCTGTTTCACATCTTTTGCAGAATATTTCTGTAGGACTCCACCGAAAAATAAGAGTTAAAAAAAAAATACAGGAAGGTTGGCTGAGAGATATAGCAACCACCTTTGGCAATGCTTAAATCATTTGATCTCTTTGAAGCTTTTGCTCAGATAGGAAACTCAGAACTCTGCAAATTTGTCCCCCGTTGAGCTAAGTAGGGGTGGAGGCGGCACAAAACCAACGTGAGGGGTTTCCCTCAGCAGCCCAGAAAGCACTTGTGAATGTGGCAGGAAATGAGATCTTAAGTCAGTGCATAAAACAATCAAATCCATCACCGCCTTGGAATGGCCCCCTCATAACTCAGGGACTGTCATAGCCCTTTGTGTGCACGAGGCAGTTGTAGAAGGAGTGAGGAACAGAGCTCAGAGTCTGCTAAATCCATTCTGGCAGCCAGAGGAATATATTTCCAAAGCCAAGTCACATCATTTTCCTTGAGCTCATTTGACTGCAGGCTAAGAAGCTATTGCAGAAAACAAAGGGATGTGGTGGGGGTGCTGGGATAATGAATATTAATGAACTTAATTTTCTGATTTAGGATTGGGTTGGTTTGGGTAAAATATGACGAGCGAATTGAAGCTGATGTTTCATGATGCACAGTCTCGGCCACTCATCTGTCAATCTAATGCGTGTTTATTGTGTGCCTACTATGTGCCCCCTATGGGGCTTGAGAAAGATGAAGAATACCCACTCTCTGTCCTTGGGGACACCAAAATATGTTGGAGACACAGATGCATAGCACATGCTGACAATTCAAGGCTTTGACTTCCATTATAGGGTGAAGGGAAGTCAGAGAAAGGAGCCCAGCAGGTGTGACGGCTTAACAATACTTCCCAGTGCCACACATAGGGATGCACCCTTCTTGAGGGACGAGCTTGGGATCTGGCTGAAGCTGGCACTGTAAACACGTGGTACCCGACCTCCCCATTCCCCAGGGGCAGCTTGGTTGTGTCCACTTTTCCCCTTTTGTAGGTTGAATTGTTTTCCTCCAAAACAATGGTCCAAACCCTAACTTCTGGTATTTGTGAACGTGACACTGTTTGGAGATCAGATTCTTTATAGATATAAGCAAATTAAGACATGAACATATGGGATTAGGGTGGCCCTAGATCCAATGACTAATATCCTTATGAGAAGATCAGATGATACATAATCAAAAAGAGGCCCAGATCAGAAGGGAGAAGTTTCATCTGATAATGGAGAAAGAAATCAGAGGGATGAAGCTACAAGCCAAGGAATACCAAAGAGGGTTGGCAACTACCCGAAGATGGAAGAAGAGAGGATTCTTCCCTATAACTTTCAGATTTTCCCCTCTTGATATCTTGATTTCACACTCCTTGTTTCCTGAACTATGAGAGAATGAACTTCTGCTGTTTCAAGCTACACGGTCTGTTGCAGAAGTCTTCAGAAACTCTTATTTCAATTCAGGACACGGGACATCTGTGTTGAATCACTCACTGCCATCTAGAATGAGGCTGCGGGGCTAATGTCTACTCTTCCTGGAGTTTCTCTCTTTTTGCTAAACCCCTTGTGGGTTGGGAAGATGGCTTTTAACACCTACTGGCAGGGCCCTCCCATTGGCCAAACCTCTCCCATTTCTCTCTGAGTTGGTGGTGAGCTACGGAGGGGAGGCTGGTCCAAAGCAGCCTCAACAAACACCTGTTCACAAAGCCCTCAGCAAACACCTCTTCTCTGGGTTTGCTGGGCTCCAAGTCAAGTCTGAATTTATCATTCCTCTAGAAACAGTTACTGTCTTCTGTGATTTGCATGAGGACAGACCTCAAAGAGAAAATGCTCAAGAGTACTGAAGAGAACCATTCTTATATAACCATAGACACCTAATTTGAGACATCGCTCAGATCGCTGCCATTTGCAGATGACATTAGCACACAGGTTTTGGAAAGAATTTGGCATTTTTATCAGTGGGTGCAATGTATATTTTGTCCTTTGATCCAAACATTGAACTTCAGGGAAACTATTCTGCAAAAACCCCCCAAAATGAAGACAACAGTGATGTCACAATGGTAAAAGAACAGAGAGCTATGCATGCTCCACAGGAGAAAAATGGCTAAGGAAACACTTTTTGTATATTCACAACAAAGAACATAACGACTTAAAAGTGACATTGAGCATATGCAATACTGAAAACCTTAAGATAGCATTAACTAAAGGAACAAGTTTTAAAAATATGGTACACAGTGTGACAGTTACATTAAGTGTCTTCTGAAATCTGGCTGGAAAAAAAAAATAGACCAAAATGGTCATTGTATTTGTGTTTGCTTATGAAAGCCCTTCTCTTCTCCGCTTTTGAATTTTTTGGTAGTAAGTTTTTATTTTTGAAGTTTAAAATGAAAAGGAACAGACCATCAGAATCATTTATTTATGTCTTCAAAATTGGTAAAAAAAAAAATTGCAACTTGTTTTAATCTACTTGTTAATTAACTACCAGTTGTTATGTCATGGGTATATGGGAAGAATCTTGTGTATTTTACGTATTCTATAAGGAAAGTACCTTCCTTTAAATTATGACCCGGGTCTACTGCATCCAACTGCTTGATTTTGTAAATAAAGGTTTGTTGGAATACAGCCACATTTATTCAGTTGAGGCTGCATCAGACACTTAATTTTTGGCTCTTTCCAGAATGTTTGTGCACCCCTGCTTTAAAACATGCTTGCACTCTAACTCCAAATCACTGCAGTTGGACTTCTCTGATAGGAAAACCTATTTGAGCCTAATGACCCTGGCTGAATCTATGGATCAGGATTTGATATAATTACCCTGGCATCTGTGATATAGCAATTCAGATTTGGTTGTAATGTACAATATATGGCTGGAAAATTAGGAATTTGTCTTTTAAAGAAGGTTTAAATTCTTATATTCAGGCCTTTGGATACCCCCCCATCTTATCTGAACCAATTGTAGATAACTCTCATGCCGTGTTATATGCATTCCCCATTATTAAAAACAAAGGCCCAGGGTATTGGTGTTACCGTTATTGTCCACTCCAAGGGATACAATTGAAATCAATCAGCGATTCAGCAGGAAGGTTGCTGTTCCTGAGACTGCTTTTGTCATACCCCAAAGCAATTAAAGTTCATTAAAGTCACAATTATCTGACTCTTAATTATGTGAGATGATAATTTAATCAACAAGGCTCACTTATGGTGGATGGCAGGACACGGAGACAGGCTCACTCCACAGTGGCTAAGGCAGCTCACCAGGAAACCCGGCGAATGGCTTTCTAAACCAGCTGAGTTCTATGCATGCACCTGGGAAAAGTAAACTGGTCTCTGCTTTGAAAATCTCATTCTGATCTAAAGGACTGACACCAGGGTGGCCAACTGATCAGCTCCCTGATGGTGACTTATTCATTTATCTATTCAATTTCTTTCTGTCTCTCTCTCTCCCTCTTCTCCTCTGCTCCTTTCCTTTCGTCCCCTCCCTCCATCCACCTTCCAACATCTGATTCTTGTTCTATTCGCATAATGTAGGATAATTAAGTATAATGCTTTGTGGGATACCCCGATGGATAAGGAGCCCTCTTTTTATTGGAAGAGGCCAGGGCAGTCTGAATTTCAAGAAAAGCAACGATAATGATGATCATGTTGATAACCACAATTTATTGGTTCCTTATCATACACCAGACACCATGCTAAGGGCTTTCATCTTATTATCTTATTTTATGTTCAAAAAAGCCCTGTGAGTTGGGTATTATCTTTACATTTCGCCAGGGAGAGGAAGCTGGGGCTTACTTAGCAAGATGGAGTAACAAGTACAGGGTCCTATGGCTCATACAGTGTAGAACCTCAATGCAGCACTGATAGGAATATCGCCCTTGCCCTCGACAACTGATAAGTGCTACCTCTGTGCAGTTCTTAACCTCACAGAAAGGTGCACAATCCCCATGGTCCTTACAAACCTTATTCTCTTCCCTTTGGTACATTCGTATCTACGTGCACCTTTCAAAGTTCGTAACCTTGGGCCCAGAGGAACCAGGTCCTTGCTGTTTTTAAACTATCTTTCTTGTGCTCCAGCCCTTCCATCATGAGAAATGTTAAAGGAAACATTTTTCCTGACACTTGTTCAAGACGGTAAGGAAGACTTTATTATTATGAGAGTTTAAGGACCTCTGCCATGGATTATTTTTTTTAAGAGACTGGGGTGGGGGGGGGGGAGAGAGAGAGAGAGAGAGAGAGAGAGAGAGAGAGAGAGCGAGAGAGAGAAAGAGAAAAATTTTAATATTTATTTTTATTTTTTTAGTTTTTTCCGCAGACACAACACCTTTGTTGGTATGTGGTGTGAGGATCGAACTCGTGCTGCACACATGCCAGGCGAGCGCGCTACCGCTTGAGCCACATCCCCAGCCCCCTGCCATGGATTCTTGCTGTGGTGTATAGGGATTGACTCAATTCTGACTCCAACAAGGACAACTGGAGATTTATAGGTAAGAAACACAGCAAGGAGTTGATAAATGACAAAACCTCATAAATAAGAAGGGCTCATGACAAAATACACTTGACAGGCAGGCCTGGGAGCGGGTCGGGGACCAGGGACTTTGTCTGATGATCCCAACTGAAGGAATTTTTGCTAAACTGACCCAGCAGGATTCTAAAATGGCCAAGAATATTTATTTTAAAGCAAGTATTCCTAATCAGGAAGTCGCTGCTGTTTGAGCTGGAAGCTGAAGAGCTGTTGTGACACTCTGGAGGTCCTGAGTTGAAGTCCCCCTATCATCCAGTGTCCTGCTGGGGTCCCGGGTGCTGGTGGGAAGGTGCCGCCAGGCTGCGTACATACAGGTGCAGACCTGGGTGGATTTCTCCTGCGGCTTTTTCCCTCAGGCTTTATTTTTTCCAGCAGTTTCCGTTGCTCTGGAGCATGACTGCTGCCATTGTGTGGGGAAATGTGAACACTGAAGCTGTTTTCCAACACCGAGACCTGCTTTTACTCTGAGCAGCCCCTGGGGCTCTGTTTGCAAGGCCCACCACGGGTTGCTGAGGCCGGGTCACAGTTTCCTTTGTTTGGGGGCAGGAGCACACATTGACCTTCCCCCGGCTTTCTGCAGCCTTGTTAACGTTGGAGTTTGTGTGTTCGCTCGTTCTTTGCAATCCCCCTGAGTTCTGTGGTTCAGTTTCAGCGCTGGAAGCTCTTGACTGTTAAATGGCTTTGAGGACCCTGGGCAGGAAACACCCACAGGGCCCTGTTGGCACCACCAGGTTCAAAGCCCGTCTGGAAGTTTGTCATGAGCCATCCTTGGTTACACTGCTGTGGGCGGTGACTTCCTTGCTCTAAGTCAGGGATAAGTTAATGACAAAGCTAGACTCCATCCAGCTCAGAGCCTCAGTTCTGGGTCTTCCCAACTTCCATCAGAGAATGGGTCACCCCTGCATGACAGAAAATCCACCGCTTTCTGATCCTGGCTCCTGGTGGATACAGGAAGATTCTTTTCCTTTTCAATCATCCCTTCCCTTCCCCATAGCTTTGGGCCAGAAAATGGCACAGTTTTTAAAAAAAATCAGAAATGACTCTGGCACTAGTTATTAAGGATCGCTATTTTCAAGTTCAAAACTGATCCCTCAGAGGTCCATGCATTGATAATTTCATGAGTATTTATTCCTGGAGGAGCTCCACAGAAGATAGACCACAGCCCTGGAGGATCACGCGTCTCGTCTCCCTCACTCCAATTCGTCACCAACTCCTGATAAGTTCTCTTTCTCTTTACCTCTTGACCCTGTCCATTTCCTCTCAATCCACAGGCCCCATCCTGACACAGATTCCCATGTCCTGGGCCTGAGTGATCGAAGAGGCCTTTTCGTTCTGAACACGTTCACTCCCACCCACCGCCAGGTCCCTTTCCTACAAAGCAGCCAGAGGTTTTCTAGGAATCCACTTAGTCATTACTACCTTGTAGATGCATCAAAGTCATCAGCAATCCACCATGACAAGGCCCTATGGTGATGGCCTCTCCTCTGACCCTCCCAGCCCTCTCCTCGTCTCCCATGTGCTTTCTGTAGTGCAGCCGGACATCTTTATGTGTCTAGCAAACACAAGGCTTTTCTCTCTCTCCCTGGTCAACATGTGGCTCATCTTTCCTTGGAGGAATTTTCCGGATCTTGTGACTGCTCAGGAATCCCTCTTAGATGCTCATAGCACTTGGTAGCCTCTTAATCCCTCTACACTTACACATGTTTGATTTGATTTTTTTAACTAATGATGGCCTCATCCAACCTGCCTGAGTCCCAGGAGGACAGAGACCCTGTTCAAATATTTTTCTTTTAACTTTTCATCTGTCACTGAGCTGACTGCAGAGAGGATGATCATCCTCCACCTATTGAAGGAACTTCATGGGTGAATAAAGGAGTAACTTCTTGCATTGAGAGAGATAAGTGCTTGGATTGGAAACATCAAAATCTCCCTTGCTAAGTAAGCCCAAGGATTTGTGTAACAAAAAGCCGTGCCTAGCTCTAACCCTCCGTGGGGGCTCAAGGGGCCACTAGGTCACCAAGAGCGTGTGGCTTGTGCTCTAAAACAATTAGCCTGACTTGGGGCTGCATCGGATTTTGTTAAAACATGTGCCGATGGCTACGAAAACTGTTTGCATGTAATCAATCTTCAGCTCCAGAGAGGTGTCGAGTCTGGGAGGGCTTGTCACACTGGCTGTTGCAGACCCTGCAGAGCTGGGCTGGGGACTCTTCCCTGACTCTGAGAGTCCATAGTGCCTGTCTGCCCTTTTCCAAGGCACAGGTCCCCTTCCTGCTAAACCCTCTGTGTAAGTTATTCTTTGCTCACTCAAAATATCTAATGGGCTTATTTGTTGCGTGGGTGAAGGGAGGTACAAGAAGCACATTCCTACTGCATATTGAATAAAGGTGGAGTTAGACAAGGCTGTGGGCATCCATAGTCTTCCTATTTCTTTGCCCCATTCTCCTTACATGTAGAATGCCTGTTGGTGGTTTCTTCCTCATCAGGTGATTGAAAGAACTCATAGGAATCATCCATAGAGAGCAATGGAAATTGTGCCCAAAATAATCACTCAATAAGTAACACTCTCCGTCAAACTCCATCAGGGACACCCAACTCTGGCTGGTTGTACAGCCCACATGTTAGAAGTTATCAGCTCGAGCCGATATCAACATCACCTGGGGAGATGTTAAAAAAATATAAAATCTTAGGATTCACTGAATCAAAGTTACCCCCGAGGTTATGGTATGGATATTTGTGTTAAGAAAAAAACAAGTGTCCCCCGTTGATTTTGAACTATACGCAAAACCCAACAGCACTGCACCGTCTCATTGTGAGAGCTGCGAGACCCTTCTTCCCTGTGCACCTCAGCTTCTCCTCTTTCGCTAATGTTGCATCTGGCTTATTGCTCTAGTTTATATCAGGTCAAGGGAGAAACTCTTGGTAACTCATTTGCATTTCTTATATAAATGTTTTGCCATTAGCCAAACAAAGCAGCTGAAACCTTTGCTTGTTCACTTTGTGTCTTTGCCCAGATGCAGACATATAATTGAAATAGAGCTCACGAATTGCTGCATATTCATTTATTTAGTTTCTTGTTTTATATGTATGCTTCTGTGTTTCCATTTTGGCAAGAACATTTCAATTGTTGTTATTGCATAAAAATTCCACTGACTACATATACATAAGCCTAAATTAAATTAATGATATCCCTATTTTTGGATGCATACGCTGCTTACAAGTGTTTTCACAATTATAAATAATGCTAGAATGTGAATCTTCAAACATATAGCTTTTCTATATTTAGGAATTTTACTTTGAGTACATTCCCAGAATTGTTGTTATGGGATTAAATGTATGGGCTTTTTATTTTGCTGGTGATCTATTTCCAAGTTATTTTCTGAATAAGTGTTGCCAAAATCTACACTGCCAAGTAGTAATTAATGACAGTTTCATAGCCTCCTTGCCAGCATTGAGTATTAACATTTTATTTTATATTATTACTAATTTAATAGCTACATGTGGAATTCATAGCTGCTTTATTTGCATTTTAAAGTGTACTTCATACATATATACTCCCCGCATGCTACATAAACTTCCCGTGTGGTAGTGTTACCACCAATTTGATACATGGAGATTTCTGTTCTTCAGAATAACTTTATTGGATTTATGTCAGGAATGGCCTCAGGTAAGGAGAATACTGGCATTGTTCTCCTTAACCACCTGTTTCGTGTTAATGGTCCTGGTTGGCAAGGTGCTGATACAGCCAGAGAAGGGGCCAAACAGACCTCTCTGCTCCCCGCCCCAGGCCTGGCGGAGGCCCCTGAGACATTGACCTTCTACCTCTCCCCTCCCAGCTCCATGACCTCGCCTCTTTTCCACTCAACACCTGCTTCCATCCTCACCTTGGTGCAAGGAGCCTTAAACATCACTCGTTTCTCCCATTAGTTAGTTAATAACTCATTAAATCAGCAATTATTTATTGAACACTTGCCATGTACAGGCAGAGTGCTGAGCAGGGGCTGCAGTAGCCAGGGGAGAAAGCTAGATCACAAAACAGAGACATTTATTAAGTTGTCACATACAACTGGGTGTCACTTTGTCCTAATCCTCAGGGGGCTTCTGCCCACAGGAGCTCCTTTCTGCCTCAGGGTGTCTGCTGTCCTCCCTGCCTGGCATCAGCCTTCAGCTTCCCGACTCCCCCCATCTGTGCTCAGACACCACCTTTCCATGAAGCGAGGTCTCTGAGAACCAAGTTCGGGTTTCCCCAGCTTCATTTCCCTCCCCACCCCCATCGCACTATTGCTAAACTGGATGTGTTTTCTTATTTTTGCTAAATATAAGATCCATGAAGGATAGAGCTCTGTTTTGTCCACTGTCATGAGGAAGAACCATCTAAGAAATATTTCTTGACTCCGATAGTGAATGAATAAATGAAGGAATGGTTTCATTCCGATTCCCACTTAAACAGGAGGTTCTTGGAGAAATCGTATGGACCTGGTGGAGGATGTGAGGTGTAGGGAAGAGGGAAGACAGAGTTGAAACTCAGATCCAGTATGGCGGGGGGGCTTGGGGAGAATCTAACTCTCAAGCCATCTGACACCCTGCTTCTTGCTGACCGCTGTCATCAAATCAGTCTTCTCTAGGACTCTGGCATACTCCTATTCCTTGCCACAGATTTAGCAAGAACGCTCCAGCACCAAAGCATTGAGTCCTCATGGAGGGGACCCTGGGCTCCTCAGGCTGTGATTTAGCCCCTTTGTCCCTGGGACCCTCACTGATTTCTGGAGATGGCTGAAAGATGCCTCTGTGGAGGTAGAGGCAGAGTCAGCCAGGAAGGTTGTGACTCCCTGTCTGCATGATTAGCATCATTATGGAGGTGTGATCTCCCTGATTAGTTTATTCCATCAAGATTTGATTGAAAGCTCTTCTCATCTGCCTCCCTGGTCTCCTTCTACCTAAGGTTCATGAATAATAGGAAGGAAGATGTGTGTTTGACTTGCTGGCTCCTAAAGAGACCAGCCCATCAATAAAACATCTGGGGCTTGCAGGGGAGGGGACAGCAGGAAGGGCTCTGAGTGAGAACCCACTGATGGATGGAGACAGGAGAGTGTTTTCTTACGTGAGTCAGGGAGAAGTGTCTTCTCTGGACGTGGGCCAGAGCTGGGCTTCCTTGCTCTCTGGGCATGGCACTTGTGATTGAGGAGGAGTGGGGCAGCAAGGGGACATCTCTGACCCCAGTCCCCAATCTCAGTCTCTTGTTTTGTCTCTTCCCTAACCAGACTTCTCTGAAAAGAAGGAAGGAAGATTTATTCCTCCACAATTTTTTTTCCAGGTCTTTCTGTGGTTGTGTAACTAGCCCACAATTTCAATGATTTTCTTTTTTTTTCAGTTATCCATAGAGGGAATGGGGTCTGTGCCCAGGTATTCTTTGACTTGACCAGGTATTCTTTGTCTATATTATGAAGGTTGAACAAAATATCAGAGGGCAACCACCCTACCCCGTGACAGGCATCGTTAATGACTCTGTTGCAGAGACCCAAAGCACAGCCTAGACCCTGTAATGCCTATAAAGTCAGTTTTAGTAGATGAAGATTGGAATAGGAGAAGTGAAATCTGTTCCTCATCCCTGAAATCAATGGACCTCTTCAATCTTAAAGCTCTGATTATGGCTAGAAAAAGAAAAAAAAAAAAAAACCCTACATCCAAGACAACTGCCTCCCCTCAGAGAGAAGAGGATCACTGGGACATGGCTCTTTGGCTGCCAAGCCATGCGGCTGGTCTGCTGGTCCCTGTGGAGAAGCAGGAGCAGAACAATAGAGTGGCAGCCCAGTGGGTCAGAGCGTGGGTGCAAATACAGCCTGTGGCAGCTGTGAGCCTGAAGTTGCTGCAAGCCGAGGTGCACCAACCTGACACCCTTTTGGTGACTAGGTCTGGGCATGGTACAATGACTGCTGTAGAAGCCCACTGCAAGCATAGACCATCTAGGGCCTCAACCTCCTGCTTCCTGAAAGTGGAAGTGGGGCAGAGCTGAATGGAAGTCGGGACTTGAAAGTGGACCAATAATGTTAGTTTGTTTCCAAACTCCAATTAGCATAAATTTGGACCAATAGTAGTGACCCAAGTGCTATACAAACCCCTAGAATCGCCTCTTGGTGGGAGAAAACCTGCAATCAGAACCCCTCTTGTGGTGTAACAGTTCTGTCCCTATTTATTCTTCAATAAATCCTTCTCTTACACTCATCCTGGACTGTGGATTTCATTCTTTGAATTCACAAAACAAGAACCCAGAAAGAACAAGAAATCCATGTTGAGCTGCTGGGGTCTTCTGAAAAGCCGGAGTGCATAGCTTGCCATTGACATCTGCAACATTTCTTGGCTGCAGAGGCCTGCAGCCTTGTGTAGACCCTACCCATCAGCAGAAGTAGAGAAACTCCAGTCTCACCTGCCAGCAGAAGGGAAATCAAATTTCATCTCAAAACTCTGGTTTCAATTGGAAACCATGATCTGATTCCAAAAAAGCCACTATAGCTAAGACTTTTGGGGGGAAGCCTTTGTCAGAATAACATTCCCTCAATCATATGCAGCCTGGTTTGGGTTTTAGGAAATGCCTAATGATGGCCAGAGAAAAAAACTCTGAAGATGCCCGCAAGCACTCAGCCTAACAAAAATATTTGAGATTGCAAGTGCCCATCCATAGGAAAGCAGGTAGGCTTTATGGTTGGGTTCTATTTACAGAGTGGAATACAACAATGTGGATGAATGTGCTGCAAAAATCATGCACATAAGTGAGGATGGATTTGAGGATGCAGATAGTGTGGGATGACAGTTACCCTTGGGTGAAATGGTGCTTGGGTGTGAGGGAGGCTGTGTTTTGTTGCTACTGATGGAGGTTGGCTCATGAGTGTCTTCAGTTTGAAAAGATTCATCAAGTCACACACTTGTGATAGGAGCATTTCAAGAAAATGTTTTCAAAGGTTTTCTAGCTAGAGAGGCAAATCTGTCAGTGAGAAGTCCCATAGCCTTGGCCAGTTTCCTTGCTCCTGCTCATCTTGGCTTGCACCTTTGCCCTCTTAACTTGTCACATCTCCCTGTGACCTACAGTGACAAGGCACAAAGGAGAACAGACTGGAGAAGGAGACAAGACACCTGAATGTGATAGCGGTTTTTGCCACACTTGGGGTGTGTGGCCTCACACAGTTTTCATGCCATCTGAAAACTTTACTTGCATCACTGGTCTGTGGAGGGGGCTTGATGTCTCCTCCATCTCACCATTTTCTTCTGGGACAGATCCATTGCACCACAGTGTACAGAGGTGGGGACCATGAGCTTCTAGTTTCAGGTGGCTCTGGGGAGTTTATAGCCTTGAGCAATGGTTCCAGATTTCTCTTGCCTCTAAGGGAGGCTGACTCTAATGTTATGGTAAGACCAAAGTCCTTTATAAAAGTCCCTGAAAAATGAGACAATTATCCTGAGACAGGTTCCCCAGCCAGACCTTCCCCCACCAAGAGAACCTATGGTCACCTCATGACACAGACAGCTTCTGAAAAACAGGAAGCCAGCACCCCCTAAACTTGGGGTGGAATATGTGTGCTCTTTAAAACTGATTGCTGTCCTCCACATCATAAATCTGTTTCAAGTGTGCTTGAAGGGAACATAAGAAAAAAAAAAAGTAAAAATAAAAAAAGTAACTGACTCTAGGGAAAGTGGGGGAAAAGAATCTCTCAGTCCCAGAAGCCCCAGGGGTTAATTCTCCTCCGTGGCTGAGGAAATGCCAACAGGCCCTTGGCAACCTTCCGCCTTCCTTATATAACAACACTTTCAAGAGCTGGAGCTGGGATCGTCCAGTAATGCTTTTAATTTGTGTGTGGTTGGGAGGAGGCCAGGATTTAATCGAAATCGTTAGAGTGGCTTTGCTTGGAGTAGCTGAGTGCTTGAGTCGGGCTGGGCGGCAAGGTAGCCCTGGAATAATTAAAAGAAATACCTAAGGTCCTCATCGTGGCTTGAGTTATTCCAGACTCCAGGCTTTAGAGTAAAAAAGGGTGGTATTAAACAGCGTTTTCGTGGCTGAAATAAAATTTGTGCACAGTTACTTTCCTATTACACCTCAATTTTCTCTCTTCCCATTCACCTAATAAAAGGAACCGAGGCTCCATGTTTGCTTAATGGAGTGGGGCTGAACCTGGGAATTGGCTCTTCCTCTGCAAGCCCAGGTGTTCCAGGTTCCTATTCTTATTCTGCTCGGGACTGTGGGTGGGCTGCGTTGGCTCACCCTCCTGAATCCCACGCAGTTCACAGCTGTGCAGAGAACATTCCACCTGCCCACCTTCCCAGAGTTTAGGGACAGAGAGGACTCCAGATCCTACCCTCCTGAGCCCCACCCTTGAGCAGAGTATGCAAAAACAGACACAGGCCTTGGGATTTCCATACCTGGCCTCATCTCCTGTCTCTTTCTAAGGAGAACCATGTGCTCCAGGGCCCCAAACAACATATGGTCAAGATTAGGAATCATGTCCCCAAAAGACTGAATAATTCAAGTTAAAAAAGAGCACATCTGTGAAGCAGAGATATTCACCTGACTTATTTATATGTTATAAACACTTACGTGTGTCACAGGGGACCAAGTATATGCCAGTCCAGTTATTCACTCAATCAACAAAGGTCCATTTATGTCTCTAACCCACTCATTTCTTCTTTTTCTTCAATACTCCAGGCCTGTGCTACGTTCTATAATAAAGATGAGGGAAAGAGGTGAGTGAGTCTCCTATCCTGAAGTCCGGCTAATGAGACATGGGCACCCCTGTGGCCAAGTCCTATTTTGATTTTATCCTTAGCTCTCCAGAAAACAGGGTTACTGTTGATATAGAAGTCAAAGAGGAGGACTGTGATCGTGTCTGGTAACAAGTGTGACAGCAGAAGCAGTCAGTCACCTGGCTCTTTCCACTAGTTAACAATCCCATTAGAAAGAAAATGAACCAAAATTATGACCTGGGTCCTACTGAAATCTCCATTTCATGTGCCAGGAAACTGAGTTGAGAGAAGTTAGGCAGCTACCCACAATCAGACAGGAAGTACGTGGCAGAACCATAGCTCTGCCTGAGGCCAGAGCCTACCGTCAAGACCCACCAGTGAGACACCAATAACAGAGCCCAGGGGACAGCTGAAGAAGGGAGGGAACCAGGAAGAAAAGATGACCAAAGGAGAAGACAAAAGGGTGCAGGTCCCAGAGGAATGAACAGGTGATAAAATCAAGGGTACCAGGTCCCTTTGGTAAAGAGGCACATCTCCTCTTTGGGATGGGGTGGAGGAAGGGTAAAGATTGGGGATAAATTTTAATGTGTGACAGAGGGAAGATACGATAAAGAAATTTTTGTCATTGAACTTTCCAAATGGCAAAGTTATCACATCTATTTAATCTGCTACATAAACTGTGACTCCACAGCAGTGGTTCACAGCGACAATTTATTATTTCTTCTCCTGCAGCTGCAGCCAGCAGATGGGATGGCTGGACCAGCATGAAGGCTGCATCTCTCCATGTTGCCTTTCATCCGGGAATCTTCATGGTACAGCGGTCTAAGGATTTTAAGAAGTTAAGAGTGGAAGTGGCAAGATCTCATGAGGCCTGAGTCCTGAATTAGTCATAATTACCTCCACCACATTTTATTGGTCAAATCGAATTCAGTCCAGCTCTACCTCCCAGGGGGAGGAAATGCAAAGACTTTTTTTTTTTTTTTTTTTTGCATGGGGCTCAGGCATCAGGAAATATGCTTCTTTGGGGTGATTACTGTATTCACCTACCATAAGAAGGAGGCCAAGAAGAAGTAGAGTGACCGAGGTATAAGGTGAGAGGAGGTGAATTGGAAGAGATTAGAAGCAGAGTCAAGAGGGCTTGGAGTGTGGGGAGATGAAGGAAGGACACGTCTGTTTCATCAAGGAAGATGCCTTCATTTTTAGTGACATCCTGCTTTCAAGGCCTCAAGTCTGGAGTCCAGAATGATACCGTGGACTGCAGAAAGACAGGAAGCGTGACCTAGAGCTGACTGCGCCTGCCTGCCACACCATAGGTGCTCAGGACACGCTGACAACAGGACCCTACTCTCCAGTCCTGCCTCTGTCTTTTAATTCTGAGGTGCTAGCTAGGAAGTGACATTTTCAGAATCCCCTGGGAAAGGCATGGCCATGAGTCTCTCTCTCTCTCTCTCTCTCTCTCTCTCTCTCTCTCTCTCTCTCTCTCTCTCTCCTGAGGGCCTCTGTCTACCTGAATGCTCACATAGGCAACTTGTCCCATGCTGAACTTGCCTGCCATGGATGCCAGGGTTGTCTAGAATTGTCACTAAACATGTGACCTTGGCATTTTTTTTTTTCCAGGAGGACACGCTCACCAGGGCTCTGAGTGCCAGGAAGATTTCCTCAACTCTGGGACATTAGCTCTTAATTAACATTCAAGGTGATAACATGGAGGTGGAAACACAGGGTATCTCAAAAAGGGGGACATGGAGGCACAGTGAAACTCAGAGGCTCTGGATTTAACTGAGGGAAGCTTAAGCCCAGATGCCAGCAAATCAGCAGCCCCTTAGAGGATGACCTTCCAAAAGCAAGGGCTTCCGACATGCTGCTGGCAGGTTTCATGGGCCAAGGAGCCTGAAATGTGCTCCCCTTATGGGTCATGCCTGGTCTGGCCGTCTATTAACCTATTATTACATATTAACACTATGTAATATGTCTATTATTACATATTAACAATACAAATTCTATTAACATTATCAGTATATATTAGCATTATATGTTATATAGGTTAAGATCATGTATTAACATTTCTAATATATAATGTTTTTTTTGTGTGTGTGTGTGTTTGTGTGTGTGTGTATCTACACTGTCACTCAAGACCTGATTCTTGACACAGTTGTTGGGTTCACATTGGCCCAGAGTCTTAAAGTACCTTGGAGACCATGAGCCTAAGTGATTTTCATCTCCTTAGCTCCTGTGTACCTGTCTCCCTCTTATTTTCAGCCTTGCCCACTGAAGCAGACACTCTCGGGGGCCACCCATACTCCCTTGGACTTACTTGTTTGGTGCCTTAGGCCCAAGACTTCCACCTGCCAGCACCTGTGAGTCTGTGCCCGAGAGCTGCTCCGGTGGCCTTGCTCGGCTGGCACATGCTGCCTGTGGGCTGGAAAAGCAGAATTAACATCATTCCCACCCCAAAGAGCTCTCAGCCAGTGACTAAATACCCGGTTCCCTCGCCCTGGGTGAGTGAAGCCCTGTCCCCGCAAGGCGGGCAGCGTGGCTATGTTTCAGTTTCCCACAGAGAGGAGCATGCATGATTGGCACCCTTGATTGACAGCTTTCCTTCCTCTGACTCACTGCTTCTCTCCTATTCTGGTATTTCCCCAGGTGTCCTCCCAAATAAATGACTTCAGCTCAAGGGCTGCTTCGGGGGGATCTCTCCGTAAGACATCTTCAGATCTAGAAGGCACTGTTTCTGAACCCGGGGATTCTTCCTTGATCACAGTAGATCCTCACTGATCCATCCCTCTCCACATCCAGCCTGGTCCAGGATGGCCCCTGGGCCCTGGTTGGAACTGCCCCATGTGTGCAGTGTCCCTCTAGTTCTGGTTCATTCTGTGAGTGTGCACGAGTAGTTCTGGGAGAGGTTCCATTGAGGATGGCAGACCACCAACTGGAGGAAACCAGAGAGGGAGGAGGGTGGACACCTAGTCCTGGGTGGGAGCCAGAGGGCCGGAGCGGCTGCTGTGCTGGAGCAAGAATCACCTCTCAGAGGGGTTGAGCTCACCGAGTCTGGCCCAGAGGAGGGCCAGGTGCCCAGCACCCTGGACTGGAATCTGGTGCTGCTGTCAATCATCTGCCCCCCCCCCTTTTCATCTGTTGCCCCCCGCCATTTCTCTCTCCTTCCTCAAGAAATCTAAAAACTACATCCTCTGCTTCTGGGAAAATCCTTTCAATGTCTCTGCTGCAGTGCTCTGAATTGCATTCTTGGCACCCTGTCCCCATTTCTCCCAGGTACTTCTGTCAAACTCATTTTCTTAAATGCCTTTTCTTTTCCGTCTCTCCCATACAAAACCTGCCGGGACTCCTCCGTGCTTCAGGGGTCGGGATGAACTCTTTGGCCTGGTGTTTAAGGATCTCCACCATCTGTCGCTCCCTGGACATCCTCATCAAATCCAGACACACATGCCACCAGGTGGGGCTGGATTCCTTATTGCCTCTAGATGCTTCGTGTTTACTCCCTCTTCTCGACTTTTACTTATTGTTGCTTCATTACCTTGAATTCCTCTTTGTTCTTCCCCAACCGTATCCCATACACGTGTCAAATTCCAGGATCCACTATGCCTTTCCCACAACAGCAAAGAGTAGAAGAAAGGAGTATTTGTAACATTTCTCAGGGCAGATCTTAAATTAATTAAGACATATTATTAAATAAGATCAAATAATGCCTATTAAAATAGAATTAAATTATTTCCTCACCATAATACAACTAAATGAATTCTAAGTGTACTAAAATACTCTGTTACACTAAATAAAAACACAAAGTGTACAAAATAAAATATAGGTAAATATTTTTGAAGTCTCTAACAGAAAATGGAATTTCTAAAACAAAAGAGACAGGTAGAAAGAGTGAAAATGATAGTAATTATGGATAAGGAAAGTCAGATGAAAAACTACAAATTAGAAAAATATTTACACTGAACATGTTAAATGTGCTTTTAAAGTTATATACCTATATATTTCTTCATGGGAAGATATTAAAGTATAATTAAAAGCATAACAGGGAACATTAAAAATATTTACTGTGGAGGAAATATAATTAGATAAAACAAAAATGTTTTGAAATAAAGCAAATGGAAGCAGGTCCTTTTTAAACCTATCAAATTGACAAGTTAAAATACTAATAGTAATAATAAAAATAAGTTGTGGCAAAACTGTACTGACATGAATAAATCACATTTCATCAATGTGTAGAACATCTTAGAAATCAACTCAGTAACATTTGTAAGAACCTTAAAAATTATTATATGATTTAATAAGCTCATCATCTTTGCAAAGGTATCTAAACTATGTTTATACTAAAGAACATCTGAAAATACTAACTCTTTCACAAAGAGAGAATGATTAAATAAATATGTCTAAGGTATAGAATTTGATTGAATTGTTAAAATAATAGTCTCCAAGAATTTTTGTTACCGGGAAATTAGTCCAGATTTAATACAAGGCAAGTGGAGGATAGAAATCTTCACATAGCTCATTTATCAAATATTTGAAAAAAGACACATATACACACACCCACATACACTGGAGGGAAATCCACCCAAAATTAGCAATGATTATTTCAGTGTTTGAAGTTATAACTACTTTCATTTTGTTCTTTGCAATTTTCTATGGTTTTCCATCAGAAGCCAATATTACTTTAGAATTAGAAGTACATATGTATTGAAGCATCATGATGTAACTTATAAATATGTAAAGTTAAAAACAAAATAGGACTTTAAAAAATAAATGTAATAAAGAATTAAAAATTCCTGATTAATTTCAGCCACTGTGACATAGCATTCTTAAAGTCCCTGTATCCCACCTTCTCTTTTCTAACATGGGACAGCGACTATCTAAGCAAGTGATTATCATGTCAAGTTTTCCACATCGGTTCGTCTCGCCTCTCCAAACTAGACAGTAGTTTATTGGAAGGAAGAGACCATGTCACGGGGCCAGACCACTAATCTTCCCAAGGCTCAGCCACTTCCAGGGACTAGTCACACAGGACTGATAGTGCTGCCTCAAAGCTAAGTGACCCAGTTAATATACAGTCGTGCTCATGGCACATGGCACTCGGTTAAGGACAAAGACGTTAGGGTCAGGCTGACTTGGGTTTGAATCCTGACTCGGAGATTTATTAGTGACAAGATTTTGAAGAAGTCCCTTGAACTTGCTGAGCCTTACTTTTACCTCCTTCTAACTGAGAATCATAATGGCTGTGGTTAGCCAGCTGCCATCCTGTGATATGTCAAGTGCAAGTTTAGCCACGAGGCCCTGGAGGCATTTGATAAGTGTTGGCATGATGATCCTACTAAGAAACAGTACTAGTGACGACAGTAGTAGTAACAGTGGTGGTAACAGCAGTGGTAACAGCAGTGGTAACAATAGTGGTAACAGTAGTAGTAACAGTGGCAGTAACAGCAGTGGTAACAGTAGTGGTAACAATAGTGGTAACAGTGGTGGTATCAGTAGTGGTAACAGTGGTAACAGCAGGGTACTGTTTTTCTTCTCCTGCTCCCATTTTCACTCTATTCCTATGGTAAACTTTTACAGTATTGAGATTCTTTGTTAGATCCCAGGCTTTGTGCCTTTCTTAGACCACCACTCATACTTGGCACTCAGCCTGAAATCTTTCAGTTAGAAGATTGAACATGACAAATTATTTCTGAGTATCAGTGTCAAATCTCTTTTTGGTGGATCATTGAGGGGCTTCTTAGACCAGAGCGAGGGGGGCTGTGGCTTCTATCAGTCCTCTGACTTGGATGAGAGTGGCCATTGTGTGGCAGTGATGAGCCAAGACACCTGTGCACCTGATACAGAGAACAGGCATTTTATTGGGAAAATCTTAGGGCTGGAATATTTCTCCTATATTCATATATTCTATTCATTTTTCTTGAAAGATAGGGTTCCATCCACATGTTTGCCCCCATGACAGACTGTAAGCTCCAGGAAGGAAGGAAGAATACTTCCATTTTATTTTATTTTACTTATTTATTTTTAATTGACATTAACTGCATATATTTCTAGGGTACAATGTGATGTTTTGATCTCTGTGAACGTTAGAGAGACTTGAACAAATGTGCATATTCACCAATATACCAATTCATTCTTTATTTATAGCATTTAAAAAAATACAATACATAATAATTAACTGGGGTCATTCCATCCACAGCATTCATCTGTCCCCAAAATTCCTCCCAGTAGTAGTAGGTAGGTGGACTCAATCAACATGATTTAGGGGGTTCCTCTGTTGTCTCCCCTTTTGCAAAAAAAATTTCATCTGAATTGCCTCAAGTCTCTCTGCCTCTGACCCCATGCCAGAATTTCTCCTTCTAACCTTAACCCCTGGCCCGTGTCCTGATCCATTCTTTCTAGTGTAGCCGAGCTGGCCTCTCTGCAGTCTCTCTCAGTTCTCCTTTTACACATTCATCAGCACAGCCATCAAAAGTCAGATCTGGCGGTTGCCTGTGACAAAATAACATTTTCCTTTAGCAAACAAGAGCAGGTAGCAACTCACGACAACTTGTATTTAATTCTTCTCATCCATTTCTTCTCCCTTTGCAACCCTTGTCTTGGTCTCCATGTCACCTTCCTCTTGGTCACACCTGATAGTGCTTGGTGTCTCAGACACAAAGGTGCTGCCGCCACCATCAGGTGACAGAAGCATCTTCAACACCTAAGGAGCTGCACATTTCCCATCAAAGAGCCTGCCATTTTTGGTTTGTGACAGTGAAGCCATTTTCCAGGCATGAGCACTGGCCTGTGTTTTGCCTAAAATAAAAGCAGGAAGTTGTTTCCCATACTTGAGACCAATTCTTTTGTGGTCCATGGTTGTGGTGGTAGCGGCAGCGGCAGCAGCAGCCGCTCAATTATTCTCCCCCTACAAGTCAGGGCTGGAGCGGGTTCAGGCACTCGACCAATGGCAAGCAGAAGGAAAAAAAAAATATTAGAAAATCAATCCTTACTTAATTGAAGATTCTTCCTCCGAACGGAAACAAAGTGGAATTTATCACTTCACTTGCCTCACGGTCTGGGTAATGGTCGCACTCTTGCCTGCCTGGGTGTCTGTTGGTAAAGAAGATGTCCCCAGTACCTAGGTTAGTAGCCTGGGTGACACCTGATTGTCTGAGAGAAATAAGGAGAGCAATAACCTGGGTGATGAGTCCACCTGGAATGTGGGCAAAAGTGGTCCCATCAGCAGATGATGAGAAATAACACTCAGAAATAAGGTAAAGGACACCCTGCCCTGTTGGTTTCTTCCTGCAGGCGTTTTAAAGTGGCCTTCCTTAGGCTGCTTTTTTTATCATAAGCATCTGCTGGTGTCTGTAGCACTGAGACTCCTGGGAAACACTGAGCCAAGGTCCTCAGCATCTGCTGGGAGAAATCTGGGGTTACATCCAGGTATGGGTGCCGCACGGGAGACCTGACTCCCTAGGAGTGGGGACGGGGATGATGATCTCTTAGAGAAACCACAGCATCAGAAGGCTATTTGGGAGAATTGAGAGCATTTTGTTTTGAGAAAGGGAAATTCAGAGTGAACTTCTTGAAGCCGTCTTGAAGGCTCTGAAGGGCTTAGTGTTGTCCTGAGTTGCTGAAATGGGCAGAAACCTGGTGACCTTCACGGGGAGGCAGATGATGGTGCGATTAATGAACAAGCTGATTACAAAAGGTGAGGACTGGGTTTAGGGAGGCTGAGTTAGAGAAAATAACATTTTAAGATACCAAGTTCCCTAATACCCCCCTAAATGATTCCCATCATCTATCCATCCATCCATCCATCCATCCATCCATCCACCCATCTAGCTAGCTATATCAACTGAAAAGCAAACCCCAACTTAAAAAGAATTCTAACAAGATACCTCTTGGGAGTGTGCCAGTGTACTATTTGGAGAAATGAGGCCATCTTGACACCTATTTAAAATTTAGTTTCTCCTGTTTTCTGTAAGTTGAAGTTGGGACGTCGTGTAAGGCAATGCAGTGTCCTTCACAGTCAGGCCCCTCCCTTTTTCCTCCTCACGATCTCTCCAGGTTGCAGACATGGTGTTATTAGAATCCTTCCCTGTGCCCTTTCCCCTGCTGTCCTCTGCCCACCTTTTCCCTCTTCCTGGAAACTCCTTCTCTCATTTTCTTTAGTAAATACCTATTCATCCTTCAGGACTCCAGATCTGTGGGTCTTGCCTCTGTGTACCCTGAACACCTCCTGTTCCTATTTTGTATTATTATGCAAACTATGGTGTCTGTATCTCCCAATAGAATAATATCTTACTCAAGAATAATGACCTTGTCTTATTTTTTTTGAAATATTACTTTGAAGGACCTGTTTAAAGGGGTAGGCATTGCTTATAGTATGTTCGTGCCCAGAAATACATAGATATTAGCTTGTGCCCTGAGTTAAACACTAGGAAATAAGATTAGAGAGAGTTAAATATCAAGTAGAAGAATGAATGGGGCTTAAGATTTGTCCAAGGGGTATGAAATACATACAGTTGCCATGGTAGATCAAGAGCTACGAAAGAGCATTGGGTGCCTTGGGAAGACGGGGAGGAGAGGATAACAAATAACAAATAATAGCTTCCACTTAATTAAGGAAAACAAAGTTGACAGCTACCCAATTAAGTGCTTCTGCAGATATTGCCTTGTTTCATACTCAGAACAACATAATGAGTGCAGAACTTCTATCTCTGTTTGATGAACTAGACCCACAGAATCTACTTTTAAGGTTACACAAACATTGAGATGTTGGGACTTAGACATTAAATGCTGTTTTCTTCAGCACTGGGGGTTATGTCTCCCTAGACAAAGCATGGGGGCTTCAGAAACCTGCCTCTTGGATGAACCTGAATAGTTATTTATTCCTGAATATCAAATTGCACAATAAGAGGGTACCTTAAGAAAATAAATATTGGGGGTCTCACAAGTTCTGTGAGGCCCAGCTTAGACAAGGGTCTCTGCCCCAAGGGGTTGTGGTGATGGTGGAGCCATGTCCCACCCTGGGTCTGGAGTGGGGAGCTCTTTCCATGGCTGTCGGTTCCTCACTGGCTGTTGGTCACAGACATCAATCAGTTCTGTGTCACCTGGGCCTCTCCCTAGGGTAGCTCACAATATGGCAGGTGGGACTTTCTTCAGAGTGACCAGGGGACAGTGAGAGGGTGCTGGAGAGGTAAGCAAGAGGTCCCCATCTCTGTGGAGTCCCATCTCAGAAACAATGTCCCCTCATTTCTAGTTAGAAGTGAATCTCGAGGTTCACTCTCGCTCCCAGGGGAGGACGGTACAGGGTGGGAATATAGAGAGGAGAGGACCCTGGCTGCCATCTTGGGGGGTGGCCTTCTGCTCACTGCATCTTACTGTTGTACCCTAATAGATAGTAGGGTCCTTAGGGGTTAAAGTGAGTTCAACAGCCATCACAAACCTGAGAGGAATGAGCTACCCAGAGTCTGAGGAAAATTTCCCTCATTTACCAGCCACATCTTAGAGGCCTTGACCTCACAAGGACTCTCAAAGGCAGACAAGGTGAGGATGCGCATCCCATTTCCCAGTGTGAAAACTCAGGCTCAAAAGAGCTCAGGGACAGGATTCTGCTCTCAAGGAACAAAGGGACTCTCAGATGAAATGTTATTGGAAATGGGATGTCTGTCAAAGATAGAGAATGGGGTACTGTGACAGTATCACAAATATATATTGGGTCTATGGTTCCTAAGAGGGAGCTCCTAAAACCCTTGCAGATGAGGGCACTGGGGGAACTTTGGTTCTGAGATGTGGTCTTTGGCCTCAGTTCCTGACTCAGTGTTCCTAAGACCCGTGTAATTTCCTGAGGGATAAGACAGTCTGACACAGAGTTCCTAAATCTGGTGGGATTTCCTGGGGTGGTAGGAGCATCTTTTGTTTTAACGAGAGCACTTTTGGTGGGATCCTGGGTAGCCTCAGAGAGGAAGCTGGTTGCCAGGGGGAACCAACTTTGGGATTGGAGGGTGGGAACCTTCAACCTCGACCCCAACCTCTGGTTGTGGACAGTTGAGTTGCTCACCAGTGACCAATGACATCATTAACCATGCCTCCATAATGAACTGCCATCCAAACCCCCAAGGACAGGGCTTGGAGACCTGAATTGCTGAGCATGTGGAAGTTCTGGGGGAGGGGTATGCCCAGGAAGGTCATGGGAATACCACACCCTTCCCATATGCCTTTCTCTATGCATCCTTTCCATCCCATGGCTGTGCTTGGGTGTTTTGTAATAAATGGGTAAACAGGGAGTAAAGAAGTGCTTCTCTGAGTTGTGTGAGCTGCTTTAGGAGATTAATCAAATCTGAGGAGGGGGTCTTTGGAACCTTGATTTATACCAGCTGGTCAGAAGTACAGGTCACCACTTAGGACTGTGACTGGCATCTGCAGTGAGGGAAGGTCTGTGAGAATGAGACCTTAAATTTGGGGGAATGTCACACTATGTCCAGGCAGATAGTGTTAGAATTGAATTCAATTATGAGACACTCATTTTGTGTCTGCAGAAGGGCTTGGTGTGGGGCCAAGTGCCTACACACATTTTAGTGACAAGAGGTAACGTGTTCTGTGTTGTGTTAAGTGTGAGTGTAGGAAAATGGATTTTTCCCCATCCTTGACACAATTTCTTCCCCCATCTCAAAACAAGGAAGAGGGTCAGAAAGTTCCTGTGGGTGGGGGAAGGGGAGAGGGTTGGTGACCAGTCCTGATGTCACTTAGTTTGCTCTTTTGCTGTGCTGGGTTCCTCACTTAGCATTTATCTCTGCAGGGTGTTTGGAACCACTTTCCTCAAGGTTTGTGTGAATGAGGATTAGAACCATTACTTGATAGCATTTCAACATCTGGGATCTCTCAACTGTAGGCACAAGAAACTATGCCCCAAGTACTGCCCTGAATTGTCTCAACTCAGCTTGATAAGCTTGATCCATGAATGCCCGTGATGAGAAGTAAAGAACACGTACACCCAGTATCTGGAAATGACACATGACTGCTTTTATGGCCACCTGAAATGTCCTTGTGCCAGTTCCCCTACAAAGGGTCATTTTAGATACTCTCCTACTCCAAAATAACCAACCATCAGCGTCAGCTCTGGGTCTAGAGTATTCTAAAGTCTGTTTATTTTCTAACCAATTGATCTGAAATATTCAGTTTGAAATAAAAAAAAAGAAAAGAAAATGGATCATTGGGATAAATCAGATATGGGTGAACTTATCAAAGTTCAATAAACATAAAAGTGATGAATTTTGAAGTCACATAATTAACTCAGGATTACATGAGCAATAACTGAGTAATTACACCTTTAATAATGCATTGAACTTGTCAGGAATACTTACTCATTCTGCTCAAATTTTTTAACAAGATAGCCTATAGCAAGTGACTGTAATTAGATATTGCCTCTGAAAACATCGACAGCTTCTAATTGATACCTTTTATTATAAAGCTAGATGCCAAACATTGCTGTTGAGTGGATTAAGGAATGATATTCGACGTGTTAGGATCATAATACCTACTTGCAGTAATCTCATGCAATAGGGGATAAAAAATCCAGTCCTACCCATCAATCACCTGCTAAAGTTGGTTCAAGTTTTCTCTGTTTTGCTTTAAATCACAACCTGACAGCAATGGCTATTTCAGGGCTGTCAGGAAAAGAAACTGGGGGAACAAGGGGTAGGGATAGAAATGGGGTCCCATCCTGCCTCCTTCTTTTGTGTGGGTGGTCAGTAGAGATGGGTCTGGGGGAATGCAGACAGCAAAAAGCCTGCCTTTGGCAAGGGAAAGGAGAGACTTTGTTTGTTTTTTCCTTTTGATGAGAGGTGTTTTTTTCTTTCTCCCCTACTTCAAGGTTGACCTTCAGGGCTTTTTTGGCTGTTGTTTTATATTTCCTCTACAGCTATTTGAGATAGGCCTCTAACCTTTAGAAAGATAAAAGAGGGGGTATAGTTTGGGGGTACCCGGGAGAGTCCCCACCCTCTCTATTTGAGCCCCAGGGTATCTCCTCTGTAGTTTTATCCTGAACCCAAAATTCCTACTAAAGGGGAGGCCTTGAGAATCTTCTTAAAGAGACAGGTATTTTCAGTAAAATCAAAGAGAACTGGAGTTGGCTCCAAAGAGGTGACACTTCCAAAGTCCTAAGAGACGCAGTTTTCTTTTGGGCAAGAGGCTTTATTTGGATCCACCTAAGCCAGGGTTATGGGATCTTAGACAAGAAATATAAACTCTCTGTGCCTCAGTGTCCTCGTCTGCAAAATAGCCCTTCCAGTCAGGCCCCTTGGATGTCTGAATAGCTGGGGAAAGGGTTCGACAGAGACCTTCATACCAATGATTGTATGTTTGAAAGTTTAAATCAAGAGAGCAAATTGTTAAATCAAAACATTTTCTATCCTACTTTAACAAAGCACCTTCAAGAATGAAAATATGTAGAGCTGTGATATTTTCGTGACTGAAAGGCATCAAAACATAAAAGATGGCCTAATTTAGTGATATGGGTCTGGGTGTGCTCTTAGCGGGTTGGAAATGTTGGGCAAGTGATAAAGGTGATTCATAAACTGTCTCCTATTTATTATATAAAATTTATTTATTCTTTTGAATTCCCAGCAAAAGTGCTAGTTAGGTTGTTATACTCAAGATCTTTACATGGTTTTTGTTCGATTGGTAATAGTGGCCTAAATGATTGTAAGTCAAAATAATTTATTCAAAATCTGTGCACTTGTTCACAGATTCATATGTCATACCCTTCAAAAACACAAAACAAAGAAAATGTTGGAAATGTTATAAAAAAATTAGGGAAAAAAGTGCAACCATGAAAACTAAAAAAATTTAAAATGCTTTCAGAAAATTTCGTCTTCTAAAATATTAGGAAGTATGTATTAAAAACAACAGGCAAAATAAAATTTATAAAAGCAAAAGGCAAATAACAATTAAAATGAATAAGTATCAATAATTTAGTAACATTAAATAGAGGTGCATTTTAATGTATTGAAAATTAATTAAAATTTTATGGAATTTCTTTTAAATTCATGGCTCTAGGACTCAGCCTTCATCTAGTTGTTAGTGTGAAAAAAGGAGAATCATGTTTCACGTACGTTATGTCTAGACTTACGTGTATTCAAATTTCAGAGTTCTACGAACTGCTTAACATTGCAAAATATTCCATAGCTTCTGTGCGTGTCTGTTGTGAATACTGCTCTGATTTGTGAATAACTTGAGAACGCTAAATTGGAACAGGAAAAGCAGCAGGAAAATAGATGCTTGTCACCACCAGGAAATGATACTTTGTAACAGGAGACTGTTGGGTCCTTGTAGAGAGGGAAGATTTGACAAGCTAATTAGTTTACCTTTTCTCTTTTTGTAAATCCTCCCGAACTCCCAGAGCAGTGTCCATCTCTGAAGACAGTAGCAGGAAACACCACAGAGGCCAGGACTTCCACACCCTGTCTCCTTTGGTTTCAAATTCACTGGGAAGCGGGAGTGGGGCAAGCACTTTTCTGGTATTTCAGTAGTTGTTAATTCTAAAGTGACTTTGTAGGCAGCTGGCTCCTGTGTGACAAAAGCATCATGAGATTAAACATTTTTTTTAAATAAATTTTATTTTAGGAGAGCTTAAGATGGATAGGAGAATTATTCTGAAGATTCACATTTCTCAGATACTAAAGGGCAGAGTTCCCATACATCCAGAATTCTCCTGTCCTTAGCATCTTATGATAGTATAGTGCATTACTTGTAATGAACTCTCGTTGATATATTATTGTCAACTAAAAGGCTCTGTTTGTTCAGATTTGTTGCATTTCCCTCTCATAATCTATTGCATTTCCAGGATCCCAATCAAAAGATCGCAACGTTGAGCAGTCCTGTCCCTTTAGACTCCTAGATGTGACAATATCTCAGACTTCCTTGGTTTGGGAAGCCACACAAACTTGATATTAAGGACTCACTGGGGGTGTTGTAGAATGTCCCTCCACTGGGATCTTTCTGATGTTTTTCTCAGGATTATCCTGGAGTTATAAGTCCTTGGGAGGAGACCCTGGAGGCCAAGTGTGCACATCACATCCAGGCAACAGGCCTTGCTGTGTTGTTGACTGTGATCCCTGACTGAGTGAATGTCTGTTAAGTTCCTCCACCACAGGGTTCCTCCTGTTTCCCACTCTCAGGGCCTGGGTAGTTATGCGTTACCTACTTAAGAACAGAGTATTTGCATAAGTTATTTGGATTCTTGTGCATAGGAGATTTGTCTCTTCTATTTATTTATTTATTTAATCATCTCTTTATATCTGAGCGGACTCCTGAATATTTCTTTCACGCTTTGGGCTAATCCAATATGACTTAAAATTTTTGTTGCTCAAATTGTTTTCGCTTTGGCCCTTGTGAGACTTTTCAGCCTGGTCTTCTACCCCTTAGGTGTATCCCCATCACTGTGTGTTTGTTTCTCTTAACTTTTCTTGAGCCCTTCCTGTTTTCTGGCACTGCAAAATGATAAAGATTCATCTTATATATTTTCTGTCCCTGTCCTAGAATCGGTCATTTCACTGAGAAGCTACGCCATGGGATTTCAATAAATATATCCTTGTGTATCTGTGGAATGCAATATCTAAAGTTCAGAGGCCAGGATAAGGCCTCTTTTGCTCTCCAAGGGCTTTACCAGTGGTGGTGGTGGTGGGGAGCAATTGAAGGAATTAGCAGTCAAAGTTCTTGGAGCAGTTTCTGATGCATCGCAAAAACTTAGTGTCAGCTCTTGGTGTTGCTGCAGCCAATAGAAACTTCCCAGGGTCCTGCCAATGAATGCTGCTTGTTCGCAGAACGATAGCAGTAGAAATTAGTAGCCAATACCTGAGTTCTCCTTTGCAACACAGAAGCATCCAGAAATGACTAACATCCAGAGATTTCTATGGTTTTCTAAGGCATGAATCTTCCAAGCCTTGATCCACACAGATCATCCTGTAAGTAGATAGGTCTGTTTTCTAACCCTTCTTGGAGGGATTGGCCAAAGCCTTTACCTCCTCCTTGTATCTGAATGTCTGTCATATGTAGTGTCAAGCTCTCTTCTACCTGTAGGGTTCTTGTTTCCCTCCTTGTTGCTACTCTGAGCACACAATACTTTGGTGATTTAGTGCTGAAGCTCCTCCCTGACCTCTGCCCAACCTGTTTTCTGGCTCTAGAGCTCCTCTGCCTTGCTAGAAGCTGAAGCAAAACACTCCAGAGTGTGACAGCACAGACAGACCACGTGTCGAAGACTCACCGAAGCCACTTGAAGTCCCACCTCAGTTCTTTTATATTTAACATCTTACTGCCCAATCCAGGCAGGGTTTACACACACACAAAATATTACGCTGCTGTCAGAATGTAAATATTTCGGCAGAGATACCGTCACTTGTATAAATAAGATGAATGCGTGAAACTCTAACATAAAGCAGTATTCAGTGGCTGTCAAACTGCTGTTGAGGATAGGAAATGGCAGGAGGCTGGTAAGGAGAGAGGAGAGGAGGACAGCCTGCGCTTGAGTTGCAGAGCTGTTCAAGGTGTGGACACTGGGACCAAATGTTCCCATTTTACCTTTTATGTAGCCAGAGCTGGGCTACTTAATATCTATTTTAAACAAACTCAGAGGCTGAGGATTGAGGATGTTTATGTGTCAGTAAAAACCAACTTGGCAAATAAAAAAGCAAAGAGTCCCATTTGGATTGGCAGAAGGACCATATTAGGTAGCCAGGAACTGGACCATGGTGAGGTTTGGTGTGTTGGGGATCCAACATGATGGATGCAGCAAGGGAAGACTGTCTGGGCCCACAGTCCCCCTCTTTCACTTGCAGTGTGACCTTGGGCATCTGACCTAGGTAGCTTGAGCTTCAATTTCCTCACTCGCAAGATGGTCTTAACCAAATGTACCTCCCAGAGCTGTTATGGGTTTACGTGCACATATATGTAGAAACATTTATATTTATACATAAGAAAGGCATTTTACAAATATATCTTTATACATGTAAATCACAGCTATCTGCTCTATTCCATGTTTCTCCAATTCTAACGTGTTGTTATTTTTAGCACCCACCATCCATTTAATAGCAGGTCTTTAGAGGCCAAAGAAATACTGCCACTTTAAATGTAAATGTTAAATATAAAATGAATCCTCATTACAGAAATGATCAAATATAAAATGAAAGACCTTCTTAGAACAGAGAAACAGAGCAGTAGAATCTCATTAAGCATCTCCCCCTCTCTCCTCCATCTTTTGGGCTAAACTCTCCTTCTAAATTACAGACCTACTCCTGGGAACCTAACCCACAGCCCTGGGCTTGCCCAAACCCTGCCTGTGGTGGCCCCAAAGGCAAGGCCTACAGGAGGGAGTGACTTGGAGGGGCAGCGCTTCAGTGGGCTTGCTTCTCTGGGGAGGTGGAGACTGCCTTAGGGGGTGTTACAAATTCCTCCGCTTTGAAGAACTTCAGAGTCAGACATCATTAAATCATTAAACAGGACACCTAAGGGGAGTTAATATGCAGAAAAGCAAAGCTAATTTGGGCTCTCAAGTGACTCACTCAGAATTGCCCACTTAAACTCTGAACCCTTTAATTGGTATAAATACGTTGGAATCCAATAGAAGAATCCCCCGCCCCTTCAAACTCTGGCCCTTGCAGATAGTCAGGACACAGGGTTGAGGCAGGTGGGTAGACTGGATCTTGCCACCCAGTGAATTCTATGCTGTGAATAGCAGACAAGGAGGTTTTTCTGGGGAGCACCATTACCAGCTCCTGCTCCTCCCCAGCCTCTGACTTTACTGTATTTCAATCCTGCTAGGATTGAGATAAGATCAGGCCACTGGTTCTCCATAGATCACGCTCCTACTCCTCTGCCCCGCCCAGAGGTCACTGGCAAAGTTGGGACTGTTTTGATCACCTCCACTGGATGAAGGGGTGTTGCTGGTGTCTAGTAGGTAGATGTCAGGAATGCATAGGACCTCCCTCCCCCTCAAGAGTGCCAGCTGGCTGTATGTGTCAACAGCCCTGAGGCTGAGAAACCCTGGATTAGATCAAGCCAAGGAGACTTTTCATCAGGATACACTCTCTAAGTGCAGGGGGGACACTGAATGTTCCCCACTCCCTTTTCCTCCAATTGCTACCTCTGGGGTGAAGTGGAGGAACAATATCTAGATTCTGCCATCAGTGTACCTGACCTTGAGGCTCAGTGGCTTCATATTTCTAAGCCCCACTTTTCTCATCTGTAAAATGGGAATAAAAATAGTCATCCTTAGGCTCTGGTGTAGCATTTACCACTTATGTCATAAGTACTCAACAAATATGAACTGTTGTCCTGTCCAAGGATCGAAGGAAGCATCCTGGTTTAGGCAATGTTTACTTCCCAAATTGATCTATGAATTTTTCCAGCTGATGAACTTCTGCACCCTGTACTTCTTTCTCTACCCCTGATCCTGCAGCCTTTTCTGGGGCCTCATTTTCTTCCACCAGGACGGCAAGAGCTAGGTGTGCTATGGGAAGTGACAGTCTGAACAAGCCTCTCTCATGCCGAACCTTGTCACAGGCCCTTATGGCTACAGGATAGAATCCTTGTCTCTTCGCGTGCCCTCCAGGTCCTGTGTTCTAAACTCTTGCCATTTGCTTTGTCCCAGCTTTGCTGTACCATTTTGTTCTATTTCCCTCGTACATGGATCTGCGTCTTCCCTGTGAACCTTGGTTTATGGCATCTCTGCCTTGAGCGATCACCTCTTTTAAATTTGTTTTGTCAAATACTTATTTCTCAAGAATCAGGACTCAGTTGCAAAACTCTTGCCAGAGTCCAAGGAGACTGTTTTTCCTTTATAGATGACTGGGGCACAGACAGCATGGACTTCTGGGAAAATTCCTGCTTTACCCACTGATCATTTCAGAAAAACATTCTCCTAGAAAGAAGCCATTGGTGCCAGACTCTTCTATGCCTCTGACTTTCTCAGGGGCCTGTTATAGCTATGGGACCAGATCTTTAGCCTTAAGATCCACCAAGAAACCTACCTCGGTTCTCCTCCTTCATAGCTCTGTGGCCCTGAGTGAGTTGCTTGATCTTTCTGAGCCTTGATTTTTTTTTTTTTTTAATCTGCAAAACTGGAGCAATGGTATTAGTCTCAGGTTTCTTTGTGCACATCAAATGAGCCAATGTGCATAAAGAACTCCCTGTCATGCCCCGCACTCGTGCTCACTGGGAACTCCTCTTCATGTCGTGTTTCTTTTAGTCTTGAAGGGAAGACACCAGAGACCTTGATGCTGTGAACCACAGACCAGACGTGACTGTGGGGTCCAGGCGTTCCCCCAGCAGGCAAGCTGCACCAGGAGACCTGGAGGAGGGATCTAAAAACGTAACCAGGCTAGTGTAACCAGGCAATGACAGCTGGATCACCAGGGTGGAGGGTGGATGTGTGCCTCTGCTAGACGCGTGGGCATGGGTGGGTGGCACGGGATCAGTACTCATGGTCGTTCAGACTCAGAAATAGGATTCAGCCTTTGGTATCTGCTCTGACCACTGGGGGATTCTGTGGACCCACAGAGGCAAAGATAGGGCTCTCTGAAGTAAGCAGGTGCCAGTGAGGCACAGCATCCGCTCTAGGGTGGGGTCAAGCAGTGAGGCTGCGCTGAGGGCCCTGAGGCCTGTGAGCAGCTGAGATGACAACCCTGGTGTGACAAGCCCCAGGAAGCAAAGAAAAATGTGCCTGGTCTAACTTAATCACCACTGAGCCATAAAAGAATTTACCTCCAGGGAGGGCTAGGGACTTCGGGATGGGTTTTCTGGGGTCAAGCCCTTATCTGGAGGTTTATCCTGACCCACAACCTCAGGGCACAGGGGCCTGAACACCCCAGGGCCTGCAGACACTGATGGAGTGAATGCATAGCCCTCAGCCTCTGTCCAGAGCCCAGCCGCTGCTCAGTCCTGTGTCTTTAATTACTCTCCAACTCTACAGCGAGGCCATGGCTCTGTCACTCTGTGGGTCTGATTCTAGATGTTTCCATGCTTGTCCTGCAGAGTCTGGGTCAGGAACCATGCCACACTAGCTTTGTCCAGACCAGGCCATTTTTCACCAGAGCTGTGGCTCTGACCCTCACTCTGGCTCTCCTTGTTATTCAAGGGAGCCACACAAGACCTAGTGTCACCCTGCTCTCTTTCCTTTCTCTCTCAGTTTCTCTGCTTGTCTCCAGGGAACCTGTCCCTGGTCTATTTCAGGAATACATGGTATTTCATGTGCTACTTAAATGCACAAATATTGGGGTGAGAGGTACAGAGCTCCTAGTGGGTTGATCTTGCATAGAGAATTTAGCTTCTCTGAAGGTCAGTTCTCCAGCTGTCAGGTGGCAATGAGGATGACCTTGCTTTCACAATTAGAGGTGAAAATGGAAGACGAAACCTGTAACTCAGCACCTGGCCCACTGTGACTACTCAGGAACAAGTTGCTCAGTAAATGACTACGTGTGGGTTTAGCCCTTTTCAGAACTACTGCCACTAAATCCTGGAATGCCATTCATGCTGGAGGTGTGGACAAAGTGGCAAGGAAGGCCACAGCATGGTTCTCCCAGCTCTGTGGAGTAGGAACTCCTACCTGCTCCACATCTGTGAGCACAGAACCTCATGCAGTGATTCCACCAGCTTCCAGAGCACATGAATCCGAGCCCCTTAAAGTCTTGGGAGCCTAAAATCTGTCAGCACTATGACACTGCTCCACATCCAAATGAGCCTTCTGGGGAATCCTGGGGTAGCGAGCTGGGAAGAAGGGAGTGGCAGGAGCCCCGTGCACAATTGGAACAGGAATAGAGAAAGCAGGGAACTCTTCATCCAGGCGTGGGGAGCAGAGTGGCCTGTGAGTCTCAGAGCATCAGACAGCAGGTGGAGCAGACAGCAGGAATACAAACATTACTGGGTCATCTTGGGTCCTTGGCGAAAAAGACACAAGAGGGGACAAGTCATGCAAGAGGTTTCTCTTACGTGTGCATGATGAGAAGGGAAGAGTTGCAATGGGGCAAGAAGAGTCTATAGAGCATCTGCAGGTCTCACAACACTGGAGAGCAGGGGGGAAGGTCTGGATGGGGGTGGAGCTTCAGGCTGCAGAGTGACTCAGTCAAATTTCAGGTAGGACAATGGGCGTTTTGGCACCAAAGGTGCCTATTAGCAGCATCATGGACAACAATGGCCCTATTCTGACTCTCCCTATTGTGCTCAGTCATTGGCTGCAATAGTCAGGGGAAGCATGACCTTGCATTGAAGGTGCAGTGAGTGAAAGATGTGGCCCCTGGGGACTGTCAATGACCCATGCTCCCTGTTGGAGTTGCCCAATTGCCCTAGAAGGGAAATTTTGAGCAGTGCAGCTCCCTGGATGCCATACCACTGAAATGAAATGTTATGAATGTGTCTGTGCCTCACTTTCCAACACAGGTGTGCACACTCACATACACATTTATTCACTATGAATTCCTGACTTCAGGCAAACGTAAGCAATGCATACACAGATTTATACACATACAGCGTATCATGGAACATGTACTGAACTAGATTCTTGCCTAAAGGAAGCCATGGACAAGACATTCAGCCTTGATACTCTTTCCTTGCATTTACTTGTTTAAGTGTAAAATCAGAGGCACCACTTCGGTCTCTTTTGACTCTATCCGTTTATGAGTTTATGAATTACTCTCACATCCTAAAGCAGGAGAGACAGACAGTATCAACAAAGAGTTCCAGCAAAGCAGAAGACAATGGGCTTGCTTATTCACTCGGCATGCATTTAATGAGTATCCAGATCCCTGATGGGTGCTTCTGATAGGTTGGTGAACAAATAACATGGCTCTTTCTTTCCTGTGCCAGTATTCAAGTTGGGGTTCAGAAGGAGAGAAGTAGTAACGAAGTAAACAATAGTAGGGGGGGTAGAGGATAAACGAGATTCAAGGTTGGGACTCCTAAGAGATTACACACACTATTCCTTCCCACTCAAAGTTCAACCTATCTGTTCCTCACATATTTATGGATCATTTTCTGTGTGCTGGGCCTGGCACTGTCTGTTAGGTTAAGTGAGTTCTCTGTGAAAACCATACAAAAAGTCTCCCTGTTGGACATTTTCCCAGACATATTCAGCTCTTCGTTAAAACTGTGTTTGTCACAAACTTGTTGGTGCAACTCTTGTTAGGTAAAGAGTCTCACAACCCACGTTCTTTGTCTTCTATGTTCTCCTGTGAAAGGCAATGTGAAGAGATGGAATGAAGTCCTTGGCAGAGAGTCAGGGGCCATTTCTCAATCTTTGTGAGTACTAGCTTTGCAACTTGGGGCAGAACACATCTTCCAGCTCTCTGTTTACCTGTCTGCAAGGTAGGAACGGAATGGTGCCCACCAGGTCTTCCAGGTCCCAGGTAACTGCATAGAAATGCTGACTTTTTTTGTGGGATTCAAGGTTCTTTATATTTTATCAGCTCCTCAATTTCGTTTTTAATTAAAACAATTGTATTATTTGGGTGTGGTGGTGAATGCCTACATTCTTAGTGGCTCAGGGGGCTGAGGTAGGAAGGTTGTGAGTTCTAAGCCATCCTTAGCAAACACAAGGTGCTAAGCAATTCAGCGAGACCCTGTCTCTAAATAAAGAATACAAAATAGGGCCGGGGATGTGGCTCAGTGGTTGAGTGTCCCTGAGATCAATCCCTAGTACCACCCCCCCACGCCCACACTCAAAAATTGTGTTGTTTTTAAAGCCAAAACAATTATACTGAGCACCAACCAGGAAATTATTTTTAAGCAAAATTTATATTCAATTACCAATGCCACCAATTTTTATTTGTGTGGTCTTGGCCACTTTTCCACTGGTTGATTGATTGGGCTGGGGACCCAACCCAGTGGTACCACAAGAGCTGTACCACTGAGCAACACCACCAGCCCCGCCCCCCCCCCATTTTCAGAGACTCAGTTTCCTCATTGGGAAAAGAGTTTCCAAGGGTATCTTTCCTGCTGAGCTTTATCTCCTGGGAAGTGTTGAGACTTGTTTTGAAAATGCAAAGAGAGGCTCCGACTGGACCCAGCAAGCCTGGCTCTTTCTGGACTCTGATAGAACGAGGTTGCCTCCGTGGGCATCTCTCTCTCTCTTGCTTTCACACTTGAAGACCCTGAGATGGCAGGAAAAGTGGGCGGCTTTTGTTAAACAGCTGCCACTCCACAGTTGTGTTGGAGGTCACGGAGCTCCGTCAGAGGCTTGGTAATGTGTTTATTTATCACTGCCCAGGGTCCCCGCCTTCCTCCCTTCAGTTTGTTCTGCCCAAGGCCATTGGGGTCCGACAGAGATCAACAGTGTTTCTACAGAGATGAAGCAGCTCGTCAAAACCTGAATTAGATGTTAAATCTTTTTGAAGTGGAGGAGGAGGTGAAGAAGGAGAAGAATCATATTGTGCTAAGAATTTATCCTGTGTTGTTTCCTGTGAGATAATGTCCCCAGAAAGATTTGTTACTGGGCAAGTTGCAAACTGCTGTTTCAGGCTGATAGGTGTTGCCAATTCATTTTGATGAATTCTGCCAGTTGGAAAAGTATTGTTTTTCCTCCTTTTTACGCACTGGGGTTGGTGGAGATGGACAATGGTTTTGAGAGCTGGGACAGCTTCTAGGGGCACACCCAGGACATGTGGAATCAAAGATGCTTTGAGAGGTACTTGATGCAGATAAATTCAGACAAAATATCAGATGACAAAATGGTCTGCCCTCTGCCTTCAGCCCACGTTCTTTGCTTTTTCTGCTTATTTACTGTCCCCTCACTGATCCCTCTCCCTGACCCCCATCCCTGTCCCCTGCTTAGTTTCCAAATAGCCCTAAAATCTCCATCCCTACTAGGTAAGGAAGAGGCACAACACACTAGGCTCTGGAGTCCCACAGGCCCAGGTACACAGTGGGGACTGTCACTAGTTTTCCACCTATAAACTGGACACGTACACAGCACAGGTCTCCTCTGCAAGTGAACTCCTAACGTGAAAAATGGCTGTCCAGATTCAGATGCCCTGCTGTCTGAATGGCTGCCAGTCACTCTCAGAAACTCAGGAACGAAATAGGGCTGTCCTCTCACCCCCACTAGCCCTCCACATGTAGGATCGGAGCAGATTCAGCTCCCAATGTGTACTGGTACTGGTTTCTTAAGTTCAGTGTGGAATGATATCCTGAAAGCAGCTGGTAGAGTTTAGGAGGCAGCGAGAGCTCAGTTAGGGGTTCCCAAGGATGAAGAGGACAGTGAGGTGACCCCCAGGGTGGAGAGTGGTGCTGCCCTGACACCCCTGGTATTTCTGCATTTTCTTGGCGTTCTGATCACTGCCTTAGCTGTTGGTTCTTCTGCTCAGCCTCTGCCCAGGCTCCTGCTCATGTTCAAAGTCTTTCTTTGAGCCAGTGTCCTCCCTCCCATGGCCCAGCACTAGACAAGTTCAGACCCCTCCCTCTCCTGGTGTGTGGGGGTGCCCTCCCTGGAGCCTCCCTGACCGCTCCTGTTCTGCAAGGCATTCTTGATTGCTTCCTTTCACTTCTAGAAATGTCTCATCTCCCAGCATTTGCAGCTGGGGCATCTCCCTCCCTCTGCCTCTTGCAACACCATCCTTCCTTTTGAAAGTTTAAGTCCCCCAAACTCCAAACCTGAAGGTCATTCCAAAGTTACTCGTGCTAGTATGGGTTCTTCTATGTTCCTTTTTATCCTTATCTTTAGTCAAAGCCCTCCTTCTCCTTTGCCCAACTTTTGCTGTGAACACTAGATGATCTTTGTATTTCTGAGTGTGTCACTTTTGCTATTTCCTGCTAATGAAACCTCACAGCCACAGTGACCCTGTAGATGAATGAAGAGCTAGGGCTGCCCTCGATGGGTCAGGAAGTTCCCCCTGGTTAGGCTTACTTTGTGCTTCAATTCTGACCCCCATGCCTTTCTGGATACCCCCATGTCCCTCTTGCTTGTGTCCAGTGGCCTTGCACCATTGGAAGAACAACCCCTGACACTGGCTTAAGTCCCTCCATCAGGAAGCATCTCTCAGATTGCCATCCTTGCTCTACACACAAGAGGTTCCACCCTTTGGGCCCACACTGGCCTTTGGTCACCACCAGCCTTTGTTCACTGCCATCTGGTCCTGCCGTGTGCTGGAGAAACCTCAGCATTTTGCTCCCAAGTCTGATATTCCTGCAGGAATATTCTGTCATGGATCTCTCCTACCTGCTGCCTGGAGCTTGTTTCCACAATAGCCAGGGCTTCTTTCCACCTGTGGAGCCCATGGACCCTGAAAGCGTGCGTGTGGAGAGTGATGGGTTCTTTCTGGACATTGGCTGCGAGATTCAAGTACTTCCTCTTCTATCTGGGCCTCGGTTTTCTCTCCTGTGAAAAGAGGGTGAGAAGTCCTCACCATGCCTTTGCCCTTTCTGGAGTTTTTGTGATTTTTCTGGGATTCTTTTGGGGGGTTCAAGTCTAGAGGAAGGTATGCTAGGATGAGAGAAAGGCATGAGGATGAGCCTCCTGTTTCAGTTAGTTATTGGGTGAAGGACATTTTAAGGGATGCCACCCTCATCAAGCAATACCACCCTTAACCCACTCTTGCTCTCTTCATTCAGCAAAGACTAAGACTGGGTGGCCCAGGCACCCACACCACCATGTGGGTTCCCAGTCTCCCTGACATTGCCCAAACCATCTTAGCTCTTGGGAATTATCTTCCCTGGGACCTTTTACAGCTTATCTGTGAAAGCTCACTGGACAAATTGTCATGAGGCAGTGAGTGGGAATACGCATCCACTGAAGCCACCTCAGGATTCCCAAAGGGAAAACAGGCAGAAATCTTTACATGCACCATCCCCAGAAGCTGAGCAGGAATGCCAGCCGGAGCTCAGTGGTGTGTGAATGTAACACCCAGGGATGCTGTGCATCATCTGGGCCAGGTGGGTGGATATCTCCTTGGGGCTCTTGTGAGCGTCTCTCACAGAGTCGGGAATTCTCCAGGGCCCCTGACTTGCAAAATGGAATCTCCTCATGACAGCTAAGGGACACTTACTGGATATTGGAACTAATGGATATTCTTCATGATAATTTATTGGAACTGGGCTTGATTATAGAGCAGCTCATGTCCCAAGAACATGATATTAACCATTTAGTGACTGTGTAATGACGAGGAAGGAAAGAAAGGTAGTGAGGTTTCAGGGAGAACTACTCCAAGCGTGTTACTTGGAGCATTTGCACTAGAATCACCTGCTTGAGTTCCCATTCAGTCTGTAGAGGTTCCAGAAATGTGCATTTTAGTAAACTTTCCAAGAAACTTACTACAGAGTAAAAGTAACGAAACAAAGTTTAGACGTTTGTCAAGCTTATTCCTGATCAGCTCCTGCTGAGGAGAGACAACAGCATCATGGCTGTGTTCACAAACTGCAAGGCACAGGGCTTGTGCTGGAATTGCAGGTCTGGCTGCCTCTTTCCACCTGTGTGGTCTTGGGTAAGTTGCTTTATGACCCGTTCAGTTCCCCTTTCTGTGAATCACCATCTAGAAAATGAGAATGATGACAATAGTGCCCATCTCCAGGGGTGGCTGAGGATTGAATAGTTTATATGTATAAAACACTTAGTGGATGATCCCATAGTAAGTATTTCTAAAAGAAATTATCAGCAAATTACCAACAGTAATTAGTACTTTGCCAACAGCCATGTTGGGGTGTTCAGCAGAGGTGTCCTTACTGGGTTAGGGCGAGGACTAGGAAAGGAATGGAAGCCATAGTTGACTTCAAGGGGTCTGCGGCACCAAATGGGATGAGGATGGGCTGTACCAGAGAGAAGGATGGGCTGTACCAGACAGAAGGCCCTCGCACCATCCCTCTCCCTCTCTCTGGTCTCTCAGCTACATTTCACCTTGCAGAACTTCTGAACTTCTGCTACACATCAGGGGTGCCAACATGGTTTGAAACACCACAATGAGCTCTCTCTTGACCCACTAATGCTGTGTTAATTCTGAATCTCATGCTATTTTCAGGGCATCCCGTGAGGTCTTCTGCAAATGTCCCAAATAGGTAGCAAGATCAAAACTCCTGCTTTGTTTCCAAAGTTCCTGGCTTGGACTTTGGTCCTGAGAGGAAAGAGACTAAGAACCCCCACTTCCCTTATCCAATGCCCTTCTATCTTCTACAGTCAGGGTCAAAGGGGGCAGCTCCTATATTTCTTTAACTCTAATTGTCCAAAGAAGAATGAATTCACATCTCTTTCCTCTTTATTCTAGAGAGAGGCTGCATTCAAGGAATCATCCCTTTTTCCTGGAGCTACAGTGGTAGTCCCTCTCCCCCTGACACACAGAAAAGGAGGGAGAGAACTAGATTATCTGTAAACTACTGCATACAGCGATGTTTCAGAAACATTATACTTGTACACACATCCTGGATGTCTGATAAGTATCTGTGAATTGCAATGTGGTTGTGAGAGTGGGGACCTGCAGTGCAGACTGCTCTGTTTCACATCTTTGCTTTGTCACTTACTAACTGTGTGAAGTCAAAGCTGGCACTCTGGCCATGGACAGAAATGAAAATTGTTCACGCCACATCACTGGACCGATTTGAGCACTGTTCACTGTACTTTATCCAGGCATGAACTTAAGCTTTTGTTTTACAAGCTGATGATTACATTGGCTGTCAACGGAGCTTAAATCCTGGCACTGAGGAACCTACTTCAATATTTGTTCAAAGAATATCTGGGTCAGAAACACTCCCCCTTTCCTTCTTGAAATGTTAAAATTCAATAGGAAAGTGACCTGTTCAAAGATGAACTCTATTTTATAAAGATGTGTTCAGTAGGCCCTGGGTAAAAAAATATTTCATAAACCAGAGGGAGCCACTAAATCAAGGAGCGGAGAAAGAAATAGACTTACTAACGCAGTGCCATTTTGGTGCGAGAAGGTGAAATATTCAACATTTTTTACTATATTTGGCTGCAAACTCAAGACAGTTGTTGCCTTGATCTACGGCTGAGAGTCAGTGGCAGGGCACCATTTGAACTAACCCTCCTCAGGGCTTCTTGCGGCAACAAGGAAACCATAAATGATGGTGATTGGGTGAATATTTTGTAAAGGACAGAACGAAGCACTTTCAAATGGAAAATTCTAGCAGATTCATGGAGCAACTGAATATGCTGATTGGGCTAGAGGGAAGCCTGCAGGTGGAATACGGGTTGTCCCTGGGTGAATGTCAGGCTGTGACGGACATGGTTTCAGAGAGTGGTCATCTCTATATTGCCAATTATGGTGCTTGGAACACAGACTGAGACAGAGACATTCCAAGTGGGATGTTTATTAATAATGTCCTTGGGATCCACATCTGTGGACAGGAGGGGAGGGAAGCAGGAGAGGAAAGAGGGGAAGTTGCAGCTGCAATACAGCCCTGAAGACAACCTCACATGACCCCATGAGGAAGTCTGGATCTTGAATGCCCTTCAGTTGTCCCCAGCTGGGCTTTTAGACTATGGTGTCAAATAGTTGTTAGATTCACAGTGCCCCGTGGTAAGGTGTGCTTGGGTGAGATGAGTCACTTGGGCAGCTGAAGACATAGTTCATGAGACAGTAGTGGTGTTGGTCAATGGCACTCCCAGTAGCTGCAGCAACAGAGCCTTCATTGGTGTGTTATTTGGGGACACATCAGAGTGTCCACAGGGGTCTTTCTCAGAAATTGAGAATGCCAGGTCTGCACATGTTTCATTGGAAGCTTGACTGGATTTTATGTGCTAGGTGTCTCAAAAATAAAATCCAATCATTAATTGATACAATAAATCCTTGCTATGCCGGATATTTGGGTGAGAATGAGCACAACATTCCCTTTGAACCATCCAGACTACTATGGGATCTTTCCCTTCTCACAAGCACAAGGGATCGATGTTGAGGGCCACAGCCGAGTTGGGATGACGCATGGCATTTTTGCCAGAAGTAGTGGTTGAGAGATGATGCCAGCGAGTCATTAAGATGATGACTTTTGAGCTCTCGCGGGGATCCCTGAAGAGTTCGCATTGGTTGGGGAAGTGCCGGAGGAGGGATTTCCGGTGGGTGGTTCCTGGAGGAGCTGTGTGGCCTTTGAGAGAGAGAGTTCCCTGGGAGCGTGTGTGGAGTGTGCTGGTGGAGTTCAGTAATAAAGTTTGTTCCTGCTTGAGTGGCTCGTGATTTGTGCCCAGCCAGACTACGGCAGATCTGTACAGAGTAGGATGCCATTGAGGTTTAGAAAGCCTCTAGAAATAAACTAATTGCCTTCCATACTTGGCTAAACCACTTCACAGCTGCCCAACCGCAGAACAAGGACTTGCTCTCTGAGCTTCCATTTTCCTTCCTCTGTGAAATAAGATAATAATTGTATATACCTCATCTGTCATTAAAAAACTCCCAATTAACAATCAAAGTCAATAAAACTCAGTGATTGTTGTTATTTGTAGAGTATCAAGAAAGAAAGAGAATTCACTCATTTTTCTTTTCTAACTCTACTGTTAACGTGATGATATCAGAAGTGCCTGTCTGGACCCTATGGGCAGAGGTCTTATGATTGCAAGTGTTTTTCTAGATGGTCTCTACAGTCAACTTCTTATCTCAAAAGCCTGGAGATAACTGAAGCCCACAGAATCAGCCCAGGTTTTCTTGGTAATGGCTATTCTACCTGATTGTAACTGGAAGTCATCGTGGGTCACCTCAATGCCAGTAACTGCAGGCAAGTGTAGGATCACAAATGATTTCCTTAATGTGATGTCCCTTTCTGCCAGAAGCTGTTTGCCCATTGATTTATTCAATCACTCATTAATTTAATGTTAGTTTTCTATTGTATGGAGGAGCTCTGCTTGCTGTGTGTTCTGATAAGAGCAAGGGATGTGACAGTAAGTCAAGAGACAACCCCCTTCATGAAATGCCAAGTTTAATGGAAACATAGAAGTAATTAAAAAAAAAGAAAACTACGAGGTTCTCTGTATGACATAAAGAACAGAATTAGAAGAGTGGCATGATGATCAGTCTGGAAGAAAATAAAATGCTTCTCTGAGGATTTCACCCTCAAGATGACCCTGAGGATAATAAATAGGAGTCTGATAGTTTTGTACTCAAAGATCATTTCATCCTCAAATTACCCCATGAAGTAGGTGTCAGAGGAAGAGTTTGAAGCCCAAGGAGGATGAGCTCTGGGCCCCGGATCTGAATCAGGCAGTGTAGGCCTAGAGGCTGTGGGTTTTTTTTTTTTTTTTTTGAGAGAGAGAGAGAAGAGAGAAAGAGAATTTAATATTTATTTTTTAGTTTTCGGCGGACACAACATCTTTGTTTGTATGTGGTGCTGAGGATCGAACCCGGGCTGCATGTGTGCTACTGCTTGAGCCACATCCCCAGCCCGAGGCTGTGTTCTTAATCACAACTCCATCAAGTGGTTAATGGAAAAGAGAAAACATTCTAGGCAAAGACAGCAGTTTACAGTCTAGGGGGATGATAATTAGTTTTATCATTTCATTTTGGAGTGCCCATTAGGCATCATTGAGGATGCAGCAGGAAAGAAGTCAGAAGGACTTTTTGCTTGCGTGGAACTTACAGATAGTGAATAAAACATGGCTGCAATTCCAACTCTCAAGTCTATGTTCTTTTTCTAGAACTTTACCACATGCCTATTACCATTGGAGTCTATTTCCCTGTCCCTTGAACCAGGGCCTGACTTAATGATTACATCCACAAATAGATTATGTCAGAAGTGATGTCGCAGGACTTCTAAAGCTGGGTCACAACAGGTGACAGAGTTTCTGCTCTCTCTCTACCATGATGCTTTGCCTAAGCTGCCATGTGAGAGATTCAGCCACCCTGAAGTACCCTGCTGCAGAAACCACATGCAGAGACCCATGGATGTAGTTTTTTGAAGACCCCAGCTGTTCTAACTCTAGTTATTAGAGTTTTCCTAGACCAGGAACCAAAAGGGTGTGAGGAAGCCTTCAGATGGACAAGTTCAGCCCAGCCAACTTGTGATTGCTAACTACAAAGAGACCCCAAATGAGATCCACCCATCTGAGACCAAATTACCTCCCACACCATGATGGGAGAGGGTGATGAAATGATTATTATTGTTTTTATCCACTAAATTTTGGGTGATGCAGCTATAACTGGAACAACAGGCCAAGCATACTCAGAATGGTACAAAGCAGATGAGACAGAGAATTTTAGGTAGAATGGATTGCCCAGAAACAGCTGGTATGATACGCATATATGAATGTAGCTATACATGTACACCAAAAGACAAATGCATATATTTATATAAATGTGAGCATATATACTATGTGTATTCAATATGTAGTCAGGGTTTTATCATGTGGAGAAGAGAAAGAAAAATCACAATCTGATACAGGGGGTAGGGGTAGTGATTTGTTACTAAAGCAATTTGTTAAAATTTCTATGTATTTTCATTAGTGCATTATAGCTACACATAATTGGGGTCCATTTTTGCCTTATCACTCATGAATGGAATGAATAGGATTTGCTCCATTCTGCTCCCAATATCTCCTGCCTCCCTCCCCATTTCCCCCATCATCCTGTTTCACCATCCACTGGCCTCCCCCCATCTATTCTTTTCCTTCCTTCCTTCCTTCCTTCCTTCCTTCCTTTTTTAAATAAATTAGTACTTTATAAGTCACTGTGGTACATTCACATATGCACACAACATAAATTAGAACAAAGAAATTAATAAAGTATATCCTCACTCAACACACTATCCCCAAATGTCCATTCCAGACTAATTAAATAACCATATTCTAAAGCAAAATTCTATCTTAGGATAAATAATAGGCATTTAAACATAGTTACATTAAAAAATTCTCAAGCAACGTGCTACCAGAATATATAGTCAAAAGCTAAGGAGCAAAATAAAAATGACACAACACACTAGAGACATATTGGTATTAAGTATGGCAGAAAGAGAATTACCATCCATGTTATAAAAACAACTCATGCAAACAGAAAAGGAAAAAAGTCCACAGTTCCAAAAGTTAAATGTGAATATAATTTCAAAAGGCATAGACAAAAAAGAAACCTCACAATATAAAAAACAAAATGGCTAATAAACATAGACAGTATTTAATCTCAGAGGTAATCAAAGAAATTTGAATATAAAATCAATGGGATAGAGTCTGTCAAATAAATTAGCAAAGTTTATCAAAACTGCAATATTCTAGGGAAATTATAATGCCACAGAGTTTTTTATTCATAGTTAGTACTGTTAGAAATCAGCATTCATTTAGGAAAAGCAATCTGACAAATTACGTATCAAGACCCTTAAAAATATTCACAACCTTTGACCAAAGATTCGCTCTGAGGATATGTTATGAGAGTGATGCATTAACTTCCCACGGGATGCCATGACAAGGAACCATGAACCGGGGAAATGGTAAGGTAGAAATCAATTGTGTCAGTTGTGGGTGTAGATCTGACGGCAGGTTGCATGCACAGTTGATTGCTTCTGAGGGCCCAAGACAGTCAGTTCCAGGCCCCTCTGACTTCCAGTGGTTACCAGCCATCTTTGGTATTGCTTGGCTTGCTAATATGTTCTGCCTTCACCTTTGCTTGGTGTTCTACCTGTGCTCATATCTATCTCTGTGCCCAAAGTAGTGCTTTGCATGTGGACACCAGTTTTATTGGGTTAGGGTCTACCTTATGACCACTTTTTTTTTTTTTTTGATGGCTGAAGATGTATTTGATAGTTACATTTTCAAACAAATTATCATTCACGTGATTTTTTTTGTCTTTGTAACTTCAGTGATTCCCTTGACATTTCATATCATAAATACAGCAACAATACAGAGACAAAATATGACCTCAAAGTGTTATGACCACTTGTTGACGAGATCATCTGCAAAGACCTTATTTCCAAATGAGGTCACATTCACAGTTTCTAGGGGTTAGGGTTTCAGTATCTTTGGGGGATGCATAATTCAACTCACATCAGATGTGAAGTTAAAAATAGCAACAGTGACTGTTCTGGGCACAAAGGAGTTCATCATAATGAAAATATTGAAATAAATATGCAATGGTGTAAAATAGTTGAATTAATTCAATTTCAACAAATGTGGTAAAATGGTGTAATTGAAGAATTTTGAAATATTGGCCTGGGGATGTAGCTCAGTGGTAGAGTGCTTGCCTAACAGGAACAAGGCCCTGAATTCAATCCCCAACACTTACAAAAAAGAATTTAGCTATAATGTAACTAATAAAACACACAAGATCATATAGTTACTATGTCCTTAACAACATAAAATGCATAAGAAGAAATATTGTGTAGACAAGGGAGGATATTAGATAATTCACATTGATTAGGAGAGTGTCAGAAGTATGGAAGATTGCTAATTTTTTTACTTTAACTTTGCATGTTTCTTAAAATTTTTACATTGATCCTATATTTCTTTAATAGAAAAACTGATTCTAAAAATTCCCATCATACACTGAAAAATAAAAAGACTCTCTCCACTCATTAGAGCAGATTAGCACATTGCCATGAGATTTTTTTTCCTAAACTAGTCTTCGAGGATGGAGAAAATTCATTATAACCCCAGAACCTTTTATATCATAGAGAAAACTTCTGTATTAATAATCAGAAGACCTGGGCTGCACACAGAGTTTTCCAAAGACTTTTTATCAATACCACTAATGGTTAGGAAGACACTACCCCCCTTTGAACTTAATTTTATCCACATGTTAAACAAACGGAAAACATACAGTGTTAATTCTTCAGACCATCATGAATTTAAAGCTGAATCTACATCTTGCCTGGGAAGCCCTTGCTATAGGTAACCCACAAGCCTTCCTGCTGATTTTTCTCTATGGTATTCTAACTTCTCAACTTCAATTTTCTTACTTGTTTTTATTCCTTGATTTTCATAATACTATTTTCCTATGGAAAACATTTTTAAGTGGTAATGATTTTATTATGAAATTTGGGGATTAGAGAATTTAGTTCTGAAATGATTTCCCAAAAGGGAATTTAGCCAGATAAAAATAATCTCACTCTCACTTTGAATAACATTATCATTTTAATAATTAATGTGGATCATAATATAATGTTTATATATTGTGTTAATCAGCTTTCCCTCGCTGTAACAAAATACCTGAGAAAATCAGTGTAAAGGGGGAAAGATTATTTTACCTTGTAGTTTCAGACATTTCAGTCCATGTTCACTTAGCCCTGTTACTTTGGATCTCTGTCAAGGCAAAACATCATGAATGGGATTGAGTGGTGAGTAGTGGAGCAAAGTTTCTCACCTCACAGCATCCTAGAAGCAAGGAGAGAGAGAAAGAGGATGGGGCAGAAGCTAAAAGGTTCTTTAGTATCTTAATAGAGGATTGCATTAAATTTCCATTATATTTTCTATTTGCATCAGAAGAAAAAAGCTGCTGTTTAACATCATTGTCATCTTCTGGCAAAGGAGCTTCTGTTCATTGAAAGGCCACTTCATGAAGTGATCATCTTGATTCATTTAGCAATTCAGATAGAAAAGTAGGAATCAGAGGGTGCAGAATGGCTTCATGTGGTAGAGGATGTGTGGAAGTCTGTGAGATAAGGAAGCAGGTGAGGAAGAGAACCTGAATAAAGGCAGGAGGGTGGGGAGAAAAGAGGGGGCAATAGCCATTGAGGGAGGGGTCCCAAGTTTGGTGACTTTCCTTTGGCAGATCTAAAGCCAATCACTTTTTGAAATTTTTTGTTGTTGTTGTGAGATCTCTTTGTGAAACTCAAGCTCTATAAGAGGTTTACTGCGTTGAAAATGCTATATGAATTATTTCTGCATTTTGCTTGTTAATATATGTGTGTGTTTTAATTGATGAAAACACTAATATTTTTTCCATATGGAGTTGATCTGGAATCCCAGAGGCAGAGAAGGCTATGAGATCAAAAGAACGATAAGTGCTCTGGAATCTGAACTAATCTCAGGGAGGTCAGAGCTTAGAATATGGGGGATCCAGGAGAGTCCGCCCTGCATCTCAGGGTTAGAAGTCCTCTCTAGCAGGCCTCTGGATTGCACAGGGGCCCAATCAGCTTCTCCGTCTGGCAGAAGCAGGACCCTGGAATGCCTTTCCCTCCCATTCTCCCTTCCTCTTGGCCTCCTGCAGCTGCTGGACCAGCTGTCCCTGGGGTCTGTTAAGAGAGAGGAAGTGAAGCCTCAACCTACACACTTTAGAGGGCTTTTTTTTTTTTTTTTCATTGAGGAAAGGTTGCACAATGCAAATGAACAATGGGTCTCATTTCCAGCCTCCTGCAGAAAGGAGCTGCTCCTTGATTGGCACAGGAAGGAAATCGAGGCCAGACATTTCAGAAACCAGCACTAGAATGAGGAGGCCAGTGTGCTGCATGTTGCGGGGAGGAAAAGAGGTTTCCAACCACTGATCCAAGGCTTTCCTTTCAAGTCCCGTGGGATTTAGTGTTTGGGGAGATGAGCAAGCCATTATTGAGGAATCCAGAGACATGTGAACCATCTGAGACCCTGGACTTGCCTTTTGATGAAGTGAGAATGAATAAACTTTCATTGAGCACTTGCTGTGTGTTTGACTCTGGGGTAGGCACTTCGAAAGCACTATCTCATTTAACACACTGAACAATGTTGTTATGAAGCATGACTAATTATCCCATTATTCAGATATAGACTTGAGGCCTAGGGAAGTGTCTCTTCAACGCCCACTTTGGGCCAGTGCGTATGTGAAATGTTGCTGACGTGACTTGCAAGTGATTGCTTGGGAAGATGATAAGGCTGGCAGCTACTATATTACATACCACAGATAGAGAATATTTCTACTGCTGAAGAAAGTTCCATTGGGCAGGGCTATTTTGGAGAGAAAAGAACAGCTTGAACCAATCCCAGGCAATAGCAAAGGGCATCTGTAAAAGTAAGAGATTCAGTGACACTAAAACAGGACTACGGTGGTGCATGCCTGTAATCCCAGCGCCTCAGGAGGCTGAGGCAGGAGGATCTCGAGTTTAGAACTATCCTCAGCAATTTAGTGAGGTCCTAAGAAACTTAGTCTAGGACATCTCAAAATATAAAATAAAAAGAGCTGGGGATGTGGTTCATTGGTAAATGCTCTTGGGTTTAATCCCTGGTATGAAACTACAAAACAAACAAAGCACAACAAACAACAACAAAACAGGACTTGGGACTCTAAGAATTAGGCAGAGCTCCATAATGTAAGATCCCTAATGAGCAGATTGAGAAGATTCAAACCAGGAAGCACAGTAGATGACCTTTCTCTTAAGACTTAAGGACAGGCAGGTAAGAGAATGTTACATGGGTAAAGCACCTCAGTGGTTAGGGCTGCAGACAGATTTTAGATCATGTCTGCGTGTCCAAGGTGGGCACAGGGGACAAGACACATAGTTGGCTTTGTCCCCAGCTGGATGAGGGATCAGTATGATTGAGCCACCACTAACATACAGAGCAGAGCTCTGGACAATAGAGACTGGCAGAATCCCTTAGCCTATTTTATGTTCACCTGCAGAATGTGTGCTTTGTGTGTGTGTTGGGAGAGCAATTAAGCATGCTTTAACCCTTGATGGAGCAATTCATTCTCTTTCACATGAGGTTGGAAAGGGAATTTTAGAGATGTTTCAGCATCTGAACGACTTTCCTCCCTCTCCCATCTGTGAAGGTCCCTTTAAACCCCTGTGCACTTTGAGCTTTCTTCTCATGTGATTAAGAGATGAATTGCAAAACATCTTTCTTTTCATATCCATGTTGGAAATGTTTGTCTCGTTTGGTCATAATTATGCACACCAGTCTGGACTAAACAAAAAAGAGATGAGTGATGGAAAGGATCACATTCCAGCAACCTCTGTATTTGCTCAGCAGTAATTGACACAGAAATGTTTCCATCAGCTCAGTCATTAGGACCAGCTCCTGAGAGATCTCTAAGAAGCAGTTAACTACCATTGGTGCTAGTGAACCCCAAATACACTCAGGCACAGGATCCTTGCAGGAGGAGGGGAGTTTGTGTGATTTCTGCAAACTCTGCTCCTTTTGGACTTGTGCAAAGGCTCTAAGAAGAAGCCCCATGGTAAAAAAAATCTTTTGAATTCTGTTTAAAGCAGATTTTCCCAAACTAGTATGAAAATCATTTTCCTTCCCTCCCTCCACTCTCCTTTCCTCTCTTTCTACTTTGCCATTGTTTTGAAAGCATTAACCTACATAACTGAACCATGACGTGAAGTAAGGAGAATGCGTGTGTGTGCGCGCACGCTTGCCTGTGTGTGATTGTGTGTGTGAACTCTGTTTCACTCTCACAGAACTTGAAATAATGGTGGGTATTTGGCGGGCAGATAGCTGTGGTTTCCCTTAGCCTGTTCTGGAAGTCTTGAAATAACCCTCACGACTTTATAATCCTTCTTTTCAACCCTTGTCCAAACTTTATTTGTTGATCTGATGTTCTATACATTTTACTTATTAGTTCAGTTTTGAACATTGCCAACTCCATGATCATTGTAGTAAAAAGAAAAAAATTACCTTCTCATGTAATCTTGGGAAATATTTTATTTTAACATTTGAAAAAACTTGCAGTGAACTACCATGATTTGCCATGACATAAACTTCTTACCAACTTCTCCTGGTAATCATCATGACCTTCTCTCACAGTATCACCTTAGCTCTCCCCCAGAGCCACAGCCTCTTACTCTGACAAAGATCATCATTGCCCACCATTGCCCCACATGGCTAACAAGGCCACCCCAAGCCATTTCTGGAAGACCTCTGGGCTTGTGACCTCTTCTCTGTCTATGCTTCTGAGCTCCCTCCTCTTGACATCCCTTCTTCACTCTCTCTTGGACATCTAGTCACCCCGAGGAGCCACTTGTCCTGATGCTTGTGGAGCAATCTTTGGTATTTTCAGAAAAACTTCTTTATTCCTTCTGGGCTACCATTGCATTTCACACTCATCCACACTTCGGAAAATTCAACCTTTAGAAAAAATGGAAATTATTGGAAAGAAGCTATGTCAAATGGAAATTATTGGAAAGAAGCTATGTCAAAGGAATTTGAAAAACTAGACAGAACTCAATCTAGACTTCTTCAATAAACTAATACTATTACCATTATCTACAGGTACCACACACACATGCTCCAAGCCTTGGTCTATGCATGCTACTTACGTTTTTCTTTTTAACCCTTAAGAAAAATATAAAGATTGTATCCTTACTCTGCAGACAGTTTTATGTAAGGTGGTCTGGCCCCAGCATCTGTGTTCTTTCCACTATGTAACACTGCCCTAGGGTACATGACTAGGCATGTTAAGTGTCACTCAGCACACGACATGTTTATAGTTGCTTTTAGTTCTCAAAGTTTCCAACTTAATATTAGTATCCATATTTATAACTTAGGAAGGTGAGTCTTATTTTCCCTGAGGTTGTGGAGTAGGTAAGTGTTAGAGTAAAACCCTGTATTTTTCCTGTGCATGATATACTCAGATGACAGCAGCCTGGGGTTAATAATGGACACCCAGAAGCTGTGCTGGTCCTCAATCACAAAGTAGGTTCAGGGATTATACTCAAGCATGCAATGATTAATCATTAAGAACCCATGGCAGCTGGGGTGCAGCTCAGAGAATAGTGAATGCTTTGTGTACACAGGGTCCTGGGTTAAAAATATATGTACACACACAAATATGTATGTATATGTACATATATATGCCATGTATTATCATATTTATATATTGGGGGAAAGTTTGTTAAATGTCACAAGAATAAAAACAAAACCAGACAAATGACTCCATTTCTTAAATTAATATATGACAAGGAAAAGAGGGTGAGGAGAACCAGAGGTAGGTGAGAGAAAGAGAAAGGGATAGTGGAGGGGAGAGAAAGATTCTAGATTAAATTATAATTAAGTTATTTACCAAGAATTGCATGAACAAATTTATTTATATGTGGAAATTAAAAGAGCCACTCTCATAAAAGTAGGGAGTAGTGGGGGTTGTCAGGGGTTAGTAGGGAGTAGAGATGGGGAGATGTTGCTGAAGAGTAAAAACCTTCACTTATACAGGATCACTTTTGGAGATCGACTGTCCAACACTGTGTTTGCAGCTAACAGTACTGTGCCATCGAGTTCAAGTTTGCTAGGACAGTAGATCTTATGTTCAGTATTCTTAACATACACAAATTGATGATAATAGTAAAGGGGGCAGGAGAAAACTTTGAGAGGTGGTAGATATATTTATGGTCTTGATGGTGGTGACAGTTTGGTGTATATCTATTTATCTTCAAACTCATCAAGTTATGTACATGAAATACTTGAGCTTCTTACATGTCAATCTTCAATAAAATGATTTTTTTTAAAAAAACATTGTTATGACAAAAATAAATGAATATATAAATAAATGTATTGAAATATATATGTATATCTTATTTCAATTTTGGTTTTTATTAAAATTATAAAAATTCCAGGGAAATCTGAATGCTGATTGTGGATTTGATAAAATCAACAAATTTTCATTAATTTTGTAGGTATGATAATGTAATTATGATTATGTTTAAGAAAAGAAAGTCCTAGTTTTATAGAGAAAAATACTAAGATATATACAGGTGCAATAACAGATATCCCAATACATCTAAAATTATCTAGGGTCAGTGGGTAGGATTCTAAGTGAAACTGGAGTGGCCATAAATCTATATTGTTGAAGATGAGTGGTGTGTATTTGAGGGTTCATTTTATTATTCTAAGTTCAAAACTTCCAATGGAAAACATTAAAAATTGTGCTTAGCAAGATGTATCTATTCTGTGAACAGAAGGATTGGTTGAAGTTTTGAAGTTTTTGTTGTCAATAAATTATCAATGCAGAAAATCTGTCTTCCAGTCAAATCCTTGTGCCGTAACCAGATTCTTGTTTTACCATTCAAGAGTGATTTTTTAAGATTACCCATTTAGAAATAAATTGGCAAGGGAAAAAAATCATAAGTATTTCTCTTTGTATTCTCTGTTACTTGCTATGGCAACATGTATTTTGAAAAATGGAATTGGAAGTACTCCTTGATTTATTCAAATATATAAATTTTTGGCATAGGAAGACTTTCCAGTTTTTCTCTTGTTGGTGATATGATCAGTATGAAAGAGTCCGGGAAGGAACCCATGTTTGCCAACTGCCATTAGTATGGCAAAATTAAGAGTTTCCATGATAACTCTTCTTCCTCCAATGCTGATTGGCCCTAGGTGAGAGCATGCTAGAATTTCCCAAAAAGAAGAGGGAGAGAGATGGAAAGAGCACGGTTTGAGCAATTGGAAGGACTAATTCAGAGTATTCCAGAGAGAGGATAGTCATTTACATTACCAACCCCAAGGAGTAACACAAAGTCAGGTTCCATCTGGGACAATGTTGATATGTACAGAGTTATAGCAGAGGTGGGGATCCAAAGTGGTCTCCATCTTAGCAGAGTTTTCTTTATTCTGTCAACGTCAGGCTTATTCCACAAAGAGGCCTGTTGAGGATATGGCAGGGTTTCTGTAGCAAGTGTAAGTCCTTGTGGACAGGAGGCCTGGGCCGGAAGGCCATTATACTTTCTTGGGCTATATTACACAAAACCTCAAGAGTGAGAACCCAGAACTGGTATAGGATACCACTCAGGCAATCAGGCTTTAGGCAATACGTAGGAATTTGTGATCAATGGGCCCATACAGACACTGGGTATGAATTCTCTCACTGGCATGTATATTGATCACCATATGAAAAAATGGTGACTATTCAAAAACTCTTTCCTGGTAAGCAGGGAGGTGACAAGAGCCTCCTAACCTGGGTCTCCACCGCCCCAGGGATTGGACATAGCAGCACTGGGAAAGGCTGGGACAAGTAGAGTGACAGAATTTTTTTTTTTTTTGATAGCTTCTTTTTTGGCCCATGAGAAAAGGCAAGGCAACATGAACTCCATGATGAGATAGGGCCTCTTTGCAAGCCCAATTTAGAGTTGAGTTTGAAACGAATGCTCTGGGCAAACAGCCATTGACCTTTATGACCAAAGCTTCCCCGAATCGGGGAGCCTCCAATTCTGCAATCTACTCTCCGCACTCTTTGCTGTTTACTTATCTGATGGAGCTGTTCGCTTGCAAAGCTGTGTTATTCCTGTAATGCAAAGTGACAGAGAAAATAAAAACACCCAGCTGAGAAAAAGCCACAATGTTAATGTGAAACACAAACTTTCTGTTCATCTGAATCTTAGTTTATTTTAAAACAGAACCATAACGGCTCAGATCCTGAAGATTGGGAGGGGCTGTTGCTACAGCTGCCCTGCTCTCAGATCCTTCTCTGACTTGCCTTCTGGTCTTAATCCTTAGCACTTTTCCCAGGAGTCAAGGTGGTATGATGTGGGTTTGCCCTCCCTGAATATGGCTTGAAGACCAAGGGAAGAGCAAATTCTTGAATTTACAGTAGATCGGTCTGAAACTAATGTAACAATGTTCTCCCCAATATCCCCAAAGTCCCTCTGAATGAATAAAAGCTTGGCCAGGGTTTCCCAGGAGCTTTGTGGTGGATGAATATGGCTTTTGTGTTCCATCTGAACCAAGTTTGGGGTCTGGTCCCAAACTCTCACAGCTGGCATTGAACAACATCTGGTTGGCATCTCTACCCTATTTCCTGGTGTTTGCCTGCATTTTTTGGAATTATCTCAGTTTTCTTATTTTTTTTTCCTGAATGTTTTCTAAACAATATTATCCATATAAGAGTTTTAGCCATATAAAACCCTGGGGAGAACGCTGCTATGTAGGCTGCTTCCTGTCCTCATTCCACCCCAAAACTGGAAAAACAGGAGCCCACGGTGGAAAATGAAGAAAAGCAGTCCAAGTGTTAGAAGAAAAGCAGGAAATTATCCCAGAGGAGGAGGTTTCATGAATCAAGGGAAGCAAACAATGTCAAATGGCATCTCTCTAAGAAGACAGTTCAAAAACTGCCCAATAGGTTAAAAATTGATGACCTTAACTGAGGGGCAATGATGTCAAACACAGATGTAATAAATTAAAAAGTGTGTGGGGATAAAGGGGAAAAAACAAAAGGCTGCCACTTGAGAGGATTTTCTCTTGAACACCAGTTCACAATTCCCCAGAAAGCATTATAAAACGGCCGATGCCGGGGCTCTATCTGGTTTTACTGGATTCGGGGTGTTTGTTTCGAGGGGACATGTTTTGTTTGTTTTATTTTAAAAATGAAAATCACTTGAACTATTTGTTGACTGAGTAAAAGTATCCCTCAGAGAGGAAGAAATTCAGTAGGCAAGGAGTTGTGAGGCAATGGTGCAGAGATTAACAAGGGGAAAGAAGCAGGGATCCAGAGCCCAGGTAGTTGACCGTAGTCCTGAACAAGGATCTTTAAGATTTTCTTGGGAGAACTAAGAGCCCCTCCTTTGTCAATGAATGTTCTCAGCTGGTGGCTACTAGTCTAGGACATTGTCGGCTGGCTAGCTTCTCAGAGTCTTTGACCAAAAGCAGAGTGCCTAATAGAGGTTTTGTGCTGGTTCACTTCCATTCCTTAGGAGTGTGACAAATGATATAGAGAAACTCCTTCCTTCAACTTAAATATGGCAGCAATTGTGTTGGTGGTAGAAATAGAAATGATGCAAATTGGGGGAGGGAGAAGGATGGAAAAAAGGCAGTTGCTAAGACGAAACAATGACCGGAAGGGAAGACTGAGCCTCCTTAAACATATTCTTGAATCCTTCTGTGAGAACTTTATAAAACTTTAGGGACAATTCATTCCAAAGCTTTCTCTGGGAATCTTAGATGAAAGGAAGGCCAAGGTCAAGCTATCAGTCAGTCACCCTGAGTTAGTTGTCATGTGTTCTGCTAGACAGAGAGAGAGAAGCTCAGATTAGAACAAACCAGGGGGCCAGGGAAACTGACACCCAGGAAACAGCGGTGTCCCAGCTGAAAAGGTGGGAGGACACATGGAGAGTCAAGCAGAGACGGTCCAGGAGAGGGGAGGAGGCTGGCAGGGAGGACGGAGGCCCACAGCGGAGTGGGGGGGTCCTTGGCAAGGCTTCCGGGTGCTGGGTCTTTTCTGTGGCTCTGCCACCTCCTTTGCATGTGGTTGTGACATCTGTTACCAGGTTTGATCATGACTGGTTCACATCTATCATACTTGGTAGAATATGTATTTTTTAAATTTTATTTTATTGATTTTTATTGATGCATTATAATTATACAGAATAGTGGGATTCATTGTGCCATCACACAATTTCATCCATCTCCCATTCCTGATGTGTTTCTCTATCGACTGCTCTTCCTTCTACTACTATTATTATTATTATTATTAGTGGGTCATGATTATATATAATATATGTGTTTGTTGACTCATTGAGTTATGGACATAACATGGATATAACATTAAGATTACATATATAAATGGTATTCATTGTGCTATATTTCTATATGGACATAGAATAATTTGGTGGATTTTTTTTCTAGTTCCCACCCTATGCCCTCACCACCTTCCTCTCTCCAGATCCTTTTCCTGTTGGCATTTTATATAGAAATTTGTTAGTTTTTGTATAAAGAGCAGATGTCTGAGATGGAGACAAGTATACACAAAGCATAAAATAAAAAGTAAGAATGTCCTTTCATCCCTCCTATTCTATGAATCTTGCTTCCCAGAAGTAACCACTATGAATATTTGGGGGGGGGGGGTCGGCATTCTCCTGTGTGTACGTATGCATACATGGGAAAGGAGCACTCTCTTGCGATCATTTTCAAGGGCAATGCACCATTATGTGATCTATAAGAAAAGAATAAGGTGGTATAAAGTCCTCCGTAGCTGCATGGGGAACTCTTTGACAAGCTCAAGTTTTTGAATGATGAGTGTAAGCAGTGGGAAAATAGGCTACATTTATATGTGCGGTTTTGAGGAATAGAAAATGACAGGGAAGGGCTGTAGGCAGATAGTCACGTTCTGTAAAGGTGAATAAGGAATGATTATCAAATTTTGCGGCAGTGATTTCACTTGCTCTGAGGCACCGTTTGAGAATGGGTTGCTTAAAAGTTACCGGGGGATTCCTTAGATAGCACCGTTAGGCTCCCCGGGAGCACGCATTTTAGCATTTCGCTAAAGGAAATCAGGAACTAGGTTAGGTCACCAGTCTCTCTTTTTAAAAAGAGTCTTTAGGTTGGTAGCTTAAAAAGAAGGTATAGAAACAGTGTCCCTGAAATTAACCAGGGAGCTTGAAATATGACATTATGATACCTTGTGTCCAACATGAAAGTATCTGCTTGGGACAGTGCTGAGGCTGGAGGAGTTTTTAGCTGACAGTAGTCAAGGGTTGCTGTAACCTAGTCAGCCTCAGCTGAGAGTGAGAGCAGCTCCATCCTAAGATCTGTCTTATTTTACATTTTATTTCCCCTGCCTTCTGTGAAAACGTATATACAGAGTCTGGTTCACAGTAGGCAATCAATAAAAATATTTGCTTAGTGATGAAATGCCAAAACAAATGCATGTACAAAAGAATGCATGATGACATGAGTCTGAGAGGAGCAAATGGCTAATGATCTGGGTGATACAACCAGGGAACAGAAAGAAAACCCTGTTGAGCAATGCATCAGATAGAGCATCGACCTACCACGCATTAAGCAGCAACACAAGGATCTCTGTTCTTTCATACAAACATAGGCTTCTAGAACACAGAGGGGAGGTTGGGTGGCTGAAAGAAAGGTTTGTCTATTTCCTGGGACTCTCTGTTTCCTAACTTTATGCTGCTATCATGTTGCAATGGATTTGGGGGAAACATGCAGAGCTCCCCTCAAAATCTGGGTCTTTTCTGTAGTGCTCCCAGAGGGAGCTATTAAACTTCATCTGTTTCCTTCCTAGCTGTCTCCCCGCTGTGAAGTCTCCAGCTCCTCGTGGAAACCTGCTTAGGGACTGTAGGAAGGAGCCACTTGGCCTCTGGGTGCATTTTTGAGAAGCCATTTGATTTCTCAGTTTGTCCTCCTCTTAATTTATTGCAAAAACCATGCAAAAGTAGGTTCCCTTAACTACTTTTTGGAGATCTTAAAAATTGACAAATTAAATGGCTGCATGTTAACAATTGGTTCTGTTTGTGGGTAAAGTAACAGGAGTGCTGTGAGGACATGGCTCCTGCCTGGGCTCACCACCCAAGCCTTCATTTCCCAAGGCTGAAAAAGAACACCTCTCCCTCCCCTTGAGAGTCTCACACCCATCCTGATATGTATTTCTACTCTTCAATTAAGAAGAGGCCCTTTGTTCATGATGAGACAAGCCTTTTGGACAAAAAATGAAGGAGAACTTTCTGTCAGGGAGGCCAAGTAGGACCCACCCCAGACTGTCATTTTGTCATCGGGAGGACAGGAGGAAGGGCAGTCTCTGGTTCATCCTCTATCCTTTATATTCTTTTTTTTTTTTTTTTTTTTTTTTGGTACAGGGGCACATTGAACCCAGGGGCACTTAACCACTGAGCCACATCCCAGCCCCCCTTTCTTTAAATATATAATTTTTTTTTAAATTCAAAGACAGAATCTCACTAAGTTGCGTGGGGCCTCCCTAAGTTGCTGAGGCTGGCTTTGAACTTGTGATCCTCCTGCCTCAGCCTCCCGAGTCACTGGGATTATAGGCATGTGCCACTGTTCCTGGCTACTATCCTTTATAGTCTCACTACTAGGAGTGTGGTCCACATCACCTGGGAGTTTACTGGAACTGTAGAATCTCTCTGCTGAAGGAGATTCTGCAGTTTAACAAGATCACCCAGGCTTTACACGCACATTAAGGTTTAGAGGCACTGGTCTGTAGAGCCCAACACAAGCCCCGGGGAAGAGAGCAGTCATTGTGTGAGTAGGCAGGTGGAAGGGGGAAGGAAGGGAAGGGAAGGGGGTAAAAGGAAGGCAGGGAAGGAGAGGGAGTTAAGTTTAAATGATTTGGATTCATATGGGGTAAAAAACAGCTCAAACTCATGACAAGTATGAGAATTGTACTTCATTAGCGTATAGTGACACAAGCCCATTGCTAAATGTTTTCTCAATTTTAGTTGAAAAATAAATATCATACACTTTAGAGGAAATTACTTGCATATTCACATTTTGCTTTCTTTTATCTTGGAAAGGTATTTTTAAAAATGGGTTAAATATGCCTGTGGTCCTTTGGGGTCAATACATTAGCAAACTCATTGCAAATAGAGGCAAAAAAATGAATGACTTCCTAGTTTGGGATACTTTATCAAAAAAATCCAAGTTGGGGAGACCCTGGGTCTATTTATGGAGTGAGCAATGTTTTGGATAATACATAGCTGTTCTCTCGGAGCTCATGGTCTAACGTGTGGAGAAAAACCTACAAACCACCCCCATAACAACCTTTCACATTTTTTCTTTCATCTGCACCACAGGATCTCATGAAAAGGACACTCGCCTTCACTGAGAGTGACATGGGGTCAAGGGCAAGCCTCAGAGGATAAAATGGTTGGGGTGGGTTGTGAAGGGGAAATGGAGTTTGTCCCATGTCCTAAACAGAGGTAGCAGTGCATACTAAGGGGTGGAGAGGGAGTTATGTCTTGGGGACTCAGGCAGTGAGAAATGGTTGAAACTTGGGGTTTCAGGAAATAGACAGGGGGAAGGGACATGAGGCTGGAGAGATCAGATAAGCTCAAATCAGACGGGCCTTGAATCTAGGCAGACTCTTCTTGAAAGAAAAGTTTGGATCAAAATTTCCATTGCAGAAAGATAATTTAAAGGCAATGGATAATAAGGAGGGCAGGAGGGGACAATGGTGAAGGCAGGTGGCCATATTGGAGGGAGGAAGACCAGTGAATGGGCCTGCTGCATTGTCAGAACAGGACGAGGTGGTCTTGAGAGACTGACTTTAGTCAGAGACTTTAGCCATAGAGAAAAAATATATATCAAGAACATTTCAGAGACATTCACAAAAGATCCAGCTTTGCTGATCCACGCCTGTGTTATTTATTGCCCAGAGTTCCCCAACCACTGCAAACCCTCTGGATGATGTTTTGAGCACTGGCTGCAGGAAGAATGAGAACACTTGAAAGCCCAGAAGCTGTTTTCTCTCATGTGTTGTTTTGCTTCTCAAGTAATTCTTGCCATTCCATGAAGCTCTGCAGAAAACCCCAAATATCTTTTACCACAAGGACAGATATTTCTCCATGGTCTGAGTAGTGACTTCAGTAGTGCTGCCATTGTGTACGTACAAAGATCTTTCAGAGGCTCATTCAGGATGTTGCAGGACATGGAAAGGAAGCATGGGTGGGGAATTGGGGAAGGGAGACTTGTCAAATATTTTAAAGACTTGAACTGAAGTCTGCCTTGCTAACCCTGAATGTTTAAACTCAGAAGAAAATGTATACTGGAGGGTGGGAATTGGAAATTGTTGGGAAAGCTTTCAGTTGGATTTTCTCCCACTTCTTCCTCCTCTGAGCTTCTAGTATGCAGGGTTGCAGGCTGGCTTATCATCCTTCCTCCCAGTGCTCCAGGGTTGCTTAACCAGGGCTCCACAATCCTCTTCAGTCTTGGAATATTCTGAAATTGAATGCAGATCCTATAGGTGGGGCTTTTTGACCTTTTCTTCACAGCATCTGTAGTATTACACCAGATTCTCAGAGACTTTGAAGACATAGAAAAGAGAAAGAATCATCACTCTTCCCATAGTCCCGGGTCCCCAGCTCTGAGCAAGCCCATCATCTCCATCTTCAACAGGATGAATGTCAAAACACTCTTTATTCAGGACTGTTCCCCTGAGCTCCCAACCATCGCCTCCATTGCTTATTTGGCTATTGCAGAGAGACAGATTAACTAGCATACCCCCAAACTGCACTGACTCACTTCTTTCTCAAGCTCCTCTGTGTGATAAAATACCTCTTAATCCTTTCTTACCATCTACAGCCAACTTATCATTCATTCTTGATAATGTCACCCCTGGTTTTGAAATTCGCCTTCTCTCCTTGGTTCTGTTACTTAGAGAACAAACCCAATCTGTAGGATAGGACACCCTAGGATAGGACACCCTTTAGTAGAGATCCCAGCCTTATCTCCCATCATCATGCCACTTATCCTTCACCTACGCCAAGCTCCCTGTCACACCTTTTGCCTTTGTGCAAGCTGGTCTCTTGGCCTGGAATGTTCTTGCCCTTATTGGATGCATGGCAATGACATATACAAGGCTCAATGTAGCAGTGTCTTCTCTTGGATTATCTTCCTGCCTACCTAAGCCATTCCTTTCCACCATCCCACATGTGTATAGTGCCTTTGGCATGGTATTTGATTCACTGGGTTTATTTCTCCATTTCTGTGCTCACCTCTCCAGCTGGGCCCTGCTTATCTATTGTTGATCCTATAGAGCCCAGTGTAGGAGGGCTTGGCACTCCATGGATACCAATATTAGTCTCCATAAGCATCCTGTATACCTATCTGGCTGACAGAAGATAAGGCTCCTGAGCTAAAGACCCGATAGTGTCTCAGTTTGAAAAGTGTATTGAGTAGAACATTTTGCAACAAGATTTGTCCTTGACTCCACATCAATAACCAGGGCCATTTTGGATTTATTTGCTGATTATTTCTTATTAGAAGCCAGCAGTTTTTTGACCTATTCACTAAATATTTATTCAGCTCCTACTGGGTGCCAACACCTGTGCTATGTGTTGTAGGGACAGGATAAACAGAACAGTTATGGGCTGTGCTTTTTGAGTTTACACTCTGGTATGGCTCTCCAGTCTATAATTTACTTATGTGTCAACATTTCTGCTTGAAGAAAAATATGTAACCTGATTTTTTTCTTTTCTTTTTTCCTCCTTCTTTTCTTTCTCTTCCTTCTCCATCTTCTTCTGTTTGCATGTATGTAGGGGAGGGGAAAACATCTACTTTGAGATGTCCTATTACCACTAACATTAAGGTGGTCCTAAATTATAATTAAAGGAAAATTATGATAATTAAGAGCTATTACAAATCACAATGCCCACATATTTAAGATGTGTATACTTATCACTGTGTGAGACACTTGCCTTCATTTTTTCTGTTACCTTCCTAGCAGTCCTGAGAAACAGGTACAATTGTTATTATTAGGAGTATTTTACAGATGAGGAAACCGTGGAACAAAGAGGCAAAACCATTTGGTTAGAAACTATGGTCAACATAGTTCTAAAACCATTTTCTTAACTTTTTCTATTAATTTGGAATCTAGAGATGGAGAAATTTGTCAGAATAAACCACATCAGTTATAACTGGTGTTCAGATCTACTCCCAATTTAAATACACAAGAAGAGCATTTTGAGGGCATGCCATCATATAGGAGTTATTCTTGCTTTAATTTAAATTTCAAGACTTCCCAGGGAAGCTTCAGAGAAAAAAGAATCATGCTTTCAATTTCTTCAGAATTCTCTCACAGTAACAAAAAGTCTACAATAAGTGCTCAAGGTCCTGGAACTGAACTCATTTGTTTCCATGAGTTTTCCCAGGTTCAGCTGTGAGAGAGGAATGGGTGACTCAGTGGGCAAGTCTGTACCTCTCTGTTTGGAAAAGTGGAGTTTAGGTCATGGAGAATGGGATGGGATCCACCAGAGTGTGGTTCTACCCTCAAGGCCAATGGTTGTATTTCACTTATCACCCCTGGTTCTTGGGGAAAGTGTTTATGGAATTTATCCTCAATTGGAGAATCAAGATTATAATTTATAATCATAATTATATTAATCGTGAAAGCTTATTAAATATTTATAATCACAATGTGCTAAATGTTTTGCATGTTATCTTATTAACTTCTTCCATCAACTTCTTGAAAAACACACAACTATTAATCCCTTTCATATATATAAGGAACACGAAGCTTGGTATAAGTTATTTGTTGAAGGTAACAGATGCAAAAATATACCAAGCTGTGATTTGCACTCAAGAACTCTATATGTAAGCACTTAGCCATGATGTTCAACTATCTCCTAATCTGTGGGAAGAATGCAACATATGATTGGGTGTGGCCACTGGAGATGTAGGCAATTTGTGAGAAAGGAGAAGAGGGTGCAGAAGAAGAATATGAGCTGGTTGAATCTGTCTGGTGAATATGAGCTGTTCAATGGGAAATTCCCAGTCATTAAAAAGGATTCATTTTATTCCAAAGTGCTGCAAGCATTTTTACAGGAGATAATTCATATAGAGAAACATGGCAAGAACCTAAATGTTTTTTATTCTTATTGTCACCATTATCATCATCATCATTATTAGCTGTTTCAATGTAATTCTTTCTACTATGAAACAATCTGCCCTCAAGAATAATATTAAATGACAAAAAAAAAATCCAGAATTGCTCAGAGTCATCAATAACAATGGCCAGTCCAAGAGATGACTTATTAAAATGACACAACTTCCAGAGTTCCTCCTAGGCCTCCTGTTCCTCTACTATGTTAATGAGATGTAATAACCTTTTAAAAGAAAAACCTTTTAACATATTTTCTGTTTATCTCAAATATTTCCTTCCTTTGTCCTCAAGGTTGGGCAGTAATTGGGGAAAAAAAATATCTATTTTCCTTTCTTTCTCCAATCCTGCTCAAGTTGAGCAGGCCCTGGCTCCTTGCCCACCCACCTTTATTCCAGATGTTACCCTGGCGAACCTCTTAGGCTGTAACCAGGCAACCACTGGGAAGACGGCCCTCCTGGCTCTGGGCCTAGAAACAAAAGAAAAACAAATAGAAGGATGTCTTGAGTCTCCTACTTACTTTGGTTTTCCAATCTCATTTCCCCCAAGCTTCATATTATTTTTGTAATGGAAACTGGGGCTTGGTATCTGGGCTGTCTATTCACACACCAAATGTCCGGTCTGTTCTGGAGCAGACCTCTGGCTGGATTTGATCCTATTGATCCTGATTCGGGACTCTGAAAGCCAAGGAAAACATTCCTACGCCTCCTCTCTCCATGCTGGAAAGGAAAGCACTGACCACGTGGCCAAGCAGTAATGAGGTTCGGAGCTCGGCTGAGACACAGCTCTCAGGCAACTGAGGAGTTTTGTGCAGGAAACATTAAACATCTCACATGAAACTTCTCTGGCCAGTTTTATATCCTATAACAACTCTTCAGTGCCCACCTCTCTTGCTTTCTTTAACTATTATAATCTTCTCTGTGGTCTTCCTTTCTCTACATGGCTTAGACTTTTAATTCTTCCTTCATGATTCCATTGGAGAAGACATGTTAGCCCTAATAATTATGATATCATGGCCCCATTTAAAACCTGCCTTTTTTCTCCAAAGCCTACAGTCTCATTTCCCAGTGTCTGTAGCTTTGTCTTTGAGAATTATCAATCATTTATTCAAGGCTATTTCTTGAGACCTACCTTATGCCAAGCATTTCCATTGTTCTAGGTACTGTGGATACGCTTTATGAAGAGAGCATAGAACCCCTTGCTTTCATGAAATTAGCATTCTGTTGGCAGAGGGAAATGATAGGTTAGCAAGTAAAAAAAAAATAGATAGTATGCTGGATGGTAATGAGAGTTATGAAATGCAAAAAATCAGGGGTAAATGGTAGGAAATGCAAGAATGAGGGGATTTTGTGAAGTTTCCCTGGAAAGGCAATTATTGGGGAGAGATAGGTACTGGTGACAGACTCAGCCAAGCAGAGACAGAATATGGGGACAAGGACATTCCAGGCCAAGGGAAGAGCAAGTGCAGAGGTCTGAGATGGGAGCATATGTCATCCCTTGGAGTTAGTACCATGTGACCAGTGTAGCTGGAATGGAATGAGACCAGGAGAGGGTGACAAGAGATGTGTCCAGAGAAGCAAAAGAAGGACATGGTCTTCATATTCTTTAGAACATTATATGGACATTTCATTTCACATGGAGTATGCTGAGAATTCACAGAAGGATTTTGAGCAAGGTGACAGTGTTATTTGATACACTTTTATAAGGATTGTTCATACCCCTATGAAAAACTTATGGCAGAAAAACAAGGACAAAAGCAAGAGGAGTTTCTAGGAAAATATCGAAAAGCCTGGCAAAAAAACAATGGCAGATTGGGTCAAAATTAGCAGGTTTTGCCAATGCTCCCTGATCAATGATTCTTTCTAAATAGACATCTACTTTCTAGCTGAGTACCTCTCACCACAGGGAACTCCCTCATTCCTTCCCCACTGAGGTGATCTACACTCCTTTGAGGATGCTCACAATTTCAGTTATTCCTGTTAATGGTCTGGAATCTGTCTTCTATAAGTTTCTTTTCTTGATTACTTTAGTCTTATCCCTTAAGTTCATTAAAATCAAATTTTTCTTCTTTCCTTTGTGACTCAGTCATTAAGGATTCCTCCTCTCCAGAGCCCACAATCCCAGCTCCTGACTTCTTCATTGTGTCTGGTGGCTCTCCACACGGGAACCCTTCTGTGAAGGTCCTTTACTCAGGAGAGTTGCGTCTTCACCATTGTGACAGTGGAGGACCACATGGAAATAATGATTCTGAAGTCTGCATTTCTGCCCTTGGGCAACCCTTAGTCACTGTGGCCTATTTTAGTCATTGTTGTGACCAAAATACCTGATAAAAACAATGTATTGGAGGAAAGATTTATTTTGGTCCGTGGTTTTAGAGGTTTCAGTCTATGGTCAAATGGCTCCATTGCTTCGGGCATGAGGTGAGGCAGAGCATCGTGGTGGGGAACACATGGTGGAGCAAAGCTGTTCACCTCATGGCAGACAGAAGAGAGAGAGAAAGAGGGGTTGGGCACTGAGGACAAGATAAATGCTTCTAGGGAATGTGCCCAGTGATCTGGTTTCTCCAAATAAGCCACTCAAATTATTAATCCAGCAAATGGATTAATCCACTAATGCTATCAGAGTCCTCATGATCCAATCATATTCCCCAAACTCTACCTCTGGAAATTGCTGCATTGGGGACCAGGACTTTAACTATATGAGCCATTGAAAGACATTTCAGATCCAAACCCTAAGAGGCACTGACCTCTTCATGCCTTAGCTTATTCTCTTTTACGGTAGACAGCAGTTCATTTCTGCCACTTTCCTTTTGGGAGCACGGTAAGGGTTAACTTCTAAACAAACTCCCACTACTTTGCAGACAACAGCAAACACCCAGGTTAATATTGTCCTGATTAAAAAAAAATATCTTTCCATAATGTGGGCCAAAGCATAGAGAATATTTTTACTCCAGCATTTCCTGCCATTAATGTTTTCCTTTTGCAATCTTCAGATAGTGTTATGTGTGAGTTTTGTGTTATAAAAAGCTACATAAACACACTTACCTTGTAATCTACTGTAATGGCATTAGTTAGTCAGCTGTGGGCCTTTCTGTCTTCTCTGTCTTTTCTCCTAAGTGTAACAACACTAAAATGCTACACCTTTTAGGGCTGGATGAGATAATGTCTCTCAAGAATGAGCTGTGAGAGGTAGAGTTTTGTATGAGGTGGGATTGGAACTCTGACAGTAAATGGGTGGACAAAGCTTGGCAAAGTTCCCATCCCAATTGGTAGCTACCAAGTCATCATACATGAATTTCTGTTGCAATCATTTTATTAAAGTAGAAGTGTACCCCAAATGAGGGTAGAACAGATGGATTTGAGAGCAGCAAAGATGGAAAACATTTCTTCCCTGTAAGTTGTCCCTGAGGGGTTAAGGCGTGTGCTCAGCAAAGAGGAACAAATGCATTTTAGATCTACAATCATTGATCAGTGTTTTAACACTTACCCAAATCAAGGGTTGGGCTCTGTATTATGTTGTAAGGATTAAAAATATGAATATAATAAGCCCAATGACCTTGCTGGAATTTAAGTGGGAAAGAAAGAAATGTGCTCAGATACTTGCAACGCTAGAAGAAGATGCAAAGCTGATATGTACAAGAAGCAGTAATTTACAGTGTGAAGATTATTTAGCAGTTTACTAAGTAGAGATACCAGTGAACTCTAAAACACAGCAAGAGCATGGGTTGGTATGAAACAGGCCTAAGTCTCCTTGGCAGAGACTTCTATGTTCCACTCAAAATATGTTTTCTCTTCTTTCTTAGGAAAATCATTGCTTTCAACCTTGGTTATCAATCATCACTTTTTATAATCTCTCTATTCTTTCTTCTCTCTAAAAAGCTTTGCCTGATCTCATCAGTGCTTTCAGAAATTGAAAGGCATACTTATGTCTTGACCTTCCCAGGAGGCTTGTGCTGGTGACCTTGGAAGCTCCTGCAACTTCCTTCCTCAGAGGTAGGCATCAGCAGGGTGTCTAAATGACATCTAGGAGACCAGACAGAAGCTCAATGGATGGTAGTTATTCAGATCTCAAGCATTAGACTTTGGCCTTCACAGAGATGAGTATCCTGGAAGAGTGACCTCATATTGCAACACTGGGAGACAGGTAACTAGTAGGCTTCTTAAAAAGGGTGGTCAGATCATGGACTCCAGGTTCAAGTGTTCAGAAAGAGCACAGTTTAGAATGATATTCATTTTCAACTAGTCACTCACATTCACATGCAGGTCTACAATTGAACAACTCTTTCTCTAAGATTCCGTCAGCATTTTACACTGATCTTTCTGTTTCCATCTCAACATTTTATAAGAAAGAGAAATTAAGGGAGGTCCAGACATATTTGAGCATAGTCTTGGTGTGGAAATGACAAGGTGGCTGATAGACATTATATACCGCACAGTTGTCATCCCTCTTACGTCCTTCGCACCCCGTGCCAGGTGATAATCATCTAATGTTCGGAAGTGTCCAATTAACCATAATGGTATCTAGATTTGTGCCTTTGTATTCTGAGTCTTCAGTTTTGCTTGAATGTTCGTGTGGAAATCAAAGACATCTGTGCCAAGGGAACTCAATCAAAACCTGTCCACATGACACCATGGCCTCTGAACACTGAAACAAGTGAACCTAAACATTTTCCTCTTAAATGTTTTAAGGTCATTTGGCCCTATCTTCTACAATTTCAATGTATTTTCATAAAACATGGTTTATGAGAAGCTTTACAGATAAGTGAAAAGAATATACAATAAGGATGGTCACTTGTAATGCACAGATTGGAAGTCGTCAGGTCATGAAAACGTACTCAAAACCAGGTCCTGGAGAGACTAATTACCTAAGACTGGCATTGTTCCACATAAGCCTAGGACTCTTTTCTAGCAACTGCCTCTAGAGGCACTTATATGAACACAAACTGGGATCCCTAGCTATATGGGGCCTAACATATGTACTTTCTTGCATTTAGTGGTGAAACCTGTCGGTAGCGCTCTGAACTGATTGATCCATGGGAAGTTCCAGCTGTCACTAACATTGTCTTCTTCTTGTCATCAGCCTCATTCTCCCTAGGGATGACAGCAAAGCTCTGACATGGCCATCACTGAGTCTTCCACAGTGACATTCTGGGGCCAATATAACCAACACTATAGAGGTTATGGCTTCTCCTTCTAAGCTCAGGTGCAGTCTCTGTCATAATTCCAGCAGGTCATTTACTCCATGTCCAAGGGGTTAGGTGACATAGTATTGAGGAATCTTAGTGCCCCATTGGAAAACTTTGACCAAAGAGATCTAAGAAATAGGAGGGAGTGGCGGATAAATGACAGTCCCCTTCTTTCTCGGATAGAAGGTCTAATGGTATGATGGTTCTTTGTGGTACACCCAGGGAAATGTGGTACTTACCAGCAACCAGATGTGCTTTCTCATGAAGCGGTGGCCAGTTTATCAAAGTCTTATCTATTATATTTATAGATAAATTGCTGACACCTTGAAGAGAGTAATGAGAATCCTTGTATTGCAAGGTCAGAAGAAGTTTAAAATACTGATCTTTAGCATTCACTTATTTATTGATTTATAGATTTTTGTAGACTTATTGAATACTTATGCAGGCAGACTCATTTCTTCAAATTCTCTTTGTAACAACACTTTGAACGTGTCTAGATACCTTCTTTGTGAATGCTTGCTGTGACTGAGAGCTCACTGACCCTGGCGGAACCACATTCTGGGTCAAGCAGGGTTGACATTCAGTTGATATTTACTGAGGTAAATGGATTAGTAACATAATGAAATGTCTCCATTTCAGTTGATAAATAGTACAGTAGTAACTTCAAGAAACTATGTGGTTAATTTATAATATAATTTCTAATGTACACTCATTAATTCAGGTTAATTATTATATAGAGGATCACGATGATCTTAGTTATAGAAATCTTTTGATGTAAATCGACTTAATTAGTTATAAAGACCATTGAATAAAGGAGTACCTCAGACAGTATCATAGGGTTGAAAGACTTTTTTGTTGTTGTTATCATGGATTGAATCCAGGGGCACTTAGCCACTAGCCACATCCCCAGCCATTTTTTAATTTTTGAGACAGGGCCTCACTAAGTTGCTGATTCTGGCTTTGAACCTACGATTCTCAGGTCTCAGCCCCCTGAGCCACTGGGATTGTATGTGTGTGCCACTGTGCCCAGCAGGGTTGGAAAGATTTAAAAGTAATTATTAGTTCAGCAGAAGCTGGAAGATCCTCCTGCACATTACATAATGTTCTTCTGGTAAAGAGATGTTTTCTATTTAGTGATCCTAAATGTATCTGATGAGGCTCTGCAGTATCAAGTCCTGAGAGCAGTGTGAGCAAACCCCACAGAGTCACCTACCTAATGGACAATGTGACAGCAGTGTGGGAGGTGCGTGACCCCCTGCATTGTTCTAGAGTGACCCAGAGTTGGCAGTGGAATTGCAAGGAGAGGTCAAGGCCCTGCACCTGGGGCCATGTGAAAAGAGCTGACATCCAGGGGTGGGCCTGAGTGTGTGGGAGGTCAGCACTCAGCTGCACTCTGGGTGCAGGGAAGGCTGAGCATAAACAATCTAATGACTCCCAATTACATGAATCAGTGGACATTCTGCAAGCCATCTCTCAAATTGTGGCTCGGACAAGGATATTATTCAGCTAGAGACCCCCATCCAACAAAAGGTCACACCAGAAATTTCTAAAAAATTATCATATGGTTTGGAAACCATTAAGTCTTAATGAGTCTTTCACAACTTCACTTCTACAAATGTTTATGATGCCTAGTGAGTAGAGCACTTGAAATTCTACCATGCTCTTGTCATTGTCGAAGTTGAAATAGTATCATTATATCTTTATGTACATTGACGATTTTATAAAGTAGTTTAAGATTTGCAATAAATGCAAAAAAATAGTGTCATGTTCCTATACACCCTCCATTCAACTTCCCCCTATGGTATAGGGTGGACTCCTAGGACAGTGTCCAAATGGGAAATCAACATGATTTAATTTATGAACTTTACTGGAGAACTTATTTAGATTTCAGTAGGTTTTACATGTGCTTGTGTATGTGTGTGTGTGTGTGTGTGTGCACACGTGCATGGTTTATCTCTATTTTTTTAATCTCTGTTTTTAAGGACTGTCTTTCCTCAGATCTCTGAGCCAAGGGCCTAGAGTTTTAGCCATTGCGAGGCAGAAGTGAAGCTAGACACGAGTGCACCCCCATGTACTCACATTCCTTTCATTTAAGAATATTCATCCCATATGGAGAAAGAGACCATGTTTATTAATCACTCCAGAAAGTATGTAATTTCATTAGATGGAGCTCCGTCTCTGGGCATTGAGTCATAGGAGGGAACAGCTCCCCAGCGACCCAGAGCCCCTGCGACACGCTCTGTGGAGAACATGCTCTGGGGCCAGCTGCTCCAATGCACTGCTGGAATCCCAGGCAGAAATGGGTAATGGCACGCCACGGGCTGCAGAGCTGTCATAGCCCAAGCAGGGTTATTTGTGGCTTCCAAAGAGGGGCTGTAACCTTTTATGGTATCCACAAATCTCAGCCTTCAAGAGTCAGAGAAAAAATGCAACCATGCTGTTTGAAAATGGCCAGCTCCTTCCCCAAATTGGCTCTTCTCCCCCTCCCACCACCATCCCACCTCCAGCCCTGGGTCATCTGCACAGCAGTCCCCGAAAAAAAGACATGGCATTGGATGCTGCCTCAGAACCAGCTGCAACGGGCAGGCGTCCTTCTGATTCAGTGAAGAAAAGCTCAAGGAAGTTGTTGAGAGTATGGAGTATTTTAGGCTCCAAATACTCTATATCCTCTGCAAGGAGAGAGAGTCTGAATAGCTCTGTAGGCCAGGGACCTGGATCTACACTTGGAGTCCCTTGTCACTCACCAGGCCTCTTAGAATGCTGGAGCTCAGGAAGATCTCCTGTGCTTTGCAGGACACTCAGAGAAGTGTTTTCTTGATCTTATACTTTAAGTCCCCAAGACCATGAGAAATAAATTTCTTTCATTCTTTTTTTGGTACTGGGTTTGAACTCAGGTGCACTTCACCACTGAGCCACATCCCCAGCCCTATTTTGCATTTTATTTAGAGACAGGGTCTCACTGAGTTGCTTAGTGCCTCACCATTGCTGAGGCTGGCTTTGAACTAGCAATCCTCCTGCCTCAGCCTCCCAGGTCTCTGGGATTACAGGTATATGCCACCACACCCAGCTGAGAAAATAAATTCCTATTGCTTAAGCCTCTTGGTTTGTGGCACATGGTTACAGCAGTCTTGGCAAAGCAATATAGCTAGAGTGTCAACTCTTAGAAATTCAATTTTCTTACCCTCAATGCGAATGATAATTTTATTTATTTTTTAAAAATTAATGTATTTATTTTAATTGGTATAAATGACAGCAGAAGGCATTGTAATTCATTGTACACAATTGCAGCACCGCTTTTCATTTCTCTGGTTGTACATGATGTAGCGTCACATCATTTGTGCAGCCATACATATACCTAAGGTGTGCATCTTTCCTGCCCCCATGCTGCCTCCCCAATCTTCCCTCCCCTTTGCCCAGTCAGAGTTCCTCCATTTCCCATGGCCACACCCATTATGTATCAGCATCCACTTATCAGAGAGAACATTTGGCCTTTGATTTGGGGGGATTGGCTTACTTCGCTTAGCATGATATTCTCCAGCTCCATCCATTTATCTGCAGATGCCACAATTTTATTCTCTTTTAATGCTGAATAATATTCCCTTGTGTATATATACCACAGTTTCTTTACACATTCATCTTTTGAAGCACATCTATGTTGGTTCCACAGTTTAGCTATGGTGAATTGAGCTGGTATAAACATTGATGTGGCTGTGTCCCTGTAGTATGCTGATTTTAAGTCCTTTGGGTATAGACCAAGGAGTGGGATAGCTGAGTCAAATTGTGGTTCCATTTCAAGTTTTCTAAGTAAACCCCATACTGCTTTCCATATTTGCACCCATATCCTTGCCAACTTTATTGGTGATTCTCAAAGCATGGTCCCTGGAACTGCAGCATCAGCACCATCAGGGACTGTTAGCAAGGCGAATTTGTAGGTTCTCACCACAAGTTTACTAAATCAGAAACTAGAAGTGGAGATCAGATTCCGATACATGCTCATATGACAACTTAGAGCATTATAGGAAAAAATTCTAATGGCCAATATATGAAAAGTTCTTACGCTAGAGCCTGACATATTAATTATTAGATATTTAATCTAAGATAAACCACAATAAGATATTTTCAAACATTTATAGAACATTTAAGGTGTTCCTGCTATATACAAATTAAAGCTGTTCAATAAATGGACAGAACTCACAACTGTGGGAAATATGTGTACAAAACAACTAATAGTCATATTCTCAGGTGTGATATTGTTGAAAATGTATTTGGGGAACAGAGTGGACACAACACGGTGGAGAAAAGCCAGGGCAGATGTGACAGGTAGTTAGGTAGATAGATAGAAAGAAATATGTGATCAAGTATAGGAGGCCATATACATGCGATTTATTTTTATTAAAATAATGTTTGTTTCACAATTCATTTTGTCTTTTAACTTGTATTATCTAAATTAATTCTCACAACAGATGCGTGAGATAAGACCTTTTATTTGTGAAACAATTATAGTATCTAATTATTACAGGAATCATTAGTACCAAATATATTATTGTGCCTAATATACTATTGTTGGAAAGATTAAATAATGTTATGCACACGATGGGTTTAGACACGGCAAGTCACACAGCTAGCTCTCAGTAGTCTTAGCTACTTTAGCAAATTATCATTATCGTTATTGTTATCACTGTGGTTATATTGTTTTCCTTGTTCGAACATAGAGTGGAGGTTCAGAAAGGTGACCTCACTTGCGGAGGGGACACAACTGGTTGAACAGAGAGCCTTTTTCCATGTCCTCAGCAGATGGTCCCCATCCTTGACTACCTCCATCCTGCCCTGTGGTCATATGGGATATTGTGAGTTCTTCTCAGCCTCTGCCACAGTCCCTTTGATTGCCCCACGAAAACATCTGCTCCTGAAACTTTTGTCCTCTTTCAAATGATGCTGGGAATCCTCACCACATTGTTCATGGTTGCGTGTTCTGATGTCCAGTTTCCATGAGGATAGATAGTTGAGCCTGGGGATGACGACTGTCACATGGGTAGTCAGAGAGCAGTGTTGTTTAGTGTTGTTGTGGCTTCTATTGGGGTTCAAAGGTTGTCCGGGGCCTCAAGAAACCATCTGTGGTTTCCCTGACAGCTGGGGGCTGATCGTGGAACTAAACTCCCTGTGTAGGTGCTGGGTCCCATTTCAGTCCCCGAGGTCTGTGGAGGAGGGAGAATCTGTGAACTCTGAGAGGAGCTGTCGTGAGCCAGAAGAAGTTGGCTTGTGAACTATGCACGCTTGATCCTCTCTGACCTCTAATCTGAAGTCAGTTTTCCTCATCCTGGAGGCCTTCTGAGCTCTGACCCAGCCTCTCACTCCTAAAATAAGCACACGATCTCCTGCTGCCCCAGAGCTCCAGGTGAGAGGTGTGGGGCAGTGGTGGTGTGACAGCAGCCTTTCTGCTGTTGCCCAACTCTTCCTGTGGCAATGTCCCCATCCTGTCCTCCATGCATGGAAGGGGCGTGTGGGCAAACACGGATTGGATGAAGTCTCTAGCCCACTTTCTCTTCTTCCCAGCTCTTTACTCCCATTTTCTTTCCATCTTTCTGTTCCTTGAATGCCTTTCATGTCCCCTCTCCCTTGATGCTATTGACCTCATGGTTAGGAGAGAACAGACACTCATAGATGGCCCATTCCTTCTGCATCTGCTCCATGGCACGGCTTCAGGGCATATAGTAAGCGCTCCAGGATGGGAGAAGGACTCCCATTTAACCAAATGGAATCAGATCGCCAGACAACCAATGCATACGTCCACCTAGCCACACAAACATTTCATACCGCGCACATTTACTGAGTTGCTACTTATTGAGTTTATGTTTTTGCTGCATTCAGTGAAATTCTTGCGGATACAATAGAGAGCAGCCTGGTTTAATTCTTGTCTTAGAGATGTTGACCTGAGGAAGGCCATGCTAGGACCTGAGATCCCTTGACAATCTTAAAAAGACTTCTTTTCATTAGGTCAGGGCTCTCTCCCCTAGTTGATATGCACATCTCTTCTGGGCAGAAGTTTCCCTTCTGGTTTTCCAATGATGGAACAGGGAGGAAAAAGGCAAAATGAAGAGTGCAGGGATCAGAAGACAGGAGTAGGAACCCAAGTTCTTCCCAAACCAATGGGGGATTCCTGGCTAAATGTTGCCTTTTTGTATGCAGTAGATACTCAGAGCAGGAGATGGAGTTATCTAGGGAATCTTGTCATGTTTGTGCAGCATTCTGAGCTCTGATGAGGTATGGGTACCTTTGACTCTATAATTATGATAATGCTGGACACTGTGCTCAGTGTTCTCTCATGAGATATGTATTTCCTGTCCACAGAAAGTTCTTTTGGTGCACTTAGATCTAGTTATTAAGTGAGTCAGGATGCATGGGTTTTGTGTGATTTTTAAGATGTGAATATCAAGGGCATTCTGCATGTGGACAACCACTCATCAGATGATAGAAGAGAGAAAACAGAGGAGTTTTGTAGGGATCCACATTACTCACTCAATACTCTCTCATTAAAACTCAATTGTATGAAAGCACCCAACTTCTAGGAAGGCTGGGTGTATTATCTGTGTGCCTAAGAAGAAAAGAAACTAGATTTCAGAAATGGCTAGTAGCTCTGCCATAGCCCTTGAGAAAGATTCAGATCCAAATAACCATGAACCGCTTACACACACACACACACACACACACACACATACATACACACACACACACACACACACACACACTGAGATACATGAGAAGATGGGACAAATGGTGATTACATTTAGAGTTTAACACAAACCCTGAAGCCACACTCTTGAGGATAAAATCCACTGCTAACCCAGTTTCATAGATAATGAGGCAGATAACTAACAGGTACTTGCCTACATTACTTGGAAACCTCTTTTGCAATAAACAGAACATGGTGGAAGACTTGGAGAATCCATCTTTTGGAAGATGAGAAAGAGGATTGCTATCAGCTACGTGTAGTTGTTCCCTACTCAAGTTCTCCAGGTCTGGCCCAGAGTTGTGATTTTTCCAGGAACATTTGACACATTTCCTTGACAAACCCACTCGGCAGAACAACCCATAATGTGGAGGAAGGAAACCCCAATAGAAAAGAGCCTGAGAGAAAGTTTTCTATTTTCCTTATCCCATGTTATATCTTCCTGTCTCATTGTTCAGCCAGTGAATGGAGGAGTTGTCATGGGGCCTGGGATTCAAAACAAGGAATCTCAGATCACCTACCCTCAAGGTCTCAAGGCTCATGGCCATTAAACTCCTATATCTCATGCTCTCTGCCACTGGGGGAGAAAGGCTGAGCAGGAAAATGAGCAAATAAGATGTCAGGGATCTGGGGTTTAGTTTGTGCCTTGCTAGTAAAAATACTGTGCATTGAACTTTTTAATGCAGACATGAAGTCTCATGGGAGGAGGAATGGGAAAAGGGAGGAATTGTGAAATGAATCTGCTCAGACTTTCCTATGTACGTATATATTCATATATACAGTGAATTTCACCTGCACGTTCATAATGCACTAATTTAAAAAAAAACTATAAGTAAATAGAAGATCAATAGAGTAGAGGAAAGGGGATAGGGGAGAGCAGAGAGAAGGAAAGAGGAAGTGGGACTGAATTGGAGAAAATTATATTCCATGCCTGTATAGTTCTGTCAAAATGAACCCCAATATTATGTATGTTTAAAATGAACTACTAAAAAAGAAGAGCATGGTGTCATATGTAAAACAAGCACTTTGGAGCAAGAGAGATCAAGTTTGAATTTTAACTCTGTCACTTGGACTTTCAGAATCTCTGTTTAGCAGCTGTTAAAATGGGAGAAATGACACTGACTCCTCAGAGTTGCTGTGAAGATTTACTCAGAGAGCTTCCCTCAAGTACAAAGCCCAATGCCTGATCCACGGAAGGAAACTGCATGAGTTACAGATCAGAGTTGTCTTCAGAAAGAAAAAAGGAAGAAAATAAAAAGCTCTCAAAACAACCGCACCAATGAGCACACGTGCAAAATATATAAATGTAAGGTAACCACTAGTAGCTAGTGGATGGCTATGGAAAATATCGTGATCATCTTTCTTCAGTTCTTAGTCAGGAATGGGATGTGTTTGAATTTGGTGGATAATGATGTATATTTATGTCCAACTTTAAATGATCAAAAAATATATTCAAATAGGGATCTGGGCCTGTGAATCTCCTTTGCCCTCCAAACCAGGGAGAGAAAAACCTGAGTCTGGGGGTGCAGATACATAAACTTCAGCTACCCACTATGAGTTCCAGGAGTTAAGCCTTTGGGGAGGAAAGTAAACTTCTCTTTAGGAGCTTAAGCCCAGTGACCCCCTGTCCACTTGAATTCTTGATTCCCCAGATCAAACAGGGTGTGTAGATTTTACAAGCCTCTTGTCTGATATGTCTTATGATTTACTTGGGTCTTTCTTTATTATATGAGCCGGGAGAGGGAGTGAGCTGGGGCCTGATACCTCAGGTTTGTTCTGACATCTGTCATTCTCCTCCATAGATTTCCAAGAACGATTCTTATGAGGAAAGAAAAGCCACCTAATTTGTTCTGTCTTTGGGATGGTACATTATGTAGGAATTTTGTTTCTTCTGAGAAAGATCCATCTACACAGAATGCTATGGAGATTTATAAAAAGCATATTTAATTGGGGACTAAGAGAGAGTCCTTGAATGAAAGAAGATTATATTTTCTACTTTCTTTTCTGCTCTTTTGTTTATTTATTCATTTATTCTTGCCGTGCTGGAGATTGAACCCCGAGATTTGTGTGTGCTAGGCACTTTCTCTATCGAGCCACATCCTGAGTTCTCACCATCCAGTCTCATAGAGAATTACCAGGTATTTGGACTGGATATCACACAGGGCAGAGTGGCCATCTGGTGTTTCATGAGAAAGTTGAACAGAGCAAGGAAGAGAAATTCCTTCTCTGCAGTTAAAACCAGAAGAGCTCCCAAAGAACAGGGTAAGAAACAGATGCATGCCATATTAGGTTCCTGCAAGCCCCTGAGCAAATCCTTGAATACAGATACTTTACTTGGAAAGATTTTTGAATTCATAGATGTGCACATGGGGAAAACAAGGCAGGGAAGAGAGAAAAGTTAGTGAACAATCTCCTATTGAAGATCATCTGAAAAACCACTTAGAACACATCTCAGAATGATTCCACTAGATGGATGGCTGCCCTCTCCCGTGGAAGGCGGGCTGTTTGCTCGGACATGTTAACTCCCCCAGCCCCTCCACCACCAGGGACTTCTGCACTGAGCAAGCTTTCTGGAGGAAGACCTCAAACAGGAAAGATCAAAGATGTAAATGGTTGATGTGAGAAGCTGGGATCACAGGTGAAGACTGGACACAACGGCATCTACTACAAGGAAGTCAAATTCCATAGTTCACCTCCTCCAAATCTGCATGGCTGGTAAGAAGCAGCTGACACTGGAACACAGGTCCTTGGACTCCACATAATTAGGAACTTGGAAGAAACTAGGGTTTGAAATATATTTTTTTAAAAAGTTCAACACATTCCTCTCTGGATTATAAAAATTTACTCTGACCTAAGATAGAAATGGAGATTTCACCTATATTAAGCACCTATATTAATAGGAGATTTCACCTATATTTAGCAATATTTCTCCTGGGAGAAAATAGAACAAAATAGAATTAAAATTGTATGCAACGATTAAAAGAATCACTTGGAAGCATTCTCAAATAGAAGTGAGAGTGTGGAGAATTCAGTTACCTAAGCAAAATCTCAACCCATGAAATAAATAAAGAACACAGAGATCTATGATAAAGGGAGAAATAAAAGGAACACTGAAAATATGACATTAAGCATGGAGTGTCTGTCAAAAGACATCTAAAGGAATCTCTAATAGATGATATGGGGAAGTAGAGGATCAATAAAATCGCAATAGAAAGGCATGATCAGGTCTCTAAATGCAATAACCATGTTCATGATAATAACATATATCAGTGAACTCGCAGATAACTAGGTCTGTTTGTGGGATGGACTTTAAAGCATAAAAGTGTTGTAAGAAAGATTGAGAACAAAATACAAGAGATATACGTAAGGACGCTAATTATGAACCACTAGTATTTTTGTATAGCAGAGAATCATACACATAAAAAGATATGTTTACTTTAATTTGAACACCATTTACTGCAGATTGTACAAGTGTTCTGGAAAGTAAGAAGCTTGTGGAACTTTGGGATATTTTTGTTTTACTCAAATCCAGTGTAAAAGCCCTGTGGTTACTTTTATTCCTTTCAAAGTATTCTCTCTCTCTCTCTCTCTCTCTCTCTCTCTCTCTCTCTCTCGTACTGGGGGTTGAACTCAGAGCCACGACACCACTGAGCTAAACCTGCAGACCTTTTTATTTTTTTTAGTTTGAGACAGGGTCTCACTAAGTTGCTGAGACTGGACTCTAATATATGATCCTCCTTCCTGAACCTCCTGAGTAGCTGGGATTATAGACATTTGCCCCTGTGCCTGACTCTATTTCAAGTTTTAAAATTAGGCAAAACAAGTCTCACAACCTTTCCCTTTTTTTCTCAAAATTGTTTTGGTTATTTTATTGTCTTCGCGTTTCTGTACAAATTTTTTAGAACTAGGTCATCAATTTCTAACAAATATCATTCTATTATTTTGTTTGAATTGTATTTAATATATAGATCATTAAGGGGCGATTGATATCTTAATACTATTGAGATGTCTAAAATCTATTAACATGATTTATCTCATTTATTTGACTATTTCATTTAAATAATTCATGACATAAATTTGTTTTAATATTCCTTCATTATTATTTTATTTTCTATGGATTTTTTTTAATTCTGGATATTTTTAATCTGTTTTGTTTGTTTTTGTTCAGTCCGGCTTGAAGTTCATCAATTTTATTGGCAATTTCCGTTATTTTGGTTAAATTAATTTTCTATATTTTTTGTTTTCAATTGCATTAGTTTCTTATAATCAATGAAAATTCAATAAAATTTTATTTGTTTATTTTTTATATCTTCAATGCTCAGTTATGATAAAAACTCAGCAATCTAGAACTAACAGGGAACTTCTTTGACTTGATACAGAGCAATGAAAAAGTGCTAAAGGAAATATCATACTTAATGATGAGAAGCTGAGTGCTTACCCACTAAGGTCTAGTAGAAAGCTAGAATGTTCCTTCTCATCATTCTTATGCAACATTGTACTCAAAGTTTGTACATAGATGATCAAAATATCTGATAAATAAACCCTGAAACTAATAAATAACTATAGCAAGGTTTCAGAATATAAGGTGCATCCATCTTCTAAGGCTGCAAATGACCAACAACTGGGGGACTTAAAACTTTATTATCTAGTAGTTCTAGAAGTTAGGAGTCCAAAGTCAAGGTGTCAGCGAGCCATGCTCCTTCCAATGGGCCTAGGGAAGAATCCTTCCTTGGTTCTTTGTAGCAATCCATGATATTCCTGTTCCCTGAGGTATCAGTTTAGTCTCTTCCTCCACCTTCACAAGATACTCTGCTCACAGTGTGACTCTGTGACCTCAAATGCACTTCTTTTAAATTCTTTTTAGTTTTACATAACATTAGGATACATTTTAGGATACACAATCACAAAAGCATGGAGTATAATTTGTTCTAATTCAGTCTGCAGCACTGCCCTCTCCCCTCTGTTCCCCTCAAATACTCTACTGATCTTTCTGTAATTTATTTGTAGTTTTTTAAAAAATTAGTGTCTTATGGACAAACTTGATGTTGGGATTCACTGTGCCATATTTATGCATATACTTACAAAAGTTTGGATGGATTCATTTGACTGCTTTCCCTCCTTTTCTCGTTAGTCCTTCCTCCTCCTCAATTCCCTGGTCTATTTTACTGATCTTCCTCTATTTTGATGAAATTCCCTCTCCCTTTTTCCCATTTCTCTTCTTCCCTCCCTCCGTTCCTCCCTCCGTTCCTCCCTCCCTCCTTCCTTCCTTCCTTCCTTCCTTCCTTCCTTCCTTCCTTCCTTCCTTCCTTCCTTTCTTTCTTTCTTTCTTTCTTTCTCTTTCTCCTTCTTTCCTTCCATCTTTCTTTTTTCCTACCTTTCCCTCCCCCCTCCCTCCCCCCATTGCTTCTTTCTTTTTTTTTTTTTTTTCCTAAATATCTCCTTCTGATAAAGGAAACTAGTCATTGGAACTTACCTGATTACATCCGAAAAGACCCAATTTCCAAACAGGTACTGAGGGTCAGGACATGAATTTTTTTTTTTGAATGACACAATTTAACCTGCAGTGGTTCATGGTATGAATCATGTCATTCCCATGTGCAAAATACACGGACCCCCTCTCAATATCTCCCAAACTCCCAAGCCATTTCACCATTACCCCAAACTCCAAAATCACTCGTAAAAATCGCCAACTCAAAAAGTTCCAAAGCTCACCACCTAAATCGTCTGATTTGGTATGAGTAAGGCTCTGGGTATAATACATCCTGGGGGAAAATCATTATCTGTGAACCCATGAAATTATCAAGCAAGTTATTTCCTTCCAAATGCAATCGTGAAAGAAGTACAGGACAGATATTCTCATTTCAGAAGGGAGGAATACAGGGCCACAGGTCCCAAGGAAGTCCAAGACCAATTAGGGAAAAGTCTGTTAGATTTTATGATTGGAGAATGGACCTCTTTGGAGTCTTTGTCTACAGACTGGGTGATAGTAGTGCTGCCCTTTTAGCCAGCTGAGGCAGTGACCCCACCCTCTCAGTTCTGAGGTCCAGTCAGCTCTAGCCTCTGGGCTTGCAGGTGACCTGTTGCCTCCACCCTCTTGGCCTCAGCTGGATGAAAGTAGTGAGTCTTGAAACTCTGCATCATAGATGATGCTAATGATATGACTTTTGAAGAAGGTAAAACTACCGCGGTTGTGAAATGACCAGGGAACAGGGAAATGGCAGGCTAGATTTGGTTTGAGAAATAGTTTGCTGAATTATTTTGTTTAGACTACTTATATTTGACTATTTCTAAATTCGTGTCCATGTGGCTGATTTATGTGTCCCAGGAATTCTCTCTGCAGGCTTTGGCCTTCCACCAGTGGTCACTTGTGTTCCTGGGTGTTTGTTTGCGCTGGGAGCTGGAGGGTGTTCTCTGGTGCCCTAGTTCAGCCCCTGTCTTAGGTACACCCAAGCTGGGGCTTTCTCTAGGATCCTACCATTCTCAGCAGCAGGTTGTCTCTACTCGTCTGAGTCCAGAAAGTTGTCTGTTCTTCCTGGGCTACTGGAAGGGACACGGTTTTCCTCTCTTCTTGCACCCACGATGGGAGCCTTTGGTTCTGTTGCTCTTCCCCCTTGTGACTCAGTTCTTTTGATTCATGGTTGTATGTTTGGGCTGAATTTTGCCAATGCATATGTTGAAGTCCTCACCCCCCGTGCCTCGGAATGTGACTTTAGTTAGAGGTAGAGGTTATACATAGGTAATCCAATTAAAATGAGATCGTTAGGTTGGGTTCTAATCTAATAGGACTGGTGTCCTTATAAGAAAAGGAAATTTGGACAGAGACATGCATGAAAAGAAGACAATGTGAGCAAGCCGAAGAGAAAGGCCTGGAACAGATCCTTCCCTCCTCTTCCTCAGAAAGAGCCAACTCTGCTGTTACCTTGATCGCAGACCTTGGATTATGGGACTGTGAGAAACAAGTTTCTATCGTGCAGCACCCAGTCTGTGCTCCTTGGTCAGGGCTGTCAGAGCAAACGAACCTAAGGTGCAGATGGTCGGATTTCTCTTCTCTACAGCAACAGTCTCTCCTTCCTTGCCCAGGTGGCCCTGTGTTGCCAAGGATGCCATCTCTACTCTCCGGCCTGCCCTGATCTTTCTTCTTAGCTTCCAGTGAGGTCTGTGGAGAGGATCCCGCAAACTGCCTTCTTACCCCCGGTTCCTGTCCACAGGGTGACTGGGTTCCTATGCTAGTTTCTACTCAGACTTCAGCAGTGTATTCAAAGTTGGAGCCTTTTGTCCCTTTGTGTAGCAATCTGATTTCCTCCATTCCCTGCCCACATTAGAGGCCTCAGAAATCTCAAACTAACTGGCTTCTCTGTGACCCCAGATCTTTGATGGATTCAAGACAAATCACGACTTTTACAGAATAGTCAGCCTTTTCTGGTTTATAAGTTGGGAACAATCCTCTTTTCAATTTTATACAACCCTGAGCCCAAGTCAGGAGCTTCTTGCATGTCAAAATCCTGTATGGAACCTCTTTCTTCTAAATTTGGCTTTCTCCTGATCCATTTCTGGGGCAATGAGCATGTACCCAAACCCAGGCTGCTCATGACCTTCCCCCTGAAGGCTTTCCTTAATCCCATGAATAGAGTCAGTTTATTCCCACATACTCTATTATCATTCTTTGGATTGCAAATATTTTCTTTAAAGCTTTTTTTTCCCTACTAGATTATGAGACCTCTGAGAACAGGTTCTGTCTTTCTAGTCTACTTTGCCAGCACCCCTAGCCTCATGTCCACCATGAAGGGAGTCCTCAGAACATGTCTGGCTCAACAGAAGTTCCCTTGAAAAAGTGCTGGAAGTATGCTCCACCTCTCCAGTGCCTCCAAGACTAGTCTAGCAGTAGGAGAGGCTTCCTATCTTCTTTATTTTATTTTATTTTTAGGGGGTGCCATGGATTGAGTTCAGGGGCACTTGACCACTGAGCCACATCCCCAGCCCTATTTTGTATTTTATTTAGAGACAGAGTCTCACTGAGTTGCTTAGTGCCTCACTTTTGCTGAGGCTGGCTCTGAACTTGTGATCCTCCTGCCTCAGCCTCCTGAGATTATAAGAGTGTGCCACAATGCCTGGCCTTTTCTAGCTTCTCGTTTGGAGATCATACAGTTGTTTCTTTCGTACAATGTTCTTTCATAAGATCTATTCCTTCCAGATACATCTGATGACAAAAAGGGAAAAACATTGACTTATAACAGGCAGTGGGACAGAGTGACTAAAAGCATGGGTTCTGAGGACAAGCTGCCTTATTTTGAATCCTGGCTTCTGTACTCACCAGCTGAGTGGTTTTTCTGTAACTACACAAAGCTGTTTCCTAATCTGTATAATAATGATCCCTCTGGGGGATCATTGTAAAAATTGAATGTGAAACTTAGTGTAAAGTACGCAGCACATACTAGATGCTTAATTAGTAGTTTACAATATTAGCATTTTTGTGTTTACTGCTCACATTTCTCCCCAACATTTCCAATGCGAGACCATGAATTCCACTGGGACAGTCATTTACCTCTAGTTCAATGACATATTTTCCAGAAATATGTGTGATAATTTTCAAATGTTACAGCCATGCACACCACTCAAATAGAGGTTTGGGAAGATGTTTTTAAGAGAGAGCAAACACATCGAGTATTAGTGTGGTACTTACCAAATACCCGAACCCCTCTGTAAGTGACATAGGGTACTGACTTGGAGCCTAAGCTTCAGCGTTGGACACACTGGTGAGTTTGGTGTCCTAGCTCTGCCCTTGTGAATTACATGACCTCAGGTAAACAGGCTTAGTTTCTCCATTTGTAAAATTGTGCCAGTTTGATGGCATCCAGCCTCTGTGCCTGGCTTATCATATGTGATTCCAAACCCTTAACTACTCATTCAGTCAGTTCATCCTAAAAGACAGGCCCTCTGCCACTCAGTAGTCATTTCTTGCAGGGCACAGAGTACCACCCCCTGGTTCTGCCCTTTCTCCTTGCCCCATGCTGGGGGGAGCCAGTGTTCCTCTCTGGCACATAGTCCTCAGAGGAACTTGGGAAAGGCACAGAGGCTGAAGAAGCAGCCAGTCGTTTTTCCACTTTTAAAAGCAGCTCTGTCGGGCTGTGGAGTGTGCAGCCTCTGGCAAGGTGGAGGACCTCTCTCCTGTCTTTCCCAGAGGTGACCTTTATTCCTGCCCTGAAGGATGCTTTCTGTCCTGGAATGTGAGTCCTCCCCTCCCTCGCTCTGTGGCCTGTGTCAGGGACTCTGTATTTATACAGAATTCCCAGGCCCTGGGACCAGTGGGGAGGCTGGCCCCAGGGAGAGCCTGCAGGCAGCCTGGCACACGGAGGGGCGCCCTGCAGGTGCAGGTGCAGAGCAAGGTCCTGGGCCTGACAGGACAGATGAAGCCCTTTGTTCCTGCAAATGGGCCTTTCCTGGCAGTGATGGAGCTCGCCCGCAGCCTGGCGCGGGTCTCCTCCTCAGCTGCGCCATTATCCTAAAGTGGTTTTATTGATCTGCTGACTCCCCGTCTCAGCCCACACGTCCTCTTCTTCTCCCTCCACCCCCTGCACCCCATCCTGGAGCTCCTAAATGCTCTGCTACTTGCCTCACACACGCCAGGCTTTTTCACTGGGGGTGGATGATGGTTTTGAAGTTAGACAACTCTCCTGGTGCTAAAGTGGATATTCCCTTAGGGGGAGCGTTTTTCAGACTAGCAAAGGATATGTCTCCGCAACCAAGCCCACCTTTCTTGGAAAAAAAAAACTAAAAAAAAACTAAAGTTTTTTTTTTGTTCCTTCAAGTTTTTTGGTACCATCTAGGGTAGATGGATGACCTGAAAGTTTGATTTCCAAGTTTGTATTTTGGCAAACTATCGTGAAATTTGCAATATCATAATAGCCCGTTTAAGCAATTATCAATCCTATTAACCTTGATACAGTTTACGTGTAATCAGAATAATTTAAAATCATTCAGCCTATTTTTGCACAGGATTCATTATAAGACCTTAAAGTCATGCATTTTTATTCCTGATAGCCCCCATGAAATAACTCACATTTACATTTATATAATCCCCATTTACAAGTGAGAAAAATAGAAATGGCTTAAGAGTCGTGCATCTAACAGATTCCATAAGCAGGACTCAAAGCTAAACCCTTCTGACACAGAAACTCATTTTTCCCTATATGAAAGCCTGTATTTATGATGTTGCTTGATATTTTGTGCACAGATCTGGTAAACAGCATTTTACTACAGGTGTGTCATATTTTATTTTTTTTATGCTATGAAACTATAGCAGACTTCATTTTTAAGCAAGGAGGGTCTACCTGAGTGTTATTCACTGGAGGACGGGTCCACCATGTTCATATACATACCCAGAAAGTTTTAATCGAAATGTCCTCTATTGTAGCTCTGACAGCTATTTTATATATTTTGAGAGAATTTGAAACAGTTGTCCTTCAATAAACATATGAATCCTGATTTAAGCTTCCACCCAAATTCCATGAAGAAATTTCATTTAGAATCTTGTTCCCGAGTGTGATACAGGACGAGAGGATAGCTGTGGAAGCTTGTGGGTTCTTATCCCTGACTGTGCTGGAGAAGGTCAGTAGGAACAATACAGAGTTAAGAGGCACCAGAGACCAGGATGCTGTCATGACCTTTAATTAAACTTATGATCACCTTATGTGCCTGTGAGGAAGGCGCATTTAGAAAAGATGTATGTACCTTCCATGGGCCTGGAGTGAATTACTGCCTTGTTAGAGTAAGAGTGAGGGAGGTCTCTGGAAGAACCAGACTCTGATTATTAGTGAAGGCAGGAGAATGGAGCATCAGTGAGACAATCCCTGTACATAATTATTATTTATTACTATTGAACAATACTATTTGCCGTGCACCAATCCGAACCACTGCCATATATAACATTGACATGCTCTTGGCCCTGCCAAATCAATACCTTCTATTGCAGACTATAGAGATGACTTTTGTCCTTTATCTGCCCCCACTCCACATTTTTAAAGTGGGAGATGTTCAGAGGGAGATATAATGTTACATTTCTCCCTTCTAAGGCTACTGCCTACAGATGTTCTTTCCTTTGCAGTCAAGTTTGACTGTAATGTTTTTCTCTTGACTTATATTATAAAGGCAGTCATTGGTTTTATTAGAAAACAGCAGCATAGATTTAGTTGGAAATGTGTGATAAGGGGACATGAGCTAGGAGGAAGGGAAAAGGTTTAGGATTTGAACTAAAGAGGTCCAGAATTCAGTTCTAAACCTGCCAGCATGTAACTGGGAGACTGGGCCCTTATCATAATTTTGCTACTGTAGGAGCTAAGATGAGTCATTTAGCAACCTTTGAGCTTCAGTTTCCTCATTTGTACAATGACAGGTTTAGGCCAAATCTGAGATTTCAAATACATAGCTTGCATATCACTCATGATGTTTATGCCCAGGGCAGACATTACTAATCAAAAGCAGTCCTCTTTCTGATCAAGCAAAAATAAAGCCTAGCACACCCATGTGAGGGCTATGTTCTGAACAGGGTTAAAACCTAAAAAGTATGAATTATATGCTCACAGAACTCTTGTCCAGGGGAGATACCCCAAGATCATGAAATAGTGACCAGCCTTCTGCAGTTCACAAAACTCCCTCAATTCATTTCAAAGAAAGGCATAAATAAATTTCAGTCAGAAGACAATTGATGTTATTTTAAAAATCTTGTTAAAAGACTATATTGTTTGCTTGAAAGCAAATTTTAGCTCAAACGGCACTTATTTTAGATCTACTTGATTTTGAGCTCCTGTCTTCCTCCCTATGGAACTGTTCTTCCATTCACTTTCTGCTTACAATTTTCTGAAATTGATCTTAATAAAAATTTGTAATTGAGGTACCAGGTTGTTTTTATCACTTTGGGGCTGGTTTTCTGCAGGTTTTGTGTGAATGACCCCCATCATCTATTGCTTGTACATGTGTAGACCTGTAAGCTTCACAAAGTAATACTTTGTGAAAAATAATACACGGGCATTGGTAAGTATTAACTCTACTGTTACGTATTTTCTGGAAGTGGATACTCCATGGTTGGGTGTCTCTAGGTACGTTTCCCATGTTTTTACTTGTTCTTTGTTATAATGAAAAATTAGTAATTAAATATACATAAATAAATAATTCTTTTATGATGCCATCTTGAAAGAACATGCATTTAAAAAGTGACCTGTTTTATCCAATGTGATCACACATTGATCATATTAGATCAGGAGGAAAGTGGTGTCAGTTAGCCCTCGCTTTTAAGCACTATCTGTATTTCACATTACAATCTCTCCAGTTACTTAGAATGAGAAATGCTGGTATTCTCATCAAAGATTGAGTTTTTAGTGATGACTGGGTAGAAAGTTTAATGGGAGCCATGAATTCATTTTATAAAATGTATGCACCACCTTCCCAAAATGCAAGTTTGAAGGTTATTTCAAATCAGGTTAACCTAGCCCACACGTGTTAACATCTACATCATGTAAAAGACTCATTGATTTACGGGAGAGTAAAACCTTTGAAGGAAAAATAGTCTTTCCACATGGAAAGATGAATGAATGAATGAATGGGTGAATTAGTAAATAAGTCTCCTGATCGCAGGTGACATGCAGCATGGTGTAACACCAGGAGTTCAAGATTTGTGCTCATGAAGGTCTGCATCACAGTTGTGTGTGATCCGGAAGAAGTTCTACGACTTCTTAAACTCTAAAAAAATGTTGTAGAAAATCAAATGGATAAAGAGGAGGGGGAGGTTTCTGGGGAATGGAATTGGCCAAATCATATCATATCATCATATCGTGTGCATGTATGAATATGTACCAACCAATCCCACTGTTGGGTAAAATTATAATGCACCAGTAAAAAGAAAAAATGAAACACACAAAAAGAAAGCAATGAAAACCAAATGGATAAAAAGTGTCTAGTGGGATCCCTCTCCCTAAGGATGACACAAAAAGCAGAAAACATAAAGCCAACATCAAACTGATAGATTCAATTGTAGATTAAAATATTAAATACATTTGCTTGCCAAAACAATCATTAATAAAATTAAATATGCAAACACCAGTGTCATATTCTATAAAGTACTTGTATACAGCTGTAAGGAAAGGATCTATTCTTTCACAGGAAAGGGCATCATCTATTTCCTTTCATAATTTTTTTTTTTTTTTGCAGTGTTTAGAGAAAAGGAGCGGGCTTCCCAGCCTCCTCTCCTGACTTTACCTCTTAGGATAAGCTAGCAGAAACTTTATTTTCCTGTCTTTATATCCTTGGCCACCCAATCTACAGGCTCTGCCATAAGTATTTTGGAGCGGACAGTTTCATTTATAGGGACCTCCTCTTATGGATGCGTAAGGTGACGATCTGTTATAGGTCAGGAATCAGAAACCATTCCCCTGCCACATTCTCTCATCTGGCAATAAGCAGAACTGTGCCAGGTACACTGATCTTCCATCTCTTATTTCCAGATCTTTTTGAGGTTCTTCCACAGAATGGGAAAATAGGGGTTGTCCCTTGGGGGCTAATTGGCTAAGGCAGCTTCAAGATTTGGAGAGAAAATGAAGAAATATTAGAGTGCAAGCAGTAGTTCCCAACTCAGATTCTTGCAGGGAATCTTGCATTTTGTGCCTCTGGAGAGAACAGTGGTGACTGTCAGTTTGGGTACCAAGAGCGAAGAATTTTCCTCAACTTTTCATTTTCATCAGAATCCAGTTCCAGCAACTGAGCACTGCTCCTCAAGTACTATGGTGCTGTCCTAACTTAGGTAAGAATGACACGCCTTTTGTAAGTAAAGTGAAACCATGAAGATCACAGAGTAGGATAAAGACCTTGAAGGGTGTTTGTCCTCTGATATTTAAGCCTATTCCGCTTTCTTCAGCAATATCCCTCTATCTTTGAGAACTTTTATTGGGTTCTCAGAATTTTCTTGCACTTATTTCCTGAAAATCAGTGCTAGGATTTTTAGTAAAAAGTGGCTTCAAAGCCATCAAAACTCTCTTTAAATTTTGCCAAAGTGTGTTATATTTGGTAGAAAATATTTGGAGTTTGTAATGTACATTTGGGGCATTTTATGATTCCACAGTATCTTTAATTTTTTTTTTTTTTTTTACTTAAGTTGGTTAAGAAGGAACATACTAGTTCTCTAAAATATATCTCCTTTTGTGATTCTAATACTTAAAATCTTATACTTCCCAAAAGTCATTTGGGAAATGGCTAAGGCATCCACGTGGTCCCTGGATAGGTTTGATCACCATGAGCAACATGTCCCAATGCTGTTAGGGAGAGATGATTGACACTGAAAACACACTTCATGCCCAGGAGTGGGACAGGGACCAGTAGAAGAGATTCCACCCTAATGTCAAATTGCATAGACTTCACTCTGTTAATCACCATTAATAAGAAATGTCAATGAACAAGTGTTGAAGGGTAAAGAGGAGGGTCCCTCGTGTAAGGAGAAGAATGCACAAGGCATCCAGCATCCTAGCCTTGTCACCAAAGGCTCACCAACACCCTCAGATATTTGAGATGAGGACAGGCTGCACCTAGGTCTTGGTCCACCCACTCTGGATGTCACTAATTGCAAGGACCTAAATGTGCAGTCTCCAGCCCACACACCTAGAATGGTGGCTCCTCTGTCCTGGCCCATTGCTCTACTTGTCACTGAGGAGAAGAGACACGAGGCAGACTCTAGCCAGTGGGAGGACTTGCATTTTTATGGACTCCACCAGAAGGTGGAAGCCAGAGAATCCAAAGCGCTCTCCATGCAGTGAGGTGGATGCCTCTGTCCTCTCCCAGGCTCAGCTCTGGCTTCCATAGGACCTGGCAGTCTAAGTCCTGCAAGGGAAGGCACTCTTCCGTCCCTTTGATCCATGCTCTGGGGCCCAGGACTTTATCAGGCTTCATTCAATAGTCTTTTTTTGCTAAAAGGAATTTAAAGTGTCCCCATGACAGGAAATTCTCACTGTTATATTTGTGCTTTCCTGTTGGACCTGGTGGATTTTGTTTTCATATTATTATTTAATTTACAGACAGGAAAATCATTTGGATCTGGAGTTGTCTTGATAACACTGCTAATGCAATTGCCAGGTCTTCCCTGTGTGCACTTTCTGAGCCCTGGGCACAGAAGGGCTGTGGCTTTGAGGTTCCAGGTGTTGGCTTCAAGGGTGGATCACATGACATGCCACAATCACATTTATGGAAGAGCTAATTAAAAATACAGATGTCTTTAGCTCACAATACACAGACAGCTGAAATACTTATTAGATTTTTTTTCCACAGTAAAACTCTATATCCTCACTTTTCTCCAACAGAAAAGCTAATAATAGATAACAAAGCTCAGACAGAGAGGGCCCTTTGGTCCTTATTCTCTCGCTAATTGACATGCTTTGTTTATAGAGAAAACACCTAGTACTTCTTTAAACTGGTATTTTATAACAATGTCCTTTTTTTTTTCTTAGATTGTTTTGTTTTCCCTTTCAGAATGGGCAGACATAGTACTGTATTTGCAGAACAAGAGGATTTTCAGAGTTTTGTAGCTGAACTCTTCCAAGTCAAAGCTGATGGCCTGACAAAAGATCATCTGGGGCCAAGAACAGAGAACCATTAAGGATCATTCTGCCTTAAGAAGAGGGCTCCTTGTAATGCAAATGTCAGGTTGTCTCTAGCTGCTTGGAGGCAGAATAAACAGAGGAATAATCATATTTTAAAATGTCTTGGAGATGTGTAAACCTAGGAACTATGCTATGATAAATGCAAAACTCTACAGACACTTCTGGTTTGCTTATGTGAACTGAAACAAATGCATTTCCCTTGATCTGGCAGATAAACATTTTAAAATTGAACATAGAGTCAAAATAATGTCAAAAAATGCAAAGTTTATTCTCTATCAAAATAATGCTTAGTTAAGATATAAAGACATTTTGAAAATGCTAGGATGATACTTTGTTACTTTCCCATCCTTCTTTGTTCATTCCTTCACACATACATCATGGCTACTTTGGGGAGTTTGTTCGATTAAAGGCATTGTGCTAGACACTAGATATGAGGATGCACAGATGGAAGAAATTGCAATAGAGGAAGGCACATACTGTGAAGAGTCATACTCCGTGGTCAGACTGGAGAACGAACTGGAGAGAGTAAAGCTAGAGATCAGAAGGTTAGTAGCCAGGTGTGGGCCGCATAGGTCAATAATACTAGTTACTTGGAAAGCTGGTGCAGGAGGATTGCAAGTTCAAGGTCAGCCTGGGCAATTTAGCAGAACCTTGTCTTTAAAATAAAATTTGAAAAAAGGTCTGGGCATGTGGCTCAGTGGTTTAACACTTGCCAAGCCTGTGTAAGGCTCTGGATTCAATCTTCAGCACTGACAAAAAAAAAAAAAAAGAGTTGCATGCATAATCCAAGTTTTGTATAACCTTTGATTTCAGCCCCAGAGAAGATGATTAAACATCTTTGGCAGAAAAGCTGTCAATATTTTAATTGTCTTACCCTCCTGGAGTGGGTGTGAAGACAAAGTGTCACTCATCCTTCCTCTCACCTGGGATTTTCCTTCCTGGAAAATCTGCATTCAGCTTTCAGGAAAATTATATGTGCTCCTTGTGTCTGCTCTCTCCTCTTTCCTTTTATTCATTTCAGAAATATTTTAGGGGGCATCCACTAAGGGTAAGGTGCCTTTCTGAGCGCTGCAGATTCCGTCATGAATAGGGTGGATCTGGCATCCACGCTCATGCTGCTTACGAACCCTGAGAAACTAAACAGTCCCACTCTAGGGTCCCCATGCCCTTGGCAATGGTTGGCTTTGGAAGAAGAGAATGGACCTCCTAATTTTGAAGCTATATTTCTGCCTTCATACTCCAAAATTCTTTATTCCTTTACCTCTCTAGTTTTAAATTATTGCTAGCCTTTCTAATAGAATCCACTGGCTTGTGTGTGAGCAATGTCGATTAAATTAGGTGTTGTCACAATATTCAATAACTATAACTGCACAAACTTTCTGTCTCAGTGCTCACTTACTAAGTGGAATGTTTTCCTCACGTCCCCATTTTCTGTTTTGTATTGTTTTGTTTTTGCATTATGCTTTGGAAGTCACTAAAGTTTTGCTGTCCAGTATGGTAGGGACTAACCATATGAGGCTACTGAGCCATATTGGCCACACTTAAAATGTGACCAATCCAAATTGAGAGGTATTTAAGTGGGAACTATGCACAAGGTTTCAAGAATTTTGAACAAAAAGGAATGCACAATATTTTATTAATGTCTTTATTTTGATGGCATGTTTAAATAAAAATTTGTTGGACATACTTTGTGCAAAAACATTATTAAAGTTCATTACACCTGTGTCTTCTTACTTCTTAAAAGGTAGCTGCCAGATAAATTTAAATTACATAATGGATCTCATTACATTTTCTTAGGCCAGCACTATACTTCTTCCTCATCACTCTCCAAGTTCATTAACACTTAAGGGGTCATTGTCAAGAATTTTGGCTAGTAATTCACTCCACTCTCTCCCTGGTAACTTTCAGATCCCAGACATGGTGATAGGTGCTGGGAACACAATAGTGAATTAAAACAAAACACACATGCCCGCTGCTCTTACCTGGCTTCTGTTCTACAGAAACCTCAGGAGCATCCTGGTGATCATCCCTGACCTTGAACCCAACCCCAGCAGTGACTGGACTGCAGCATTCGAGACATAGGCAACATGTTCACTGAACCACACTATTTATAGTCCAACCTAATCATATGATTTGTGATCCGGGTGTCTCCAACCAACATAATGCTTGGCAAAGTTTTTCAGAATCCATGCTGCTTTGGAAATTAATGGATATTCTGAAAATAAGCAATAAACTCATCTGTGGGGAACTATAGGTTAAATCAAACACAACATGCCTCTTTATGGCAGAGCTTGACAAAGGTTTTGCTCTTCTAATGCAGCTTTGTGAACCTCTCATCCTGTGATACCATGAAGTTTTGCTGAACATATTTGACCAAAGATTCTGATTCTGGTGGATTTTATTACTGTGGATAAAATTGTGCATGATAAGCTTTTGGAGATAATGCTTAGTTCATTTCTTCATTCTCTCTCATTTCAATTTGCCTTCCCAGCTGACTATTCAGCTACTACTTCTCAAATGTTCAGACTGACCCTTGTGTTATTTTTATCACCTTGGCTGGCAGCTGTAAACCAAACACCAGCTTCACCACTTGGCTTCATCTAGATCTCACCAGTAGGGGGAGCTCGAGGGAGACTGGAAGAAGCGGCACAGGCTCCTTCCTGTTTCTTTCTGCTTCCTGTTCTCCCTGCTCCATCCTAAGTGATGCTTCCTTAGCCTGACTGCAATTGTTCTTTCCAGTCTCAGCAACTGAATCCAGGTGGTAGCGTTTTTTTATGACACTTGTAGAACCAGTGTCATAACTACCCTCGTACAGTTCAGCCCTGGCCATCTCAGAGTATTCCTCCTCTAAGCATCCACGTCTTCATCACTGAGATCTTGTTCCTTGGTTCCACAGCCCTAGGAAAGATGGTTATTTCCTGCAGGTACAACTCGTAGGTACCACAAAGTGTTCTCTTTCTCTTCCCAGTTCTTCACACATAGTTCTTTTTAAAAAAAAAATATTTTTTTATTTATATATGACAGTGGAATGCATTACAATTCTTATTACACATATAGACCACAATTTTTCATATCTCTGGTTGTATACAAAGTATATTCACACCAATTCGTGTCTTCATGCATGTTCTTTGGATAACAAATGTCCATCACATTTCACCATCATTTCTAACCCCATGCCCCCTCCCATCCCTCTGCCCTATGTAGTGTTTGTCTATTCATCCCATGATCAGCCTTCCTATCCCACTATGAATCAGCCTCCTTATAACAGAAAAAAACATTTGGCATTTGATTTTGGGGGATTGGCTAACTCCACTTAACATTATCTTCTCTAACTCCATCCATTTACCTGCAAATGCCATGATTTTATTCTCTTTTATTGCTGAGTAATATTCCATTGTGTATATATGCTACATTTTTCTTTATCCATTCATCTACTGAAGGGCATCTAGGTTGGTTCCACAGTTTAGTTATTGTGAATTGTGCTGCTATAAACATTGATGTGTCCCTGTAGTATCCTGTTTTTAAGTCCTTTGGGTATAGACCAAGGAGAGGGATAGCTGGGTCAAATAGTGGGTCCATTCCCAGTTTTCCAAGGAATCTCCATACTGCTTTCTATATTGGCTGCACCAATTTGTGGTCCCACCAGCAATGTATGAGTGTGCCTTTTTCCCCACATCACATAGTTCTTTACATTAAATTTTCTGTTGAATTTTTTTCTATTTATATATGAATATATATGAAAATTTTTTATTTATATTGTGTGGTTTCTGACTTCTGACAGGACTTCCTTCATCTTTCCCAATTCCTGGACCAACAACCTGAGGGTGAGACAGAAATCACACCAAGTAGTTCCAACATCAGCCCAGCCAGTTTCTGCTCCCAGCCCCTCAGGTGAACTAATCTCACTCCTCACACAGTTCCAGCCTAAGAGGATAAGCTTCCATGGAAACTGTCTGTGCTTGAGCTGTGCCTTCCTCATCTGAGTGGCCATGAACCAATGATCTGAATTTGCTGCATTTGGAACCCTGAATCTACTGGCTTTGAAAATCATGGGAAGAGGCCTTGAGTATATGTCTATTTTCTGAATGTCCTTCTGCAGATAGAGCTGTGATTGTCCCTGGCTGGTTACCGGAAGAGCTAAATATATCTGAAGCACTGAATTTTGCAAAGGTAAAGATAGTTTTATTCAAAAAATGATTTGGGTTTTTTTAATTTGTGGAGTTTTTTTTTGCATTGGCATTTTTGTATGTGTATGCATGTTCATGTGTGTAGCTCTATCTAGGTCTACATTTTCATGTGCACACTCATTTCACTGTGTAGGTATCTGAGTATGTGTGTGATATGCCCAGGCCCACTATTTTCATCACTGTAGCTTGATACCTAGCAGAGGGTCTTTGGTAATGGGTGTTCGCACACATGTGTTGAATGAATGAACAGGTGCATGAAAGAATATTTGCTAGTGCTAACACATTAACATTAAAAGAAAGAGAATGAGATCTGTTCACTTATTTATTGAAGGTAGATTCTTCCAGATCAGCTCTGTTTCATAGAAAAATAATTCAAGCCAGCTATGTAAAATATAGAAAAATTAATTATAAATATTTTTATTGAATCAATATATCCAAAATATCATTGTTTCAATAAAATCAATAGATTCATCATTAATATGGTCAATAGAAAACAATTGCTAAGGCAATATTTACATTTTTCTAAGTCTTTGAAATCCAGTGCATATTTTATACTCAGCATGTCTCAGGAGTGGCCACATTTCAAGGGCTCAATAGGTCCATGTGGCCCTTTTCTGGAATCTGAACCCATCCTAGAAACTTGTATCTTTTTCAGAGACTGGCTTCAACCATCCCTTTCCTAATATATTTCTTCAAGCCAGGGCATGAAGAAATAATAATACATAATAACAATAAATGAAAAACACACACATGTGTCATAAGAAAATAACAGGAAAATGTGTGTTGCCCCTTCTTTTCTTTTATGCACCACAGTTTCAATGTCTGTATCTTATCTGCCATCACGTAGTGTATATAGAGAAGTCAGAGTTTTCTCCCCATTTTTTCTGGAGCCAGAGATGCCCTGGGTTCACAATGCCTTCACCGCCCCCCCATACCCATTGGTGGAAATCCATATAGCATTGGTGAAAAGCCTCACAGCTTTTCCTTCTTCCCCTGTCTTTTCTGTTATTAGGGAAAACAAAATTTCAGAGATGGCTCCGTTGGCTTTACACCGTCTACCCATTATATATTCAGTGTCTTTTTAAATTCTCTAAACTAGAGTGATTCTTAGCAAACGGGGGACCGATTGGGGAAAACTTTACATATTTTTCATTAACGTATACTGTTAATTATGCCAGTAAATTATGGATAATTTAATTTAATTTGGACTTAATGGCAACATTTTTCCTCACTAATGAAATGGTTATTTGTTATTAGGAAAATATTTATTGAAGTGGAATTGTGTGATCTCTCACATCACTATTAAACCTTGTTAAACCATTTTTAATTTCAATTTGGGTTTAATTAAGATTCATTAAGCATTTTATTAAATCTAAATTAAATTCTAATGGAAACGGAATTTTCCAAGGAAAGACAGTTGTGCCCTGACTTCACTCTCCGTTCTCTCAAAGTGACACGGTTACTGAAGGACCTGGAGTGACGTGAGATTCCATTATTATGGGAATGAAAATGTTCACCTTGGTTCCAATTCCAGAACTGCCACCCACTCTTCATGAGACCCTGAACAAGTCATATCATTTTTGAGACCATCAGCTTATTTTTTTTTAAACATAAGGATTGCAATATTAGAGTGATTGTAGAAACAGAAGAGTATGGATTAGTGACCAAATGCAATGTATATTTACATCTCCTTTTGTTGTCTTGGGTATCTGAAACTCCATAGAAAATGGAATAAATTAATTCCTTGAAGAAAAAGAAGGGGAAAAAAAAGGAAACTGTGACTTTAAAAAATGGCCACATACATGGTGTCGTCAATCTGAAGCCTGGATTCAAAAGAAGTAAGTGGGGGAATGACAGAGAATTCAATTCGAACTTCATGAACCTGACCTTGGCAAATACTGGGTCAAGAATACAGGAGCTGAAGGTGCATCCGGGTTGCGTCTGATTAGATGGCCTCCTCTTGAGTTTGGAAGTGAGCTCACGGCGTGGACCTGCTGGGACAGTTGGTGAGAGTGAAGCCCGTGGTGTGTGGATAGAGATTTCCTGACCAACTCCGTGGAACTCAGAGGCCAACCCTCGTCCTATACAAAGTGCTTCAGATGGAAACTTCAGTATTCACTTGTCTCTAAGGATCGCCTGTGTGCCCTGTCCTATGTTATGGTCACCAAGCTCAGATGATAGTCACTCCTGGGACCTTCATGACCTAATTGTCGAGACATGTCCATGACACACTGTAAAGTCACAAGAGCTGCAGTGGGACCATGGATGATGGGCAATATGAAGAGGATTGTGCAATGAGATGACCATTAAATACTGTTCTGTGTGACTTCCAGCTTGTCATTCTAGGGATATTGACTCCCTGGGTCGCCAAGCTGTCTCTAGCTGTGTTACCAGATGATCCAAGATACAATAAAAGTGCTGGGATGATTGACAGGCACGATTTCCTCTTTTGCCCTCCTCCTGCTTCCAGGAGCAGGCCAGGATCTCTGAAGTTTCTAGTACCTTCCTTTGTCTTCATTCCAGAAAGGGAGAAGAATAAGTGGCCCAGATGGAAAGCAGAAATGTAGACAGAGGACTGTGGAAGAAAAAAAAAAACTTAAAATAACTGAACAACTTAAAGAAAATAAGTGAGGATTTATTGAAAACAACTGCCCCAAAAGAAGGAAAAAAAAATACTCCCAGCTTAAGAAGAAAGAAGATGAGAAGACACAAAATCAAGACAGATGAGAATCTCTGCAAGAAAAACAAGAAAGAAGGGCCCAGTCCTGCAGTAAATGTGTCAAGAGAACAAAAGTCTCTGTCTTCCCTCTACCCAGGACTGGGGCCATCTAAAAGCCACGCATCTGAGCACGTGTTGGTGTGAAAGATAAAACTTGTAACAGTAGGAAGGGAAGTAGCAGAGAAGATAGAGAAGCTTTTTCCTGGTGCAAATTGGCTGGAAAATCAGGCCATCATTCCAAGAATTGGATGCTGAGTTTGTTGGGACAGTCCCCAAGTGTGGCTTGATGCTCTGGGCTCTACAGGCTGCCAAGACCAGTCTGGGAGGGTATGTGGCGAGGCCTGGTTCCATCTCTAACCCTTACTGCCTACAACCCAGAGAAACTGTGTAATATCATTGTCTTCGTTTCTTTATATGAAATTGGACCTTAACTCTTAAGTTGGTTATGAGGAGTCAAAGAAGGTAATAAAAAAAGCATTGCATTGTTTTTTAATTGAAATTAAAAATATTAGTTTCTTCTCTTCATTTCTTTCTTCCATTTTACTTCCCTTCTTCCTCCCAACTATCTTTCTTCCCTGGGTCTGGTGTTCAACGTTGTCCCGATCTTCCTTATTATGAGTATTGTTGGTGGTGGGGACATGGTTATTATTTTTGTTGTTTTTATGCAATTTTCTGCATTCTGCTTTTTCAAAAAAACTACTTTCTTGAATTCCAAGAACACCCACCCTTTTCCCAAGGAAGCCCGCTGGGACGCAGAGCCTTGTCAAAGCCCTGCGTGGGTCCTGTACCTGTAGGTCATCTGAAGGATGATCTGGGTGCTACTGTTATCCTCCTGACCACAGTCCTTAGGTCTCTCCAGGAAGTTTCCAGAACTGAGGAGACTTACCTCTCCCTAGCCTTTTCCATTCTGCCTGGAGGGCTGCAGCTGGATTTTTAATATACTATTTATTGTCCTGTTTTTAAACCTCATCCATTAAAGCTAGAATAATGAGAAGAAAAATAATCAAAAGTAAAATTCCCACATGATCAAGTTGAATACATTTTTGTTTCTTGGTTGTGGGTGTTCTTGCTAATCAGCCTCCCCAAGTGAGATGAAATTTCATTGAGAATCTGGCTACTGATAACAAAGACCATCTTCCAGGAGCACACACATCTGAGCTGGCGTTTCCCCCGCGGTAGCCAACAGAATTAGGCAGTGGACTCAGAGACTATGGAGGGCCTCCTCCTGCCCACTTGGACACACGTGTTCTCCTCAGCCCAGCTGAACCCCCTCGTGTCCCGCCTCTGACGATTAGCCCTGCTGAGGCCCCAGCTTTCATCTGCCTGGGTGGTATCAGGACTTGGGGGACATGTGGCCTCAGCCCTTGTGTGTGGGTGGCATGTGGCTCTGAGACTCTCTGGTGGAGTAAACAGGTTTTATAAAGCAGACAATGATGAAGATAAAGATAACGACATAAAGACAAGTTGTGGGGGGCATCTACTCCACTGTGCTAGATGGTGTCGAATTCTCATAACCTTGGTGGACAGGGACCATTATCCCATTTACAGATGAGTAAAGAGGCCCAGGGGGCTGAATATCTTATCTATAGTTATACACCCCACAACATGGAAGAAACAAAACTGAGATTCCCTTGATAATCTCTGTCTCTTTCTCAAAATATTTGGGTAGTATTTTTCCCCTCACCATGTTAAGTGCTGGTCAAGACCTCAAGAGAAGGGAGTGGAGAGGAATAGACAAAGGCAGTGAGAGGGGTAGATGTGCCCCAGTTCTGCTGGGGTTACGTCCTACAGTAGGGAAGCCAGGAGATGATGCTCAGCTCTGTCACCGCCTAAGATTCTCCTGCCACCAATCTTCAAGAAGAGGTATGAATTCAAGTCCCTACGCCCTTTCCAGATCCACCGTATGCTCTGAAGTCTTCCTCCTGGGTGTTTTCCTGTCTTTCCAGGTCTCTGCTGGTGGAAACCACATGTTAGGGGTGGAGCACTCTCCCGGCTCTGAAAACTCAGAGGTACTCAGCTTTCAGCTGTCATCCCTGCCGTGCTCATTTTAAAAAAAAATTCCAAGGTACAGGGACAAGTCCTCCTTCTACCCTCTGCTACCTGCTTTCCCCTTCCTCAGAATCCTCCCAAATCCTGATCGAGTCTAGAAAGATTGACAGCTTCCACTTCATTCCCTAGGGGAATTTAGAACTCGTTCATATATTTTAGACAGGAGATTAAAGGCACAGTATTATCAAGACTCTGATAACACTCATCCCCCCAAATTATTTGTCAGTCCATTCACTAACTTATTGATTCATCCAACGAATATTTTTTGGGTCATGAAGTGATTAAAAAATTTAGGACTCTAATCAGATTGACTGAATATATATTCTAGCCTTGTTACTTTATAAACCATGTAAAACTCAACTAAATTAATAAGCTCTTCAAGTTTTATGTCCTTTTTCTATAAAGTATAGTTAGAAACAAGTAGATTTTTTTAGGATTAAATGCATAGTGTGTACTTGGCACAATTGTCCAGCATGTATTTAGTGAATCCAGAGGCCCCTTGACCTCTGGAAGAAGGTGTGTGTGTGTGTGTGTGTGTGTGTGTGTGTGTGTGAAGGGAGCAAAGAGACACACTGGAATGTCTATGCGTTCCATCTCTGTGAGGCTCCTGCTAGTTATTTATGTGGTTTCAAGGAAGTCTCCTAGTCTTTCTGAGCCTCAATTTCCTCATCTGATGGGATGAAATATCTATAAGTATATAAAATACTCAAAAATATTCTTTCACTAGTGCAATTTCCTATTAAAGTACTATTTCAGCTTCTTTGCCTCCTGTCTTACCCCTCGGGGCTGCAGATCCATGGATCTGTGCTTGGGTTTTCAAAAAGCCACAAACAAGTTCTCTCAACTATAGTCAGGGTATTGTCCAAGGGCTGCATGTGTGTATGGTGTGTGTGTGTGTGTGTGTGTGTGTGTGTACAGTCATGAGTTACTCATTGACTTTTTTTTTTTTTTTTAAGAAAAATGATGAGCTCAGAAAACCAAAATGTTGGCCACTTTTCCCTTCTGACACCTCATCTTTCTCTGGGATTAAGCTAAGCTGGTGACCAGGCCCTGGTGGGGAACAGGCCCAGACCCTGCATCATCTGTGCTAGAGAAATTATGGGAACAGGACTGGCTCTGAGGCCAGCTTCCTCCAGACCTTCTATCCCCTCCAGGTGTCACCCAGGAAGTGGAAAATTAAAGTCATGGTGTTATGTCTGAATGAGTCCTTGTAGAAAGTTCTATGGAGGACAAATGAATTGATTTGATTTTTTTTACAAAAATAAACCTTTTACAATTTTGTCTCTGATTGGCACACAAGAATGATACATATTTAGGATATGCAGAGTGATGTTCAATATATTGTGTAATGATCAGGGCATTGAGCACAGTCATCATTTCACATGCTTATCATTACTTTGTGGTCAAAACATCAAAATCCTCTTTTCTAACTATTTTAAAATATTCAATACCATATTATTCACTATTGTGTCCTTACTATGCAACTTCTTCCCTCTATCTAACGGTGTTTGTCCAGGTTGAGCAATCTCTTCCATCCCTCTCACCCTCCATTCCTGTGGTCACCACTCTATTACTCTTGACTTTTATTTTGAAATAACTTCCTACATATGGAAAAGGCCTTGAGCTAATTCAGTGTACTGACACTTCCTTTGAGCTTCCCCCAATGTTAACGTGTTATAGAACCATGGCACATTTCTCAGAACTAAGAAACAAACATCGATAATTACTATTAATTAATCTCCAAACTCTGAATGAATTCCAGCATCCTTTTTTTGTTCTAGGATCCAATCTAGGACACCATGGTTCATTTAATCTCCTTGGTTTTTTAAGGTGTCAGTATTGATCTTTTGAGGTTAGCATGTTAGGCATATTTCTGTGACTGTCACATAAGACCCAAGATAAGCAACTTATAAGGAGGAAAGGTTTACTTTAGCTTATGGTTTGGGAGGTTTCAGTCTATAGTGAGCTAATCTTTTGTTTGGGGGCCTGTGTTTGAGGCAGCAGATTACAGTGGGATCACACAGTGGAGGAGGCTGCTCATGTCATGGTAACCAGGAAACAAAAGAGAGACAGGAAGAGGCTGGAGTTCAGTCACTCACTTCAAGGGCAAGCCCCTAATGACCTACCTTCCTTCCACTGGGCCCCACCTCTTAAAGGTGTCACCTGCTCCCAATAGTGCCATGGGCTGAGAACCAAGCCTTGAACACATGAGCCTTTGGCAGACATTAAAGTTCCAAACTTTATCTTATACTTCTACTAGAGTATAAAATTTGAGGCCATGGAATAGTTTATTTCTACCATCTTCATCTTGGCCATCCCCTATGGTCACAGCAGAGATGCTCAGATTCTACCTGATATACTTATGAGAAGTCGTTTTGGCTTTTAGTCTTCAAATAAGTGGTTAAATGGTGGTTTTCTCTAGCCTGAGGAATGCATTAATTATGTGCCAGGCAGCCTGCTAAGTGCTTATAAAGATATCTAATTTAATTCTCTCAAGATTCTTTTGAAGTTGGTATTATTATTTTCTTGACATGAGGACTGGGTCTCCGTCTCGCTGAAGATAAAACATTTAGTAAACAGTAGGACCAGGGTTTGACTCCGTCTTCTGACTTTGAAGATAGATTTGCTGGATCTGATGTTTTCACTTTAAGTATTCAGCTTTGCAGAGCTCTGCCCTAGCCCTCCTCCAGTTCCTTTTCTAGGTTGCAAAATGATTGTATTTATCTCTGTGTGTCTGGCAGGATTGTTATCATGGCTGGTGAATGGTACTGTTCGTCAGAATTAGCTCAGGGCTAAGTGTTTTGAGCCTAAAGAGAAAGACATCAGTAGCTCTGGCTGATGGATCTGAAATGGTAAGTAAATCCTGGAGGGGTCAAGAATGCTGGATTCAAAGGCACATCTGCATGACCTCTGCCCCTTACCAAGATATTACCTCCTGCAAGCTCAGATGTCTCTCTGGGAAGGAAAAAACTACAGTCTCCAAGGAAAGATCAGAGTCAAGGTCAGAGGGACCCAAGAAGGGCTAGCAATAGATCATGCAATCAGGCCTGAGACTTCTTTCATGAGCTCCCTAAAGGATGTGGGTGTGCACACAACTACACACAAATCCAATTCTAAGAGATAGAGGCAGGGCAGATACAAACATGAATTTCATACAGTTGCAAGTCCAGGTCAACTCATTCGTTAATTCATTTATAGAACAAGTATTTATTGAGTACCTTTAACTTGTCAGGACTTGTGCCAACAGAGATTCTTGGTTTTGTTCTGCTTTACAAAGCTTCAACTAAACCCTCCATACGTGCAACTACATGCAAGTCTCAGGAAACCCAACATAGTTCCAGATAATACTCCACGTTTTTCTGCATTTCTATCAAAGGAAAAGAGAAGGTAGTTTCTAATGGACTCAATGGACCAGAGAGATCAGTTCAGAGAACTTTTCAGGAAAACCTTACCTGACAACAGGAAGAGCTTGTGCTCTTCCAGGTGTGAGTCACCGTCACTAAGATGGTACTAATCCTGAAGGACTGGACTGCAAATGGGATTATATTAAGGAGAAATTATTCAGCAATTGCTTCCTTCTTGGGAGAGAAATTTGAGTAGGGGCTGGTACAGGAGGTGATTTATGCACTGTAAATTGTGTAAAAAAAAATTAAAATAGACTGGGGTTGTAGAATCATGGGAGGACATAGGAGAGTCCATCTGCCTTTTTCCATTGAGTTGTGGTCAGTTAGGAGGAGCCAACCTGGTTCAGCTGGGCTCTGGGGTCAGAGGACTGGAATGATTGACTAGTGATGTCCAGATGGATCGTGGCTTCAGGATCAATTTTCTTGTGAATTTCCTATTGTGGCTGTTGTTTCTTGATGATCCTGGGCATCCCTTGGAAACAAACAAACAAACAAACCAAAATACCTCTCTCTGTCTTGTGTGGACCCTCTTGGGTTTTGCTCTGGCATATGACCAGTGAGATGGTCAACAGGCAAAACTGGCCAGAGGTATGGAATAAAGTGGTCTCTGCAGAGGTTCATCATGGATGCTATTTCCCACACTCCAGCAACCTCAAAGGACATCACTAATTCACTCTGGAACTCTTCCTATTGAGCACATATTTAACTTCATGATCATGGACTTCAAGATCATGAAGGCACTGTGTATTGTTCAAGTACAGATGGAACATGACAGCCATGTTGAAGACAGAGATGGGGAGGGATAATGGGATGTTATTACACAGCAGAAGGTTTCATTCACTTGCCTCTTTCTTAATTAGTTTAGCACAGATTTACTAATAATCTATGATAAATCAAGCCTCCTGCTAGACATTGGGGATTATAAAGTAGAAATCCTACCAGATTGCCTCCTGGGAAACTGTCTCCTTTCCACATGAAATTTATGTTTAGGGATGGCTTAACCCTAACTCTAGCCTTGGTGGGCCATTGAAACCTGATTTTTTTAGAGAATTTTTTAATATTTATTTTTTAGTTTTCAGTGGACACAACATCTTTGTTTGTATGTGGTGCTGAGGATCGAACCTGGGCTGCACGCATGCCAGGCGAGCGCACTACCGCTTGAGCCATATCCCCAGCCCTGAAACCTGATTTAAGGATGCAAAAATTGTGACCTAGGCTGAAGTCAATCCGAATATTGAATTTCTCTGGCCACAGAGATTCACCAATAAGCAGTGGTGAGATATTCTCTGAGACTTTGGGGAGATTCTGACCTACCAGGCTGGAATTTCAATAATTGTAGGGTTACAACTGGACGAACAGTTAGCTTCCATGAGAAATGAGTCTGTCTGAGAGTCAAGTCAAATCTGAGAAGCCAATACAAGAGATAAAAAGAAAAACTAGGTTCACTTAAGTACCCTGATCAAAGTAGGCCCGAAGCGATCATTCTTTTAACTTTTAGGTATGTGAGTTCCTTTCTTTTATAAACTATTTCAGCTTGCACTGGGTTTTATATTGCATTCAACCAAAAGGGTATAGTACTGACTTTGAGGGTCTCCCTCCATGGGGAGGAAGCAGGTACCCAAAGCCTGGGGGACCTAAGGAGTGAAGGAAGGATGAGGACTCTAATTTAGTGCTGGTGTCCAATGCTGGAGAGTGCAAAGGGACTATGTCCCCCTTGTTATTCAAGTCTTCCTGGAAGAGGTCTGGTTAAATTTGTGGTTCAAGCTCACTGCTACTTTCTTGTGTCCAGGGTACTAATAAGCCCATTAAAGACATTTCCATTTCTTAAAAGAATCCATTGTAAACAATGGATTTTTTTTCTCTTTTGATTCTTAGAGTTTCTCTCTGATACCTTACACCCACCTTCTGTTCCTGAATATTGTCTACTTCTGACATTAATGCCTTTAACCTATCATAATTATTTTAAATTCTCCATCTAATGATCTCCAAACATTTTTAACATCTAAATGTGTTTCTGATGATTATTTCTCTCTTCAGATTGTGTCCTCTCTTGCCTTTTAGCATGCCTTGCAAATTTATACTGAAAACTAGACATGAAATATCAGATAACAGGAACTGTGGTCAATAGACCTTGAGTGTGAATGGGGCTTGGAGTTGGGCTCTGTTTGATGTTTTCCCATCTGTAGGCATCAGAAACTTCATTATTCTCTAGGGCCCATGATTTTGTGGCCCATGTTATGCTTAAAATCTCCTTAAAGACTGTGCCTTGTAGCTCTTTTAGATATTTCACGGTTATAATAAGGAAGCTCTGATCATAGGGTGGTGCGGTAATTGTGGGGGTGAGGGGTATTCTATGCTCTGATTAAGCTTCAGATTTTTAGTGGGTTTCTGTCTTTGAGCTGTGATGTTCACAAGCACTTGTCCGTGTGTGTGTGTGTGTGTGTGTGTGTGTGTGTGTGTGTGTGTTTCCCATTTTAGGTAAGATCTGAAGGCTGGAGAATGGGCAGTTGGGAAATTTTTCTGCCCTCATGTTGGATAAGGCTCTGTAGCCTTTCCCTAGATGTGTACGCTTGCCTAATGCAGAATGCTCTGGCAGATTTTGAAATGGTCACTTTATCCTTCCAGAAACCAAAGGTCTTTCTCTTGCCTCTTTTCTGTGAGAAATTGTTAGGTTTCCCGGAGGTCAAGCCCTGAAGGAGGAGAGGCTTCCCGAAGACTATAGTTGGAAGGAGAGCTCACTGGCAGGCAAGCTGTGCCTTGTGCCGTCTCCAGAAATTTACCTGAACTACCACTGAAAAGTTGAGGTCAGTTCATGGCTCCAGCTGCATGTGCTCCGGGCAATCCTGCTTTTCTGATTACTTGTCTCATCACATTTCTGGGTGGTGGTTTGTCTTATGACCTCAGTTCTCTGATGAGCTCAATAACACCCACTGATCTTTGGTTCCTTCAGTTTTTTTTCCTTAATGTATGATATGTTAAGACCATTGTATTGTCATGAGCAACTAATAAAAAAAAAGGATAGGAGTGATGAATCGCAAGATCTTTACATGTCAAAGTTAGAAGCCAGACTAGGGTCAGCACTTAATTTTTAGCCTATTGCATTTTTTACATTTAAGGGGAGTTTCCTATAGGCAACATTTATTTCAGTCTTATTTTCATCCATTCTGATAAACTCAAAGACTTTTAATTGAGAAGTTTAAGTCATTTATATTTAATATGCTTCAGTTAAATATACCATCTTGCTCTTTCTATTTAATTCCTTTTTCTATTTTTCCTTGTTCCTGCTTTTTTGAATTCACTAAGTATTTCTATGATCTCACTTTATCATTTTTAAGTGTTTTCTATGCTATTTTTGTAATTTTATTTTAATAGTTTCTTTAGAGGTTATACTTTGCACGCTTAACTTACCAGTCTGCTTTCAAGTGCTCAGTAACAAGGATGTATTCTTCTTACTGAAGTTAACAACAATAGGTAATTTTGTCATTGCGTAAACATCACAGACTGGACCTAGACAAAAGAAGTTGTCTGCAATGTCACTATGCAATATAATCTTACAGAACCACTGTCTAATATGCATTGACCAAAATGTCATTATATGGCACATGACTGCACTATATATACAATTATAAAAACCTTAAAATATTATACTTCTATTTTATTTCTCTGGGCCCTTATGCTATTATGGCAATAAATTCAAATTTATAGATGTAAAACCATACATTGCATATTTTTTAGTTTGTTTAAAGTCAATTGTATTTGAAGGGATTTAAACAATAAGAACAGAATCTTATTCATTTTACTCATGGAGCTGAAATTTCTTGTACTCATTAATTCCTTGTTTACATCACATGTGGTAGGCAGAATAATTGGTTCCCCTGGTCCCATGTCAGTGTCAAAATTACCAGAACCTGTGGACAGATTCTTATTTTCCCAAAGAACACAGCTTTGCCAATACCTGGATTTTGACCTAGGGAGGCCTGTGTCAGACTTATGATCTACAGAACCATAAGATAACAAATTGGCATTGTTTTAAGCGACCAAGTTTGTGATATCTTGTTACCACAGCCATAGAAAACTAATAGATAATATATAATCAATGAGAATGATATCACCCCCCAAGGTGGTAAAATTTGTTCTCAGGCACCAACAAAATATTATTTTTTTATGTTTAAATACTACCTATTATATGTAGAGTACAAGTATTCCTGCAGTTCATAAACAGACATACAGTATATCTGTGGCATTAAACATTTATGAGGTGCTAATTAGGAAGAAAAGTCTAAAAAGACTCCTTAGGGGATGATAATGAGAAACAGTTGAAAAACACTAGTTTAGATGTATATTTCAATCTGTGCCATTTCCCTTCTGCCTGAAGTATTTCCTTTATTGTGTCTTGTAGTGTATGTAACTTTGCCATATGTAGGTCATGAATTCCTTCAATGTTTATGTTTCTGAAAAAAAAATCTTTATTTTGTTTTTGTATTTGAAGGATGTTTTTGCTGGGTATAGAATTCCACATTGACAGATTTTCCCCCTGTCTATGACTTCAAAAGGTTGTTCCACTATGTTTTTCTGTCTTATTTCTGACGTGATATTTGCTCTTGTTTTTACATTTGATTTTCTGTTTTTAACATGTCCTTTTATTTTTTGGTCTATTTTTAAAGTTTCTCTTAATTATTGGTTTTGAGAAATTTAATTATACTGTGCTCTGATGTAGTACTCTTTGTGTTTCCCATTTGGGGTTTATACCGCATCTCAGATCTGTATATTTATAGTTTAAGTCAAATTTGGAGAACTGTTGGCCTTTATGTGCTCAAACATATTTTTCTTTACCATATTTTCTCTCTTCTTTTGGGTATTCCCGTTTAGTGTATATTACATCTCTTGATATTTTCCTATGGATTACTAATGTTTTTTTTCTTCTTTTTAGACTTTTTCCTAAAGTTATAATTTTAAAGTGTCTGCTAATTTTATTATCTGTGTCAATTCTGGGAAATTTTTATCAATTGTGTTTATTTTTTCTCAATATTTTACTTTTTATTATTTGCATTCCTTGTCATTCTTGACTTCATACCATATATTGTAAGGTTTTTATTCTTGCATATTGGGGTGTGTGTGTGTGTGTGTGTGTGTATGTGTGTGTGTGTGTGTGTGTGTGTGTGCATGTGTGCATGTGTGTGCATGTTCTTATTATTTTCTCTGGATTAGGTTACTTGAAAACAGTCTTATCCTTTACAATCTTACTTTTAATATTTGTTATGATATGTGTGGGGAAAAATATTTGGGTGGGACCTGAGAAGTATTTATCTTAGGGCTAATTCTTCCCCAGTGCTGAGGCAAAACCCTGAGTAAAGACAATACTCAGGACTGACTGACTTCTTTGAGTACATTAGGAAGGAGTGTTATGATTGGTCAAGTGAGTCTATCATGGAAGGTTGATGAGAGTGACAGCATGTACCATCTTTTGTACTCCATATTATGGAAATAAAGATGAAAAAAGAACCAAGAACGACCACCCTGGAATTTGCTCAAGAAGCTGGGCTACACCAGCCAGGTGAACAGCAGGGAACAATGTACTGAGATCATTACCCATGATTCAAGAACAGTAAAGCTAACAGGGGGCTAAATGACTTACGTAAGATCCGATTTAACTGCAAGAACCACTGCTTGAATCCCACCTAAGTTGATGTTGACCTCATTTTCAATTCACCAATGTAAGAGGAGAGATGAAGACAATGTGACAGATACTGAATTAAATATTTGGAATTTTACAGGAGTATTTCAGTATCTCCCAACTAGATCATGTGAGTTTCTGTGTCAGCTACTCATTCTAGATGAGGAACAGACCTGAAAAAGGAGGCTGGGAGGATAAGGGATCAGCAGCTTGGGTGGGATGGGTGTGTTGGGACCAGAGAAATAGATGTTTAGAGACATTGAGGAGTTGCCTTGGGGCTGTTAGTGGTGTTTTTCACACACATCTGGGCTCTACAGGCAGCATCCTGAATGGCGAGCAGTATTTACTTTTAGTGTGGTCTAAGAGAGGTAACAGAGTATAAACAAGGCCCATTAGGCTAAGAAATTATCCACCCCCCCCTTTTTTTTCCAAAAGATCATGGAGGGATGAAGTTATGCCTGGGCATATTATTATTTTGTTTGTCTATTTGCTTTCAGTCTAGAATCTCCTAGGTGAAAACATCCTTCTCCCCATTCTATTTTTTGGTGAGATAATTGATGTCAGGCTCCCAACCCCCTGCAATGGGATGGACATACAACTGCAGAACCTGTCAGAACGCTTCCCTCAGAAGCAGAAAGGTAGAAAGACTCTATTTGGTTTATTGAGCTTTACAAGCTGTAAGAATATGTCAGGTGCTAACCATGAACATTTTCTCCTAGTCTCATAGGGAAGGCAATGAGGCTGTCAAAGGGTCTTGAATGAGCCACACCTGGAAGACAATTATATTTAGGAATCTCCATGGAGGCGTTTTCTAAATCCAACATGAAATTCCTTGCTTCATAGGCCAAATAATTCCATTATGTTCAATTTCCTCAGAAGCAGACCTTAACTCAAGGATTCAAGTGTTAAGTCTTTTTTTTTTTTTTTAAGAAATAAGACTAGGAAACAATAGCATGGGGGAAGAGAATGAGACATGAAAAGGAAACAGTCAACAAAAGCCTTGTCATTCAGAAAATGACCACTGTACCTAGAGCATAATCTCTTTGAAAAACTTTAAGAGCCAGTGTGAAAATACATCTCCATCTGAGAAAAGAGGGAGTGGGGTTATTTACACACTTGGTCCTTTAGATTATTGAGGTTTAAGCCCAGGAGACATTAATTCCTGGAAGTGCTGGCTTGCCTTCTGGGCCTCAAAATGGGCTCAGAAAGCAAGAGAAGTTGTAAGTAAGGCCAAGAAATGCAAGGCTGGTGGGTGTAAGTTGGACAAGGGTGAACTGAGGTGAAAGATAGGAATGGAGTAAGGGAGGAGTTGGCTATAGCTTCACTGAGTCCATTTTCATCACGTCTAACAAAGATAGCTGGGAGAATTCAATGTCTCACCTGATCTCAGGCCTTTTCCATGCCCACATTAGAACTTTGCAAAATGGAAGCACCATCTCCCTTTCTTAAAGGTCCACCATCCCTGCCAAGAGACATATGTAGAAGACTCTGATGATAAGAATGAGCATTTGGTAGCTCCTCCGCAGAGAAAGAGCAACTCTCAGGAGGTTCAGGTGAAGTATCTCCCGTAGAAGTTCTCTCTATTGTTTACCTACTGACACCTTCTTTTCCATGGAAGTCTCTTATGGGGATTATGCCCTGTTTGATGGAATATGTTTATTTATCTTGAGTGAGAAACAGCTTCAGTGCTCTCACTTGCTCTCTCTCTCTCTCTCTCTCTCTCTCTCTCTCTCTCTCTCACACACACACACACACACACACACACCCCTCAATTGTATTCCCCATCAGCCATTTTCCCTGCAGTAACTATCTTTTGATATGAAGTTGGAGTTCTTTCAGCATCACTGCAAAGAACTTGGAGCTTCCAGACAAGTTCTTGCTTTAGAGGAAGCAGGAAGCAAAGTGCAAGGTGAAAGAGTGAAATTTGTGACTGTAGTTTTGACTTGCTTAGATTTTCCCGCATCCCTAATTATCTTCTTGAATATGGAGAAGGAGGGAGGGAGGGAAGAAAGGAAGAAAGGAAGGAAAGAAAGAAGGAAAGGAAGGAAGTCCATTGCGTATGCAATATGGTGGTACATAGTGATGCTGGCTGTGGGCAGGGACCATCTCTCCTTGTTCTCCAGTGACCCAGGGAAGAACATGGGGTCCTCCAGCAAGGATGGAACATTTCTACAGTCAAACTATAAACACTATCATCTCGTTTTTTATTAGTTTCTTAAGACCTCCCAAATTTAAGAGTCAATTGGGGAAATGTAATGGTGGTCACATCCCCTATGCCATCCTGTCTCAGACCCTTCCAACACCGTCAACTCCATCAGAGCACGACAAATCCCATAAAATGTGGTGTAGAGAATAAGAGTTGTGGATAAATTATTTGAAAGCTCTTTGATCTTTGATCAGATAACCAAGCATGGTTTTAAAGCATCCTTTATATTCCAGGGACTATTTTAGATAGTTGTGAAAAATGGTGAACAGGAAAGGCAGGCCACGTTCTCTTGGAACTTGTATTCTGTTTAGATAGGCAGAAGAGCAATCACAGAGACATTAACTAAACAGTTATACAACATCTCTGCCCTTAGTTTCCCACATTAATTGTGAAATGCAGTCAGCCTACCTTATGCTGTAAGAGTCAGATGACCTAGAATGTGGTCAAGACTTCAGCTAATTTATCATTGTTTCCTGTGTGTCTTCTTGAGAGAACCTGGATTCTCAAAGAAGATCCAATTCAATGAATGTCCTCAGATCTCAACAAGCTCCAATCAACAGAGTTCTGCAAGCGTCTGGCCCAGCACAGGGTATACTTCCTGGTCTCTGGATAGACACCCCAACCCAGGTATACCTGGCCATCATTCTCCAGGATGTTCTCCAGGACTGGAGAACATTCATTAATGTTTGACTTGCACATGGGAGAAGGCAAAGGAATCCTGAACCTCAGTCTTGCTTTTCAGCCCCAAACCCTTGCTGGTCTTGGCTTCCCACATCCCTTACCTTGAGGGCCTAGAAGCACTGTCTGCAGTGCCCAGTGGTGTCTGGATGTGCCTCCCGATTCAGACATTACTATCCCTGCTTTTTCTGGTTTTCATTTCCTTTTCTTGTCTGCTAGGCTTTTGAAATACATATTGCAGCCACTTGTTGCCCTGTTTTCTAAGCTGCCTTGAACTGCTGCCAGGGGCTGTTGCCAGAGGAGTTAATGACTAAGTCACTCTCCTTTCAGCCTCTGGCAGAACTGGGAATTCACTTGGGGATGGGGTAGCAAAGGCCCAGCCATCCTGAACCAATCAGGAAACCACAATAAAGTGCCGACCAGGGAGTCAGTCACTCACCCTCAAAGCCCAGCGCTGAGCTCAGCTTGGAGGTGACGGCCAGGCCGGGGATGCTCTGCTTTGCTCCTGCAGAACCACATCAGAGGCAGGGACTCAGGCAGAAAGGCTGGGCCATCAGAGGAGCCTTGGGGGGTGGATCCCTGGGTCAACAGGGAAGACGAACTTACTGTGTGTTTCTGAGCCAGGAGAGACCATTGCAACACCAGGATGAGAATCAAAGCAGGCAAACCCCGATAAAGCCAATTGCAAATGATGATGATAAATAAGGGCTAACATTTATTGATAACTTTGTGTCAGGACTTATCCAAACACTTTTAAAAGATACTTCCTCATGCAATCGTTCCAGTGACTCTACCAGGTAGATTCAATTATTATTCCTCCTAAGAGGAAACTGAGGCATAGACTTAACTGGCAGAGGCCAAAGATTGTGCTTTACCTGGGCCATTGCAATATCCACTAGTCCTCCTGCTTCCTAAGCACTTTTCCAAGGTGGTCAGTGTTTGAATGAATCGAGAAGCTGTACTTGAGAGCTCAGGATAGAGTATTGGATAAAGCAATCAGGACATTTGGTTGATTCCAATGACTACAACATCTCTAGCCACCCACTTTGACATGTTCTTGCTCTTTTGAGTCATACCTATCTTCCAAGTGTTTGCTACAGTTTCAAATGTTAGCTCCTTCATTAAATTTTTTCATTAATATCCAAAACATGGTCATCCCTTCCTCCTCTGAACTGAGGCAGTGAACAGTAAGTTTAGAAATTTTACCAAAGAGTATTTAAAATAGTTCATGGATTGTGGAAGTAAAATGGCAAAGAGAACATGGCAGGCAATTCCACAGACAGCCTCATGACACCCACCCCCTTCCATTCATGTCCTGTGTAACCCTCTCCCTGAGTGTGGGCAGAACTCTTGACTGGCTCCTAACTGATACAATATAGCAATATTGTTGATTAGTTTGCATAAGATTATGAATGTTGCTAGTGGACTTTCTGACTTTGATGAAGCAACTGGCCATGTTGAAGAAGACTCTGGAAAATTACTGAGCATAGCCAACAGCCTGAGAGAACCTCAGGGACTCAGCTCCACGGCCCATTGACGTGATTTTGCCAATGACAGCAGGTTGGAAGCAGATCCTTCCACACTTCAGCCTTCAGATGAGACCTTGACCTTGGCTGAAGTTTTTGATTGTATTTTGAGACCCTGAAGCAGGAGACCCATCTAAACTGTGCCTCAAATTCTGACTCATAGAAATTGTGAGTGAGAAATTCTTGCAGTTTTAAGCCATTAAGTCTGAAGGTCATTTGTAATACAACAGTACCTAGGCAGCAGGAAGATTCAGCAGACGAAGTCTTTTTCGAAGTATTAGAGATGATTGAAAAGTAGAACTAAATGAAGGAGTGAAATTAGAGGTTACATTCCAAGTAAAGGAAATGGGTGAGCAATGGCTGTATGGAAGGTTTATATGTAAGAGTTCCAGACAGACCTGCAGACGTGGGCAGGGAGCTGACAGATAGCCCTGCATCTTACAAAGCAGAGAAAAGGGACAAGGTGAAGACGGAAGGAATTATAAGATAGTGAGGTGAAAGTACCTGTTAATATTTAGAAAGAGGTAAGAGGAAGATGGTACCAGATGGTGTAATCATTTTACAAAACCAGGTTCTCAGTTTATCTTGTGAAAATGAGGTAGGAAAAGGGTTTTAAAAAGTTATATAAATGTGTAAATATATAATGTATACATTGTGTATATAAACTGCATGTATACATATATGTGTATATATATACACACACACATACACTTTTAATTGACACATAGTAATTGTACATATTTATGGAATACGGTATGTCATTTCAATACATGTGTACAGTGTATGATTATCAGATCAGGGAAATTGGCATATCCATCACTTCACACGTGTATCATTTCTTTGTATTGAGAACATTCAAAATTTTCTCTATTGCCTATCTAGCTGATGAATTGCTGCCAACCATAGCCTTCCTGACGTGCTATAGAACATTAGAAGTTATTTGTCCTATGCAACCTGCAGGAAGAAGGTTTCCTCAGAGTAGCAATACTATTGATGACAAAACGTCACCATTTTGCCCAGATTGTCTCACTTAAGCCTTGGCCCCTCTCTATGAGAGGATCTATTTCCATCTACAGTTAACAGATAAGAGTTTAAATGTCCAGAGAGAGATTAAGTTACTTGTTGATTGTCATTTAGGTCAGAAGTAGCAGGATTCAGAAACAAACCTAGAGTCATGCTGACGTTCCAGAACAGTTTTTCAGCAGATGCCAGTATTATTTTACTGCTGTTTCAAGCATGCTTTGGGGACTGTCACAGGGGACAAGGTGGTTCTAACCTCAGGAGGTGGAGGAGGGGGGTGTAGCCTAGGAGATAGAAGCAGGCAGAAGAAGAAAGCTCTTTTATTGAGAGAATATGGAGTACACTAGTGTAGGTAAGAGAAATGTTTCTGGAGGTGGAAAACAAACACCTGATGTGTCAAGGTGGGAACTTCTGGAACATCTGTGCAGAGGAGACTACAGGTTTCACAGAGACTTCAAAATAGGCGGCCCAGTGGGAATGCGAAGGAAGAGGATAATAATAGAATAATGTGGAATGAAGGTGGGTCTCCAGTTATGGGGTAGATCATCAAATAAGATGGTGAATGGGGACAGGCAGGCAAGGGACACAGGAAATCTGTCCAGGTCACCCCAAAAGCATTAATCATAGTGTTACCAGCTTGGTGGGAATCTTTCACAGTAACTTCTGGACAACACGATGCCAGGTTTGGGAAAAAAAAAAAAAAAAAACTCAGATTTGTGTCTCTATCTTTATGAGCCAAGTAACTGACAGTGAGTTTTCAGAAGGAATTTAGAGTTTGGGTTCCTCTGTTAGTCACTCCTGCCAGTTTAATCAAACAGCAATTCCAAGTCACAAAGGTATAATGGCATGGTGGTTCGAGATGTGCACAGCTGGCATGGGCTGACCTAAACGGGCATCAGGATTTCCTCACTTTCAGTGATGAGGTGATGGAGTGTTTGACTTTCTCATGAGTTGGGGTAGGTGGGGAACAATCCAGGAGAAGTGGGCAACAGCCCCCATGCATTACTGAGAGGACCACTGAGAGGGCAGCGACTCTGCTTGTTTTACTTTTTCCATCTCAATACCTGGTTCTGTATTTGGCACTTCCTAGGTACTGTGTAGAAATTCGCAGAATGAATGTATGAGTCTGGGCATGAGTGTGCATGGTCTGAGGCTCAGACTCTTTGTAGTCTAGTCTCCAAAAAGCAAACATTCTGAAGACCACCAGGAATTAGCACACACGCACTTCAGAGATGCAGAGTCTGAGACGTCCACACTCTTCGGATACTCCATCCTCTCTCCCAGCTTCACTCCCACTTGCAGAGGAAACCAACCTACTTTCCTTCTCCCCCCTCACAGAAGTGGGAGGCCAGCTCTAACGGCCTTGGCCCCAGTTTGCTTGTATAATTAATGTGGGATTTTTTCCTACTCTAGTAAAAAATGACCTTGTCAAACCAGAGACGACAAAATCTTGGTTACAGAGTGATTGTGGGCTCCCTGCTGGGATGGCATCCTGAGCCCTGCAAAGAGAAATCTAATAAAATCCATGTCAGGGGTTCCCTGGGTGCCAGGTCCCCTGCCGCCTGACCCCACGATCCCAATTTATTAGCCAAACCCAAGAAAGCAGACAAACCTCACTGGCTCCAGACAGGAGACTTCCAAGCAGGAGCTAATGTGGGGGCTGGGGCCAGGTTTCAACAAAAATGACAAGGGAAATGACAGGAGGTGCCAGCCTGGCCAGGGAGCCCAGGGAAGCCCTATTCAGAGCATCTTGCTGCTTTGACAGAGCCCGTTTTAACTTGGTGGAGGAATGTGTTAGAATGGCCCATTGGGAAAGGGCGTGGGCGTTCCCAGTTTGCACTGTTATTAGCTGGGCCCTGGACTGCAAGCCGGGCATGAACTGTGTCCCTGGGAGTCAGCAGGCATCTGTGGAGAAGAGCCAAGGAGTAATATTTGCACGGGAAGTTTTCATTTTGTAAATAGAGCACTTTTTCAAGTACGAGGGAGTTGTAAACACTCAGTCACTATTTAGCCCTGCCTAGAGCCCAGACCCCAACTCCCTGTGATGGGAAGTACTGATCAGCCTTGTCCACGATCTTCCTCCTTCCCCCTTCTTCTTTCTTTTTATTTATTTATTTTTTATTTTGTTTCATTCCAGGACTGGAGATTGAACTAGGGCCTTTTGTGTGCTAGGTAAGCACTCTACCACTGAGGTACATCCCCAGCCCTTTCCATTTTTTATTTTGAGACAGAGTCTCGCTAAGTTACCAGGCTGGCCTTGAACTTGGGATCCTCCTTCCTTAGCTTTCCAGTAGCTGGCATAGCAGACATGTGCACCACACCAGCTTAGAGAACTTTGGGGGCGGGGGGTTAGTACTGGGGATTTAACCCAAGGGTGCTCTACTACTCACAGAGCTACAACCCCAGCTGTTTTATATTTTTATTTTGAGACAAGTTCTTGCTTAGTGGCCCAAGCAGTCCTTGAACTTGTAATACTTACTCCTGCCTCAGCCTCCTAAGTAGCAGGAATTAAGAGCAAGTACCACTGTTCCCAGGTGGCTTATCTCTTAATAGCAGAATGACCTGTGACCAGTTACTTAACTTCTTCATCTTTAAAATGGGATAGCAATGTAATACTATCCTGAAAATGATAATAGGAGAGAAGCTAAATAAGCCCATAAAAAGAATACCATCTCTCTACACCATCAAAAATTGACTAGAAAAAATAAAAAGATAGCAAGAGTCTATTCCAAGTAGCAAAGAGAACTGTGAAGTATCTAGGAATTAACTTTTAACTATATAAACTTATGGAGAAAACATTAAGACTCTACTCAAGGATAAAAAACAATGATCTGATGATTTGAGGACTAGCCCATGCGTATGAATGAGATGTCTTAATATTTAGAGTCATTGATCATCTTCATAGTAAACTATGAATTTAGTGCAGTGATATTCAAAATTCTGCTCAGACATTTTTTAAGTATCTAGAAATTAGAAAAATGTACTAAAATGTATATGGGAATATAAGAGTCTATAAATAAGTGAGTTTTCAAAAAGCAAAGAAGAGAGACATATCAAATGTTCAAATATATTATGAAGCCAGGTAAATTAAAATAATGTGATAATGGTTTCCAAAATGGATAGACACATTATTGCAACTAAAGAGAATGCTCTTAGGTAGGCATATGAACACCTGAGCAGATGAGGAATAATTAAGATGACAACAGAAATAGGCAAAATTTTATCCACCAATTTGAACTGATAGTGCTGAGAATCCTGATTTATTCTATGGATTACCATGGAAATCCTTTCACTCTAAACAAAAGGGTGTCCAGATGGGTTAAAGACAAAATTTAAAAGGCAAAATTCTAAGGTTAATTATGCAAAGTACTGTCAATGTGACCTAGCAATCTGGAAGGATTTTGCAAATGAATCATCAAAAAGCACAAATCTCATGTCATCAAAATTGGGAATCCTTGGCCAGGTGTGGTGGCATAAGGCTGTAATCCCAGAGGCTTGGGAGGCCGAGGCAGGAGGATAACAAGTTCAAAGAAGTTCAAAGCCAGACTTAGCAACATAGAGAAGCCCTAAGCAACTTAGTGAGAACTTTCCTCAAAATAAAAAAAAATAATTAAAAGCTTCTTCACAGCAAAAAAGAATAAATAACTTGAAGAGAGAGTCTATAGAACGGGAGAAAATATTTACCACATGCACCTCAGATACAGCATTAATCTTCAGGTTATATAAAGAACTCAAAAACACTCAGCACCAAAAAAAAAAAAAAAAAAACAACAAAAAAAACCCAATCAATTAATGGACCCCAATCAATTAATGGACTAAGGAACTAAGCAGATACTTTACAGAAGAAGAAATATAAGTGATCAACAAATATATGAAAAAAATGTTTAATATCTCTACCAATAAGAGAAATGCAAATCAAAACTATTCTAAGATTTCATCTCACCCCAGTCAGAATGGCAATTATCAAGAATACAAGCAACAATAATGGAAAGTAGTATGGAGAGTCCTCAGAAAACTTGGAATGGAATGACCATTTGATCCAGTTATACCACTCCTTGATTATATCCAAAGTACTTAAAATCAGCGTATTACAGTGATGCAGCCACATCAATGTTTATAGCAGCTCAATTTACAACAGCCAAACTATGGAAACAACCTAGATGCCCTTCAACTGATGAATCGATAATGAAAATGTGGTATATAGACATAATGGAATATTACTCAGCTTTAAAGAAGAATGAAATTATGGTATTTGTGGTAAATGAATGGAGCTGGAGAATATTAAGCTAAGCAAAATAAGCCAATCCCAGCAAAACAAAAGATGAATGTTTTCTTTGATATGCGGATGATAATTCACAGTAAGGGGGGGCTAGGGAAAAATAGAGTTACTTAGGATTAGGCAGAGGGGAGTGAAGGGAGAGAAGGGATACGGGGGTAGGAAGGATAATAGAATGAATCAGACACTATTACTGTAAATACATGTATGATTACGTGACTGGTGTGGTTCTACAACATGCACAACATGAAGAAGGAGCAATTATACTCCATCTATGTATGATGTGTCAAAATGCATTCTACTGTCATGTATAAGTAATTAGAAAAGAAAAAGGAGGGCTGAAGATATGTCTCAGCAGTTAAGTGCCCCTAGGTTCAATCCCTGATACCAGAAAAAAAAAAAAAACCCAGATCACAGTACAAGGCATGGTTAATAAACAATTAATGCACTGGGAGAAATTACTTGTAAGCTCTTTGCAAATTTTAAAACTGATGAAGGACCAATATCTGGAATGTATTTTAAAAATCCTAAAAATCATCAAGAAATAGAATAAAGGCAAAAGACATACATAGATCGTACTCAGGCGAGGTAGCAGTAACTGACCAGAAATGTCTGAAGTGATTCCAAACTCCTTAGTAAACAGAGAAATATGAGTAAGAATAGCAGTGAGTTATTAGCTTACTCTAACAAACTGGCAAAAACAAGACAGTCAGGTAATTTTGGGAGGAATATGGGTAAAATATGAATCCTTTGTTTCTGTGAACTGTTATTTTGTATTTAAATTAATACAATCAATTGGGACAAAATCCCAGAGCTACTTATTCTAATGATGCCTGAGTTTATCTCATGAGGCTGCAATCTCACCATCTTATACATATATTTGAGAGAAAATGTAGCCCAAGTTCATAAGGGGACATATAGAAGGTGTTCATCAGAGTGTGCTCTAAGGAGGAGTTGTCAAATTATGGCCCATGGGCCACATCTGGCCACTCCCATGTATTTGTGTACTATCTGTGGCTGCTTTTTTGCTATGACAGCACAACTGAATACTTGTAACAAAGACCTTAGGGCCCACAAAGCCAAAACTCTTTGCTATCTGGCTTTTTATAAAAAAACTGATTTCTATGATATAGACAACCTAAGAGTCCCAAAGCTGGGGGAAAACCTAAGCAAAATATATATAATGGACATAAAATGTGAAATATTATGTTGCTGTCTCAAGGTGTGTGAGTTGTACACTTGCAAACATGGGAAGCTCTTAAAAAATAATAATTAAATTTAAGGAAGGGGAAAACCGAACCAAGGGAGTATACAGTACTAGAACTTCCGAGAAATTAATAATACCACTATACCAATACCACTATGTGTTTTGTAAAGCACAAGATCATGGTATCGTATCAAAGACATTCTGATTTCTAAAATGACGAGTGGGGGTATAGGAGGAAAGCACCACAAGAAGGTCTTTGCCTGAGTCTGATGATAGAAATGTGCTATGAAATAAGAAACATCTTTCACTAGTGCCCCTTTGCCTGAGATCCAAGAAAATAAATGTGGTCAGTGCTGAGTATTATCTTCAGCACATTATGAATTTTCAAAAAAGCATTCATGTCACGGTCACCATTACCAGCATCACCTTATTATAGTCCATTGAAGGTGAAATCCTAACCATGGGGCTAAAATCAATGAAGAGCAGGCTGAAGACAATTTTGCATTAGTGAGCCCAGAATAAGGGGCAGATGGTAACCCTCTTTAGAGGAGTCTGTTAGAGGTCAAAAAGAATTCAATGCAATAGTTAAAATTCATGAATTGATGGAGAGTGGAGAAAAGGGCTTGTTTACTGTGGTATTCGTTATCTCTGTTTACCAAAGTATATCTCACTCTTTGCCTTCTAGACTACGTTTCCTAGCTTGCCTTTTGGCTAGTAGGCGCCATATGACCTCTGGCTAAGGAAGCATTAGTGCAAGGGATGGATGCTACCTGTGGGCTAGAGTAGCCCCTGCTCTTCTATATTCTGCAGAGCTCTCATTCCCATTGGCACAGAGACTAGCTGCATTTGAGATGATGGTTGCTCCTTCAGACCCTGGAGACTATTGTGACCAGAGCCCCCCTGCAGTTCTGCAATGGATGTTTTGATTGAGGTCACTGAGATTTAATGGGCTCCTTGGTACACCAACATAGCCTAAACTCCATCCTCACTGAAAGATCTGCACACCTAGAATTGAAAAGACACCCCCCCCCCAAAAAAAAGCCATGCAATCACAACTGTACCATGGGCAGAGTGCATGGATATCTAGATCAGAGAAGCCCCATCCAGTGATGAGGAGCCCACATCCCCACAAAGGCTCCTATCATTATCACTCACCTCTTATCATTATTAAGAGCCCTCTGGAGCCCAATTCTTCCCACCTCTGTGGATTAGCTCTCCCTTATTCCCATTTCCCATAATAATCCTTCAGAGAGGGAATATGACAGGCTTATAAGGGCCCCTAAATAGATGCACATTCTTCATCCACAGAGAATGAATTTGTTACCTTATGTGACAAAAGGTACTTTGCAGATGTGATTATGTTAGCCTCTTGAAATGGAGTATTGCCCTGCATTATTTGGGTAGTCTCAATGTGATCACTAAGGGCAACAGGAGAGTCAGTCAGAGGAGATGCAGTAGCAGAAGCAGAAGTTGGAATGATGTCATTGCTGGAAGAAGTCTTGAGCCAAGAAACCCCGGAAGCCTCCAGAAACTGAAAACTGCAATAGCAGATTCTCCTCTAGAGGCTCCCTGCCAATACTTGAATCTTACCCCTGAAAGATCATTTCAAGTTTTACCCTCCAGAACTATAAGCTTGCTAAATTTGTGGTAATTGATTACAGCAGAAATAGAATAATTAATATAGTGAAATTAGTTACCATATATATACATTTTGAAAAATTACATTGTACTTTTGCATTTTCTGTTTCCAAATGATTGGCTGTTTGCTACACCTGGCTTCTTTATTAGCATAGTTCCCCAACCCTTTAAAAACCTGGTTGCACTGTCTAGTTGGTAAAAATTGGAATTCCTAGAACTTGCACTTTGTTGTCATTCTGGTTGTAGACTAATAAAGGAAATGTACAGCGAATTAGCTCTGCCTAGACCTAGACACCGTGCAGATCAAAGCAACAGAGATCCTTGAAGCAACTTGCTGCACTTGGTACCTACCCCAACCCTAAATAAATTCTTTTCATAGTTGATATTGCTACCATTTAGACTCATCTTCCAATTCTGTCATTGTTCACTTATTTATTTGAGGAGTTAAGTATAGATTTTACCAGTTCCTTCAGATCACTAAGTATGAATTAATTCATGAATTATGGGCATCGGTCAAAACTAATGGTACTTAATAATCTATGTTTCAGCTATTAGCCAGGAGTCAAGAGTTTGACAAAACATCAGATTGAAGAAACAGAAAGGCCCTCCTTTTTAGTATCAAATCATATTAGTACCAGTTTTTTTTTCTTTATTGATTGGTTCTTTGCTAGGAACTGAGTAGTTACTGCCTTATTCAGTTCCCAAAACAGTCCTGTGAAGGAAGGAGTAATGTTACTTCTGTTTTAAAGATCATACAATGGCATTAAGAAATGGTTAAGCAACTTGCCCAGTTTTCACAGCTAGTGAATGAGGGAGCTGGCTTCACCCCGGCAGCTGACTGTGCAGACAGTGCCTTAGAATCATGCTTCAGCATCATCCTATAAAGCTCTCTGCATGGTTCTCACGGGTCTGTGGCTTGGAGTTGTCTAATTCTAGGCCCAGAGGTCGTCCGGAGTGTGTGGACACTGTCCTTGGAAATGAAAGGACTTGTCAGCTCATTTTTGATGGATCACATTTCTTAGAATAAGCACGAAATATTTTCCATTTGCTGAGTGATTTTATCATGCCTCCCTGGGCTGGACCTTGAAGGGGAGAGAGGAAACAGGTTTCATGGTTAAAGCCTGAGAAATACCTCTCCGGCAGTCATGGGTGAGGGGCTGGTTCCGGGTGACCTCGGCCCCTGTTCATGCTCACCTGGCACAGGAAGCTCCCGGTGCTTTGGCCCCAAGTCTGAACAACAAGCTACTCATTTGCCCTCCTGAGTTGATGGTCTGGTGGAGAATTTATCTGAAGGAATTTGTTCCAGGAAAGGCCCGGCTGCATCTGACAGGAAAGGGAGGAAAGAGAAAGACACATGAGCCTCTGGCTTTCTGCCTCTTGTTTGGGAATCTGTTCTCTCTGGCCTGGAAGTGTGGAAATGAGTAACTGGTGACTCTCAAAGTCTGACGGAATGTTACAGCCCTGGGCAGACATGTAGGCCCCCTGAGAAGAGAAATGTCCCTTTGGTAGAAATCATCAATATCCCATCTTAAGAGCTTACATCAGTCATTAGGTACATGAGAAAAAATAGATATCATCATTAGTCTTTAGGAAAATGGAAATCAAAACCATAATGAGATACCACTTGACACCTACTTAGATGGCCAGGATTTAAAAAAAAAAAACTAATAATAACAAGTGCTGGTGAGAATTAAAGAAGTTTGAGCCCTCATGTACTACTGATGGGAGTGTAAAATGATGCAGCTGTTTTGGAAAAGTCTGGTACATCCTGGATTGTTACATAGAGTTTTGTTACACGATTCATCAATTCAAATCCTAGAAATGTACTCAAGAAAACTGACATGGTCCCTTGTACTCTTGTAAGTCTTGATAATCAGTGTCTCCAGTTTCTTCTGCCCCCTTATTTATTTTATGCCATATTCTACTTATCAGTCTGTTTTCTGACTCTCTAATAAAATACCGGAGACTGGGTGATTTATAAAGAATTTAAATTTCTTTAGCTTAGGAAGTTGGGAAGTCCAAGAACATGGTGTCAGCCTATGCATGGCATCTGGTGAGGACCTTCTTGCCTCATTGTAACATAGCTGAAGGCATCACCTGGAGAGATGTGCCAGTTCAAATCTCTCTTCTTCCTCTTCCTCCTTCTCCTCTTCTTCTCCTTCTCCTTATAAAGTTACGAATCCCTTTATGCTGGTCCACACTCATGTCCTCATCTAAGTATAATTACCTTCCAAAGTCCCTTCTTCCAAATACCATCAAGCTATGAACTTGGTATGTGAATTTGAGGGAACACATTTAAATACTAACATTTCCTAATGGTAAATTTCTGCCTGAGAAGAACTACCAGCTGCCCATCCATCTCTTCCCACCGAGCTTCACACATTATTCTGCCTGCCTGGTCTCGGAAGGCTTTGGGTTTGAGATTGACTTCAGTTAGAGAGAAGCCTTTTGTGGGACAGCACAGAGGAAGATGGGAAATTAACTAAAATAAACATATATTTAGTTGCCAGATATCAGAGATGAGACACGAGCCTCCAGAGAGAATTAAGGTAATGGGGTAAAACCGGCAGGTGGGAGGTTGGTTGCACGATTCCAGGGAGTAGTAATGAGGGCAAAAGAAAACCAACGTTTGCACCATTAAAGAGGGAAGAGGCCAACCTCAAGAGCCCATCAAAAGCAGATCAGTGGAAGAAGCCCTGAGGTCTAGGAGCAGCAGAGAATGAAGCTTCACCTTAGCTATGGGAACTGGAGACTTGAAACTCCTGGAGGCCTTTGGTTCCTTGAAAACCTGTGGGAAAAATTACAACTCTCTATGAAGTGTTTTCTCTGTTTGCAAGTATTACCTTCAACTGGAATGTTCACAGTAGCCAAAAGCCATTTCCAAGCAATCCGTCAGACATGTCTACATGGGTCTGAACTTTAATCATAGGCAGAACTAAAAATCCTGTCCCATGGGAATGCTGGGTCCCATAGTAATCAACTTGAAAGAATCCAGGAAGAGATGGAGGATGTCTTCTAACTGCACAGGCTGGTGTGTGTGGCTGACAGAACAGTTTCCTGTTGTTTCATTTCGTTAGACACTTGTTCTCTTTAATTAATACCAATGATCCAAAACTAGCTTATCCTTCATCATTAAAAAGTATTCTTAGAGTTTATTATACAATTAATTACACATTTGTGTGTACTGTGTGAATATTTTTAATTTCTTTGACGGATTTCAATATGCTTCTCTTATGTTTGCTATTCACTTTGTATTTCCTTTGATCCCCACCTGTTTCCCTCTTTTTCATGGGGTGATCTAGATGATTTTACGCTGTTTGGTTTCTGTTTTCCTTTTACTCTGTTTGGAAATTATGTATTGCTTGTTAATTTAGTCGTTACCATTAACATTATTCACATGCACACTTTTCTAAGCAAAGTTTAAGAGTTAGGAAAGCCTACCTTCTTTCTAGCCTCAAAAGAATCTTAAAATTCTTTCACTTGAATCTTTTTACCTTTCATGATACTGATTCCAGCACCTTACTTCCACCATTAGCACCAATCCACTAAATAATGCCTCACTTTTACAATGACTACATTTTAAAGCAAATTTTCAAGGATCCACCACTATGTTTTCCAATTTTTTTCTTCTTAGGTCAATTTCACTTTTTCTTATGTCTTTAAAAAACACTTTTGATTTGTGCCAAACATACTCATTATTTTTCATGATTATCTCAGCAATTCAGCAGTATATGGATAATTATCCCCCTTTTACAGATGAGAAAGAAAAGTACAGAAAGGAAAGAGATATGCTCAGGCAAACTCACAAAAATGGCTATTTTCAGATGCAGCCAGATGTTCTGGTCATTTTGGGGAGGTCAAAGGAGAAACAGAGTCGAATAGAAATATTCTGGGGTAATCAAGAAACACTTAGAGACTATAGAATACCTATAGGAAAACAAATTATTTGTTTAATAAACCATCCATTATTTCTAAATATTGCTTCTACAGAAAGTTTTCCAAGTCTCAGTATTAGATTTGGCCCATGGTTAAGGTGGAGCAAGGAGGAGTATTATGATGACCAGCTTGGCCTTACTCTTCCCAAATATCTGAATCTAGGATATGGGGGAATGTGTGGGGGAGGGGGACATTCTCTTAAAACATATACATAGGTTTTTATATATATTAAAGTTGTAGATGGGCACAATACATTTATTTTACTTATTTATTTTTATGTGGTGCTAAGGATTGAACCCAGTGCCTCACACATGCTTGGAAAGTGCTCGACCATTAAGCCACAGCCCCCTCCCTATATATATGTTTTTATTTTAAGTTTTCCAAAATCTATCTGAGACAGATCCTGAGTAAAACACATAACACCACCATTTGTTCAGGGCTGATCCATGATGGCTGGTGATTTTTTTTTAAGCTCTTAACGTGACTGCATGACCATTGTAATTCTGCAACCTGTACACTCAGAAAAATGAGAAATTATATCCCATCTGATTCAAATGTATGATATGTCAAGATCATTGTACTGTCATGTGTAACTAATTAAAACAAATTAAAAAATAAATAAAAATATTTATGGGTTAAAAAAATTTACTAATAGAAAGAATGTATTGCACACAATTTATAAATGATATACAATACTTTTTATAATTCCAGTGTCCCCAAATGATTCTCAAAGATGGCTTTTATTGATTTTTGCCAAAGTGTTGTGTACATAGCCAATCTCTGATTGCAGTTGACGATGTAGTATTGTTTTGATTGGAGTATTTTTAGATATTTTCATTTTTGTTAATAAATAAGATGGAAGTAAAGAATTGAAAATACATTTTAGATTTCACTTGTTTGTCAATAGCATGAGAAATTTCATTGCTGAATTAGATAAGGTTTTCAAGTACCAGAAAATATTTTCTCAATTTTTGTGCTATTCAAAATGTACCAGCTGTAAACATGATGTATTTTCAAGTTTAATGGCTATTATTAACATTTTCTCCATCACTTTTAACTCTAGCCAACTATCCAAAAACAAACATATCTTTTTTTGTTTTTTTTTTACTATAAATCAGCAATATTATTTGTGCTGCTTTGTATCATTTTAATTATGTTTGAGGTATAAATTAGGAGAGAAGGAAGTAACCACAGTCTAATCTATCCAGTGTTCTCCTTTCTCAACCAATAGGAAGCATCATCACAACCCTAGGCTACTTGATTTCCAGGGAAAATAACTTTAATAGGACAACGTGATGACGTTAGTAAGGAATAGGAACGAGATTGCTAGCTCATTGCCTTTGGTCATTACCTTTGATGGTGCTTGTGACTGCTTGTGTCTTGAAGCCATTAATAATGAAAATAATTTTTCAAAATTCACCCAAGCTCAATGCTAAACAAGCAGTTCACAAACAAAACATCGACTGTTAGTCACATAACACTCAAGATAGTTCATTGAATCTGTCCAAGGAGTCCACGCTTCTCAGCACCAGGGAGACTCACTCTCAAAATTAATGCTTAGGCCATTTAAACTTTAGCTTGTTGGTGGTGATGCATTTTGCAATTCAAATCCTCTCTAAAGCACCACTTGCAGTCATTATTAGAATGGTGACAAAGTGCTGAAAATACCCACATCTGCCCTCCCTCAACACCCTATTCTTTCTGTCTTGCGCTTCAGCGTGTCGACACCCTGGTTTTGTGGGCAGTGTTAGTAGACTGTCAACTCTGGTGACCATTAATCCTCAGGTGAGATCAAGCACAGATATTATCACCCTAAATAAACATGTCTTACCTAATTCAAGCAATTGTTGCATTAAGAAGTCACGGTATAAGCAACTACTATCCTCAAACCCTAGAGTGGTGTGAGAATCGTGTGGTCATGAGGATTCCCATCACTGAGTCACCAAGCTGTATTTTTGTCCTAATGCTCTCCAGTTGTGTGACCTGGGTTCCATGATATGTCTCTCTGTGACTTGGCTTATTCTTCTCTAAAATGGAATTGTAATATCTTCCCCCTGATACCATTAAAAAGGCTCACTGAATATATCTGAAGCTCTTACTGAATGTCAGTAAATCCTGATGACCACCAGTTTATAGTAGCTGAATGAGCTGGAGTCTGGGTTGGCACAGGAGGAATCAAGGGCATGGAAAATAATAGGTAGAGGTTTTCAATGTCAGACATCCTGTCCCTTGAATTGTTTTGACTACAATGGACTTGCTCTCGTGATATTACTATACCACCATCAGTATTACTAAGGACTGATTATATTAATATTTCCAAAAATCTTAACTTCATAAAAGAATCAACCAACCCAACTGAACTACTAAATTTATACAAAGAAATAAGTAAATGGGCTCCTCCTACTCATCCCACTCAACCAATTGTACCCCTCCAAATACTATATTGAAAAATCTGATGTTCCTCATTGTTCTGACTTTACAGACACATCCATGTCTTCATCTATATCTATGCATATCTTTATCTGTCTTGTCAACATTTCCCAATATAAATTTTTCCAAGGATCATGCAAAATATGATGACCTAGCTTGCTTACCTGATAATATCATGGATATCTTAACCATCAGGGAGCACAAGTCTTACTCATTATTGCTAATGATGATATGTATTAGACTTATTTTAGTCATCTGAGTTTTTACCAGGCAATTTTTCACTTTCTGTGGTTTAGACACCTTTAAGCATTGATCAACAAGACGGTTTCAAATATAATCAATTAAAAAAAAATCCATTTCTTGAATTCAATGTATTCAGCAGTTCATCAAGGGGAGAAAATCAAGCAGCTTTGTTCTGTTTCTTGGTGTTCAGGCATCTCTTTCTTCCCAACAGGTGAGATGTTTCATCATCAACAGGTGAGTGGTTTTTTCTAATGGGCCATGTTGGCAGCTATGCTGGTCTTGTTAATGACCTTTGTGAATGTGGCACCTGAAATGGAAGCCCAAGTTGACTAGAATTTTAGGCTTTACATATTAAAAACTTTTTGAGAAATCAGTATAGCAGAGTTCTCTACTCTGTAAACCTCCAAATTCCTAAAAAAAAAAAATTGACTTCATGTTCTGATGTTTCTAGTCTTCATTGCTCTTTATTTTCACATGAACTTGAAAGACCCTGACCTTGCATTTGAAAGTGATACAATATGAACCTAGTACTCACAGTGGCCAACTCCTAGGGAATGTATGTACTACAGTGAATACATGTTGCCTTTGTAAACAGATGAGCAGCAATAACCAAAAGAGCTAAATACCAATGAATCATGAAGCAAAATGGAAGAGGAAGATTACACAGAAGAAGAAAGAGAAAGAGATGAATCTTCTAGCTTGGTACCATCCAATATGATGGCCCCTAGATACATGTGGCCATAAGCCCTGGCAAAGTCACTAGTCTTAATTGAAATCTGGTGTAAGTGTAAAATGCACAACAGATTCCAAAGACTTAGTATGGAAAAGGGATTTGGTATGTTTCATTGATAATTTTTACATTGATTTCATGTTGACATAATATGATTTTGTATATATCAGGCAAAGTCAACTATATTGTTAACATTAATCTCACTCATTTCTTTTCACACTTTAAACGTAGCTATTATAACATTTAAAATGAGATACTCTTCGGCTTCTTTAAACGAATCGATAAGGATGATTTCCTCATTACTGTATGTGAATAGCATCTTCCATGGCATGAGGACAGTTTATACCTCATTTATTTTAACATGCTTACAAAATATTAACTTCCTAAACAGTTTCTTTCCTCACATCATCCTTAGGTAAATTTAAGCCCTGCCCTGTTCTACACTCACAAATTATAAATTAGTGGATTTTACATGGAAGCAGGCTCACCCCTTTGAGCAGATGAGATCAAATAGAAATTAATGTGGCTAATCTGTAAACCTGTTTGATTTAGGAAAATCATTGCTTCTTGGCCTTTGGGTAAACTCAAATGTGATTTGGGAAAACCAAGGACCAATTTGACAATCTTTCTCTCTAAATACACAAAATGGAAAATTAGCAAAAAATAAAACAGCATAAGTGATTTAACACATCACTTGGAGAGGCCTCAAATTTTGATAGAGAGCTGTGACCACTGCTACCATTCTGGCACCTGCATGTGTATACAGGTGTTATGTTTTTTCCATCATTGATGCTTCTTCTGTATCCAAGAAATGTTGCATCACTGGGCGGGTCTCTCAAAGTTGTCTCCACACTGAGCTGCAGGAACAGAAACCATAAAGATAACAGGTAGATTGCAGTCAGTACTTATTAAGTTGCCTGCCACTGTACTCAGCTTTGTTGCATTTGAAGGTTGGAAAATATAATCCTAGTATTTACAATAGCTAACTCCTAGTGAGAAAAAGAGACAAATCTTCTAGCTTGGTGTCATCCAATATGGTGGTCCCTAGACAGAGAATAAAGAGAATGCACATGCTATAATGAATATATATTGTCTTCGCAAACAAATGAGCACTAGCAACTTGAAGAGCTACCAATGACTCATGAAGAAAAAAGGAAAAGAACAGATAGAAGAAGGAAAAGGGATGAACTCTGTAGCATGGTGCCATCCAATGTGATAGCCACTAGACACATGTCTCTGTCAGAGACATGTCGCTCATACCCCATTCTGTGGCTAGTTCTGTGAATTTTCTTCATACCTACCCCTCTGTGCAAATGGCAGCATCCATAACGTTCAGCTGTGCAGAGTTTGGGGAAGAAAGCCCATGGCTCAGTAACATCCATTGCCTGCTGCCAACTGCTAAATTGCCGTGCCGAGGGCCAAGAGTGAGGATACCTGTTACAGTAAGACCACTTAACAAGAGAAGGCATGCCAAAGACACAGCTCTTTGTCAGAAACCATTACCAGAGTTAAAACAATAGTGACAGTAGAGAGGAATGTTCCAGAGTACCAATGATGGGATGTTATTGTATAGCCTTGTTGTTAAACCCTCAGGAAAATAATACAAAATGTTCCAGAAAATATAAATATTTTGTCCCTGGGAGTCAGAGGCAGACATAAGGAAAGGGAAGAGTGGAACAGTCCTTAAATAAGAAGGGAGATTGGTGGCAACAAGCAGAAACATCAACAATGACGTTCACAGCAAACACTGCTCAAGTGGGTACTTATTTTGCATCAGATCCTATAAGTACTTGGCCTTTATTGACTTGTGTACTCTTTGTAACCACCTACTCTTGTTCTCACTATTTTATGGACAAGGGTGCTATGCATGGTTAAGTTGTCCCATATCACCCAGCCAGGATGTAGGTAGATCCAGAATATAAACCAAAGCCTGTCTAACTGCAAAGCCTCTCAATTTTACAAAGTGCCAAGAAGCCAGGTTGTGAATACATTCTGTCTTCTTCTCATTTGCAAAGTTGAGAATTTTGTGAGCATTGCTATAAATCACATTTGACCAAGCCATGGCCGACGAACAGTTGGTTGGACTTTTTAACTACACATCAGTGGTTCTCAACTGAATCCCTGAGGTCATTTGGCAATGTCTGCAGAAAGTATTGACTACTGCTATTGGAGTATGGGCACAGGTATCAAGTGAGTGGAAGGTGGGGAAGCTGCTAAGCATCCTATAATTTGGGGACAGCCCTTCCCACCAGAGAGAATTTTACAGACCCAAATATCTGTAGTGTAGAGGTTGGGAAATGCTCTGATCTAGAGGAAAGGCATAAACATCTATTGCATCCTGCTCCATCTAAACTATTCCTCAGCCTGACTGGCCATTCATTCACTGAACATCTATTAGGTACTGACAAAATGAAATAACATCACATTAGGTTCTGTGTACATGTATTATTAAAACATCAAATGATGTGACTCAATGTTTGTCAAAGTATAGTTCAAATTCTCAAGCCACAGATATAAGTGGCATGTAATGGAAGAAATTTCAATCAAGTAGTTGACACACTTTTTTGATCATGCAGCATACAGGGCTAGCAAGTATATGTTTTAAGAAAAAAAGATTAAAGAATGTTTATATATCAGTTATGAAATTTTTATTTGAAGTTAAATCCGTACTTATTCTGAATCTTATCATTGTCACATTCTGTTTTTTGTTTAAATGAGTTTTCTGAAAAGTTCTAAGAGCTTTTCTATAATGTTTAGAGGTCTGTTTTAAGTGTATCTGTAGAGAATATTGACTTGCAAACTTCAACTCATTTGTTGGTTATTGAAAATTATATTTGTTGGAGTGTTTGTTGTAGAGAATCACACGTTTTCACTTACAGTTTAAACAATGTCTGTCACATGAAAGCAGGGCGCTCATCTATCTTGTATTTATTAGCTCATTGACTAAGACTTCTCTAAGCTTGTTGTCATTAACCAGGCCTGTCTGTGAGAACAGAGGTGGTAAGCTAGCAACATTTTTCAAAAGTCTTTCTCTTCGCATTGATTTATGCAAGCAAAAATTCAAAAGTACCCTGAAGAGATTAATTGAGTGAGACATTTCACAATCTTCCACAGCAGTAGGAATTTAATGTTAAAAAAAAAATCTGATGCTATTCTTAACCTTGGGAGCTAATTGCTGGACATGGGAGATAAACATCAAAATAATCAAATAAGTATTAAAACCATAACTGTCACCATGACCATGCAAGAGCAGCACAATCTGTGTTCTGAAGGGGAGGATGGCCTGGTCAGTGGGGTTGGGGAAAGCCTCTGGGAGGAAGTAGCATCAGCGCTGCAAAATCACCACAGTGCAGATGTTTTTTTGTTTGTTTATTTGTTTTCAGGCAGAGGGAAGAACATGTACAAAGGCCTGGGGCAGGAGACGGTTTGGTGGGTGGCATGTCTGAAGCCAAGGGGGTGCAGATGAGGATGGGGTGGGGGGAAGTCAGGACAGCAGGCAGGTGCTGGGTATCACAGGAGCTGGCAGGACACCTGGCCACGTCCGCTGAGTTTTTATCTAGTGCTCCATGTGGAATAACTAATATGCCAAAATAAAGAGGATGAAGAAAGAATGTGTGCCTTTTGAGAAGCTTACTCTGGTTACTGAGTGGCACATGGGTCATTGGTGCCATAGACACACTTAGGAGATAATTCTCTCAACTGGTCTAGAGGCAGTGACTGAGAACATGCTGATGGGGAATACGATGGTGGTGACGGCAATGAAGAAGAGTTGGTGGATTCAAGGGATTTTAGAGGTCAGATCCACAAGGCTTGACATATAATGGATGGGCTTCCATGGGGACAGATGAGGAACGTGGGAGGGCTGAGCACTTGTTACTGAATTTGGGGGTCTGTTTCATGCACTTAGGACAGGAAATATGGCTGATAGTAGAGACACTTCACGATGCGCTGTCTTCAATGTAAAAGGAGAAAAAACATCACATCTCCTTAGGAAGGCAAACATTATTGCCAACTACCTAATATGACCTTTAGCCCATATTGAACAACCATCAGCCGTAAAACAGGAGGGACATTCTGGGACATCTGCATAGTTAACTGGAGGCATTCAAGCCCCGCCAGATCCTAATCATAATGCAAACCTTTATACCCTATTTCCTTCTGTGTCAATAATGACATTTGAGACAGGAAGGAGAAATCTACTGAAAAGCAAGATCCCCCTCAGCAAGCACCCTGGTCAGCCCTTGCTGGGCTGCCTGTCTTGGATGTTAATTTGCACAGTAACAGCTCCTGGACTGACTGTGATAGATCTGCTGCCAAGAGCAGCCATTTAAAGTTACTTGCATTTCTGCTTTCGGGACATGACATATCTCAGGGCCAAGAAAGAGAATGCATAGGTGCAGAAACTATCTGGAGAAAGGATAGTGGTTACAGCCAAGAAGAGAAGTAGAAATAGCTAGCAGGGAGGAAGGAAATGGGAGACAGGTTTGAGGGGTGCAAGTTCTCAACTTGAGCCCAAGCAAAGAGCAGCCACTCTCCGGGGGCAGCGGCGTGGGTCTCTAAACGATCTTTGGCATCTGAGCTTAGTTCAAAGCCCAGCTCTGCAAGAACCAAGCTTCAGGCAAGTTGCTTCTCCTCTTGGAAACTTAATTTTTTTTTGAACGTATAGAAACCATATTATCTCTTTTGGATGCCTGGGAGGGTGAAGCAATTTTGCCACAAGTATTAAGGAACCCATGGCTAGGCTCCAGGTCTGTTTGGCAAACACCTAATTTCAAGGAATAAAGGGTCCCAATGAGAGCCACATATGGGCTTTTTCTCATCCCTCCTCCCCCACTTTCTTGTACCCAAATAGCATGAACCCATGAAAGTCCAACCTTGGGTCCAATGAATTATCTGATTTAGTCAGTTTCTCCATTGACTCAAGGCAAAGTAGCTGAGGGAGACATTTCGATGAAGCTCATGTGTAACACACGCTCCTGTCTCTGAATCAGCTGGTGAGGTTATGGCGTGTTAGTCACATGTGCACTGAGCTGTTAGGGGATTTTAAACGACATCACTCCCCTTGTTATTTCATCTGTTAAAATTAGGTCTTTGCCTGAAATTGCTTAGTGACAATACTCCCGGACTTTCTTCCAAAAGCCATAAAGATGGCCTCTTGAATTTAGAAAAATGCTGAAATTGTTGGAAAGTTTTATTAAGCTGTGTAGAATTTAAAACAGCAGCTTACAGCAAAAGCACTTAAGAAGTAAACAGCATCTCAGGATGTTTTCCAGTTCCTTCGTGAAGCAATAACTCAAAATCTTGTCACATTTGGAAAAGGAATCAGGCCCAGTGTCCAAACATCCTAAGTATCTTTAAGGAAAATAGCTGTCCCTCTGGAACAGTGGGTCCAACCCTAAATCACATGGTTACTTACTGAGTTGTATTGTAGTATCTTAAATCTGAGAAACACCTTACAGTCATCTCTCAGTCTTTTCCCCAAGTCAGTGAAAAGATCTTTTACTCTATAAAAAAGGAGCACTTCAAAATTTCCCTTGTAAAATTCTTAGAGACTAACTGCACATCCCATTGCAAGCATCTCTAGTCTGTATTTCACTTCATTCCTTACTTCCATCTATGTATGTCCTGCCCCAGAACCCCAAGGTTAGAGAATTTTCATGGAGGTTTCATCATGAAGGCCTGATTGATTTTTAAACTCAGTCTCTAGGCCCCTGGCCCTCCCTGATGCTCATGGTTTTAAATTCATAATCATGGCTCCGTCTTTCTGGTGGCCAGATCCCACCTAGGAGCCCACCAAGAGTCTCACATTAGAACAGAAGATGCTCCCATTGCAAGGGAGTTAGGAGCTCTGTGTCAGGAACTGGGATCAGATATTAGAACAAAAGGCACTCCTAGCACCCCTGTCATCCAGGAAATTAACCAGGGCTTTAGAAGCTCTGATCTAGGAGTTGGGATGAGGCCAACTACTTATTTCTTCTTTTATCAAAAATCACTTTCATATTATTGGATGGACAAACGTATGGACAGGTGGCTAGAGTGGCCTACAGGCTAATCCCTTCTCATGTCAACACAGAACAACTAACTTGACTTAAGAATTGTCACCCTAAATATTTTCCTTAAGGTTAGGGAAATGATAAGTTTGCTTAACCCAAACTTAATGTCCTTTCTAGAAAATTCCTGTTTTCTCTTCTAGAAATTACATCCTGTTCCCTGAACCCTTAAAACAGCTCTGCTGTTTGCAGAACGGTTTGTCTCTTTTTAATGACTAGTTCTTCTGCAAACAGAGGATTTCCATATGACCTTTAGCTAGGTTCTCCACACCTTTGCTTTTCTATGTATGCATGCACATGTATGTACATTATCAATCACCTGTCTATAAATACACACACACATGGTTCCACGCTTGATATCCCCTCACCCATTTTCTTACATAAATATCAACTCAATGATCAAAATCAGGGAATTAATATTACTTCAATACTACTATATAACCATATAACCTGCAGGCCTCATTCAAAATTCTCTAGTTGTCCTCTAGATCTAGGGATCCACATCTAGGATCTAACCCAAGATCCCACATTGCATTTACCTGTCACATCCCTCGAGTCTCTTGTGTCCCTTTGTTCTCCTTGAATCTGAAACAGTCCCCCCCCATTCATTTCCTTTCATCATCTTAACACATTCCAAGAGTAGAGATCAGTTATTTAATAGAATGTCCCTTAATTCGGGTTTGTCTGAGGTTTTCTCATAATTAGATTCAGACTGTGCAACTTTGGCAGGGAAACCACTGGAATCATGTTGTGTCCTTCTCGATGCATCCTATCACGAGGCACACGATGTTCATTCGTCCCATTCTTTTGTTATGCTAACTTTAATTGCCACATTAGTGTGGTGTTTGCCAGGTTTCTCCACTGTGAAGTAACTATTTTTCTTTTTGCAATTAATTAGTATTTTGTAGAGAGATACTTTGAGACCATGCAAATATCTTGTTTCTCAGAGTACTTTCACCCACTCACTTTAGCATTCATTGATGATCCTTGCCTGAAACAATTATTATTCTTGTGGTTGCCAACGGGTGGTTTTCTAACTCCATCTTTCCTTCTATATTTATTAGTTGGAAATCTTTTCCATCTGTGTCCTCATTGCCTAGGTCATTCTGGTCCAAAGAAGATATTTTGGGTGAGTTGTTTTACTTCGTTCCTTACTTTGTGTTATCATTAAAACGTTAGAAGCCAAGACATTGTTCTAAAGAAGAAAACGTGCAGACATCCTAGAATGTGCTGTTCAATAAACTGTAAGTGAATTTCAATTTAAATAGGTCTTTAAAACATTAGCATAGGCAAAGGTATTTTGCAAAAAAAGTTTCAAAATAAATAAACTGTGGTCCCAAAGCCTCTTTCAGAAACGGAGTCAAAGCTTTAGCCTGAAGTGATGTCTGCCATCCAGTGGGAAGGTGTCATCTCCCTCAGCAGCAGAGGATTTAGTCACATCTGGCACCATCCCTTGCTTCAGGGTCAGCAAATGACCCAGACAAAAATGTAACTCTGTAATGGCACAGTTGGGGAGGGGTAGGGAAAGTTCACTAACAGTTCCCTTTTATTCTCTGTTAACTCTTTGCTTTTTTTCCCCATTGTTCTTTGTCCATAATACCCAATCTACTTGAGATCTATTTGCTACCTCTATGTTCCTTTAACTCCCAGGAGATGGACAGAGAGTCACATTTAAATATACCTGGTAGAATGAGGAGTTCAATAAAACCATGTCCTGCAGACAGATACCTTCTTTGTTGTCCTCCCTCTCTGTTCTCAAGCTCCTTGGGCAGTGATTCTTTGTCCTAAACTTGACCTTAGCTGCTGGTCAGTTTCCCCCATGACTCAGCCAAAACACTACCCAAGCCTTTACCTTCACTCCTTTGGGGTTTGCATCTAGGCAAGTGGTTCTCTTTCCTGGCCAGCCTCTGATCTTGCTTCCTGGAATCCTTTCACTGCCACATCTGTCAGCTTGAGGTCTCTGACCCCATCTGGCTTCTCTTCTGGGCCACTGGCCCTCTCCCAAGGACAGCCAGATCTCCCAAGTTAATGGTCTAGGGTCACATTGCTTCCCTGTCTATCCTGAATTAATAGGGGGGAAAAATCCATCTCCCTTTTGGTTCTCCAAAATTCTCAAAAAGAATTTCCACTAAGAAATGAAAGGTTAAAAAAAATAGTTTAAAGAGACCCCAAAGTTTCACACCAAATTTAATTTTGAGCTCAAGTTTTATTAAGTGGCCCAAATAAGACTACTAGAATTCAAAGTGCTAACCATTACACCATTCATCAGCTTTTTCTTTTAGGGAAAACCTGATGTGGAATGGCATCTGATTTGAGTTCTGAGTATTTTCTGGTTCCATCTTAGAGGAAAGGGGCCAAGATATAGTCCTACCATTTTAAAGGACTCTTAATTCAATGAAGGCCAGAGCTATGCCTATGGTGTTCATAAACAAATCTAGAGTGCTTGCCAAGTCTGCAACAGACTAGGTGGTAACAGTGACATGCACTTGAATTTCCTCAGAACAATCTTCCAAAAAACTTTGGTAAATCCCCGAATTTCCAGAAAGTAGGCACCAGAACTATAGCTTCCTAAGTGGAGAACTAGGTGACAAAGTCATACACAAATGGACAACTCTAAATCAGCATTTAAAACTTATGTTTATTAAATTGCACAGATCCACACGGGTCCACACTGGTCAGGGTAAAATGCCTGGTGTCTACTGCTATGTTCTTTCCTTTATTTATGCATAAATGCCTGTGACCTGAGATCACCAAAAGGCTAAGGGAAAACAAGTAGAACCATGGAAACAGGCATAATATGGTGGATGGTTGTCTTGGGTAAGCTTGCTAATGACCACATCATTTTGCATGAAAGAAATCACGTCTTTAATTACGATCTGATTTCCATGTTCATTGTGTATGCTCCCTTCTATTGAGACAACAATTTAGAGTCAGGGATTAGACTTTCTAACACTGACAAAAGTGATGCAATGGCTGAAGTGTCCTCCTCTGTAAGACATGGGTGCTACTTACCACCTCAGGTTGCTGTTAAGTTTGAGTGAAAGAGGAAAGATCTCACATGAAGCCAGCCTGGCCCTTTGCAGAATGCCTCATTGTATTCTTTCCTCCTCTGTCTTTCCATCTCAGAGTGGGCAGACTCCTAGTAACACCCATCAGTCTCTACACCCTAATACTGGAACCTATGAGCTATCACCCCATGACTGGGCTATGATCTATGGCGCAGTCGATTTTAAGATAGAAAGATTATCTGGGCAGGCCTAATCGAATTATACGAACCCCTTTGAAAACAGAGTATTTCCTCCAGCTGGCAGCAGAGGAGGATAGCTGAAAATGTCAGAGAGATTTTCATCCTCAGGGTTTCATGCTGACTTTGAAGATATGAAGAAAATGAGAAGCTGAGTGGTCTCCATCTGGAGAGGAAACGGGGACCTCAGCTCAAAAACCACAAGACCTGTTTTTTTTTTGTTGTTGTTGTTTTTTTCTAGCAACTTGAATGTACTTTTCAAGTAGATTCTTGGTTCCTCCAGTTAAACTTTTCCCTTGACTTTTGAGCATTGAGAGACATTGAACAGAGAATCCAGTAAAGCCCATGTGGACATCCAAACTTACAGAACAGTGCGAGAAAATCAGTCTTGTTTCAGGCTATTAAACTTGTGGTAATTTGTTATGCTGCAATAGAGAACAAATAAACATTCCTTCCTTCCTTCCTCCTTTTTCCAATAATAAATGCTTATTCTTGGCAAAGTATTTCTGGGTACTGCTTCAGCCACTCTATAAAAAAATCAGGGCATTTAATTCCCAAACATTACTAAAATGTTTTAATATCTTCATTTAGACAAGGATGAGCATAGGGTTTATAAAGTTCAGAAACTCTCTGGACTCTAACTCAAAGACTTCTGCAGCAACATGCTCTCCCCATTTTACCTTCTTTCTTATAGAATTTGGATTTTTCTCTGCCCAGATGGATGAGGGGTGGGGGGGCAAAAGTTCCTGGGAATAGGAACAGTGAGGACATTACTCCAGAGACTTCCATGGAGATCCTGCTGAGTGACCTCCTTGTCCATGGCTGGGAATGTCATGTAAAGACTTTTGAAAAACCATATCATTGTTCTCCTTAGTTCCCCAGAACTGCATTTGGCAGAGTTGGTCAGAAAGTCTTGGATCTACATTGAGCATGTAAGAAGAGATTGCGATAACAATGATAACAACTGATATTTCCTAAATATTTATTTTGTTGCAGGAATTCTTACTCTTCCAATCAAACCCTCTCCCTTGCCCAGAGTGCTACAATACCAAGCCTTACTGGAACCTGAGGCAGAAGGAAAAATGCATATTCTGACTTTAATGGAAACAACAATATTTTCAAAATCTACTTCCTTGCTTATCTTATTTGAATTGTCAAGTTGATTATTTCTCTTCACCCAGTGACAGTTTTAAATAATTATTGATGAACCTAAGCTGAAGTAAAAGGATCATAAATTCTATTTTGATAAGAAGTAAATGGATCATAAATTTTATTTTAAGTATAAAATACTTAGGCTGAAAATAATGTCCATTTTAATTCATTTACATTTCATTTAAAAATATTTTCCTAACTACCTTAAATGTTGTGCAAAAAAAAATAATCACTAGTAAAATTCATAAAAACATGTTTAGGAGCATAAAGATAATATAATAGATCAATGGTTTTGATTTAAAATTTTGATATTTTCTCATCATGGATTTTTTTTGCATTAAATGATTTCTAAAAAGATTTTGCATTAATTATTATTTCACATTGTTTTCTGAGTTTCTGGAAACCTCCTTAAATTTTGTAGCTGAGTGCCTCATTTTGCTTTCCCTCAGTCCTGGACTTTGCTCAGAGCAAATACCCAGCATCTCTCAAGAGGCCTAGACTCTCAACTTTTCTGTTCATTGAAGAAAGCCCTGATACAAACTATACTTTATTCACCAGCCATGTATCAGCCATTTCAAAAGTCTCAAAGTGTCTCATTTGGTGGTGTGGGGGGGGTAACTTTAGTCTAAACTTGACTACTTTAGAAAAACACAGAACTTTATAAAGCTCTGGTTTGGAAAAAAAAAAGATCTTGCAAATATCATAGTTGTACAAATACAGCAGGAATTCTAACATTGGTCACTGATGCACTCACCCTAATATTGGGAGACATCTAGAAGATGACTGGGGACCAGTTTACATACAGAGCAAAGGAGTCTTCTGGGAAAGAGAGAAGGGAGGGGTGCAGTTTTTCACATTGAAAAAATGCTAACAACTTGGCCAACCGTGTTTTTATTGTTTTGATAATAATAGGAATAATAATAATACAAACACATTCCAAATCATAAAGCTCACTACTCTACTTTTTTACTTTTATTTCCTTTTATTGTATTACATTTATGTTTTTATTTTATTTTATTTTTTTAAAAAAGAAAGAGTAAAGAGAAGTTTTACTGTATAAATGATGTATCTATTCCAAGTGTAGGTCAAATAGTGTCCTCAACCCATTTGTGTCTGAACATAGCCTTCATAACAGTTCAAATGGGAAAACAATGGGATGGGGTGGGGATGGGAACTGAATCATCACACAGTGCTTTGTAGTATCTGCTTGCCAGACAGAAAAGATCCTGCAGAAACATAACAATCAGTGTCATGTTCGGGTTTCAAATGGCAATTTAATTTCAGGAAGACAAAACAAGCCTTCACACTGAATTAATGTTGATAATTCCAGTGTAATGGCTATTGTTGCTTTGTTGCTATCCAAGTTGCAAATATATTTTGTGCTACAGTGTGTAGAACTATGAAGACAAATAGTTAATATAGAGCTTTATGTTTCTACACATCGAAGTTACATCATAAAAGAAATAATTCATATCCACACTGGACCTACATGTGATTATTTTTCTTTATAAAGGCCATTATGTTATCCAGTTCTAAAAGCCTGGAATTCCTAGTTATCTGGAGAATCTTGGTAAAGCCAAAGCAAGCACTGCTTACTACCCTTCATAGAGCATCTTCTATCTTTGATGCAAAAGGTACTTGGAAGACTTGATCCTCCTTGACACCTTCACCCATAACTCCAGCCTTTGTTTAATAACAAAGCTGGTCTGAGCAGCCTCTGTAGTCTGTTCACAGAGTGTTACAGCAAAGTTGGAAATGCTCTTGCTTCCTTCTCACATCAAACGGCCTAATGAGATTGTTAGCAACATCGTGAGAACCTGTTATCGTTGTTACTTCTTTGCAAAAAGGTGTGCATGTGTGGGTGGGCACCATGTGTGTGGACAAGGTGCAGAATTGTCACTGCTTCTACACTTCCAAATTCTGGGAACTGTGAATTTGGCTGGGCAGGGTCTGGGCTTCCAGCCAGCTGCTAAGCTGTCCAGGTAGATGACACACTAATGAGGGGAATTGCAAACCAATTAGCACTTGGGCTGGATGGGCTGATGCGTCTTAGAGACTTCTTCATTGTGTGTTTCACAATCAGAACCAGCCCAAATGCACCCTCCTATTCCCTTCACCACCATCTTTGGGTTATCCAATCTATCCTGGAAAGGGGTGCTTTGGTCTAGGAATATTTTTAATTTTCCAAGGGAGCTTTCAATTCTAAAATCATGGCCTTCCTTTAGAAGGTGAGAGTTATCTCCTGAGGGATGATCATCTTGCTCTGGGGTAGGTGAACAAAGCCATATCTTCCACAGTGACGAGAAACCAATGCAAAGCGAGCTTACATTTTCTTAGTACTTAACACCCTCTGACAGGGAATGAAATGTTGTTGAAAAAGGGGTGAAGGGATCATGTCCTTGAATTCTTGTTACTAGCATCTATTATAGAAATGAATCTTGAACGTTAATCACTTCTGGGTGCCTGATTCTAGACATTTCCCTGTGAGAAGGGGTGTGCTTGTGTATGTGACACAGGGCCACAATCTCATACCCAGCATGTCAGGGATTCCATCCTAACTCAAGCCTGATCTCTCCCACACATAAGGAAAGGTAGTTTTAAAAGACCTTTTTGAGAACAGACTTCTCATGGAGCTCAGAACACGCCTTAGCTCCTGGTTGATGTGCAATTTGTTCTAGTTAGGTTTCCCTTGTTCCAGAAGAAAGAGACAAGTGAACATAATGTATATAACTCAGATGTCGATTCCCACACACCTTTGTATAAAGGGCCTCAGTAGTTCTATTCTTAACTAGCCCAGCAAATCCAGTGGTCATGTCCAATATCAAGGGTCAAGGAAATGGACTACATCCTTGAATTAGCATGATTGGGGCCCAGACTTTGGGGACACAGGAAACTCTTGGGATGAAATGACTCCAGCTGTGGTTTATTTCAGGTACCAGATCCAACTAATTGGATTGAAGTGACCCTGTGTACTACTGCATTGAGAAAGGTTGTGAGGCATCTTCCAAATCATCCATAAGAAAGGCAGAAAACTGTTTATCCAAATTGTCATGGAGGCAGGGAAATAATGGAAATAATAAATTGGAAATAAATAAATTGGAAATAATGATATAAGTGATCTTGCCTTGAGGGCAAGAGAAAATTAATATTCTAAAAGATTGACTTATGGGTGAGACTGAATTATGAGCTCTCAATCTTCCCTACATCTACAAACATACTCTGGTCTCAAGGATGCAGTCCATTTCCATGACCCTTGATTTTAGACATGACCACTGGATTTGCTTTAACCAATGGCATGTGAGTAAGTAGAAATGATAGTGGGCTGATTCAGAGATTAGGATTCAAGAGGCCTCACCTATTTCCATTTGCTCTATTGTGTCTCTGGCACCATCATGATTAAACAGGCCCTAGCTAGCCCATAGTCCTAGGAGGATGTTGAGAGGTAGGAGAGAGGCCAGCTGAACTCCAGCCACGACGACGTAAAAGTGGGAGCTTGGTGGTGGTTTGTTACACAACAATAGGTAACAGTCTAGTTCACAAAGGAATACCTTGTTTACACAATAAAAGTGTGATCCTGAATGCAGAAGATTGTCATTTTCCAGATGGAGCACCAGGAGTCGTATGTCTGAGTTCCAGGGCAAGTGGATTGCAAGCTAACACTGCCAATAAAATGGCAAGAGGTGTTTCATTAATAAATCATAATAAAGGCTCAGAACTTGCTAATGCCAGGCAAGGCAGGTTTTTAGCCCATGCTGCAGAATGTAGTTCTTATGGGGTTGGGCGTCAGGGTGTGGTGGTTTTAAAATATGTCTGTAAATTCTTGACACTTCAACCACCAAGAGGTGGAGTAGAGTTCCCTTCTCCTTGGTCATGTGGCAGCCTCAGGAGCTGGAAGTGACTTCTCTCTAACAACTATTGTATGGTGCATTGACTCCATGGCTTCCAAGGCTAGGTCATTAGAGGTGATATGGCCTTTTCTCTTGAACACAGGCTCCCACAGCCTTGGAGCCCGGACACCAGGCCATATACTGGTAGCCAAATAAGGTTTTCTTGTCCCACCCTCCGCTAAGACTCCAACCATGTGTCAACATCAATTGTCAGAGATGGGCTTGAATGAGTTTCCACGTGATTCCGCTCCGCCATCTTTGACATCACATGGAATGAGATGATCTTTCTACTGGGTCCTGCTCAAACTGTAGACTTGGGAGCAAAATAAACGTCATCATCATTGCTAGGCAACATGACCAACACGACTTGTGGGCTACTGTGTTACGCTGCCCCAGGAAACCAGAGCAAAGGTATTTTCTTTGGGGGGATACAATTTGTCTAGGAAAGAGATAGACCTGCACAGACTAGCAAATTCTATGACCAGACAAAAAAATCACTTTCCAAAGGCTTGATTGGCAGTGTCCCCCTGAGCAGATGTACTCATATGTTCACCGTGGCTTGAGGGCCCCAGCAATAGCAGAAAAAAATAAAATAAAATAAACATAAAGAATGCTGTGGAGTGATGGAGAAGTCCATGTTTGCAAGAATTCAAAGACCCCCAAACGCCCGAGGAAACAGGAAAGTAGGGCCTGTCTGTCTGTGCTCAGGGCTGGGGCAGAGCCTATGTGTGTGAGCTGCTTTGCCTCCCAGGACTGCCACGGCCAGGAAAGCCGACCGTGCACATTTGTAACCACACTGGTTCCCGAGCCTCACATACATCATCTGTTTCAGTGCTCACATTAACACCTGTGAGGTAAGTATTACGACTCCCAGCTCTCACAGCCCGTAAATGACAACTCTGCCAGGAAATAGGGTCCCTGCTTTTTTCCCCTGCCCCAGAAAAATGAAACCTTACTCTAAGTGAAGGGTTAGAGGAAGCTTCTCAAATGAAGCCGCGGTGGATTCTGAACCTCCTTCTAAACCTCTCTTGGTTTATCGGTTCTGTGAATTCCGAGTTCTGCTTAGTGAAATCTCATTAATTCCATCTCCCTGAATGCAGAATTGAAGGTAAGAACTATGTAGAGCTGTCTTTCCTTAATTGAGTGGCAACACTTGGTTTGGCCCATTGATCTGAAGGTTTTGTGTGAAGACCTTTCTTTGAAACGATCTCTAAGGTACATGTTGCTTTCTAGACCCAAATTATGCTGTGTCCATGTACAACTCTACCACGATATATCCCATTTATTCCTGCAGTTATAATGTGCTAATTAAAATAATGATAATAATGATTTTAAAAATCATCATCCTAGAAGGGCAGTCAGTAGTATAGAGCAAGCAGATCAGAGAGAGAGGGAAGGAGGGAAAAGGCAGGTGCTGGGGAATGGGATCGAACAAAGAATGCTCTGTGCATGTTCAAATACGTCATAATAAATGCCACTATTATGTGTAATGGTTATGCACCAATAAAAATGAGAAAATGATCTCTAAGGCAGACATGTTATCAATGAAGACCATGTTTTCCTAAGCCTCAGGTTTGCAGGTTTGCTGGTTTTACATGGGGATCTTCCCTACCCCCTTAAATAGCAGGCTGCCCACAGGTGCCTAAGGTTAACCCAGCTTGGTTCTAAGGCTCTTGGGAAGTGGGCACTAGTTCTAGATTTGAGGATACCGATTCCTCTTCACTGACCTTACTTACCTTAGAACCATGCTGAGAGCCAGGTTGATATCACGCTTGATTCTCTCAGATTTTTCCTCCAGTTTTCAGAAGTTCCCACACACCATATTCTTGTGGTATTAACCATAGGTGTAGGCCTCAACTATCTGTCAGGCATCGTGGGTCAATCAAAATAAGGACACCACTGACCCCAGTTCACCCTCCCCATTCTCTGGAGAGTTCCTCAAGATGGTCTCTAACTGTGATTGCTCACCAGATAATCACTGTCTTACAGATAAATATGGAGCTTCTGTGGAGATTGAATTTGCAGCCAGCAATGTGCACCTCCAGTTCATCTTCCCAATCCTTCCTTAGCGGAAATGGAGACATTGGAAACTGATAATACAACATGCTGAGGAGCCTGGAGGGAGGTCCTTTCCTGAGCCATTTGGAGTGAGAGTAGTAGGGCGGTTTGCCAACATATCTATCAACTTCTGAAATGCACATACACACTCTGCTCCAGCAATTAGAATTTCAGGAATTTATCTTAAATCTGAGTGTAACAACATATATACAAGGAGGTTTATTATAGCTTCGCTTGCAATGACAATCTATCAGACTCAACCTAAAGTCCCATCAAGGGGAACTGGTTGAATCATTTGTTTCAACACTATACAGGAAAAAAACCCAATCTCTAGAGAGAAGGAGGTAAACTTTAATAACTTCATAAGTAAAAACAATCAGGAGAACAAGTGCATGGGTATAACAAAGCCATGATTCTGAAGAAAAAGGCAAATGGCATACAATCAGCCTGGCAGTGAAAATTTCAGAAAGATAAAACCGAAGTCATTACAATGGTTACATCTAATAATCTGCCCTAGAAAGAAAATTTCACTTTCATGATACTTGTTCCTATAATTTGAAGTTTGAATTTATTTCTTTCTTTCAGTTTTTTGGAAACACATACATGCATCACTTTTTTTTAAAGTAAGAAATTAAAAGCTAAACACAGTATTGAAGAAGAAAAGTTCAGAGTTGCTGATGTGTCAAGTTTGAAAGCACAGTATTTTTCAAAACAAGACCACAGGAAGATCAAGCAATGCCTGCACTTGGGAAAGCAAATAGCCCACCATTTCAGGGAATATTTCTTGAAGGAAGTGGGTGGGTCTTATCTGAGGACTTGAGGATTGAGGGATTTTGCCACCAAATTGTTCTTTCTATCCTAAAGTGAATGTGGTTCCAGGGTTAACTGCATTTGATGCCTTATCAATTTTTCCTTTGATACAACAGAGATGATAACCGACAACACCATTTCTTTGTGTCAGCTGGGGATAGCCAATGTCAAACCGACCCATCATGGGGTGGCCTGCTGGCCAGCACTTACATTTTTACCAAGTTCTATCTGTCCTTCTTCTCTTTTTCCTCTTCCATTTCTTTTTCCTCCTTCTTCTCTGCCTTTTCCTTTACCTTCCTCCTCCTTCCTCTTCAAACTATCATTGCAATTTTAGTGCCCAGATTTTCGCTAAGAGAAAATTTAGGTATAGACAAAGAGGAGAATACAGCTGCCAAGATCCACACATCTCTCCTCTCTCCAACACCCCGTCTGCTGTGACCTCTGACTTACTCATCCCATCTAGTTGGAAAAACTCAGTTTTTTATAGAAGTCAGGGTAAAAATTGTCTTGAATAGTTGAGTGCTACTACCAAAACATATTCAGAAAATAGTTTTTATTGCCGTTTCATGCAATATTATTTCAAATTACATAGAACACATACAATTAAACTACTAATACTAACTGCTGAAAAATATGTCAATACAATCCATTGAGATAAAGACAGCAATTGTTAGATTTGCAAAGAGGTGATTGTTTTTAAAACAGAAGAAATACGAGGTAGGGATGACCACCTGATAGAGCCAGAATGCTTGGGCTTGGACCTTTGCACTTCTAATTATTGGCTGTGCGAATGTGGACCATTAACACTTTTCTGTGCTTCATCCCCCCATATGTAATGCAGGAATTATTCTAATGGTAGTGGTAGCTCACAGCTTTGTTGCATAATTAAATCAAGTACCTGAAAGGCTTAGACCAGGCCCAGTGCACAGTAAGCATTATGTAAACACGAGCTCTCGCCATTACCTTTAATCAGATGCTCTTCTTTGGGTTTAATGCTCTGTTTAAAGGTGAATATGCATGAAATATTGGAAATGTATTAAGATTCTTTGGAGTTCTATAATCTGTTTTGGCTTTGGAGGAATTGAATCACTTTTATGATATGGAAATCAATTATTGAGCTTCTACACATCTGAATTCTACATATATTTTCTCAGGAACACACTGAACAAGACATTAGAAGCCTTTCTGCCCAGGTATCTTAGCAGATTTTTAGACTTAATTTACATAAGTCCACAAAGCCCGCGAAGGCCACTGTATAGATAGGTTCAGACGCCAGAGGGCTCCCACCGCACCCCTGGCTAACCAATATCCTCCATTAGGAGACTCGGAGCTCTAACCCTGTAATTAGCTTTCCCTGTTCTAAAGCGTCATCTAAATGAACTCATTTAGTCTGTTGTCTCTGTCTGACTCCCTTGGCTCAGCAAGTCTGTGACATTTGTCTATGCTGCCATGTGTACGCGTATCCATGGAAAGATAAACCACAATTCTTTGACCTATTCTTTGGTGGAGCTTTGGGTGTCTTCCGGTTTGGGGCTTTGGGGATTAAACATTTTTGGACTTTTTTTTTGTGTTTGGGTGAACACGGCACCCCTCTCTCGAGGAGTCAAATCGCTGGGTAACATGCAGCACAGGCTTTTGTTTCAGTGAGCACATGCAGCCTCTCAGTTAAGTGGCCCCCTTCCTATCCCAGACCAGAGATGAGCTTTCCTTCTGCTCTGTGGCAGGGTGACCTGTTCTGTGGGTGAGTTCATGGAGCAAAGACCCTTCAGCCCCCCAAGGAAGCTGCAGAGGGAGGAGGACCAAAAAGGCACATCTGGGATGGCGATACTCAGACCCCAGGCTCCTGGCCTACAGTTTCTATGGAGGAAGATTTCCTCTGGCAGCCCCACCCCCTGCCCCCCTTCAGGGATGCCTTGGAGGCCTCAGGCCCTTTGGGTGCGCCTCTCCCTCCTGGCAAGGTCAGGTCCTACATTTCTGAGTTAGGCAGACAGAGTCATTTGAGAATTGATGACAAAGAACATATTCTTTAGGCAGAGACTTCCCTGATTATTGGAGCACACGTGGCTGCTAGATGGGCTTATCCCTCTTAGCTCCTTAGGAACAGGGGTGAGAAGAGTCCCCCACGCCTCTTAAACCCCGGGGTCTCTTTCTTGCCAGAGAAGGGGCCCCAAAAATGTTTGGTGAGTGAGAGGGAAGGGATTGCTCCCACTTTTAAGCATCTCCTCGGCATTGCCTGAGACCCACACAGGACACTGCTTCATGACCTTTGTCCTCTTTCCCCCCACTCAGTCCTCAGGCCTTTCTTCCCTCCACCTGCCTGTCCCTTGGCATTTGGGACTAGACTTGAGATAATAGTGGTGAAAGCACCAGCTCAGGGGCCAGGGCCAAAATGCCTACCTTTGAAACCTGTGTTGTCCTCTCTAGCTATGGGATCTTCATCACACAGCTTCTGTGCACCCGGGTTTTCTTGGCTGTACATCCATGTTCATAGTCTTCATTTTGTATTTCTAATTGGTGACATTGCAGGCCCTCTTTGAACACTTTGGATGGCTTTTGCAACCCTGACCTTTAAAAAGGAGGTACTAGCTGGGAGTAGATGTACATGCCTGTAATCCCAGCTACTCAGGAGGCTAAGGCAGGAGGATTGCAATTTAAGGCCAACCTCAACACTTAGCAAGGTCTGGTCTCAAAATGAAAAATACAATGGGTTGGGGATGTAGCCAGTGGTAGAACATCCTCTGGGTTCAATCCCTACCCCCCAAAAAAATGTGAAAGAAAGGAAGAAAGGAAGGAAGGAAGGAAGAAACCTATACTAATTCAAGGTACCCGTGAGCCACATCATGCCAGCACTGGTAAGTAGCACATAAGACAAACATACAAAACATACTTGTCCATTAGGTAGAGAAATTAGAATGCATTTCAATTTGTATTAATTTTATTACAAAAGAGATTAAACACATTTTCATGATCTTACTGTTTATTATTTCTCAGTTTGGGGTACATGTCTATGTAGATCCATTTTATAATTGGTCTATATTATTTCTCATAGAATTGAAGACATAGAACATTTGCAGTTTTTACATATGTGGCTGAAATCTTCTCCCCGAAATGCGTTTTTATCTCATAAGTTCAGCTGCTTATTTTAAGAGAGCTTAGATACTCATGCCTCAGTTTTGGTCATTACGTTTTCCAGCTTTTGTGACATGCTTAACTATATCTTTTTCATAGGTCAGGAGGAATATTGTTTTTATGTGTTCACTTTTTAAAGATTTAAGCCATATTAATTTATGTTGTTTAAGATGAAAGATAAGAAGCTAGCTTGTTTTTCTCTGCCTAGTCACTTGTTCTTTGAACAGGGATGCGTCTGGCTGCCGTGGGGACCCCCTCCTCTTCCTCCCTCCAGCCACTCTCTTCCCTTCACCTTGGGCTCTGCTTCAGGGGCTTTTGACCACAACTAGGACCTTCCCTGCTGGTTCTGTGTTTTATGCCATTGCTCACAATGCCCCCCCACCCCTGCTTGGAGGGACCTCCCTCCACTCTTCACCAGGTAAAGCAAATATTTTTAAGATCCAGGAAAGTGCCACCTCTACCTTGGACTATTTAATTCTCCAGAGTGTAACCTCCTCTTTGGGGTGCTCGCAGAGGTCCGTATTTCTATTAAGCCGGGGTTCAGCAATCAACAGTGGACTCAAGCTCTTCCCTGGAGTTGTCCTGACCCATTTTAGCTCTGCATCCACGGCTCGTTTGGCATCTGGCTGGTGCTAAAGTCCTTTCAGTGAAAAGTTGACTGGCCTCTCAACAAACCCATTTGGCTCTAGAGGTAGGTTATAGTGGGGACATTTCTTGGTTTTCTTCCCGGTCATCATTACTGACTTCTCCAGCAGTGTGCTAATTTCCAAGAGCAGCGTTCACCTTCCAGGATACCTCACTGTGCATTGGAGGTGAGATTGATGGGCAGCCCGGGGTCTCTGATTGGTTGAGGACAAACCAGTCTATTCTGCCCAGCCACAGAGAAGATTTCAGGGCTGGTCACTGAACACAACCAGCATCCTTGGCCTGAGGAGATGTTTTCTGGGAGTACAAGCAAAAGATGTCTTTAGTGAAAGAAGCCACGTCCCACCCTTACCCAACTCACACTGGGCATGAAGGAGGGAGGATATATACCTCAGACGCTATTTGCAATCTTCATCAGGTCCAGAGAAGAGCTTTAAAAGAAAAAAACTGTTGCCCTCAGTTAATAAAATGAGCCAAGAAACATCAAAGAGAAACCCAGCCATTATATATTTAAATCCTGGATCATAGGGCACCTAAAGGGGGTGTCCTTGGGCTGTTTAGTTACATGGATAAGCCACTCTTATCATTTATTTAAGCTAGTTTGAGTTGAGATGTCCTCCCTCCCTCCCTCCCTCCCTTTCTTCCTTTCTTCCTTCCTTTCTCTCTCCTTTTCTTCCTAAGATATAAGTCTTGCTGTGTTCCCCAAACTGGCCTACAACTCCTAAGCTCAAGCAATCCTTCACATCATCCTCCCCAGCAGCCTGTCTCATCACACCCTCTTTAGAGCTGAGGTTTTCCTTGGTTGTAACTATCACAGTTCCAATGCATTTGACGCTACTGGGTGGCTAAAATCACAATGAGGCCTCTAAGGGAGGTGGGCATGTTATAAACAAAGAATAGAACCCAGAAGCAAAAAAAAAAAAAAAAAAAAATCGTACATTAATGCCACAAAGGCTGAAGCCTCAGCAAACCATGAAAACATACCTAAATGGCTTTCCAGATGCCAGATCAATATTTGCAAAGTGGTGATTTCCCATGCATTTTATTGGTTACTTTGAAGTCTATAAAGTTCCTTGCCCAATTCCTAGCACAGAGTAGCCTTCCCAAAGCAATAATTTCCAGATCCCACTTTCACCCTGTCCTCTTCAGTCATAACAGTCAACAATTCAAGTCAGGGTAATGAAATAACCACTTAAAAGCAGGAGTTACTGTCATCCATGTGAGAGAATTCGTGAAGTTTAAGAAGGCGTCAGGTGAAAAAATATAAAAAGTTGAATCATGCCCCAGCAAAAGCCCAAAGTGAAATAAACCAAGGGATTATTTTCGGAGAAACAGGAGTAGTCATAGCCCTGGGAGATAAAACTTAGTGCCAGAGGAAGTATGTTTATATCTTGCCAGAATAGAATCTAGTATGGGGTAAACCAATACCAGGCACAGGGGAGATTGGTAGAAAGTCGGATATTGTACTTGGCCTTGTGGGCCTTATATTAACTTGGTGAAAGCCATCAGTAAAGACATGGTAATTTAACTGATAATGGGCTATGTGCTTAGCAATATTTTGGTCGGGTCATGGAGGGTCTCTCAGCATTGAGGTTTGTCCGTTGAGGTATAAAGTATAAGAAGGGTGGAGGCAGGTCTAGAGAGGAAGAACACAGCCACCCTGTCCAGGAAGCAAGATACCTTCTGCTCTGCAATGGAGGGAAGAGAAAGCAAAGTGCCACAGGCCTCCTGGGAGGGCAAACAAGGCAGTTTACAACTTCCAAGAGCCTGGGATGTGGTTGTGGTCAGAAGCCTGCTGAGGATCAAAGGTGGGCGCCCCCAAGGTGGGGGTGTGGCTGGGAATGACTAATGCCTTTCAACCTGGGCCAGCAGTGACCACAGGGAGGGCTGAGGCCTCTGACACTGGCATGACCCAGGCCTGTAAATGCTGACTTTCCTGCCCAGTGTGATTCCCACAGAGCCAGCTCTTTCATCAGGAGTGAGCATTATTAGTGACCAGATGCAGGAGGAAGAGGTTACATATTTAGGGAATAAAAATAAAGAAAGCAAGTGGTATAACAAGAGGGCTGGACACATCCTGGTGCCTGGGACCTGGGGTCAAGGGTGTGGTGTTTTCAGGTGGCATCAGGTCAACACATGGGGCACTGGAACCTCGTCTCCACTGTGTTCCTCTGTTCCTGAAGGGGAAGCAGCTGGGTTCTTGGGGCAGGCAGTTGGGGTGGGGACTGCTTCTTTGTGTGGGCCTTCCCTGCTTCTTCTACAAGGTGCAGATTCTGTTTGGGGGTCACCACTTCAGTCTGGGCATGATCGTACTCCTCAAAGAATCACCTATCTTTTCCATTTGACCAATATTTTTTCAAGTAGTGACCACATTCCAGGAACCGGAGCACACAGGTGGCTACTACATGGAGTGATCCTATGATGTATCATCTCATCTGGGACTTTTAAGGGTCATAAGAGGTAGAATGAATACGACACCCAATGGAACACGGAGACAATGAGCTGGGTAAACTGTGATGAATACCTGCCCACTCTGAAAGAAGCCTTCATTAACCTGACTTCTTAATGAGTGCTAAGAATGGGACAAGCTTGCTTTCTCCTTTCAAAGGTGCTTTGGTTTGGATCTACAAAGGTCCCCACAAAGAATTCCTGTGAGACAATGCAGGAATGATCAGAGGTGAGATGAGTAGATTATGAGAGTTGTAATTTTATCAATCTACTTAATGGATTCATAATTTGAAGGGCTAGTGGGTGATAACTATGGGCACATAGGGCACAGATGGAGGAGGTAGTTTATTGGGACTGTGGCCTTAGACTGTGCTGGGCCCTTCCTTCCTCTCTGCTTCCTGGTTGCCATGAGCTGAGCATCCTTCCTCTGCCACGCCCTTCCACCATGATGTTCTGCCTCACCTCAGGCTCACAGCAATGGAGTCAGCCAGTCATGGACGGAGACCTGTGAAACTGTGATTGCAAATGTTGTTCTTGTCAGGTATTTTGATCATGGTGACAAAAAGCTCACTGACACAAGAGGTGAGCAAGAGTTAGAACTGAAGAGTCAGAAACATCGGAGGGGCTCGGTATGGAAGCCATTCAGAACTCTGGTGAGAGAGTAGGCTCAGACTTAGAGAGTCCTTGATTCAAATCCCACCACAACTGTTTACCCTGAGAAGTTTTTTTCATTTTTCTGAGCGTCAGTTTTCTCATGCTAAACATGTTTCTAATAGATTTGTGTCACTTGTTCCTTTGATGCTCCAGCCTGGCATATATTTCTATTTAATAAGGAAAACACATGTGCATACACACACACACACACACACACACACACACACACGTACACACATGCCTCTTTAGATCATCTTCCCCCAGAGAAGATTATCCTGACCCATTTTTCAGCTAGGAAGCTGAGAGGAGAAAGTCAAGAGAGACCTCTAGTCATTGGCTTGAAAATACAGAGCTCAACTCAGTCTTTCCAGGGAATCACTCTGGATTTGTTCTCCAGGAAGTGACAGATGGGAGCAACTTAGTAATCTGAAAGCCTGGGGAAAGAACACACATTCTAAGATGTTCCTGGTGCTTGTTTGGAATTATGGAGAATTGCTCATTTCAGCGTTCAGTGGATTGTGCCCCACTGATGTGTTCTAGGAGGTTCTACAGAAGTCCTGAGATTAACTCAGAGACTGAGACCGGATCCCAAGGATTCACATCCCAATTCAGACCTTAGTCACAGTTCAGACTTTACATTTGCTTTTCAGCCTTTCCAAACCCATAAAACCAATCCCTGCCTGGTTTCCTATCTCTAATACTTAGCACAGTTCAACATACTTCCTCAGAATGGAACAAATGTGACAAGGAGGTCAGGCAGGGATTTCTGCAGGACACAGAGAGGGGGACAATAGATTTGCAGATGAGGAAGAGCTAAACAAAAAAGGCATGGATCTACAGGTCAGGCTTGGAGAAGGAGTTTGTGTGGAGGATTTAAGGAAGAGTGAAAAGGGAAGACATGTTGGACACATAAGAACAGTTTGAACACAGGTAGAGAGACAAGTTTGTTTGTTTGTTTTTCAGCAAGTGGACCAGTGTCTGTAGGTGTGTACCATCTGAGAATAGGCTGGGAGAAAGAAGTTGCCTCAATTTGTTCTCCTGCAGATTAGTTTAGTGTCTTTCTTGGTCACAGATTATGTATCAACTCTAAGTTGATCCCCAATGATTTTCTCTACCCACTTATGTTATCCTTGTGTAGTTCCATCTCCCACTGATTAGACCTGACCTGTGACACCAGTAGGATGCTGTGAGTTCCAAGGCTAGTTGTGAAACATAGCTCTACTTTCCTCTCTGGGCTCACTAGCTGTAGGGGAGTCAGCTGTGACTCCATGAGGAAGCCCAAGAACACTCTGGAGCTGCCCAGCAGTGAGGAACTGAGGTCTTCTGTGGACAACCAGCACTAACCTGCCAGGCAGGAGAGATACCTTGGGAGTGGATTTTCCAGACCAGTCAAGCCCTCACCCAAACACACACCTCCCTAAGAAACCAGTTGCTTCCTTATGAACCTGAAACCACCTAGCTGAGTTGCTCCTGGATTCCCGACTCATGGCCACTGTGTGAAAGTAATCCTTTATTTAGGACTTCAAACCAGAATAGTCCTATGTGTCTCTTTGCTTGGAGATCACACAGAATGGGATCCTCATCACAAACCATGTGGCCTCAATAAATAGACTTCCCAGTGTCATAGTAGAGGGAAGTGTGACATTAGGCCAGCTGGAAGCTAGCTGTTGGTCAATGTGGCTCTGTACCTTTGCTTTCCCTGCGTAGATACCACATTCTTTTCTGTGCTGCCCACTTCCTTTGTAAGGTTGAAAGTTTCCAATTTTCTGTAACTTGGGTTGGCTTAGGTCTTGTGGTGGCAATACTACCTGTAACCTCATATGACATTATGGATCCAGAGTCAATCTAAACCTTAGACCATATTTTGTGAGGCTTAATTCACATTTTTAAAAGTGAAGGTGATCGGCCTCACTGATGTGAGGTGCCACCCCATAAGATTTTCAAGAATGACTAAGAAGCAGATTCACCCAGCAAAAAGACGGCTGTGTTGGCCCACTTGTTTAGCATGGCCTGGGAGAGTCATTTCCCAAGCAAGGATTATGGATCTGGCAATCACTCCAAATATGCCACGTCTCATATATGTGGCTCTAACCAAAAGCTTCCCAGAAAACCTGCTGCAAGATAGAGATCACAGCTCTCTCCATTTTTATTAACTCTCTAGATGTAAAGCTCTCTCTTCTGAAAAAGTAGAGACGTGAAGCATCCCCCTCAGAATGACAAAACCTTTGGCAGTTAGGCATTAGGATTCATGGGATAAGCCTCCTGTTTCCACAAAAGCAATTTCAAACTCTCAAAAGCAATTATACATCATATTATATCATCAGAATAAAATAAATACAAATCTAGAATTAACATGAAGTTTTAAACAACCCCTGACGGCCTGTACATTGCATTAGGGAAGATTTTGGTAAACTCCCAGTCTGCCATGCTCCCCTCAACCTCCTGACAGCAGTGTCTTAGATTCAACACACATGGGGGCATATGTTGCATGAACCTCTTTGTATCCGTTGGAAGTAAGGAGGTTTGGAAACAAAGAACAAGAAAAACAGCAAGAATAGGAAAAATGGATGAAAGAGTAATGACTATAAAGGGGAAAAGGTTTAGAGAAAAGTATAGCTGGGAAGAACTCTATTTTTCCCTTACAACTCCTATAAAAGGGCGTGACTGGGGCTTTATTAGGAGTATTGTACAAAATGAGTCATGTGTCCAGGAAGGTGGGAGGAGAGCTCCCGGCGGTGGTATTGACCAATGGAGAGGACATTGGAAGGTCTGGAAAAGGTGTAGGTTAAATTTTGCCACCCCCGAAATTCATGTGTTGAAATCCTAATCCCCATAGCTCAGAATGTGATCATATTTGGAACTAGGATCATCGCAGATGTGGGGCATCCGCAAGCCGAGGAAGATGACCAGCAGACCAGCAGAGGCCATGGGAGGTGTGGAGGGTTCTCCCTCAGCCTTCAGAAGGGACTCAGTTGCCTGAAGAAAATGGGCTTTGGGACTCAGTTGTTTGAAGAAAACGAACTTTGGGGAACATGACGAGATGCCCCATATTGATGGAGGGTGTTTAACAGTGATTCAAAGTGTGGCTTTAACAAAAGACCAGGAGAATTAATTAGAAGACATACTTGGCAGCAATTTATCATGGAGATGGTGAAAAGAGAAGGATGGAGACATTGGAACTGCCTGAGGGCTACCCTGCCTTTCGTCTGGTGCACAAATAGTCAAGGCTTTTTGCCGAATCGATCACCAAGCATAGGCTAATTCAGTACAAATAAGCAAGTCTTGGGACCCCTGAATGATCCAGCACCACTCTCCACCATGCAGCTGGTTGCCGGGGTATTCTGGTTGCTCCCTGGAGTCCAGTTGAAGGAAGACCACTAAAGCAAGTTACTATCATTTCAAAGGTGACTCCTAGAAAGGAGGGCCCTTGTCCCTAGCCCTTGTTTTTTCCTTGCTTCGCTTACTTCTAGCCTACCTGGCTCATCAGGTGCAGCTCAGGAAACACAGGTAGCAAACTTTACTTTAAACTGATTTTATCTAGTTTGGAACTTACGTCAAGTGAAACATGGGCCGAGAAGTCAGGAATGGTAAACAGAAGGTGGAGAAATCATGACCAGCCTCTGGGACCCTGATCTTACCTCGTGCCTGCTGTCAGCCGATCTTTCTTAAACATATTTGCTTTTTCTACAAATCACCTTGTGGATTGTGGTGGGAGCCAGAGGGGGGCAGCCTTGTAGCAAAGTGCCCAGAGGCTGCATTAACTTTTTCCTCTGACAGCTTAGATGGCAGCTAATTTATACACTACCTCCTATTAGTTTGGGGGAAAAATATAGCTAACGATAAGGAAGAGAATGCATCTATGTCTTTAGCTTAAACATGCCTGCTTCAGTGGTGAGCAGTTGATCTCGAAGCTTGCTGTTTTCAGGCTATAAAAGCTGTTTATTTCACTCTATAAAAGAACATTTGAACTTATATAGCTATTTAAGTTTAAATGTTTAGGGGGAAAGAAAAATGCAAGGGAAATTAGCAAAGCAAGGCTGAAACCTGATCTCTCTGGCTGCAGGGTTTGCATAGAAACTTCCTTTTTTGGGAATCCCCCCTGCCTGCCCCCAACACACCCAGAGCAGCCCCAGCTCAGGAAATGTACTGAGCTGCCTGTGATTCCAACATGAGCAGTCATCTGGGCAAATCTTTCAGAGTCAATCACTTCTCCTGAGTCGGCGTGATTCACATTCACCAGGGACCCCCTTGGCTCTTAAGAAGCTGAGACTGCCCAGAGGAGATGACAGACTTTAACAAATCGGTGTTATTTTCTCCTAAAAACTGTGAGTTTATATGAGGGCTCTGGGTAGAAATGTGCTTCCCTCCCTGGGCATGGTGGAGCTGATGTTCTGTTGGCTCTGAGATTGACAGGTCCTAGGGTTTGGGCAGATGAGCTACTTTCTCATGGGGAGTGCTCAGGCCCCAGTAGTCAGCCACAGGGACTCCAGTCTTTGACATCTTCCTGGCAGAATTAGAGAGTTCCTCCCAGACAGGCTCACCACACAAATTTGCCCAGCTACAGCCCTGATTTATATACGCTATGCTTTAGACATAATTTTTGAACGGTACCCCTTTCAATCTCCAGAATGTCTTGGTTTAGATCATATGTTACATGGCCAATCTATTCCTAGAAGTCTGTTCCTGCATTTTAGGCTACATTTGTTCCCAACGTGAGGAAATATGGAAGTTTTGGGGATACAGAGAGGTTCGAGAGATGAGTTCTCTTGGGTTGAGTATCCACAATTACAATTGGACACCTGCAGAGGAATGGGGAAATAACTAAAGAGAAGCAACCAAAATAGGTGTTCCAGCAAGCCCTGAACGCTAGCAGCTGAATTCTACCAAGGACACTCTGACGAGAAATGCCCAAGAACTGTTTCACCTGCCGGAGAGCAAAGTGACATTCTGAGAAAGAGCTACAAGCAAAATGTTACAGACACCAGCGTGTGTGCTGAGGAAAATGAAAAAGACCCAGAATATACAAGCAAGCACTGATATTGTCTGCCGCAGGAGGGGAAGATAGAAGAGAGAAAGAAAGCACAGTGTTGGGAAGGACCCAAATGCTTCCTGATCTTTCTGAGTTGAATTGACAAGTACATTGGTCCAATAGGCTCATTAACATAAGGAGGAATTAGTTTAAGTCCCATTGTTTAATGTATGTCTTTTATGCCAAAGGATGCTCTCCGGGAGCACTGGGCAGCCTTGTTTTTGAATATAGTAAGAGAAGATTTGTTAAATGAGTCAATAAGTGAATGCTTTCCAGGACATAATTGCTCAGACTTTTCCATCTTCTTTAGGAGTTCGACCTGATCTCCAGCTGTGGACAAGGAGACATGAAGGAACTTTTCACAGTATCCCATCACTAAGGAATCCAAATCCAGGTCTGACTCACTCCTAGGCTCAGCTTCTGGGAGAGTCATTCTGTAGAAAAAGGCCCCCCCACTTCCACAGCCTTTTCCTACCTCAGCCAGTTGTAGGAAGGACCCCAAGTACTGCCTAACCCTGGTTCTTAACTGCTCCACGCTCCTTTGTTCTCTCTCCAGTTAACCTTCCTGTTTCAAGGTGTCAGACTCGATCCTACTCTAATTGTTTGAAGGTTTGGCATGGATTTTGGATTTTTATTTATTTAAATCCACAGGCAAGTGAAAAATCCCCTACATTTTTAGGGGTGAGTGCCTGCCTTTCCCTTGTATGATTCTGCTCAACAAGGAAGTGAAGAAATTCAGACTTTGTGACAGACATCAAGTCTTTTTCCTTCTTCATTCTTCAAAATCTGGGGTGGGATGGGGTAGCAGTGCTGAGAGACTCCAGTGTTGTGCTAGCAAATGTTCAAAAACCAGCTGTCTTGGGACAAATAATAAAACAAAAGTACTTTGATTTGCAGCATATCCCATTTCCATGGAGTAAATATTCCCACTCACTACAGACAATTTTAAACAATCACTGTTGAGTCACATGTAGGTGTGCACAATAGTATGACATTTTATAGTATTTCCACTGTGTGGACACAATCAGCACCAATATTAGTTCCTTATAGACCCTGATAAGCATCAATGATAGTTAATAATTAGTGAATTGTTAACTGGTAAATTTTAAACATTGCTATATATTTATCACATTTTTAGGCACAATTTCTTGAAATGAAAGTTTATTCATTCAATTTTTATGAATGGCTGTGTCTAACAACTAGCAATCAAGATTCCTGTAGGTTTAACTGTGCAACCGGATGCTAGCACATCATTTTGGAGACTTTTTCTCCAGCAACTCCTTTATTTGGTAGCCTCTACTCATATCTTTGTCCTAAGTGCAAAAGAGGGAGGTGGTCATGTGACCTTGGATGATGGGAGGTGGTTCATGATTCTGGCTGGACAACTAGAGTGAATCAACCGACTTCCTGTTGCTATTGAAGTCTGAGACCCTCAGGTGGGAGGTCCTCTGTTGTCTAACACCCTTGCCCCTGGTTAATTTTGTGGCTCAGTGTCTCTGGAAGCTGACTCCTGAGAATTGCGTTGCTCAGGGTCTTTTTGACCTCCTGCTTCCAAGTGAACTCAGCCAACGGGAGGCACCAGCGAGTGACATGAAGACAGAAGAAGAGAGAATTGGGAGTATGTATATACACAATTCCTTCTCCCTACCTCACTGCAGATCTGGCAGTACCTGTCTATGTCCATAGTACCCTGCCCTGGGCTTCCACTATAGCTACTTCCTGGGTGCTTCACCAACCCTCAGTCCATGCCTCAGTAAATAGTTCCTTCATTAAGTTTTTTCCAGCTAAAGCCTTTCGAGTATGCCTTTCAGTGAACTTAACACTCCACAGGATAAACCAAGTGCATTTATCTGGTTATCTGCCCAGCTGCACTGGTCTTAAGGAAACCTTGGAGTCTAATTATTCAAATAAGGGAACATGTTTCTCTTTGATGTTCTCATTATGCTTACCCATAACATCCCTATTATTATCTCCGCCCAGAAGAGGGGACAGAAATATATGTGTTTAAGAAATAGGGCTTTCTTAAAACTCACAAGAAGCTTTAGCCACCCAGGTGGGCACAACCTCAACTCACCTTGGCTGTCGGCTGAACCTGGCCCACACTTTAATAAGAATCAATTCTCAGCTTGAATGTCAGGCACAGCCTGTCCTCTGGGACTTGTAATGAAACCAGACACCTGCTGTGCCCCTTTTATAGCCTGTCTCTTGTCTGTCTGTCACAGCAGTTCTCTCTGAAGCCCATGTCCTTGTCTTGCTCTTATGCATCGCTTTCTCTGGCCTGACATCCTTCCTGGCCTGGTATTCCAACCCCATGCATGGATTCAGTCATCCGGACTTCTGGAAGCCCACGTTAGACTATTACAAATTGAGTGTGTATAATGCACCAGGCACACACTTGATTCATATTAGCACCATACTAAGCATTCATACACACGATCCCTTCTACCCTGGTAACAACCCGTGAGACTGGTGCCATCATTACCCCACCTCTCCAACTGTACCAGCCACTTAAGTAGATCATTTGTCTCTTTGTAGTCAGATACATTCTGTTCCCTGCTCTCCACATTCTACTGTATTTCAAGCTCCCTTGACTGCAAATTTCTGGCTAGATATGGACAATTGAAGAACTTGGCAAGATACAGAAAACAAGGACACACCAGGGGTGATTTTTCTGCTTCTCTCCATGGGGAGTGACATCTGTGGCTGCCATGGTACTTTTTCATGGCTCCACTTCTCACCAGACAGCTTGTCTCCCAATGGCCCCAGCAGGGTTGCCAGGGTTCCAACTTCCAAGGGCTCCTGGGCTCCTTCAGAAAGATTTCCTTCTTCTGTCCCTCCAGACCTAGGTGAGGTGTGGGTCACTTTCTATAGTTGCTGACCTCTGGGTTGCCTCAGGTCCTCTCTGCTCTTTCAGCTTTTCTTCTTTTTTTTGAAACTGGTTCTGCACATTAAGTTCCCTCTTTTGAAGTAACCCATATGCGATCTGCATTTCTGGCTGCACCCTGACGGACGGGCTCCCTGTTCTCTTAAACCCACACTTCTATTGGCTGGGTGTGTTTAACTGATAACTACTTGTTCTCTTTACAGTTTAAACCAGCATTAACAAGCTGTAACTTTGAAAACTAATAACAATTTGTTCCCTTTCCTTTGTCTATTGTCTGCCTTCTCAAGAGTGTGTAAGCTCTGTGAAGGCAGGAATTTGCATAGTTGATTCATTGTTGAATTTCCAGCCTTCTGGTAGAAGGGTGGCTTCATGAGCATCAATACGGAGTACATGAATGAAAATATTAATGCATCTTCCCTTTATATGGCAGGATTCTTGAACTTCCAGAGAATTAATTTTCAGATCTAACTACTAACCAGGGCCCAGCCACCCTGGTGCCAATTGCTTTTATCCATGGACTTCAGAATCACTGCGTCGATTCCCCATGGCAGCTGCTGCCCTGTTGCATCTAAAATCTCCCTCTCCCACTGCCCCATTCAGCAGCTCTCCTGTGGGTCTGCTGTCCCCATATTACTACTACATCCACCTTTTATATACCAGGCTGTTTGTCCTTCCAGCCACAGCTTCATAGTTTCCAATACCTCTCCCATTCCTTGGGCGGGTCAATTTTATTCCAACCCTGGTACTTGATCCTATAAAACCGAATCCCAATATTTCCTAACAATGTGCTTTCTAATGCTGGTGAAACTGAGGTATTTAGACACAGGCCTAAAGCAGGTGGCTCATCCAAAGAGCTATTTTTTTTTTCTTTTCAGAATTTCCCAAAAAGAGAGCCCTGGGTTCAACCCAGGGATCTGATTGTGGCTCAGCCAGGCTTGACCACCATGCTGTCTGCTGTCACAATGGCTGCAGCGAGGGACATTGCTGGGAACATGTGGAAATGAAAAAAACAAAGCAAGAGTTTTAGGTGAATGCCAGGAATGAGGCTGATTCTCCAATATTGGGCTCCTCTGGAGCAGAAGGGAGGGACTGCCTGTGCCCAGAATTGTTGACTGACCGTGTCCTGGAGACTGCTTCCTGTCCCCGTGCTCCCTCCTTGCCTCCTCAGCACTCTGTATGGCAGAGTTGCTGACAGTAACCAGGCAACTCGGGACTCTGGCCTGAGCTCCTGAGTAGGGTTGCCAGATAAAATACAGAAGACCCAGCAAAATTTGAATTTCAGATAAACAATCTATATGCATATATTTATACTGAAAAAGAATTTCTTCTTCATCTGAAATTCAAATTTCGCCGGACAACCTGTAGTTTTGATTGCTACATCTGGCAGCCCTATCCGCTACAGCTGTCTGATGCTAGGTAGCATGAAACACTCACCGAGGTTGTGTTCCTTTCTAAGAGGACATTTTGAACTTCTGCTTCCGTGAGCCGCTCACAGAGCCAGAGATGATGAAGAGGTCCCTCTTTAATAAACATGGTCTTCTGCAAGGATTGGCACTGATAGACTCGATTTTATATACATTTGTTTAGTACCCCATGGCTGCCTATGGTCTGGCCCCCCAGATTCACCCTAAAAATGAGGATGGAAAGGGCTCAGTGCTAGGGGATGAGTTTGGGGAGAAGCTCTGCCTATTTCAGAAAACCAACATCAATTCAGTGAAGCCAGCTCAATTATTTTCTTTGGTTTTGTTTATTAGACATTTAGTAACTTTATCTCCGGATATATATTACTCCACTTTACATCTCTCATAAATATGTATCAAACGTGGCCCCTTTTCACAAGTGACAGGCTTATTTTCTGTTCTTGGGGAAGCTCTCTATTTGTCATTTATTTATTCATTCAACAAATCTTTTTTTGAGAGTATGATGTGCCTCATGCTGTTCTAGGTGTTGGAGCTATTGAAGCAAAACCAAACAAAGTGAATCGCAGCCTAATGGAGTTTGTGCTATGGAGAAAATAACAAAAGAAGGAAGGTTTAGTGGGTGCCTCTGGGGAGCTAATAGGATTGCAGTTTTAAAATATCGATTAAGAAAGACCTCTTTGAGAAAGGTGACATTTAAGCAGCAATTTGAAGAACCTTTATTTAAGCTTTAGAATTATATAGCATGTTTGTTTAACCACTGGTCATTCATTTAAAAATATATACTCAACTAAAAGGCAGTACTTTATACCAAGCCTATCATTTATCAGTATATCAAATTTGTAGGAAGATATTGGATATTATGCACTTACTATAGATATCCACCCTTCAATCTCAAACCACCCAGCTCGGGAATATACAGAGCATCACCATCATTTCTGACTCATATTTGTTTCCATAGCACTTACAATGTAAGCTCTGGAGTAGGACTGGGTGATTTTGAATCCTTTCCCCACAACTTAATAATAATAATATGCGAAAAAAGGCACATTCTGTGCCTCTGTTGCCTAATATTGAGATAACAAAGTAAGTCTCCTCAGAGTATTGTTGTGAAGATTACATAAGACAATACATAGTTCCCATCACTAAAAAGTTCTTAATGGTGGACCAAGAAGGTGGTTCTCCAGAAAAAAAAAATTAATAAAATAAAAACCCCTGATATATATGGCACTTGCCAATTTCCGTGGTGTAAATATTCCCGTCTTGATCAATTTACCTACCTTGTCTCTGAAAGTGGAGCTGGGAAGAGAGGCACCCAGTCAGCTCTCACGAGCTGCTCCCGCGAGCTCAACACACCCCGTGGTGACCCGTGTCATGTCATGGGTCATGCTGTTTATTTCTAGTCTGTAAAAATAATTTCCAGTTATGTTTATTAAAGGTGGCATTCTCAGGTCTAGCCCTGTGAACACTGGGGTAGGAAATTTTGTCCTTGGTAGTTGTCTTGCACGTTAGAGAGTGTTTAACAGATTCCCTGACCTCTGTCTACCAGGCAGCAGAAAGTGTCCTCTTGCCCCAGCTGTGACGACCAAGGATGTCTCCAGACATTTCCAAAGGTGAGCTGGAAAAATATCGTTTTAGAGAACTTTGTTTAGACTCGTGTTTTTAAAAGAAGGTAAAAAAAAAAAAAAAAAAAACCTAATAGTGCCTAAATGACTGCAAATACACTGAAGAGAGAATTGACTTTTAGTAATTAATGGTCAGTCACACCAAGTACTGGGCTCACAGTGGATGAGCAGGTGGGCAGAGGCGTCACGGGTGGCAGGCAGCTGGGCAGACGGGGAGAGCACTCTGGGCGATCGTGTGATGCCCACACTTCAGCAGCTTCTTAAGATCAGACTGGCCTCAGCCTCCACTTTGGCTCTGCTCCTTCTGCGCTGAGTGACTAGTGACAAGTGACTTAACCTCTGGAGCCTCAGCGTCCTTATCAATGAAAAAACAAATGAAGACGGACTTGAAGAGATTGTGAAAATGATACTCAGATGGAGTAAATATTTATTAAAGAGGAAAGAAAAGGGTCCTTATTGAGCTTTGCGTTCCGGGGACTGGTGAGCCTTGGGCAGGGATGGATGGGAGGGGAAGCCAAGAGAGTGGGGTGGGCCCCGGGAACGCCAAATGATAAAGTGCCTGCTCTGTCACACATGGCCGCGGGTCACTGCTTGGAAATGTGAGAACAAAATGGGACCCCAAGCTAATGACTTTCAGGTGCGCTGGCCCAGCTGCCTGGCCACTGGGGAGTCCTGCTGAGGCCAAGGCCAATGCTCCAGGGCTGCCAAGGCAAACACCAGCCCACGGAGGACCAACCAGAGCCAGGGCCCTGGGCCTCCCAACAGACTGCAGGGCACCCTGTGGCTGCCTGTGCCCTCACCTGCCCAGCGTAGAATCAACAGGCCCTGCGCCCTCTGCCTCTCTCCCTGCCACCCACCTCCCCTGCTCCCAGAAGTCTCTGTTGCTCTGTTTCCTGTGCAGCCGGGGAGTGGCACCGTGTGGCTTCTTTCTCACTCCCCACTGGAACCCCTGGTGGTGGGACTGTGCCTCACTCTGCACTGTGGGCTCCTGGTCAGAGAGTCCCTCCCCCTTCCCTCCTGTCACCCCTGTTTCTTGCTCTGTTCTTTGCACCCTGCACCCTGCTTCACTTCAGCTCTCACCAGTGTCCCATGGTGATGAACCTGACCTGAGATGTATCCCATAGAAGCCCTGCTCGGCCCACACAACACCCTGAAGATCTGCAAAGCAGACCAGGGTGAAATGTGCATCCCAAGGATGCAGTGGAAGGTCCCCAGAGAAGTGGGTGTGCAGGTGAAAAGAGTCCACTCTATTCAGAAAAGCCTGTGGGTCCCACACAAATTGCACCTTGCAGGCACCTGACCCTGAACTTGCAGAAAGGTTGTTTGTGATTCCACAGGGAAGACAGTGGTGCAGACACCTTCACTCTGGGCTTTTACAGTCATGGGTCAGAATCTAGAAAACACTGCTTGTTTATTAGCCATGCAAACATTATTTAATTATTATCATTTAATTATCACATTATTATTTGTGTCTCAGTTTCCTCATCTATCAAATGCTTATGGTATGCCCTTTCACATGATTATTGGGGAGATTACTGATATTACGTGTACTTTCATTCACCAGTGTTTGTTAAGCATCAGTTTTGTTCTAGAAGCAGGGGTAGACCCTGAGGATACTGTTATGAATATAGCATAGTCCCTGATCTCCAGAGTCCCACATTCTAGGGAAAAGACAGATGAGAGACTATAATAAAACAGTACATTGTGTATGAATGATAAAAATAAAAGTAATACTGCCTGGAACATGCCATTCACAATCCTACCTCAGGACATTTGCAATTGCTAGTCCCTCTGTTTTAAACACTTCTCTCAGATCCCTGCAAAGCTCTCTACAAGTCTCTGCTCAAATGTCATTTCATCTTCCACATCTCCTCTGACCACCACATTTAAATCATACCCCCTCTCTCAGGCTCAGTTCCCCATATTCTTTGCTTTTGCCCTTGTCTTATTACCACCTGTTAATATGATTCTTCTTTACTTTCCCTTCCCTCTTGGAGTAGAAGTTCCCTGAGGTCTGTCTGAAGTGTAATTAAATGCTCCAATAAATATTCATTGATTAAGTAAACAAGTCACTCAATTAAAGAATAAAAAATCAGAGTGACCAGAGAACAAAAGACCTCATTCATCCAGGGAGAGTCATGGAGAAGGAGCCTCTCAAGAGAGAGCTGAGTTGGAGTCAGTTACTTGAGCAGTGCAAGGAAGGGCAGAGGGAAGAGTATGTGCAAAGTACAGGTAGAAAGCCGAGGTCTATCCCAGAAACATGGCTGGTATTGTTGAGGAACTAGGGCGCTGCAGATGGCTCAGAGGTACTGGCAGGCAATGCCTGTAAAGAGTAGACGGTAAAAATATCATTTGATCCCTCATAAGAAGACTGAACTTCACACATAAACTAGAATTGTTTTAATTAGAGCATTATGATTACACATAGTGTTTTGGTTCATTCCCTGCAAAAATTATACCTGCAGGAATTTGATTTCATACCCCACTCCTCCCTGTCTCCCCTCCTCCTGCCTCTGCTCTCCCTCCTCTATTCCACTGATCTTCCTTCCATGCCTTTATTTATTTATTTTGGTTGGTATTCTCTACATAAATGTAGAGAAATTCAAAGGTGAAATTCCCTGTGGTACATTTATATATGTATATAACAGGATTTTGTTAAATTCATTCCAGATTTTTTTTTCTTTTCCCTCCCTCCGTCTTGTTCTCCTACTTCTTCTCCACTGATCTTCCCTGTGTCTGTATGATATCCTACCTCCGCCCCCCGACCACTCCCTTTCCCCTTATTTTGCTCTAGTTTCCACATATGAGAGAAAATACTCAATTCTTTGCTGGGTCTGGCTTATTTCACTTAGCATGATTTTCTCCATTTCCATCCATGTACCTGAAAATGCCATCATTTCATTCTTTGTGGCTAAGAAAACTCCAGGTGTATAAATACCACAGTTTCTTGATCCATTCACCTATTGACAAGATCTGGTTTGATTCCATAATCTAACCAACACAATTATGGTGAAAGACCTTAACACTGAGAACTGTAGAACACTGAAGAAATAAATTGAAGAGGACTTGAGAAGACAGAAAGAACTCCCATAATCTTGGATAGGCAGAATTAATATTGTCAAAATGACCCGACCACCCAAAGCAATGTACACATTCCATGTTATCCCCTTCAAAATATCGATGATATTCCTCATAACACTGGAGAAAAAAAATATCCAAAAATTCATTTGGAAGAATAAGAGATCTAGAATGACCAAAGAAATTCTGAACAAGAAGGCAAGGCAGGAGTCATCCCAATATCTGATCTCAAACTATACTACAGAGCCATAGTACCCAAACCAGCATGGTGTCCGCATCAAAGCAGACATGAAGACCGATTGAATAGAATAGAAGACACAGAGACAAGCCCAAATATTCTGATAAGTGACCAAGGTGCCAAAATAAATGTTGGAGAAAAGATAGTCTTTCTAACAAATGGTGCTAGGAAAACTGGATATCCATAGGTAGAAGAATCTGATCTTTTTTTAAGTCACCCAGTTCCAGGCACACAAAAGATGCTCAGTATTTTCACAGCAGCAGCTCTCTCCATGTTGGCCTATGGGACATGATGGAAATCCCCAAGAGAACAGACTGGGCCACTGACTCCAGATGGCCCCAAGACGCTCAGAACCCAGTCCAGGGCATTATGGCAGGTGAGACCTGGGGTGATTGGTGTTGGAGTAAATCAACCCACAGGCTGTGGAGGAGGTCGGCCTGAGTGTACCACTCAAGAAAACATTTTCCCTTCTCGGAATCCAGCCATGACCAGCCTGCCCAGTCCAGCCATGGGTCCCATTTTTATTGGTGCATTATGATTTTATATAATAGTGGTAGTCATCAGCCGTATGTGTGTATACACATCATCTAATCTGACCAATCTTCATTTCAAATGTGATGTTCTTTAAGATGTCGATAAGTCAGGCCTTGTTGAACCAAACTCCTCCTTGCTCTGGCTACCACACATACCCAGAGGCCTGTTTAAGTGGGATTTGCGCAGGGTGAGCTCTCGTGTACTCTTTGTCCCCTACAGGTATTACTGCTTCGAAGAGGACCCAGGTTCCATAGAAGAGGCTCCTGGCAACTTCTCCCTGGTGCTGCAGATGTCCTTGGAGAAATGAGGAAGCTGAACGCTGATGCAGAGCTGGCTAGAGGGGCTGAGAAGGAGTTGTGCAGGGTCAGCGGTGTGGTTTCTTAGTCCTGTTCCCTCCCATGTCTCAGGTTTGGAAGGGATGGTGTTCTAAGAGAAATGAAAGAGTCATACTGTTTTGAAGTGTGTTTTATATTTTTAATGACAGTGCAAAAATGAATGCATAGAACTGGTGAGGTGTGGCAGTGTGTATGCTCTGAGGGGTGTGTGTGTGACCTTGACCTGTGGCATGTGAGTCCCATCAAAATTTACCATTCTTGAAGATGCTGGAGTCATGGGAAAGGAAGGGGTAAATATCAGAGAACAGAAACAGATGTTTGTATTTCTGTGCTTTCTTCCTAGTCTTTTATTATTATTTTTTCAGGAGAGAAATATGCACCAATAGGATGAATAGGTCTTGACAGATGGATGTTTCTAAAGGGGGGGATAGGTGCTAGCAGGACCCTATTAATCCTCTAGCTGGAAGGTAGGATGCTGCAGGTGAGGGAGGCAGATGCTACTTGAAAGAGGCCTATAAATGCCAGGTGAGGAGTTTTGGACATTATTCTGTGTGACAGTGGACTGTTTTGAAGGGGTTTTGTGCAAAAGAGTGGCATTGCTCAATTTGGGAAGATGCTGCCTGTGGTTATGTGAAGGCTGGATCAGGTGTTGACCATGCACAGCTCTTTCAGCACCTCCATCTATTCCCGCAGAAGTATTCAATTTCCTCTTTTTTTGTCCAAGGACATCTGCAGAACCATCGAGAAGTTGCCAGAAGCCTCTTCTGTGGGTCCTGGGTCCTCTTCAAAGCAGTGATACAAAGCCAACACAAGGACTCACCCTGTGTGAAAATCCACTTAAACAGGCTTCTGGGTACTGTATTCAGAGCAAGGTGGGACTGAAGTTGGGTTAAACAAGGCCTATTGAAAAGTTAGATAAGTCACATCCACCTCACATTTCAGGGGCTAAACATCCACAGAGACATTGGTCCATACCTTGGAGAGAGGATCACTTCTCTCTGGGAGATTCTGAAATGACTAACTAAGGGACCCAGGCTGAATGCAAGTGATGAAGACCTTGTCTGACTCAGCTGAGGAGAAATGGAGGGCTGCTGGTGTTTATGTCTCCACAGATATTCCCCTGGAGGCAACAGGACTCTGGTCACTTAGCCTCCATGGACCTGGCTCTCCCCCAGAAAGAAGTTTTGATGGCAGCTTGGTCTTGACAATGACTGTGACTATTGTGATCTGAATCCCAATAAAGCTGGGTTTTATTAAATCCCAACTGAGCAGCATCACTAAACTGACTGTTTAGGAAACTGAGGCATTATTTGTTTCCCCCAGAGAATCAAGAGGACAGCAATAAACTGTTGATTTCAGAAGTTTTTTTTTCTGTCTGGGAGGCATAATAAGCCTTGATCTGGAGTCAATAGTTTGCAAACCTGCGTCTCTGTTCCCATTGTCTCAGATTCTCCCAGTTTGGGGTGCCCTGAGACCTTTGGATTCATATAGGATATTGAAAAAAACTGAGAACCCTTAACAATACTGAGATGCCACGAAAGCAAGAGATCATCAAATATCAACCTTAGAGAAGAGTTGAAGCTATTTTCCTCTCGTTTACACCCAAAAGCTGAACATATCTCAGAATCCAACTGAACATGGCAAGGTTCACTGAAATGAGATGAGATTTCCAGGAGAAAAAGAGTAGAGCAGTATCTAATCACTGGGTAGCATCACTCACTTGGAAATCAGGAACAAGAAATATCCAACTATGGTGGATAAATCAGGACTTGAATTCAGTCCTTCTTACCTTCAATGAACACACACATGAACTGATTCCTAATCCCTCTTTTAGTTATGCACCGCTGGTATTTACTACATTAGACCACATTATAAGGAATCCTCCATGGATTCCTCCACTCCAAATCCAATCATGAGTCTGCAGGTTGTGTCTGACATTGGTTGATTTTAATATAATGTGAGGGCCTGGAAGTCTCCCTTATTCATTTTATTTATTTATTTTAATGGCCTAAATTCAACTCCACTAAGCAAATCAATTCAGAGCCGAGACTGAAATTTACAATACGCTCACTAATACTATGGTTCAACAGGGTGCATTAGGAGGCTAGTTAAACACCAAACGCTGTATAAATCTCAGCCTTATAGGTGTGCTGAAAACATAAATAGCTTCCAAAGAGCTACGATCAATACCAAGATATATGTGCAGGCTCCAAGTGTGCAAATAATTTAAATTTTAAATTAGCCCCCCCATTAGTCACCACCCCTCTTAATATCCTGGGCTCTGCAATTTCCATTAATGGCAACAAATTTCCAGGATTGGTTTTGAAATTTCTATTCAGATCAAAACTGAGACTGAGGGAGCATCAGGGTCTGTGTGGGGGCTGGAATGCAGAGACGGGAATGAGAAAGGTCTGAACAAGGGGGAGTCATGGGGAATGAGATGAAAGGTGGGACGCACACAGGGCATCCAGGAAGGTACAGAGAGATGGAAGGGGAAGAGAGGCAGGCAGCAAGTCGGTCCTGAGGAAGGCTTGAAGCAAATAGAAGGTGGCAGGTCACTGGAAAATAGTGATTTTCAAAATCCTGGTTTTCCCCAACCCGATTTAGTCTAGGAGGATGCTGGATTACAGATACCTGGGCGTGAAATTCCTTTACCAGGGTCATTCAAAAGTGAGAGGCCTCCATTCTACTTCATTTTCCTTTAGGTTTTTTTTTTTTTTTTTTTTTACCCGCATAGATCACCTCTCCTAGGAGACAGAAAGTGGGGCCACCCGCTCTTCTGCAAGGTGGTAATATCACCCGGGCGAGGAGTAATGTGACCTTTAAAAACTTGTATTTCCATAAGATGTGAGCAACAATGGAACCCAGCTCACCAGGTTAATGAAGAGATTCGAGACTGGAAGGATTTTATTCTGGTCCTTAACAGATTCTGCACTCTCCTTCCATTCAGCCAAAGGGGCCCTCTAGAGGAGCCAGACACATATTTAACCCTGGGAATTCAGATTATAACCATGATGAAGACCTCCCTTCATGGATCTTTCATTCTAGTGGAGAAGCAGATGATTCACACTAGACAGAAGAACACGGGGCAGGTACATCCAGGGAAAGGACTATGAGAAAGAGAGGTGGGGTAGGCAGGGAGGGAGGGGGGAAGGAGGGAGGAAGGGAGGGAGGGAGGGAGGGAGGGGGGAAGGAGGGAGGGAGGGAGGGAGGGAGGAAGGAAGGAAGGAAGGAAGGAAGGAAGGAAGGAAGGAAGGGGGGAAGGAAGGAAGGAAGGAAGGAAGGAAGGAAGGAAGGAAGGAAGGAAGGAAGGGGGGAAGGAAGGAAGGAAGGAAGGAAGGAAGGGGGGAAGGAAGGAAGGAAGGAAGGAAGCAAACAGGCCAATGATTTTGGGGAGAGGTCAACAAGAAGAGGAGATCATTCCAGAAACTGCTGGCTTCTGAGGCCACACTGCTCCCACCTCAAAAGCAATATCCCAGAAAAATCAACAACCCAAGGGAAGGCTAGGAATGGGGGAACTCCAAAGGCAGTGTTCTCTGGGAAGACAGCCTGGCCGACCTCCTTCTGTTCCTGCAGTCTGACCTGCCGACCTCCTTGGCACTCATGTGTCAGGTCGCGGCTGGCCCATCTTCCAAGTCTTGCTGAAATGGAAAGGGGCTTATCTGCTTTCTCAGCTTCTCCAAGACTGACGGGCAGCTGGCAGGATGAGAAGCACAGAAGCAGTCGGATGAGACCCACCAAGTTTGGTTGTTGCTCCAAGGAGCCACAGTCACTCAGATGTGTGCTACATAGCCATTTAGGAAGTCCTTCCACCCAGCCTCCTAGGTGTCTCTGGCCTTTGTCCGTCTTCCCCGCTGCTCCCCTGGTCAAGGTGAGGCTGTATCTCTAGAATGGGTCAATGCACTATCCTCTGAATGACCCACCTGCCAGCATTCTCCGTGGCAGATGCTCCTTGCATGCCCTCTTTCCATTCCAAATCTGAGCACGTGCTCCTCACCCACCCTCTGCTCCGACTTTTTAGATTCTCCAAGGACCTCAGAAGAAAGCACAACCAAACCCTTGTGACTTGTTTTGCGTCTGTCACCACTCTACCCCTAGGCCTTATGCAGTCTAGCCTGAATCCTCAGCTCCCTGGGAGGTTGGCCCCACCTACATTTCTGTGCCTTTACACATGCCCTCTCTGCAATATTTTCATGACCAGCATTCAGTTAGAAAGACACTTTTCCCTCAAGATTTCCACGACTATCCCAGGAAATCAGATTGCTGATTCCACTGTGGGCCTCGGACATTTTTCTTGCCAAATCAAATACTTGAGATGTCGGCCCCCTGCATGGCTGCATCCACTGCTGGAGGTTTTATGCCATTGTGCTCAGGGCAAATCAGGGAGCAGAGTATTGTAACAGGGTGAGTCATTTCTGCAGCAGAGAAAATCCCTACATGCATTAGCATAGATTAACAAATTCTTTCTTAATCCTTCCTCTGTGCAAAGTGTGTTGCCTACATTGACTCACTTGCAAGTCACATGTCACAAAAACACCACGAAGGAGATATTTTCAACTCCATTTTGCAGGTCCTAAACTGAGACTTACTTAGAAAGTTAACGGAATGGGCCAAGGTCTTAGTCCACTCCATCTAGTTCCAACACATGAACTGTTAGAGGTGCCCCTGTTTCATAGCGGGAACTGTCCACCTGTTGGTGTGTGAATAATGAGCTCTGAGCTTGGGTTTGCAATGAATTGAAGAATTATGTAGGAGAAGTGATTATAGCTAAGTCTGCAAATTGTCTGACTCTAGTAAGGTTTAAACTCATTTTTCTGGGATGCCAACTGTTTTAAGCATAAAATGAAGAGGGTTTGTGCAACCCAGCCTTGTACTTTGCTTATGATCCCAAAACATACTTGGCAACCTCACCATCCAAGCCAAATTCTTCCTTTATCCATGCAGAGTTTTTCAGACACAAAGAGGTCTTAATTAATCAGTAATCAACACAAAACTTTAACTTTGCCCTGCCCTTGATTTAGGAGCAGGTTCTGGGAGTCTTCTTAGAGGAGGTGTCATTGAAGTGGAAGTCTGAAGAAAGAGGAGGTGATGAAGATGGTGGGAAAGAGGCTGCAGACATAGGGAGCCAGAAAACTAGGCTGGCAGCTGCAGGGTTCATAAGGTCAGGATGGTGTAATGCCAGGGGCCATGCTCAGTGATCAGGGCCGTCACCATCTCTCTCTTCTCCATCTCTAACCATGTGAAGTCAGCTTCCTCCTATCACCATATACTTTTATTTCATTTTTTACTTGATTGGCCTTCCTTCTTATTTTATCTCTGGAGTTCATGGGAGTTGCAAAAATGCCATTGGAGAATTTCTTTGGCTCACATCAAGAGAGAAGCAAAACAATACGGGTATTAACTCTGAAGTCATCCTAGAAATAAGCCGGGTTTCTGGCTCAGGCTCACAGTGAACAGGAGGCCAGAAGGGCTTCTCTGGCTCCAGGGCCACCTCTTTTTTAACATCTTAATACGAGAACAAATGTTACTTGGAGTGAAAATGCCCATCGTTTTTCTTTGTAGGGTTCAAAAATCAGTCAAGGAAATCTCTTAGAAGGAGGTGACATGGATTTATACAATGTCAGCTGAGAAGAGGAGAAATAAGGAGGCCCATTTTCGGTAGAAGAAGCAGGTGAGGTCATTTTGCAGGTGCGCATGGACTGGTTTGTGCATCTGGGCAGGTGTGCAGGGTGCAGCAGGGCTGCAGTATAGAGAAAGCTGTGGTTGGGGTGACAAGATAGGAGACTGACAATGTGGGTCTTTGGAAGTCAAGTCTGAGAACTTTCATCCCACACCTTCTTCCCTTCTTTCTCTCTCTTTTCTTGTTGGTATTAACTGGACTTAACCCCCACTGCCTCCACTGGAGATTCCCCAGCTATGATCCCAATTCTCTCAACAGCACTGGGGGCACCATTACCCCATTTGCTAGATAAAGAGACTGAGACTCGGAGGGGTTCACTGAGAAGCGGTGGGAGCAGCATTTGGACTCACAACTTCAACACAGCTTCCCCCTTCCCCACACCACTCTGCCAAGCATCCATTATTTGGGCCCACGGTCACTTTGGCCTCTGTCTCTTTGAATCCCAACATTGGCGCCCAGCATACATGTCCATATTTACAGATGAATATACTGAGGTTCAGAGATGTGAATCAACTCCTCCAGTGTCACACTGCAAGAAGTAAGATCAGTGCATTCATTATTCAAACAGGGTCCCCTGTTCTTAATAACAACACTTCATTGCCTCCAACACTTAGTGGCCCTAGTTGTTCAATGAGGATCACCATTATTATTATTATTATTATTATTATTAATTAAATCCCTGCTGTGGAGAGAACACAGAAGTTCATGGGCCAAGAGGTGAGAGAGGCCCATGGAGAGCCCCCTCCCTCCGCCAGCCCCCTCCCAACTACTGCTCTCTGTGCACCCAGAACCTTCCAAGGCTCAGAGCTGTCAGCACAGATTCCACCAGGGAATGAGCAACACCCCGCACTTCCTCAGGCCCTTCTGAAATCCAGCCAAGGAGCAGGCGCTGAGCTAACACCCATACAGCTCCCGGAGCCTCTGGCCCTGGGCACGGTGCCCTCACTTGTGGAGATGGAAACAGCGAGGCCCGTTTGACTCAAAGACGCCTCATTGCTCCTGACACCTTGGACTTAAAACCCACCATCACTGTCATTTAGCATCTACCCTGCCAGGCGTGATGGAGGGAGAGGGGAGGGGAGGAAAAGGGAAAGGGACCCAGAGAGCCAGGAAGGAGACAGGGAAGGAGACTGGTGGAAAGTATCCAGGGTGCCCTTGTAGGAATCCTTTGGCGTGTGGGGGCTGAGGACCCAGCTGGGGGGCATGGAGGAGAGCCCCCAGCACAGCCCAGGGCCAGAGAATCAGCAGCTCACGGGCTTTGTGATGTCTGATCTCCCTTCTCCTCAACGGCTAGGTGAACTATAGTCACTAGCAGAGGAAACAGTGACTGGGGACACAGGGTTCCAATTGAGGAACAAGAGACTCCTCAGTGGGCATGTCATACTTCTGGGTGAGTCCCAAATCAGGAGGCAAAAATCACATCGAGATTAAAAATAATAATAATAATAATAATAAAAACAACCACACAAATCGTACCCTTTCAATTTTCCGTCAATCCCTCAGATTACACAAAGGGAAATTCATCCGATGAGCTCTAGCATCGCTAACCCCGAACCCTTTGCTAAGTTACCTTTTAGACAAATAGCCAACTCCCTGCTAGGCAGAGGGGCCTAGGTGAAACCTAATAAAACCTCCAACGTAATCTGCACTTGTCCTTTTCACAGTGAACTGGGTAGAGCAGGAAATGTGTGTTGTCTCTTAAGGAACAGCATCAAGTTTCTGTTTAAATCCTATACATGAAGTTTCTAAAAATGAAAGGAACTGACAGCCCCTTGCAGATAAGCCCGGAGGAGAGGCAGGCCTGGCTGGAGGTAGGGATCCCAGGCTTTGGAGGATAAGGTGGCAGCCTGGCTTGAGGGCTCTGGGAAGGTTCTGAAGGCAGGACAGCCGATCCTGGGGTCGCCTGGTGGAGACCTGGCTCCTGCAACCAGCGGGGCCCCTGAGCTGTGGCCTTTCTCAGAGCAAACATAAGTCTCTCTGCTCTTTGTCCTTAATGACCACAGCCGGGGAGGGGGGGGCGCTTTCACTCCCAAGGAGGCTGTTTGTATCCAGCCCGAGAGGAGAGGCCTAAATTGGCATTCCACATCGTAATAAAAAAATTCCCAGCAATTATTAAAAGATTCTTATCTCTTGCTCCCTACATGGATAATGAGTTCCTTCTCTGCTGGACTGAGACAGGCTGTCTCTGCTCTCACTTAATGAAACAGGACCAAGTTTGCAAATGAGCCTGCCCGGGTTCTCCCCTTAACCTCTGCTTGTCGAGTTGTACATCAAAACTTCTGGCTTCTGTCTTTCCTTATTAACAGCCCGTAATCTTAGCAGGGCCCTTGTCTTGGCACTTCCTCTTTGCCTGTGCAGATCTGGTTTTCACTGGACATCACAATTGGGGGTGGGCCTTTGTCTTTCTGGACTGAAGTTTTAAGGGACCCGGGTGCTCCACATTTCATAGAATGAGAAGACTAGAGAACAACAGGGGGAGGGGGTTACATGCCTATTTTAGCGGAAAGGTCCTACCGCTTTCTCCCTGAGCCCCGTGGTGCAGAAACGTGTTCAGTGATGGTTCTGATTGAAAGTCTGCACCTGTGGCAAGTTCCAGGGGGTCCTTTCTTCCCCCCCAGATGCAATCCACTCTTAGGGACAGAGTCAGGCCAGATGGGTCATCATGTGCTCTTCTAAGTCACCTCTCTTGAACTTCCAGGGACTTTCCTTTGTTTTGAACAAATTTCAATAAAAAACTTTTGAAATTGGAATCACTCCTTTAAATAGACGGCTTGACAGCTTTTCCCTCAAAGGCTCATGTCCCACCCCCACCCCTGGATAGCAAGGAAGGAGATGGAGCCTGTGCTAAAGGGGACAGTTTAGTGGAAAAAGTTGACACATCTGGCCTCTTGTGTGGGTAGGCTATTGTTTTCATAACTAATGGGTTATGCCTCTAGAAGATTCTGGGTCTCTCATCTGGTGAAGTGTGGCTGACACTGGAGTTCTTAAATGAATTTTACTTGAAATAAAACCAACCTCCATTCTCAGGAGGGCTTCTCTCGGGCACTTTCAGATTCCATTCTGATTTTCTGTTCCCGTGCTGGGTAGCAAAGAACCCCCCAACTTGGTGACTTGAGCAGCCATCTTACTGAGTCTCCCAGCTCTGTTTCGCTGTGCTGTTCTGTTGCTCATGGCCTGCACTGGTGTCTCAGGAGGTGCTCATCTGGCCCCTGGCCTGGTCTGCCATTCTGCCATGGCTTGATGCATATATCTGGCGGTGAGAGGATGGGTTCTCCTGGAAGGCTGTCACCTAGGTCCCTTTCCCTCTCTGTGTGTTCTCGGGGTCTCTCTAGCAGGTGCTTGATTTCATACATGATTGTTCAAGGTTCCAAGAAAATGTATTTACAGAATACATTTTCAGAAAACAGGAAGCAGAAGCTTCTGGTCTCGTACAGTCAGCCCCTACACCTGTGTCGCACCTGTAGCATCCTGAGGGTCACAGCCACCACAGGGCCTGCTGGGGTAAGGAGCACATGTTAGGAGTAAGAGCTGAGTTCCCCGTCTTGTGCCTGCTAATAAAAGTCACCAGTGACACAGAGAAGTGACAGAAGCGATGTTGGAAGTCACCTCCTGATAGAAGATTAATGTGTTAGGCATAGCCAGGGTCCCCAAATGAGCTCAGCCTGTCATTCCTTATAGGAACCTAAGTTTAAAAAGTGACAGTTATAGGAATATGATTTTCGGTATCTATAGAGGAGAAGGGAAGCCAAGGTCTCCCGGGAGATGGAGAGACTGTGGCTCAGCTTCATCTTTGCTGCTGCCAAAGTAATTGAAAGAAAGTCCTGGAATGGACACTGGTCTTTCTTGTTAGATGCCTTCATAGATCACCCCTTGCAACGAGGGAAGCAGAGTTGCCAAGAGTCGAGGATGGTACTCTCACTGAGTAGAGCCAAGCCAGAGCTGCTGCCTTCCTTGGCTGCACCTGGGGCTCCCAGGCAATCACAGCAGCCACCGCAGCCTCAGTCACATAGGGTGCAACTTCAGGCACTGGAGGTGGAGTGTTCATCTCCTGCATCTGTGAGCACTGCTGCACTCCAGGACTTGCCGTTTGGGTCTCGAGTGTCGTCTATAATCAGTGGCTCTTTCCTTCCTACTGAAGCAGGAGTTTCAATCCACCTTTTCATGCCTGTGCCTTGGTCCCCATTCCGTCACCTCTCCCTCTGGTCATAAGCACTTCTGGGCAATAAGCTTGAGATATAAGTTACACTAATTCTCCTTCCATCTTCCGCCAGCTTGATTCCTGGAACACCCACCCCACTAGATTGTTCTCTGTGGCACATGAGAGGGGAGGCTGTTTTTAGTTGTGCATAAAAGTGACCTGAGAAACTTGGGAAAAATCCAAATTCCCGGATCTCCTAATCTAGATCCTGATTCATGAAGCTGGGGCTGGGATGCAAGACTCTGTGTGTCCCTGCTTCTCCCTAGTGATTTGAGTGCGAGCTGGGTTTGGGAACCACTGGCCTGTGTCCTCCGAGATTCGAGATTCCTTTGATTAACTTCCAGCGATGCCAGGTCCTTGTTTCAAAGGGACAGGGCCAATTAGCCCTCACAGTCGGTAAGGCCAGCTTGGTTATTGAAAAGGTAAAGGCCTGGGGTGTGTTTTCTACAGCTAGGGACTGACCCATGACCTTATCCAGCTGCCTTTCAGATGCCACTGATCACCAGGACAACCAGAGAGGGTTAATGGCTCAGAGCAAATGTGTTTTCACTGCTGGTGTGGGTGGGGGAGGGGAAGACAACTCTGTAACGAAAACAGACCATACTGAATCCTTCACCTCTGAAAAGGATTGTCATCTCCCATTCTGAAAATATGTGATAGAACTTGATGCTGCTTTGTCACTTCAAATGAGGCTTAAGACCACTTGAAGTCCTAACCATGCGTCTCACCCTCATCCCTTTATTCCAAGGAGATATTTGTTGAAACCAGAATGAAAAAAAAATGCATCTGCATAAACATAATGGTTAAGACACAGGTTCTAGATTTAAAGGCCTGAAGTGGAATCCTGGCTCTAGTTTCGTTGATCAGTATGTTGTACAAGCAAGTTAAAGAACCTCTCTGTGTCTCAACCTCCTCGTTCTGCAAGCTTTTAGGATAAAATGAGAGGCAGTCATCACGGAGTACTTTGCACAGTGCTGGCCAGATTGTACTCATTCAAATATATATATATATATATATATATATATATATATATATATATATATATATATAGTGTTACTGTTGTGTTTATTTTATTTTGAGAAGAACAGTTAACATGTCATCTGCACTCTGGAGAGACTGTCAAGTGTGCAATACAGTATTGTTATCTATAGGCACAATTTTGCACAGCAGATCTCTGGGATTTATTTATCTTGCATATCTGAATCATATTTTTTGATCATCAACTCTCATTTCCCTCTTCCTGAGGCCCTTGGGAACTGATGTTCTACACTCTGCTTCTATGAGTTTGATATTTTGGATTCCTCAGACTAAGCGGAATCATGCTTATTTCACTTAACACGATGTCCTCAAGATTCATCCACGTTGCCTCACACGACAGGATTTCCTTCTTTTTCAGTGTTGAGTAATATCATATGGCATGCACAATCACGTGTTGCTTAATAACAGAGATGCCTTCTCAGGAACGTGTCCATACTCAATTTCTTCATCGTTGAACAGATCACGCTTAACCAGACCTACGTGGAACAGGTTAGTCGCTCCATGCAGCCTCTACCTGTAATCAAGAGTCATGGTAAACATATGATGTCTGCAGCTACTGGCGAGTGTGAAACAGTGAACTTGTTTTTAATAAGGAGGAATATATTCTAAAATAATGTTAAAAGGATAACATAGCAAATACCAGAATCAGTTATACAATTGTTTGTTATCAAATATTATGTTCTGTGCCTAATTATTTGAGCTGTACTTTTATATAATTAGCAACAAAATAGGCTTGTTTTCACCAGCATCACCACAAACACATGTGTAAAGTGCTGTGCTACAGACATTGTGACAACTATGGTGTCCCTAGGTGATAGGAAGTTTTCAGCTCCCTATTTAAACCCTACAGGACTGCCATCTTCCATGTGGTCCTTAATCGACTGAAACATTGGCATTTGGTGCGTAACTGTGAATACCACATTCCCCCCATTCATCTATCCATGGATGTATACGGATTTCCACATCTTGGCTATTGGGAATACCACTGCAGTGAGCATGAGAGGGCTAATATCTAATCAAGATCATGATTTTAATTCTTTATGTAAATATTCAGAAGTGGCATTGTTGGATTATACAAAAGTTGAATTTTTGAGGAACCTTCAAATTGTTTACCAGGGTGGCTCTTCTCCTTGGCCCTCCCACGGAGCACAAAGGTTCCAGTTTGTCCACCTCCTTGCCAACACTTGATCTCTTTTGTTCTCCTGATATGGCCCATCCTAACAGCTGTGAACTGGGATCTTATTGCAGTGTTGATTCGCATTTTTCTGATGATGAGTGCCCTCAAGCAACAGAATGGCAAAACAACCTGTGAAATCAGAGAACATATTTTCAAATCACACATTGGAGAAGGGGTTAATTCCCAAAATGTAAAAGGAAGTCCTAGAACTCAATACCACCAAAAATAAGAACTCCATCCTAAAATGTTATCATTTTTTATGAGTGATAAGTTCTTTCCCACACATGGCTCTCTTTCTGGTCCCTGACTCAGTGGGGCACCCTCATGTCCCAAACGGGGAAAAAGCATGGCGGGGCTACCTGTGATGCCTTCTTCCCTCCCTTCTCTCTTCTTTCCAGATCACAACCACTGTTCATGCTCTCTCTGACACAGCCCACTCTTCTTACCAGCCATAGAAAGGACAGTCCATCTCTGCCTTCACTACTTCTACCTGGGAGATGGATAGCTCCCCACAAGCCGATCATTGCCAGAAACTTCTCCTGTGATTATCCAACTTGGTCCAGAGAGACCCTTCTATGAGATGAATCTTAATCACTCATTCTGCTTCAAGGACATACTGATTTTCACTTCCCATGACACCAGTTGAAATCACTTGTTTAACATGTGTATCAATCCTCCCTTCTGGCCACCCCTATCCCTGTTCCTGTGTAGCATTTACCAGCGAGAATTCTACAACTACATGGAGGTCCTTCTGGGTTTCTTTCTGCACATCTTCCCCTTCTGGCTGAGACATCCATCACCTCTTTTCTCCAAGGTAATCCCCAAGTCATCCCTCAAGACCTACTCCCCAATGCCAGAGGTCCCTCTTTCTTGGATCCATCTTAGTGGACTCACTCTCCTCTTTGTTCCCACAGATTTTTTTCTCCTTCATCTAAGGATTTATTTCAAAGCTCTACTGTGAGTACTAGAAGGTCAGTTTAATGATGAAAAGACTAGGCTCCAAGGTCACATGGTCCTGGGTTTAATTCAAGTTCTAAACCTAGTTGTGCCTCAATTTACTCCTCTATGAAATGGGAATAATAAAGTACCGTTCTTTTACAGAAATAATTTGAGAATTAAACAAGGCAAGAAGAATATGTGGTACATATTAATTTAGTACAGTATTGATTAAACACTGGTTACTTTTTGCTTTCTTGATCTGTAGATGGGTCTTCCACATGAGCGAGTGAGTGAAGAGACCTTGATATTTCTGACAACTGCAGTCATAAGGCAGGGTGCACACAATCTCCTGCCACAGTAATGCGAATTTATGCATTTTATTTATGATCTATTTCTTTTTTAATATAGTTTTTCTGCTCATAATCTTTATATCTATGCAACTATCATTAGTATACCTGAGTGCTAATTCTTGCAAAAATATTGTTGCCTGTTTTTTTAAGATAAAGTACCTGTATTTGTCTATTTTTCCATTGCTATAGCAAAATATATAAGGTTGGATACTTTGTAAATAAAAGAGGTTTATTTCACTGATAGTTCTGGAAGTCCAAGATCATGTTCCTAGCTTCTGTTTGCCTCTGGTGAGGACTTCATGATCAATTGCAGACAGTGGCATGAGTGCATGCAGGTGAGATCACAAGGTGAGACAGGAAGCAGGAGGGTAAGGAGTTTCCAGTTTTACTCTTTTAAAACAATCTGCCATCATGCGAAATAATTTAGTACAGGAGACCAGCATTGGCCCTTCTGAGGATAGCTCCCCCAGAGACCTAAATTCCTCCCACAAGCCCCCAACTCTTAGAGATTCTACCACTTCTTGCATGGCCATCAGGGGACCAAACTTTCAACCCATGAACCTGTGTGGGACAAACCATAGCATGGTCTATGAAGTACTCTGTCATGTTTTATGTTCTCAAATATATCCCACTTTAAAGATGTAAATAAAAACCAGATTCTGTGTCACATGCCCATAATCCTAGCTATTTGGGAGACAAAGGCTAGAGGATCTTGGGTTCAAGCTTGGCATGGGAAATACAGTGAAACCTTGTTTCAGAAAAAAAAAAAAGTGAATACATAGTTTTTAAAGAGTTTTTAAATAATATTTCCCAGGATTATATTTTTGGAATTTTAATCATTCATGATTTCCATGTTCAGGATTGTGCCTTTCGGATTATGACCCAAACCCATCTTGTACATCTCTGCATCCTGAATTCCCAAAGCAAAACTAGAATTTAACAATTCCTTAATGAATACTAAAAAATGAGTGAATGGATTCCAATCCCCAAATTCACCCCTAAAAAAATGTATCATTCAATTATTCTACTGCCTGAGATGTGAGGCCATCTGAACACGAGGGCCTGCCTTTCTTTATCACTCCTACTCTTTATTCTTTATTTGCTCTCTCTTCACTTCTATGCCTCCCCTTTCTCCTTTTTTTTCCTTTCTCTTTTCCCTTCTTTCTTCCTTTTCTCCTTTAGATACTAGAATGATTATTAATTTACAATGGAAAACAAAAGCTGTTGTAGGAACAAAAACTACCTTCATTTTAGCAATGAGCCTCTTAGTACCAATTTTCAGTCTGTTAGGAACTAGACCATAAAAACTATTTTACTTATTTGATGAGGAACTAAAGCCCCTTATAATAGCTGCATAAGTAAAACTGGAAGTGACTTCTCCACCCTAGCCCCACCCAGTTCAATGCATGAGGAGATAGTGGTCCTTAAGTAAACATCTTAACCAAGACCTTATAAGAATGAGCACCATCCCCTCAGATGCTAGGGCTTCTAAAACCCAGAAATTATATGAGATAATAAATCCTTGTTGCTAAGATTAAATGGGTACACTTTAGGTCCTCTGTTATGGAGTAGTAGGAAACCAATACAGTCTGTGTCATCAATGTGCTCTCTCCTTGCAGACAAGAAGAAAATATTTGCAATTTATGAGTTGATCTAGAAATAAGTATCCACCATAAAAAGGAGGTCATAATGAATCAAGGGAATAATAGGAATTATACTTTAAAACAAAAATTTTTATTAATATTTTTATAGTCATAAATATTGATAGTTGGAATGCAAATAACATAAAGTAAAACTTTTACATATTAGAAATTAGAATTTAAACTTTCTCTCAGAATATGTCTGTGCATAAGCAAGCAGGCATATGATGTTATCATACTCTGCATCTGAGGTTCTCAAAATGTAGTCCTAAGACTACCAGCATGAGCATCACCTGAGAACTTGTTAGAAATGCCAGTATTTGAATCTTGCCCCAGATCTATAAAATCAGCATTTCTAAAGGTGGAGCCAGTGATCTGTATTTTGAAACATCTAGAGGATTCTGAGGTATAATCAAGTATGACTCTGCAACCTGCTTCCTCCACTTAGCGGATCTTAGATAACTTTTCATGTCATTGAATAGATACCTGATACCTTCCTTAAGCTGCCACCTAGGACTTTATCAGATGTACACATCTTATTTCATTAAACAATCATACATTAATTGTGTGTCTCCAAGTTTCTCTAGTATCATAAAGTTAAAATAAAAACCTTCTGCTAGGTTAATTATATATTTTTTATTTTACATTTTAATATTTTACTATACATGTGCTTTATAAAAATTTTAAAAATAAACTTTACAAAATTTTTTAAAAGAAAAAAGTTTCTAGAAGTGGTATTGTTGGGTCTAAGGGTAAGTTCATTTTAAATTTGGGCAAATTTGATAAATTGTCTTTAAAAATACTACAACAGTGCCTGCTGGTCTAATCTTTGAAATCTGATTTCATCTTGGACATTATTATTAATGTTTGAATGACACCTCAATGGAATAAAATCATTATTGTATAATACATTTCTTTATTTATGAGTAACATTAAATTTTTTTCATAGTTTCCTTATCTTTTTTTCCCCTACTATGAACATCCTCTTTCAGATAATTTCTCTCCAAAAATGGAGACTACAGAAAAGAGTTTATTCAGGCTGGTTTAGAGACTGGGACAGGATTTGAAGGAAACTTGCATTATTAGCATCCTGCCAGTTGTCATGAGTGTTTTCTTATGATTTGTGAGGAGTGATTGATCATAATCAAAAAATTAATCACCAATCAACCCTAGTAATTAAATCATCGTCATATTTGCATATATGTGATAATTTATGCAAGCTTTAGAGAAGGAAATTTAGATGGAAGCTATTGATTGTGGAAGCTATTCCAAGGTGTCAGTCACCAGGATGTTGATTTTTAATGCCATGTGGCTGGATCCCTAATGGATAATTCAGTGGATGAAACAGGACAGGCTGGGAGAGGGTTTTCTATCCCATTGGCTGCATTTTATCCTGGTATGTTGTTATGGTTTAGATGTAAGGTTTCTCCCGAAAGCTCATGTGTGAGACAATGCAGGAAAGTTCAGACGTAAAATTAGAGTACACAAGACGTATAACCTAATCGGTGGTGGATTAATCCACTGATATGGATTGACTAGACAGTAAGTGTAGACAGTAGGATGTGGCTGGTGGAAGTAGATAACTAAAAGTATTCCTTTAGGTTTTATATTGTGTCCTTGATAAGCAGAACGCTCTGCTTCCTGGTACCATGTTCTCGTTGCCTTATTCAAAGTTGCTTTTTTCCACCATACCCTTCTGCCATGATGTGCTTGCCTTTTCCCTCAGGCCCAGAGCCACGGAGTTAGCCAACCATGAATTGAACCTCTGAAACCATGAATCAAAATAAACTTTTCCTCCTTTACATTGTTCTTGTCAGGTCTTCTATTCACAGCAATGAAAAGCTAACTAAAACACCCATCATTTTACCAATGGGTTATTTTCATTTCAAGGACCAAAGTGAGAAAAATGTGGGATATTTCAGGGTGAATCTAAATCCACTGCTCAAATAGAGCTCATAATGTACCTGTTTAGAATGGATCTGAAAGATCTGTGTTATGTAGGACAGGGTACTGACATTTTTCTGTAAAGGGCCAAAAAGTAAATATGTTTGGCTTTAAAGCCATACAGTCTCTCTTGTAACTATTCAACTATGCCATCAGAGCTCAACAGCAGTTATATACAACACAAAATGAATGTGCATAGCAGTATTCCAATAAAACTTTATTTACGTAAACAATCAAAGGGTCAGATTTGACCCATCCCTGGATTACACAGTCTTACTGTTGGCTAATAAATGATTGAGAGTTTTGGGTTCGTATCTGCACTCAAAAATGGATTTCTTCCTGGCTCTTTTGTGTATTCTATTTCTTGTTCAACTTATTTTTCTCACCATCATGTGCTTTCTTTTTCTTTTCTTCTTATTTTTAATAGCTTAGGTAATGTAAAGATGGTATCTTAACATCTCTGTATCTCAGGTTCCAAATCTAGAGATGGTAATAATAGAACTATCTTCAAATTATTGGGAAAGGTAATTTAAATAAAGAATTCTAGAAAATGCTTTGATAGACCTGCACATATGTATAAGTATGAAATCACAAGATGGAAAAGAAACAAACACAAGAAATGATGATAATCCTGAAATGATCAAACACTGAAGCATCCCATACGTGCTGGGATGAGATAGATCCAGAATCCAATAAGACTGGTGTTCTTATAAAAAGAGGAAATTTGAAGACAGGCACACACAAAGGGAGAATACCACGTGTGGCCCTGAAGGCAAAGACCATGGAAACGCATTGACAAGCCACAAAACACCAAAGACTGTCAGCAAACCACTAGAAACTAGCCAGGAAGCAAGAAACAGATTCTTCATTACAGCTCGTGAAAGAAGACCAATCCTGTGAACAAACTGATCTTAGATTTCCACCTTCTAAAACTATATACGAAATAATCAATTTCTGTTATTTAAACCAGAGATTTTGTGGTCTTTGTTATGGCAGCCCCAGCAAATAAGTTTGTTTGTAATCATCTTCTTAAAAACAACAATAGTAATAACAACAGTAACAAACACTCTACATCAAACAATAATTATGCACCAACTATGTGTTAGGCCTCTTCATGTGTATTTTTTAGTTTTGTGCTCCTAAAATCTCCAATGAGATATGTATAGCTATTATACCCATTGCATAGGTAGGGAAACTGAGGTTTAAAGCTTACAAGAGTCTAAATGTTTTCAGTGTCACACAAAAGGAAAGAGGTGTAAGCAAGGACTGGAACCTGGCCATTTTTGTGTCAAATGCTGTGGCTTGGTTCACTTGGAGATTCTGAAGAACCCCAGGGAAAGTTCGCTGAAGTCACTCCAAGGAGTAGTCACTCCATCAGTCTCTGTACATGGGAAGGAATAAGGAATATGAAAAGTGTAGTGTTGGCAATGCAGTGGTTAAGTGGGGGGAGAAGTCCAAATGCACAGGTGGCTATTTGTGAGTGTTGCTGATTCAGATCTCGGGCTCCCGGTCTGAGTCATCTGTTTGTCTTCCAATGTTCTGTGCTTGAAAGCAATTGGGGTGCTTGCCCTGTATCAGCTTCCCTGAGTTTGGGCCTTTTCCTGTAATCACTGGAGTATTTTCCTGCACAACAATCTTGGTCATACATTCGACAGGTCCTTTGCTCATCAGGACCTTGAGGAAGCTACAACCCAAACCAGTTTTGCAGCTTGGGTCCATCATGCTGAGAACCCTCACATCAGGACAGGACTGAGTTCAGAGGTTAATTGGAATCAGAAGTTTGGAACCTTTTAAATCATTCATTTAATTCTGCGCCACTCCTCCCTTGTCCTCCCCAGTTTTGTCTTTACACCTGAGCAATGGTGGGTAAGAAAAGAGCCCTTTCTGCACACAGATGTTCACCTTTAACCCCTCTAAATCAACAGTGCCTATCCATCACTGTGGTCATCCAAGAAAATATAAATACCCATGCTCAGGGCTGCAAGAGCTGGGGCTTTGGAGAAGAGGGCTTGTAACATAAGTTTAGGTCCTCCAGAAGCCACAGTGGGATGCTAGAGATGGAGCATGGAGGAAGAAGGGTGATGGCTCCATTCCTAGTGTAGCCACAAGGAAAGGGTTGCAAGGCAGGCAGATGAATTTCCCCCTTGGCTCCATACTTAGCAGTCGGTGCCCTTGGGAAAGTTTTGTGCCTTCTCTTGTCCGCAGAAGTGGTAAATAGAGGCCTATGGCTATTGTGAAAATTAAATGAAATGTTGCCCTTAAAACACTTGGCATGGTCCTGGATGACACAGTACTGATGGAAGAAAGGCTAGCTCCTTGGGGGTAGAGTCTGTTGACCACTCAGGGCTGCTTTGCCCTTCTCCTTGCTCCTCTCTGTTGTGACAACAGGAAGACAATGGCTCCAGGTCCTGACTGATCCCTGATGTTAACGTCCCTGACTCCTAAGACAGCTTCCCAGATGCTGTCAGACCTCAGCATGAATTATTGGCTTGGAATTTACTCTCTACAAAAAGATGGGTCCCATGTGAGATGGATCTCAGCTTCCAGAATTCACTGTGGGGTCCTTTCCTGCTCATTTACTAGGTGGGCTCCCATGGGCCTGAGGGAACTAATATGTTTCACAGAATGTTTTGTAGATTGCATCTGGCCAGATGTTCCTCTGTGTGGGTTCCCTCAGCAATGTGGGAGGGAACGAACACCCTGGAGTACATGGAATTTCAGCCAAGAGGCCTGATGTTGCACCGCCTTGGTCTGGACCAACCTCCTCTTCCACTGCTATTAGGGAGTGAGAATGTACTCCATAGTGAAAGCTCAGAGGCAGTGGCCCCAAGGTCACTTTTGATATTTTCCCCTTTTCCATGAGGCTCAAGCTGAAGATTAATTTTATGGATGACACCATTTGCAGTGTCTGAGATATCTTTCAGGAAAGATAGGTTGTTGCAAAACAATGTAACAGGTATTTCCCAAAGTTACTATGGAAGGGATAATAGGCAATGGCCAGGAACCAAATACCTCATTTGCCAGGGTTCATCCCATCCAGCATCCCATCCTGGCCTGTGTCGAAACCAACCCAACATTCTTCCCTTCCACTCAATTGGAATGTGAAATAGATGAACATCTTAATTCTGGCTCACATTCAAAGGCATCTCCCCACAGGGGTTCAGGCAGATATATGGTCTTCATGGGGAACCTGTGGGAGGTATTCTCATGGTAGCTATTGAAAGCTACCATCCATGTTGCAGCTACTTAACCAAATAGGGCCAACAGAGACAAAGAAAAAGTAAAGAGAAAGATGTATGGTCTGACTTAGAAAATACTAGAGTTCTTATGCTCTTCCCCTTTGATTGAAGACTGAGTTTTTAACTCCGGTCCATATTTATGGGTGCTGACCAGGTGTTAGCCATGAAAGAAGGTGATGGTGAAGCCAATCTGCCAGGTCCTGCTTCCAGGAAACAGTGCTTCATCACAGACAGGAGGTTTGAGTGTCATGGTCTCCCCGATCATACCAGTCTAGAGACAGTTGATTTTAGAATGAGCAAAAGAATAAAGAGACAGGAGAACAGCATGGTGTACCTTAACTGGAGGAATGGAGAAAGTAAAATGGCTTCTGGAACTGGGGCACGTAGTATATGTCATCTGCTGTGTTAAATTCTCTACAGGATTTGTCCTATTTTACCCTCACACAGCTGATTGAGTGACAGCCTGTTATTACAGACAAGAAAAATGAATGCACAGAGAGAAAAAAATGACTTGTCCCATGTCACACAACCAGGAAGTGGTGAGACCAGTTCTTGAGTTCAGGTATTCCACAGCCTGAATTCCAACCTCCAGGTCACTCTGACTCCTGGGACTTTATTAGTCTTCCGATTCTCTCCTCTTTAGGGAACACCCTTACCAAAGTTAGCTGGGTTAAGTCTGCTCCGTGCAGCTGTTGTACCAACACATTTTTTTTTTCAGCTTTGCTCTGGCTGTACTTTCCCTTTGGGACCTTCCCCATTCCAGGATGTGCCCTTGGCTGCCATTTTGCTCAGAAAAGTATGACACATGGGAAATAATTGCTCTGAAAAAAAAAGTCAGAATAATTTTATTATAATCCAAAATGAGAATTCAAGTATTACTGATATGACTGGTGGTAGTAGTAGAACTAATAATAGTGGTTATTTAGCTAGTAATTTTAAAAGAATGACAGTTGTCAAAACAAATAAGGCCTGTTATTAAACAATACATGTTTATTGAACACTTATTACATACCATTTACTATCCTGGGCCCTTTGTATGTAGCAAATCACTCAATACCTACCACAATTCCCAAGGGCTGGACAAGGTGAGGTGTATGAAGCCCACTGGTTTGAAAAATAAAACTTACTGAGAAAGTGGTAGAAAGTGAGGGCCTCCTTCAATCTGACACCTAGGTTCCACTTGCTTCACCCTAGTCCTGGTCCTGTCCTGTGGAGGCTGTGGGGACTCTGATATTACAATCATATGAACCTTTTACAAAAAAGTAATCTGGGACTTAAAATGTGTTGACGTGTTTTCAGAGACACACAGATGGCATGTGACAGAATCAGAATTCTAAGCCAGGTCTCTCTAGGTTCTTCACATTATGTTCTTCAACCAATTGTTTCTCAATATCATTGGAAAAGAAGAGAGTTTTCTTGGAATGTTGGTTTTGTATGGAAGAGAGTCTAAAAAAATGTGAGAAAAAGACAAGAGGGAGAGAGAAAGAAAGAGAAGGAAGGGAGGGAGGGAAGGAGGGAGGGAGGACCAAACCTGGATCAGGAGCTGATGTGAATATTTATATGATTAATCTCACCCAACATGGTCCCTCTCTGGGTATTAGGTGGAGCATTTTTTGGTTCACATGACAGAAACTCAATGTACCTCACTACAGATAAAGTCAAATGTACTTTTAAAATATAGGATTGTAGCACATGTTAAAAGAAGAGCTAAAAAAAAACTATTTGTAAGGAACAGATATAGCTGAACCAATATTTATTTAAAATAGGAAATTAAATTATCTCTCTTCATCATATCATCATCACCATCATCATCACCATCATCACCATCTTTTCCACTAGTCTCATGGGAGTTCTGCTTAAATGGAACTTCAGACAACCTCAGTTGAAATCTTACATTGGAATTTTCATAGGAGATACAGAGAGGGGGTCACATCACCTATGTGGAAATATTGTAAGAAAGAATATGACAAGAAAAGGATTTCTAGGAATGGAAAATTAACATCTTGTTATGAATAAACAAACAACTACCATGAAAACCATGATATGACAGGATGGGTGAGACTTTGACCAGTGGAAATATAAGACCAGAACTTTCAGAGGAAGGGAATACCAATAACTAGTTCGTGGGACAAGATTTCAGAACATCATGAGCAAAATGACAAGCCGCTTTGTTTTTCTGGATTATATCATATCAAGAGGGATTTTAGAAAAAGGAAGTGAAAATTTTGTCATTGAGGGCTTTGAATATGTGGATGTGAGATTGTGTGTATTTAATGGTGTATTCACATGTTCATTCATTTGTTCACTCACTTATTCATCAATAGGTATTTACTGGACACCTACTAGCTACTGACTATATGTCTAGGTGCAAAGATCATCAAAGAACTTGAAGTTTAGAGCCATCATTAATATGCATAGAAGCTCTTGATAAGTGAGGCCATCTCTCACCATTCATGTGATACTATAGTTCTTATTTGGGAGCTTTATAGATTAGTGCCATGATGATAGGTGGAAATTCCTCACTTGCTTCTATCTTTCAATGAAGATCATGTTGTGTGAAGAAATCAAGGAAACACTCAAGATTTTTGAACAGGAGTATATGTGTGTGTGTGTGTGTGTGTGTGTGTGTGTGTGTGTGTGTGTTACTGGGGATTGAACCCAGGGCCTGGTGCATGCAAGGCAAGCACTCTACCAACTGAGCTATATCCCTAGCCAGGAACAGGGGACTCTTATGATCAGAGTTTTCCTTTAGTAAATTAATACTTGTGGCTCTAGCAAGGAGGATTTAAATTGCTGAATTCTGAAGCAGAAGAGACAGGTGTGTGTGTGTGTGTGTGTGTGTGTGTGTGTGTGTGTGTGTGTGTTTTACAAGATAATTTGAATTTTAGGTAGGAAGAAGTAATGACTTGACAGATATAAAAATAGATTTAGGAATGAAGAAAAGGAAACATGGAAGGGCATATTTGAGGGCTTGATGATCCCTTGTGCATGTTAGACACTAAGGGAGATTAGTGGATGTGGTCCACTGAAGATCCATGGAGTGGAATGGAGAGGAATGGAAGGACTCGGAACAGAGCAGAACCATAAGATGGAATGAGCCAGGATCCCTGAATGACTGCATGGAGCAGAGACCCTCCACACAAATCCACACTGTTCTCTAGAGTAACCAAGAAGTAAACCACTATCATATAAAACCATTGAGATTTTGGAATTGTTTGATGCATCAGATAGCCTATGCTAACTATGAGACATACTTTGAAATTTAAGGAAAGATTTTCTTCTTAGAATAAGGAAGCCTTGACTCTTTTTAGAGGCCGAGGGGATTGTGCCATGGAAGATAAATTGAAAAAGCAAATGAGAGAGTGGATAATCGTTAGAGCAAGTTCCCTGTGGCACAGGAGGAAGTGACCCAGAACAGGATCTTCTGCTCCCCTGTGCTTTATTGTCAAGAATGAGAAGAATACTGGTCATTTTTGTTTTAGAGGTTTTACCACTAATTATTAACTAGAGAGAAATGATGAAAAAAGAACAAGGATAAAAAAGCATATGGGATTCAAGAATTTTTTTCAAGTTATTACACACACGGTGTATTACAGACAAAAAAAATAATGGTAAGGCAAACATGAATTTAAATCCTGGCTTTGCCATCTCTTAACTGTAAAAATGAGAACAACTAATTCCGAGATTATTTATTCAGCTCCACTGGAAGATGGTTAAACTGGTTAACACTTCACATGAGGAATTTTTTTTTTTTTTTTTTTTTTTTGCTAAGACAAAGTGAGTTATCAAGTAAATTGCACAAGAAGTATTGGGAATATTTTGAAAAGCATAATAACTAAGCTTCATGGACCCCCCAGGCTGTTTTGGGTATTAGTCTAAGCCAAAAATGAACATTAGATCATCATTTTTCTTAAGAGCTCAATGAGGATACTTGTTATGATTTAGATATGAGGGATCCCCCAAAAACTCATGTGTGAGACAGTGCGTGAGGGTTCAGAAGTGGAATGATTGGGTTATGAGAATCTTAATCAGTGCATTGAGTCTCTGATAGGGATTAGCGGGGCGGTGATTGTAGGCAGGTGGATGTGGCTGAAAGACGTGGGTCAAGGGGTGCCATTGGGATATATATTTTGTCCTGGTGAGGAGACTTCCTGGTGCCATGTCCCTAGCTGCTCTCCTCCGCTGCACACTTCTGCTCTGATGTTCTGCCTCACCTCAGCCCTGAGGAATGGAGTTGACCAGACAATGGACTGAGACCCCTGAAATTGTGGGCCTCAATATAAACATTTGCTCCTCTAAAATTGTTCTTTTCGGGTCTTTTGGTTACACAGTACTCTCTCATGACTCCCATTTCATAGATACGGAATCATTAGGTTACAGTGCATTTCTATGAGTAGAGAGATTATAGATATATATTTTGGATATTTTCATATTTTATATGAAGAGCACATTTTAATTTCATAATTTTTTTAAATTTTAAAAGTAATGAAAATGCATTTTTATTTTCTCTGGTGGTTCCTGAAGGTGGCATTTGTCAAACCCCAGTGTTAGTAACCTCTTGCAAAGGTCCTGAAGCTCTTCTCCGGGGTATCTTTTTGGCACACGGGTCTATATGGAGAATTAACAAAACCAGAGCAATGAGGCTTTCTGAGACGCTCTTTAGAACACACCAGAATTGTCTCCCTTGGGGGGAAGGAATTTGTGGTATTTGTTTGCCAGCTTCTTTCCCTGATGGTTAGGGAGTTTCTGTTGGTAGTTTCTGGCTGTGCAGGGCAGCAGAGCAAAGCCCTCCAGTGGCCTGAGGGCATCCTGTGACCCAGAAGTACAGTACCCTTTGGTGTGGATGGAGATTGTTGGCAGGCGTCCATCGGGGCCTGCTGAGGGTCAAGGCAGACATGAACAGCATTGGCTACAGTTGTTTAATAGATAGTAAGATGGTCTATTTAAGGAGTTTGCAGAAAGTAAATACTCAGTAAACACTACCATGATTGGAATGATAGCGTTAGCATGACTATAACTAGTGTAGAACTTGTATTAACAGCCAAGTCTTATGAACCCTGGTCTCAGATTATTTTAGTTAATAAGAGAATCTTCAAGTTTCTCTTTCACTGCTATCCTTCCCCTTCCAGGCCTGGTAGTTGCTTGCGCTATCCCTTAATTTTTCATTGTCTGGGTGGCAATAATTAAATGACAATGGATTTTGCAGATGAAATTTCCCATCTCTGAAATCCCGTGCTTAGGAAAACCCACAAACTAACATTAGCCTCTGTTGTTTTATTTCTTTAAGCCATGCCACTTATGGCTCTGGGGTCAGGAGATAGACATCTTGTTTTTATGAAGGTTCCCAAGGGGTGAACTATAGTCAAACCATGTTACCCTGGAAGACTTTAAGCCATTTTAGTTGCTCAATGGAGAACATATCCCAGGATGCAGGCGGGTTTCCAAGACAACTGGGGGTTTGATGGTTCATTGAAGGATAGCCAAGGCAGCTGCATGTTGGTGCTTTGGAAATCTCAAAGTATTCTGCAAGAACTTTTAGTTCAGGAAATCCAAAACATATTTGCTACAAACATTTTTCTCCTCATTTTTTAATCACGTTTATATTACAAGGGAAATGTATCCCATCTGTTTTTTTCACTCATTTATACTTATATTATTCAAACAAATAATTTCAAATTTATTTAATGTTCCACCATTAAAAAAAAAAAGAGTTTCTATAGTGGAAGAGGAGCTCTGGTAAAAAGCAAGTTCTTCTGCTCCTCATGCTGTTAGTGACTGAGGGTCACTGAAGTGGCCTCAGAGTTGACACAGTGAATTGGCCATGTCATGGATTCCTTTGAGGAAGGGTTCCAGCTCTCTCAGTGGCAGATACAATGGGCAACAAAGGGCTCATCTAATTCTATTAATCACAGAAACTTGGCAAAGAGAAGAGCGTGGTCAAAAGAGGTTAAAGGACCTCAGATATCAACAAGTCGAACCTTGCTTTATTTGACAGCGAGGAAACTGAGCCCCAGAGGGGAGAAATTCTTTGTTTAATGACACATGGTTAATTAAAGGCAGATTTGGGGTCAGGAGCTCAGGTCTCCCGAGGCTTGGAGCAGGGTAGAAGTGTTCTTTCTACTCTCTATGCTGTAAACCGTCAAAGCACAGATGGAAAATCAGACTGAGGAACCCAAATCACAAGGCGATTGAAGATTCTTGGGTTGTTATGAATTTTGGGGGCCAGGTGGCTCACAGAGATTTTTAAATCAGAGTCCTCTCCTCGGAGGGCACTAGGTACCCTGTGCTTCTGTTGTTAACTCTTTCTCTGATGGTGATGACCTTGGGGATTTACCTGTTAAGAGTTTTTTTTGTTTGTTTGTTCATCTGCAAAATGGATTAAAATTAGCACTGATACATTGAGTTGTGAAAATTAGATTCAAGTTTGGATGCAAAGACACTTGATGTAGTCTACCATAGGGGGAAAAATGCTCAAAACAATGATTTGTTTCTTAGTATTACTATTGCCATTATTATTCATCCATCTTATCTTCCAACATAGTGTTGGAAAAAGTGCAAAAAAATACCCTATATTTTAATGTGTTTGGAAAATATTATATACTCAGTAATTTTTCTTGAAGCATAATATGCACTGGTAAATTCTCTGAGATATGCAGGAGAGAAAACTATTAAATTTTGTAGAATGCAGTATTACCAAAGACCACTGATGCTTCCTTTTAAGAGCATGCATTACCTCATTGTCTATAGAATAGCGTCCTATGACACATCCACTTTGAGAACAAAGGTATGGAGGAGCTAACAGGTAGATTCAAAACTGTTGTGTACTCAAATTATTACCCATCATAAAAATATGTATGAAGGTGATTGCTAAGGAGCATTCATCTTTGAGAGCTTGACTCATGATTGCTTTCATGAAGGAAGAAATACTTTTTAAAAAAAGAGAATTGTGGCCTGGGGATGTGGCTCAAGCGGTAGCGCACCCGCCTGGCATGCGCGGGGCGCTGGGTTTGATCCTCAGCACCACACAAAAATAAAATAAAAGATGTTGTGTTCACCGCAAAAAAAAAAAATATTATATATATATATATATATATATGTATATATATATATATATATATATATATTCTCTCTCTTTCTCTAAAAAAAAAAATAGAGAATTGAAGCGAAGAAGTTCTTGAACACAAAATCAGGAAATGCTGAGGAAGTTTCCAAGTACAGCAAACATCCAACTTGACACCGTTAGCAGTGGGCAGGAGAGGAAAGAAGTACTGGTTAGAGATTTGGGGACCAGCTTATCTTCCTTTTCTTCTCCAAGGGCAGGAAACACCCAGGGTTTAGTTTTATATTTACAACTCCTAGTGCAGGGTCTGGCACTAAGTAGGACTCAATAAATGTGCACTGAGTTGAGACCAGATCTAAGTGGATGTGAAAAGCCATGATAAAGAATCTCGATGTTATTTGGCAGGCAATAGGGAGCCATTGAAATTTGTTGCTCAGGGGAGTGACAAGTTCAGAATGCACTTTAGAGAGATCTAAAGGCAGCCTGTGGGGAAAGGAAACAGGAGAGAAGAACTGGAGGCAAAGATCAAACTTGAATCCAAGCACTGTTCAGACCAGATATAACTAAACTCATGAATGGGTAAAAGAATGGGGAGGCTGATATCAGAGGGGCTGTCCAGTTAGAAAAGAACCAAAACTTTATGTTGTGATAGTATTTTTTAAGCCAAAGGGAAAAATTAGTGGATTCATAAATGATTTCTTATTGTGCAAAGGCAAAGAGGTAAACTAGGAGTTTCCAAGGCTTGGATCCCTGGAGACAGATGATAGTGTCATAGACAAATGGAATTGGGAAAGGAGGACAGTTTGAGTTGGGGAGAAAAATGAGCCAGGCTTTTGGCCTTGAGTCAAGTCTGAGCTGCTGATAGGGCATCTAAGGGCTATCACCGGAAAGCATTTGGTATTGTGCCATGGAAACCCAAAGGCAAATTAGGAGGGGAGTTGTCAATTTGGACCCATGTGTGTGGAGTCGAGATCTGAAGCTCTGAAAATCGAAAGGAACCACCAGAAGTATCCTTTTGCACTACTGACCACCATTGGAGCCTGAAACATAAAGCAGCTTCTTCCAAGCCAGTTCATGAAGGAAGACATACCTCTGTCCAATTCTGTGGGGCTGATCTAGCTCCCTCTACAGGTGAGATCTGGGCATGGTCTTGCTAATTTTCTGAGAGGAGTCCCAGACACTCAACCTACTCTCTCAATTGCACATTTTCTCTGCCCAAGTAGTTAAGTCTTAAGAAAGCAGTCTCTGGAGTTAGACTTCTTAGACATGAATCTAAGCACTGAGTGGAAGGTTTTTTTTAAAATCCATTTATTTTATTTTATTTTTTTCTGAAAGTTTGTGGAAAAAGACCTTCTATCTGATCATGCTTGGTTATGATGAGCAAGTGTTAAGCATTTAGAAAGTTCTTGACATAGTGTTGGAGCTCAATATACTTTAGCGATTATTATTTCTTTCATCCCATCAGTACCGAGTACTGATTAGTCATCAGTTTGTGTCTCAGTTTCCTACATTGATTAAAAATCTGCCCAGAGCCCTCTTTCCTTGGCAGGACCTGAAGAACTCAGTTTAACATGGATTGAGTATCTCCTAAGTTTGGCTCCTGCCCAACTATCACTTCTTCCCAGACAGCACTGGCTCTTATCATAGCCATCTTGGGACATCAATTTCTATATTTCTTATAACTCATGAACTTATTGAATCACTCATTCAACTGATATTTATTGTGTGTCCACTTTGGGGTAAGGATACAGCTACCAGATAGCACCATATGGAAACTGAGGTATTCATGCCTTTGTCTTCCTGACTGCAGTACTTCCTCCAGCATCAAACTCCTCCAGCAAAATAACAGCTTTGCCTTGTATCTTCCTGGATTCTGAAGACCTCCACCCTTCCACATCTATTCATATCTGCCTCGATATCTCATAAAACCCTCTCCAAAATAGTCATTAACAAGGGGCATCAGGGACCCAGGGAATGCAAAACTCACAATGTGAAAGTATGGTCTTTCCCTCTAAGCCCAGCTTGACAGACCCTGTGAGCTCAAGTTGAAATCAGGGAATGGTTATGTGGTGGAAGACAGCAGAGCAGTGTTGGGATCTGGAAATTTGGGATCCCAAGGTCAAACGTGGGGGAGTAAATGCAGACAAAAGAGTTCCCTGTGTGGGTAGCATGGGTAGCCATATCCACATCAACTGAATGCTCCCAACTCCTGCTTGTGGTGGGTCATTTTGTGTGTGTATGTGTGTGTGTGTATGTGCACACTCAAATTTTGTGTATACAACCAAACTTCAGATCAATGGTAAATTCTACAAAAGGGCTAAGACTTTTCTTGCAGTGAATTTACATCCCTGTATCATCACTGAACACATCTTTTTTCCTCAATGTTGCTTGTGCGCCACTTGGTACGATGGCTGGTACATGGTAAAAGCTGGGTAAAATGAATGAATTGCTCATAGATGGGGCCCCTGAGCAGGTTGAAGGGACCCACCAACTTTCATTTTCTCTTTGCTGTCCATGGCTCCAGATTAAGGCAAAAGATAGAAGAGACACACTGGGAAACCCCATTCTCAGGTGTCCTTGTAGGGTCCCAGTTGTGGATGGGGCTGATGCCTGTCAGTTCCAGTAGACATATTCAGTTGCCAAAGATGGATAGACTTCCACAACCAGGGAGATGTGGGGAAACCAGATCTCACTCTTCAGCCCAGGCATGGAGTGTCCTACTCCTCCACTTTCCCTCACTGCACTCACTCAGTGTTGATAGTAGACCCTGCTTTTGAATGGAGAAGTTTGCTTTGCCTTACCCAGTAGAGATCATCTAAGATTAGATCAGCCACAATGCAGTTGGGACATCCACACATACCTTACTGTTCCCTGGTTTTAATAGAAACCAAGCATTTCTCTACTTTCTAAAAACAATCTGCAGATGTTTCTGGATGAGAAGATCATTGATGTTGTCATACCAATTTTTGAACATTCACGGGTTCGGGGCACACTTTAAAATCTTCTACATCTACTCTCTCACTAGACATCACAACAATCCAAGAGGCAGGGACTATTATCCTTATCATTTTACACACATATAATAAAATAAGGTCCAGAGAGGTAAACTCACTTTGCTGAGGTTGCAGAGCAATTCAGTGACAGAGCTGAGGCTGAAAGCAGGCCACCAGCCCTCTGAGCAGTAATCCTAAGCATTGTACTAAATAGTGAAGCCTGCATTTACATGTAACTGCAGCGTAGATGACTTTGCTATAGGTCTGTTGCATGTACTATTTGTTTTCTTTTAAAACAATTTAATTAACACATATTAATTATACACCCTGGCGGGGTTCGACTTGGTAATTTTACACATACCTATCACACGCAACTTATCAAATCCAGTTTTCTCACTTATGGATGAAAAGATACCCTGTGTCCCATAATTGTTGTAAGGAAGAGGTGTGCTGAGCACCCAGCAGAGAAGTGTCTGAAGCAGAAGTGTTACTGTTACCCCTATCAGCGTGGTCACTAGGAGAAACTCATTAGGGACACCTGAGTCCCAGTTTCCACCCAGTCTCCTTCTCCCTAGGTCTGGGAATGTACACAACGGTTCCCTTTTCCCCTAGCAAAGTAAGTTGGGAAGCTGTCCCCTCTCACGATGAAGGAGAAACATGTTCAAGGGGTGCCAAGTGCATGCTCATTCATAAAGCCAACATTTGTGGAGCTTCAGTGAGAGCCTGGGCAGCGGCGGCAGCAGCAGCAGCAGCAGCAGCAGCAGCAGTGGCTGGGACTCTGCAGTTGGTTCATTAGAAGCCAAAGTCCCCCTGGAGGCCAGCGGGGAGTGGGGCTGGAGGCGGGAGCAGTGCAGAGGCCAGCTGGCTCTCCAGCAACAAAGTCAACATCGCCCCAGATGTCTGCCCTGGGGTTGAGCCCATTAGCTCCAGTTTACCTGTTCACCTCATTTTTCAAAATTAGCCACAAAAGCCTCCCACAGAAATACAATGGGCAGAATTTCTCAGCAGGGGCAAAAAGAAAACAAAGCAAATCTTTCCATGCACTTGTTTGGAGTTTCTGAATGTCCCCCAGAGCCCTGGAGGCTTGGCGGACGTGATTGTGATTGCTCCCACATGGATGTCTGGGTGAGCCCCACCTTCCTTTCCTCTCCCAGATGCACCCCAGCAAAGGCCAAGCTGGTGTCCCAGCCCTGGGAACCCCAGCAGTGAACCCAGGAAGGGCCTGACTTGTTCATGCTTTGCTCCTTTTCCTGGGGGATAATATTACAGTGTGAATTCCTGGGTTCACTTTGAGAGTTGCTGGGAGACGGTGTTCGCTTGCCACCACCTGATTTCACCTCTCACTCCGCTTCCCCCACCGCTGCCCAGACAAGGCAGAGGGCAGAGGGGAGAGGTGGGGAGGTGAAGTGCTTGTCTGCAGTGACATCTTTTCATCAGGTTGTACCAAGAGCAGGGCCAGACAGGAGTGGCTGGGGTGTCGATGGGTGGTGATAGGTTGTTTGTCTGTCTTGGTTGTCTGTATGGCCCAGTGTACGCTGAAGTGGGAGAAATGTGGGGGGAGCGGGGAAAAGAGGGGCTTCAGTGATAAAAGATAAGCAAAAGTATAAAATCTAACTGACGAGGCTGTGCAGCTGGTGCCGTCTGGTGGGATGTGCATTTTTTCCCCCTGGGGAAGTTACTTCTAACCTACTAATCGACAGGATATTATGCAAAGACCTACTATGTGCTATGACTGACCCAAATTAGAAATAAATAAATAAAAGACTTGTAGGAGAAGTGGAAGCTCCTTTAACAGGTTCAATGCCGAACAGGTGAAGATAGAACACCTGGATGTGATTTATTATTGGTTTCTGTGTTTAATTTTGAGGAGTCCAGCCAGGCATGGTGGTGCATGCCTATAATCCCAGTGGCTCGGGAGGTGAGGCAGTAGTATAGTGAGTTCAAATCCAGCCTCAGGAATGGTGAGGTGCTAAGCCACTCAGTGAGACCCTGACTCTAAATAAAATACAAAATACTGCGGGGGATGTGGCTCAGTGGTCCAGTGCCCCCGAGTTCAATCCATATATATATATATATATATATATATATATATATATATATATATATATATATTTCGTATTTAGGGAGTCCAAAAAGTAAGAGAGAGATGCCAGGAGTTTGGAAACTGGGCACATGAAAAGTTTTATTTGTATATGATTGGGTTACAGTTGCTCCTGGTGGGAATGTAAGCATCGTGAGCACAGGAATTTTGGCCTGCGTCTTCTCCACCGATCCCCCACCACAGAGAAGAGCGCATAGTTCACAACAGGTTCTGAGTAATCTCTGTTGTTTGAGGAAATAAAAGGAAATAGAGCTAAGCCTGCAGCTGCCTCCAGCAAAGATGCTTTTTAGGACTGAGATTTGCAGGGCAGGTCATCCCCAGGCCCTTCATTTGGAGTTCCTGAACCTCTCTCCTCATTGTGTGGATGTGTGTTTGCATGTGTGTGAAATACGTGTTTCTTATTCTCACTAAAGAAGTTAGTGGAAGATGGTATTCTCACTCCACTTACTTTCAGCATCTTCCCAACTTCAAGGGCTTTTTCTTCCTGCATTTATCTTTGGCTCTGGAGATTCATTCACATTATTTTGGACAGAATACTAGGATAAATAATTGTACCTAAAGATATTTGTTCTAAATCCTTGGGACCAGCAAATGCTACCCTCTAAGGGGAAAGTGACTTTCACGCATGAATAAGGATCTTAACTTGGGCGAATATTCTGTTGTCATCCAGGTGGGTCCTAGACCTAATCACAAATGACTTTACTATAGAGAGGCACAGGACATTAGACAAACATTCAGGAGAAGTCAGGAGGAGGCCAGATGAAGATGGAGGCGGAAATTTGAGTGGTACTATCACAAGCCAAGGAAGGCCAGAAGTCGCCAGACTCTGGAGAGAGGAAAGGATTCTTCCCTAAAGCCTCCAGACCTGATAATTGGCCTGAGCCAGGTGAGACTGATGCTGAACTGGTCGTTCCCGGAGCTGGTAGGGAATAGACTTCTGTGGTTTTAAGGCAAAGAATTTGCGGAAATTTTGTTATAAAAGCCACAGAAAACTAATACAGGGAGCAAAGCAAACACACCCTCATACTTTGGAGCAGAGCTTGGGGTTGGTTAGACCAGGAAAGAGGCTAGGGCTAGGGAAAAGGTATGGGAAAGTCAGTTGTTTTAAGAGCTAAACGACAGAACCTTAATACCGTGAGGCGACAGACATTTACATTTTGCTCTTGTAAAGAGAGATTGGCAGCAATAGTGCGGATAGAGTCTGTTCCGCAAGAAGGCCTCCACTGGTGGAGACTCAGCCATCTTTAATGCATGATTGTCAAGGTTGCCTTGGGCATCTACATTGGTGTGTCAGAGAGAGAGATGGGGGGATGATGGAGACATTGCAAATGGTGGCATTAAAATAATTCAAGTCTTTAAACAGCATTTGTCACATCTACCAGTATATTGTGCAGTGTATTTGGTCATATTACCTCCCTGGATGAAAGGAGTCTAAGAAATCTGGTTCCTGATTGGACAGACACATTGCAACAACAAAAATAAATGAACGAATAAATGAATGAATGAATAAATAAATTTATCTTAATTGATACATAAAATTGTACTTATTAATGAACTAAAGATGTGATGTTTCAAGACTTGTATACAGTGTGCAATGTGATAATTTTATGTCAAGGAGACAGAGCATGGAGTCTTAGTAGACAGGTGGCCAGGGCTTCAACAAGAAGAAAAATATAGCTATAAAGGCAAAGAGATTAAAATAAGAAGTAGGTAATTTAATTCAATCTGAGCCATATTACTTTCATTTTAAAATTGATACAAACTATTCTGAAATGAAATACAAAATTTATATGATTTTTTTTTTAATGATAGAACAAAGGCATACATTTGCCTGTACTGTTCATTCTGGGGTAGACTTGTGATCCAGCAGACTTGGGTATTTACTGACCTCTGACTTGCACTGCAGAGAAAATAAGCATACAGACTGAAAATCAGCATGAACTGGGCTCAAATACTATGACTTTTTGTTCTTGAGTAACCTAGAAATTATTTTACCATATCTAAGACTTTGTTCTATTATATGTGGGAACAAATCTCCAGGATACAAAGCAAACTAAAGAGAAGAAAACTGCCTTAAGTGTTTGTTCTCTGCACCTTCAAGAGTGGGATAACTCAAGATCCCACTTGACATTTATGAAATGCAGCAGAATGACTAGCAGAAAACTACGGGGCATTCACCATGCTTCCAGGTCCATGGATGGGGCTCTCTTCTCACAAGAACTGGAGAAGAACCACTGTAATCCAGTAAGCGCCCCCTGGGGGATGTACTGAGGAACAGTTCATGACTCAAACAAAGGAGAGGGACAGGACTTCTCTCCCAGAATTAACTTGAGATTATGTGCTCTTAAGAACTTCCAGGTACTGTGTATTTGATGTTTTTCCTGTTATCTCAAGAGAATGGGGATCATTAATCATGAAATTGAACATGTTGTTCCCTGTTAAATTTTTCTGTGTGACTGACCAGAGAGTATTGTAGTGTAAGAAAATGAAAACAAATTCCTGCTCTTCGTGGGATGGTTGGCCTAGAATGGAGAGGTGTCTAGGAAGAATGTTGTGTGTGTATATATTCCTTTTGCTCTCATTACCTTTTACAACGGCTGTGCTCTCCTAATGAGGCTACCTGCAAGGTGAGTAGAATCAAAAGTCAGGCTAAAAATCCATGAGTCAATTCTCTCTCTCTCTCTCTCTCTCTCTCTCTCTCTTACACACGCATACAGATACACACACACGCACACACACACATTAATAACTCCAAGGAATTGAATTAATATGACAATCAGGAAATGCCTATAAAATAAAATTATGCTAAATGTAAACATTAAAGTTATAATTGAAGATGTGGTATAAAAATAGGCATATTTGTAAAAGGACCAAATAAAACTTCTAGAAAAGAATAGAGCAAGTAAATATTTTAAAAGATATGTTGATGAAAATATTAAATACTGTAATAGACATAGCTGAAGAAAGAATCTATGAACTGGAAAATAGTTCAAGTGAGGCATAGGAAAATAAACAGATGACTGTGGCCTGAAGTCAAGTCCAAATTGCAAAACATGACCAAGAGTGGTGAAAAAAAAATTTCATCAAGGAGACTGAGAGCTGAACTGAGTAAAATATAAGGCCCAGATTGGGACAAGATGTTCAAAACTAAGACTAAGACTATGAATGATAGGTGGAACTTCATTGTTACTTTGTTGCTTAGTGGTGGATTCCCTAACCCCAATTCTGAGTAACCTGGTTTTTCTTCTGTGCCATGTGGTCACTCATAGAATTACTTCAGTAATATTGCTGAGAGAGACCAAAGTTGGAATTGCTTATTCACTTAACTTTTCTTTAAATATACCTTTGTGAATTGTTTTAAAACAAAATCATATTATTAATGAAATTATAATTTTACATGCCTCTCTGACTGGTGGTGTTTCATAATGGTAGGCTTAAGATAAAATAGTTAAGACTGTGTAGCAACCTAGAGAAAAACCAGGACTATAACTACATAGGAAATTCCATAAATCAATCAATCAATCTCTCTCTCTCTCTCTCTCTCTCTCTCTCTCTCTCTCTCTCTCTCTCTCTCCAGTCCTACAACTGTCAAGGCCTCCTAGGGGCATTCTGGCAGATGGGAAAAGGGGACCACATATATTTATCTCCAGGAGTATACCCCAGAAAAGAAGGCCAAAGCCAATCCTGCTCACCCCATGTTGGGCTTTTCCTTGCACATTAAAGGTTAGAATGTGAGAGAAATGCTTTTGGCTATGAAGCCTGCAACCAGACACTTGCTGCTGGAAAATCTCAGAAGCCCCTCATTCCCACCACATTCAATCAGGGCTGCAGTTCCAGCCCTCACTCTGCCCTATTTGCCTTCATGCCTCAGAAGGCATGGAAATCATAGCTGAAGCTTGAGCTGACAAATGGTAGTAAAACCAAAGAATTCCCAGGCAGGATTTGAACTTGACCTCAGAGATGTTGCTCAAGTTGAAGATATATTTTTAATGTAAATATTCCTGGTAACATGAGCTTGGGATTCTTGCCAGCAAAGCTTCTGAGGGGCCTTTTCTCACCCTATGTTCTGTGCATACATTTCTCCTTCTTGGAGCATTTTTTTTCTGTTTAGGAATAAACTTTGTTTTATGGTCCCTAAAGCAGTTAGTAACCTGATGACTTTTCCAAAGCCAACACTGAAAGACCATATAGCAAGTTTCAGAGACTGAGTGGAGGTCCTTAGGAAAAGCCCGTGGTTTCTATTTGACAAATATTGGTGGACATTTGGTTCTAGACTATTGTAAAACATTAGGAAAGAGTTGTTTGTTTATGCACAAAGAATTCTAAGATGGACTTGGGGTGGCCAAAACATTAACATCTGAGAAAGGGCATAAGGAATATATGCATAAGGATTCAGAATCCTTGGAGAATTGAATATGCTAAATTTAAGAGTCATAGAGTTGGATTTGAGCTTTCTAGTGGCTGGTGTTGACAGTGAATCCTATCAATAAGGAGGAAGTCTATTGATTACTATGGAGAAATATCAAGTTTCATTTCATCTCATGTATTTTGCCACAGCTATAGTTCAAAATAAATATGGTACATGAGACCTTCTAATGGGGGCATTGACAGTAAAATGGAAAGTTCCTTGTACAGCAACATTAAAAACAAGACAAAGATAATTTTTGAATGTCTGTTTGGTAAGATAGCTTTGATACTTGATAAAGGACTTAGGGACATAGCAGGCATTCAACAAATAATTCTCGAATTAATAAGTTGATGAAGAGAAGTTTCAGAAAGTGTCCCTTTTATTTAAAGACAGGATAAACCCTTTCAGTATTGACATGTGATCCTGGAGTGATGGTATTCAAAGCCAAATTTGGCATTGTTTGGAGAAGGGAGTACAATTTTAGAAAATGAGTCTTGTAGTGTAGGCCTTGAGAGATGTTTTTGTAAAGAGAGGAGACACTGAAAAAGGCGAACGTAAAACCAAAGAAGATTGTTTAATAAGGAGAGCTTCATGCAGATGATATTCTGGAAGCATCCACTGGAGACAGTGCAAAGCTATTGATAAGGCAGAAATGATTGCATGCAGGGTATAGGTAAAGGAACTGGGCTCAGACAGAGTAAGGAACCCCTTGGAGTTATCTTTATCTGGGTTTGGTGGCATCATATGTGCACCAAAGTGTGGAAAATTAGATGATTTTTTAATTTTATTTTTGCATGTTGTGTATAAATTCTGCTTGGAGAGGCCATGGGGCGATACCTGGAAAAGCAACCAGCAGTTATTTCCTCACCTTGCTTCCTATGGGGCCGTTTTCTATTCCTGTGTAAGAGCAAAATGATTTACAACGAGCACATTTTACTCGTTGAGTAAAAATAAATCGTAATTATATCACTGGAAAAACATGTACAAAATGATCTGTTCCCTTTGGGCTTGGGTTTGTGCATTCTTATTTGCTAAAGGTCTCAGAGATTCCTGAAGGACAGCATGGGTTATCGGCTCAAAAATGGCATAGTTTCTGAGTTACCTAACCCACACTGGATAACCCAAACATCATGTCTCTTATGCTTTGATATATAAATTAAAGGAAAATTAAATATATGACAAGTGAGACTTAATGTAGGCAGGACAAGTTTTATAGCCTCTCCAGGAGTAAAGCCCAGAATAGGCTCACTGACTTGAGACTTTTCACTTCAGGATAAAATTGTCTGCCATGAGCAATCTCAGGATCCTGTAAACAAGGTTCCATATTATTCCAAACAGTGAAACACACTTTACTATGGAAAAAACTGATTTTTAGTTAAATGAAAAGTGCATCCTTGAAAATTTGTTTGTTTTCCGCACACACATATGCACACATGTAGAGGCATAATTTATTGACTTCCAGTGAAGCCATTTTTACTAACAAGAAGGTTAGAGAGTGATGCCTGTTTTTAGTACAGATTCAAATGCTTCATTGCATGCAAACTACTGAGAATTTCCAGTTTTAAATCTCAAAATCTTCGGAGTAATGATAAAATTCTTCATGGTTATGTTCAATATCTGGGCAAAAGGAGAATGTGTGCATAGAAATCATTTTGTATGAGTGTTCTTTCTGTAGCTGTATGATAGTTCTATCTCGGCTTCAGAGCTAGTTTTACAAATGGCCTTGTTTTCATTCTCAGAACAATGCTGGGACAGGTAAATAAAGACAGCTGCCTACAACAATGGTGAGCCTTTACCTTTACAAAGGAGAGTAGTGCCCTCTTATGTGTCTGAGATCCCGAAATTGAAGTCCAATGGAGATTGATGCCTGGCAGAGATTCATGGAGAACTTCCTCCGGTTTAACCTACCTGTCCTGGGGAAACCTAGCATGAGACATCAGAAGAAGACAAAAATTTCCCTGGACCAAAACAAGTGAAGGGAGAGGAAAAGAGTCAGATGGCTGTGTATAGATGCGCTATGTACTTGTCATTGCCAGTGGGTGTGGTTTGCAGACAAGTAGCATAAACTGCTAATTGACAAATGGCAAAAATCCTAACTCATGGTTTCTTCTCTTTCAGTTTGTTCTGGGAAATGCACAATCCCATGGACCAGTTTTATAGAAATGCAAGCTGCTTGGGAGATATTAACCACCATTGTTTCATAAAAGTGTGGCACTTAGTAGGTGCTCAGCAGGGGGCAGTGTGATACAGTGGGTACAGCATAGAAAATAAGCTCTCTCTAGGCCTTTTCTTTCTCGTCCATAGTGTGAGAATGACCGATTTTTTCATATACAGTTCTTTATGAATTAAATTAGATAATAGGTACATAGCTTTGACACAGAATCAATATTCAGTAAATAATTACTTGTCATTTACAATTATTATTACAAAATATTTTCATCCAGCCTAGAACTCTCATCCAAACTCCAGACCTGTGGATCTTTGCCTGGGCGGTCAGGAAAGGACTCTAACTCTAAAAATCTAAAACCTAACTCATGACCACCCTGCTCTTCCAATATGGTATCTGTCCAGAGCTCCCGGAATCAGTCCAAAAGACCAGCCAGCATCTGGGCAGCTTTGCAAACTATTTGTCATCCTGTCATCTCCCTGTCCGCTCCGCCTTTCCACCAAGATAATCTGAGTAGTTTTGATGTAGTCACTTAAATGTCTCTTGGAATGTCCCACTTCTCTCCGCTGCCCACCATCTTCACAGTCCCAGTACCATGCCCTCTACCTTGGGACCTGCAGTGCCCTCTGAAGGGGTCTCTTCCTCCTCTCCACCCTTGTTTCTCCCCCATTCCTTTTCCATGAGGTAGAAAGACCACTCTTGCAGAAACACAAATCTAGTCCTGCTGCCTGCTGCCTGGAAGCCCTCATTGCTTCCCGGGACTCTAAGAAGGAAGACAGAAATACTCCGGCCTGGTGCAGCTAGGCCCGTGGCCCCCTTTCCCCCTCCTCCCTTCTCTGGACTCCACTCACTGCAGACTTGTTTCAGTTCCTTAAAAAGGGACTGAGTCCCCTGGTCACAGGACTTCAGCACCAGCTGGGCCTCCCCGCCCTGTCACACCCGTCTTGGCCTGGTCAACTCCACCCGCCCTTCACATTTGTTGCTTCTTCAAGAAAACCTTTCTGAATGGGTCCTTCTCCCGTTTTGAATGTTCTCACAGTCCTGGCACCTATCTTCTGTGAACATTTATCACTGTTCTGATGTAAAGATATTTTTGAAGTTTTTCATTCATACCTGTTTTCCCTTTAAGGTCTCAACTCCAAAAGGGTTGAGAGGGGACAGGTGGAGACAGAACCCATTTTTGTCCTCTTTTGGATCCACATTGCCCAGCATAGTGGTAGGTGCTCACTCTTTAGGTGTGTGTGCACATCGTGTGTGTGTGTGTGTGTGTGTGTGTGTGTGTGTGATGCACATGTAAGGACAACAGCAGACTCTCGTACTCTGTGACTCACCCCAGGTTTTTAATTCATTGACTTTCCTCCTTTTCTCCAGCTGTTTGAAACTCATGAAATCAAAGATTTCATTATACACGTAATGACAATGTAAAGCTAAATGATAATTGGGGGGAAAGTGTTCTCTGCTTTGAGGCCTTTTTTGTTCAATAAAAGCCATTAGCAATTCGACACAGGCCATGTTTCTCTTTGTTTCTATCTGAATCAGGCTGTAGGGTTGGGGATGTAGCTCAGTGGTAGAGCGCTTGCCTAGCATGCCCTGAGTTCAATGTCTAGCACTTCAAAGACAGAAATAAAGAAATGGAGAAAGGAGGAGAGAAAGGAAGGAAGGAAGGAAGGAAGGAAGGAAGGAAGGAAGGAAGGAAGGAAGGAAGGAAGGAAGGAAGGAATTCTGAATTCAGGCTCTACATCCCTTAGTCCCTTAATGATCATAGGTCCCAGGAATATCAACTAGGGAGAGAAACTGGATCAGTTATCTTATTCTGTGACTCCAGTAGGGCATCAGTACAAGGTACTCCTTTAAGCCAAATATCAGGTGCTCTGTTCCAACAAGGACCAGGAAACAGGTAGAAGCATCAAGTCAGAAAATGACTCAAAGAAAAGGGGATAGGCTGATAATTTAGAGATGTTTGATTCAAGGGGGATATTTCAGAGTATTCTCCAAGTATTCCAACTGGGGTGGCAGGCCAAATGTAATTTTTGGAAACTTTTGCAAACTTTGAGTATGACTTCCTCTTAATGTTAAAGGAGATCAATGTTCCCAACTTAATGTACCATCACACCTCCTGGGGGTCCGTGAATATTCCCTTTCTGGGTCTGGGAGTCTGGGGTGAGGCTAATGATTCTGTCATTCTGAGAAGTTAACAGGTGCTGCTGGTGCTGCTGGTTTGAGTGGCAAGTGTGTGTAGCTCTGCTAGCAATGCTGGGTAGATGCTTCAGTGACTGGTCCAGGCCTGATGGCTACTGTTATAACATCTTGGGTTGATGACTTTATTCTCCTCTCTGCCCACTGCTCTGCCACTGGGCACCCTTGTCTTCTCCCGTGCTCTTTAAATGCGAATCAGTCTTAATTACCAGAGAAGCCACCTGAAACATACCCAAGGTAGATATCTGTTTCCTGATACGTCCTAGTGTCCAGGACCAGGGGCTGCACCTGTTGCTGGGGAAGTGCTCAGCACTCTTTAATGCCTGTTGATAGGATGATGCAGAAGTGAGAGACAGAAATAGGATGAGGAGGGAAGATACCTACTAAGGTGAGGTATCCAGAACACCTAATGCTGCCCTGTTGTCCACCTGTGCTAGGCCACTTGAACACCAGAGCAGCTCAATGAAGAGGAAGTTTCAACATTCATCTTCATTTCACAGTTGTAGAAAATGAGGCATGGAGAGATCAAGAAACCTGCCCAAACTGTGGGAACCCAGAATCTGACCCACAAAGACACATTTTAAATATGCTCTTATTGACCTGGCTGAACATTAGAATTCCCAGAGGAGACTCCTGAACATAGTCCTTTCTAAAGCCTGAAGAATTCTTATTTCATTACTATTTTTACAAAGAAAACGTTCCAGTTAATCTAATGTCTATTCAGAGTTGAGTACAATTTCCTAGGCCCTGACTCTTAATTACTAGAATTTATTCCCTACTACCAACAGAAATTAAGTCGAGCACTCAAACTAAAGAATTGGGAACACTTGGCAGGGTATTTTGAGGAAGGTGCATTTTAGGCTATACCATACAAAGGACTCAGCCCTGCTCTACCAGCCGCTGATCTTACTCTAGCAGGAAAATGTCCAGATTCTGTGTAGTAATAGCTAAATAGTGTTTGCCGTGTGCCAGAAGACATTGTTTTAAATACTTTAGATACACTGCTTCCTGTAATCTTTCAAGAATGTCCCCAAAGTAACACCAGTAACCAATAATATCTCCTGTTATATAGATGAGATGATTCTGAGAGATTATAGATGCCTTGCTTTGTCACCTTGTCATGGGAGGTTCCAAGATCCAAACTCAAGTCCTTTAGCCCCAGACTGTGGGATAACCACTTTGCTTCACTGTCACTTTAGAGGTCACACTTGTTTCCCCACCAACTCTTTCACTGCCTTGCCAGAGTTGAGAACCGAAAGGGGTGAAAGAAAATAATTGTATCAGAGGACAGAGTCCGTATTAGACAATAACAGTCAATGTGAGGAAGTTTGGAAAATTCAGACTTCCAGTTGAAATCAGGAACCGTGTGATTTGGCAAAGTCATTCAGCAAAAGTCATTCCTGGGTGGTGATGAATCCCGCCATGGCCGGTGCTTCAGGTATTTCCTGGATATCTTCAAGGAAGGGATGTTGTTGGAGGTTCCGAGGTGACATGGGGAGCTGGCCTGAATGCTGTCTGAGGTCTCCCTTAGGCATGAGTTGCTGTGATGCTATGATCTGACTTACGTCCTCACACACTCAATCAGCAAGTGAGGGCTTGATCATTTACAGTTACACAGTGAGACGTTTCCAGGAATGATTTCCCTGTAGCATTTTAATAAGTACTCCATAAATAATAATTTATCGAAGTTGCCTACTATGTTAGAAAAAGAATATATTAAAGAAGCCGGGCTAATTGAAGCTGGCAGTTAAGTTCCCTGAATCGAAACCAATCGGTTTATCTATGTGACTTTAAAGATTTGGGATAAAAATTGCTCATTATATTCCAACATCCCGAGACCCAAAGATCCAGATGTTTCACAATCTATTGACATAGCCTTCCAGGAAACCTAGGTGCAGCGCTGAGTTTAAAACGTACTGATACAATTAAAAATAAATTGGATCAGAAGAAGCCTTTACTTCTCTTTGGCTGAGAGCTGAAAGAACTTGAAAGAAACAGAAATCTGTGTGGTCCAAATCAGCAAGATGAAGGTTCTAAGTTAGATGAATGAGCCGCTTGAGTTCCTAGTGACCATCCAGTTTAGACTGGTTCTGGTTCCAGTATTAAAAACAGGGCCCCCTTCTCACCCCCCACAATTGTCTTTTTGGATAATCAGTTATGGAGTTACTGTGGTCATACAAGTTATTCCATAGTGAGAAAGACCAGATGGGGTATGATCTAATATGGGCCAAAGAAGCTCTGAGGAAGGCCCAGTTTAGGGTGGTGAGAAGGAATACAGCCCAGGAGGCAGGATGCTGGCTGAGGGGGAAGCATCTTCTCCCCTTGTGTGACCTCTCCTAGCTCAATCTCCCTCTGCTCAACTTTTCATATGTGTATAAACATGTGAAGAATCAAAAACCTAAGAGCATCCTTTTTCTATTTAAAGCGTCTCCCCCCAAATTGCATTGTTATAGGGTAATTGAGGACAAAAACTCCAGAATCAAAATTGGACGTATAAGATCCTCTGAGGATTTTGACCTTGACAATTGGATTTTGGCTTGACAATTGACACCAGTCTTTCCAGTCCTTCCTTAGGATTTTAGAAAGATGCAGCTGTGAGGCAGCAATCAAGGTCCTTGGTCCTAGTGAGGATTGGGGCGTGTCTGAGGACAGCATGGGGGATATACAAGGAGATGTAGTCCTGGCCTATGAAAGGAATCTCCCTCCAGCCAATTAGAAGGACTTAGAATTGAAATTGGTGCTAAAACATCCTTCAGTCTTCCAGTCCGTTCTTTATCCATGAAGTAAGTGTGTCTAAGGTACTGTTGATGGTGGAGCACCAGAATCCAGGCATCAATGGGACACGGGTCCTGTTCCAGGAAAGCTGAGAAGCTAGTAGAAGGGATGAATGCTTGACACAAGATGAGAGGGAGTGTGTTGAGTACTGAGTCTTCTCTCCTTCGCGGGCCCCAGTGTGTCCTGAGACAGCGCAGAGTTGAAGAGCCAGCCTCCGGTCATAGGAGAAAATGCCCATCACGTCTCCCCAAGACTTGCTCACGCGGCCTTCTGATAGGAGGTCATGATTTCAGATTTTCAGAGTTAGATGTGAACAATGATAACTTCATGAAGATCTCGGAAATGTCAACTTGTTCATTTTTTAATATTTTAATTAGTGCATTAAAGTCATACACAATATGGGGGTTCATTTTGACATAATCTACATATGCATGGGATATAATTGGCTCCACTTTAGTGCCCCAGTATTTCCTCTTGGCCTCCTCTTCTTCTTCCCCTAATCCCCTTTCTCTACTCTACTGGTCTTCCTTCTATTTAATTCTTTTTTTAAAAAATTAGTGTTTTATAGAGATGCATAAAGGTGGACTTCACTGCAGTATATTCATATATGTACAGAGCATAAGTGGATCAATTTCATTCCACCATTTTCCCCTTTTGGTATCTCCTTTCCCTCTCTCTCAGTTCCTCTGCTCCACTGATTTCCCTTCTATTTTTATGTGAGACTCCTCCCTTCCCCCCTGATTTGGGTCTAGCTTCCACATATGAGAGACAACACTCTACCCTTGATTTTCTGAGGCTGGCTTATATCACTTGTTCTTTTCTGAAGAACCAAACTAGTAGATGCCTTCCTTCCATGTGTGCATGTAACAGTGGCCAGGGAAGGGGTTGGCACTACACAGATACAATGGGAAATTCAGTAACAACATACAGAACTGCTTATGTTTCTCAATTATGAGTTAAAAGGCAAAGCCTTGGGAACTGTTTTTCCTTCACTTTGGGGAAAGTGTGACGTAATAATCCTTCATTCTTAAGAAACGAAAAGAAATGAGTGGTTTGTTCAGTTCTCGATATTGAAAAAAAAAAAGCAACTTTAAAGCAATATTTTATTAGAACCATAAGTTTTGTTTGAGAAATTTTAAAATCCGGAGTTTATTTTCCTTTGGTGTTGCTGCAGAAAGTCAACAGGAATTGAGATAATTTTTTTCTTGTATTTGTGCCCACTTATTAAACACATATGTGCGCTAGATTCCTTGCATAGGTGCAAAAAGGACTGGAAGGTGGGGGAGGGGGAGGTGTAATTTGGTCCACTGACCTGTTTCCCTGCCCTCAGGACTCTTTCAAACAGCTGTGAGGAGAAGGAGGAGGGGACAGGAGGTAATTTAGCAGTTCATATCCAGATGTTCATTTTAAACACACCCTGAACAACTTTTGCATGGTTTATTACATTTTCTGAAACCATTTTTCACAAGCCTGTTTTCTCAGCTGGGAAACTTCTGGTGTAGTCTTTTCAAAAAAATATTGCGTTTGGCATTACAAGAAAAAAAAAAAAAGAGCTTTTGAGACATTCAAAGGACAATTTGTTTGCCTTGGTCTTCAGAAGCAGGACTACAGGAATGTAGGCATTCTGTACCACCCAAAGTATAGGTGGAGGAAAGTTCCACATTACATCCCGTTTAACAGAGAACTTGAGAGCGCCTTAGCTTAATCTTTTGGCCACTCTGCCATCTTGGGTTGGCCTCAAGTGTCAGAAATAAGAAACCCGGCTGGAGACAAGCAAGGCCAGTGGAAGAATCCACCATAACTTAAAGCAAACCGAAAATGTGCACATGGCTCTCAAACACAGGGATCCATTTTTATAAAAATCAGTACTGTTCTAGTTTCACCCACCTTCTGAGGTAAAATGGGAAGGAGTGGAAGAAAACCAGTTCTGAGTGCCAAGAAATCTCTTAGGCAGAAGCCCATGGCTGCTCCCAGTAATCTTAAAATCCTGGCACCAGAGAGGTGGGGGTGCAGGAGAGCCCCCCACCCCAGCACACAGTGGAGCTGGTCCCCTGGCCAACTCTAGGAGTCAGCCCCCCCACCCCCTCACAGTTACTTCCTGCAGAATCCGACCTGGAAAGAGCCTCAGGATGGAGTGGACAGCCCAGAATGATGACTCAAAGGGGAAGGGGAAGATCCATCTGTAAAAGAAAGTAAATCAAGCCCCAAAACAAAATTTCAATGTGGATAAAATAGAAAATTCAAGGGATTTTAAGTCCCAAACTGAGATATGAATGAGTTTCTTGACTTTTCCATGGCCATTCCCCAACTTTTAGAATTGGACAGGCAAGTCTTCACAAACATATGCATGTACTAAACGTCTCATGGTATCCCATAAACTTGTGCAATTATTATGAGCCAATAAAAAAATAAAACAATAAAACTTTTTAAAAATTGGGATTGAGTGATGTGATGTGAGGCACCTCTCTAGGCATGTCACACTTTTTATTATGGGCTATATCTCCACATCATATTCCCCTGACCTCAAGAGATAGTAAATAAATGTTATACATCTATAAACGTTTCTGTTGAAGTTCTTTGTGTGTTTTTGAGACATTAAAGAAGATATTCAGTTGGTATTTGGTTACACAAATCTCCTTGTCAGAAGGTAAATCTGATCTGAGAACAGAGATTCAGTGGTCCTCAGCACAGTGGTGATGAGCACACACAGGCGCATCTCCTAGGGACTATAGAGAAAGGTATAAAAGGACACACAGCAAGCCCCCAGGAAACCGCACTGGAGAAACAACCCACAAGAGAGGTTCACAGAGAGACAACTGAACAAGAACAATTACAGTGGAAATTAATGAGAACAAAGCTAAGCACGTTTCCAAAAGAAACCAAAGGGAGAATTTTCTAAATCTTAAAATAAATGAAACTCAAAATATAAAATACTTGGGAAATATTAACAGTTTTGCAAAACTGCATGTAACACTGTGAAATCCTGTGAAGAAGCGAAAAATAAAGTGTGCTAATTCTCAACTAAAATAAGACAGAGTCAAAAACTATTGTCTCTTGGTGACCTTGATGATTAGAGGAATATCAGATCAAGAAGGTTATTCTGTAAAATTTAGTAAAAATAAAAAACAGGATGATTCCTCCCAAATTACTGCAGGAGATTAAAGAAATCAAAGCAGAGTTCAGTTAACAAAAGGCAGGAAATAGGGGAAATGATAGGAAAACGTAAAATACAGAAAACACAAAATAAGGTCACACATATTTCACAGAAGGAAATACAAATGTAAATTAGTGTAATACCACCTTTTAATATTAAGGAAATGTCAGTTCAGATGCAAAAAAAAAAATAGTACACCTCTTGGAAAGTACAATTTGCTAAAAGTGTCTCAGAAAACTTAAAGATAAATTATCCAGAAAGTGTATATCAGAAGTTCATACGTAAAGACAACCAGTGTCAGTGTGACTATCAGACCGAGTAGAATACTGGATTGGAAAGTTAATTTATCTGGAGTTACATTCTATTATGGATAAATAACTCTATTTTTCTATGCTCAGCAACAGAATAAAATAGATATGTAAACTAATCTTTTGGAAGTTCAAAGAAAAATTTTGGTCTGAGATACATACCTATTACTCTCAAATAGACATGTCAAAATAGACCAAATAGACAAATATAAATAAGCATAAATAAAGCTTTTATTACTATGACAAGAATATACCAAACACGTACACTATACCTAGATAATGAATGCTCACCTGGCCAGCTGTGTTTCTGATTTTTTTTCCTTTCTGAATAACAGTACACTTCCCCTGCAAATAATTTTATTTGCCTGAGGATGTGGTTTCCATAAGGATAGGAAATTATTTCTCTTTCCTGTCTTATCCTATAGTAACACTTCATTGGTGATGTTTTGCGTTCAGCACTGTAGATGTACCCTCACCTGAAAGCATGCAGCCTTTTGTAGAAAGATCTCAAAGTCTTTCTCTAGAAATGGCCAACTCTTGAAAGACTCATGGAGACTGTCTGGGTTATCATGTTATAAGTAAGCTCTTGGGAATATTGGTTTCTTCTACCTTCACAGAGAACTTTAGGGGAACTGCTTTCAATTCCTTGTTCCCTGAACATCTTTCCACACTTAACCCTTGCACAGACTTTTAGAGGAATTCATTCACAGAACTCACTCTGGAAGGAACAAGTGTGTGTCATCCCCTGTACCAGTGTCCATCCTGTCAGGGCCTTTCCATATGAACAAATGAGCTGACTCTGATGCTGACAGTAGTGATAAGTACATTTGGGTAAATATGCCATGATTAATTTTCTCCTAATTACAACAGTCTGCAAATACCTTTGCATTGTTAGACTCAGTGTAGAACAACCAATCTTTGGCTTATCACCACATACCTAAACTGAGATCACCCTACTGAAGATTTTCCTACTCTGATCAGAATGAAGTATTTCTGAGAAGCTTTGCACTGTGTTTACCTCCTCTTAACATCATGTTCATCACCATCCTGTCTACTGTAATTATCAACAGAGTCAACCATGCAGATTGCTTTGCACGCTTTATATCATTTTATCTTACAACAACATTCAAGGAGGACTCTCCTTCACTGATGAATGAACCGAGTCTCATGCCCGACATCACACAGCTAGTGCACAGCAGAGACATGATTTTTAAAACTCCTTTTCATCAGGGGCACACCTTCTCCTCCCTTCTCCAGCGACCCTCTGTGTGGACTCCTACTCCATCTCTGGTTACCTGGGTTCCTGGGTTAGTTCAGGAATGTTTCCCTCTATAATGGCTTCCAGAATATGTTATAGCTTTTCCTTGTTTCTATTCTTTAGTGTTTGTAAGTGGTCACACAACCAGTGAGAAAACTCACTCCAAGTTCTCTTGTTACATGTTATTGGGGAAATAGTGTTAAATTTTAATGGAAATGTTTAATGCTTTTTTTTTAAGTGCTAGGAATGAAACCCAAGGCCTGGTGCATGCTAGAGAAGCATTCTACCATGGAGTTACACTATGTCACGGCTTGGCTTCTCTCTTCATTGCTCTATCTGGGCACCCTCCCATTCATATTCATCTCCTGTTTAATAGCAGGATTAGACAATGTTATTTCTGATTATGGAGATTCATAATCATATTTGTTGAATGCATGTTTTTCTTCTAGTTCTGTATTGTCACATGTCCTTAAAGTCAGAAATAGCCAAGCTGCTATTGAAATAATTCACCATGCTTGTTTCATTTAGATGGCCACTCCTTTACAAAGAAAACCACCTCCTTGGGTCACGTGTCATCTTTCGGCTCCCTACCACTCATTCATTCATTCACACATTTATTTTTAGGCATATTTATTGTGTGTGTTCTATGGGTCAGGACCTCTTCTGGGTGCTGGATGAATACCACTCTGCTATACTAATTAGTGTCTGCACTAATAAAGAAGACGACTTTGAAGACCTCAGTGGTTTTAGCATTGAATAAAGAATCAATGGGCAAGTTAAAACCTGCAACAGAATAGTATAGCTGCACTAGCAGGGCTATGGGCCAGGTAGGGGAGAGGATCATCAGATAGATAGGAATCCCACCCACCAGGCTCCTTGGCGCATATCCTGCCTGCCTGGCTGACCCTTCAAGCATTCCCGGACAAGTCTGAATATTCAGGATGCACACATGTTGGGCTCCCACTCTAGGACCCTGTTAGACTTGGAATGTTGCCAGCCTCCTCTTGGTTGGTATTGTGGTCTCAAAGAGGGTGGAAAAAGAGAAAGTTCTATGTGTGGCAGCTTGGAGATTTCATCTCTATCCCCCTTCCCCACTTCCCCAGTTACCCCTCATCTTTTAGGGCTTGGGTCCATGCTAGACAAAAAAATTGTAAAAGAGAGGTTTCAACCCTGTTAGGATAAAAATACAGGTAAGTATTAGCAAGTCAAAGATTTGTTAGTTTTTTAAGATATGTCAGTGTGAGGTTGGTAAGAAAAGTGCATTTTCCTTCATTCTCTAGAAGGACCTCAACCATTCTAGAGCTTTGCCTGGCTTCCACCTGTCCCAGTGTAACATGTCCCTGGAGTGGAAAAATGGTCATTTTCCAGCAAAGGTTCATGGTTAAGAGCACAGAATTGAGAGCTGATTTGGCTGGGTCTGAGTCCTGCTCAGATAGAAACTACCTAGCGGAGCAAAGTTGGGAAACACAAACATAATATACAGCAGTTTGTTTTTTTTTCCTTTTTCTTTCTTTCTTTTGTTTTTCTTTTCTTTTGGTTTCAGTGTGTGGCATTGAAGGCCTCATACATGCCAGGCAAGGGCCCTACCACTGAGCCACATCCCCAGCCCCTTCTAAACATATCATGCCTTCAAATACTGGTAATGATTCTATCTGCAGTGCTGCAGTGAAGAAGGGCCTGGAGGCTTTCCAGCAATTCGTAGGCACATTTTAATTACCAGAACCTGCTAGTAGACAGGACATGAATTTGAACAGGTGGATGATCAGAAAGAGGGATGAAGAAAGTGCCAAGCCTTGACACAGTCATGGTCCCAGTTTAAAAGTGTTGGAGGGGGAGGGGTGTAACGCTGAGTCCTCAAAGATGTGCAGGTATGACCCTGAAGGGCAGGTGGAGAGGGGCGCTGTTGGCAAAAGGAATCTCTATAGAAATGAAGAGGATGAGACTGTGACCAGGCATCCCAGGCTTACAGAAGTACAAAGGAGTATGAGATCTGCACTTGGGACCCCAAGGGCAGGGCACTGTTGAAGGTAAGCCTGAAGAAAAGGTGGAGATGTGAGGAAGACCTGCAGGGATCACGGAGGCTTCAGGCCCAGCAGCAGTGGGTGATGGGTATCCATGAAATTTTTCAAGCACAGTAAACCATATTTTTGTTAGTCTCTGTTTCTTGTTCATTCAACTGTTTTTTTTTAAGTGAAAATATTTTTCCAGGGAGTGAAATATTGTATAAAAATCAAAAGCATGTTTCTCTACAGAGAAAACACAAATAATACTTAAAATTACGTAAAAACCATACAACCAAGAGGAGACACTCGCCTTCATTCTGTTGAACATCTTTCTCAGAAAACATTAGTATAATTTTGGTGAACTTGTAGATAACATCCAATAAAATGTTTTAAAATCAATAATATGTTATGGCAGCCTTTCCATATCAATAAGTAAAGGCATATATTAGCATTTTAATGACTGCAGAGTGCTCTATTTTATGGAAGTAATATAGTTTATTTACCCGGTCTTTATTGATAAAAAAAAAAAATCTTCCTCTAATTTCTGAGCAACATAAATAGGGCTTCAAAAACCAGCTCAGAATACAATGCAATAAAGCCATAAAAATAACAGAGAAAACATAACAAATGGATTCCTGAAAATTAAAACAAACAAAGCTCACCACTTTAACCTGCTGTGGAATTAGAAGAGAAGACTATTTCCAGTACCTTAGGTGGAGGCTTATTTAGTCAACAGTTTAGTTTTTCATCTCTTGTGTTGGTGACACAGAGTAGCACAGAGTAGAGGACCACTTTCGTGAGGCTACTCTAGGTAGATGATGTTAAGGCTGTGGAATGAAGGACCAAATGGGTGAGGCAGGCGAAGATCAGTCAAGGTGAACTCAGAAATGCAGCATCCACCACTGCGAAGACCCAACGTGGAGAATAAGCTTCAGAGTCCTACCAATGTCGCTTGCCCACATTCAACCAGAGGAAATGCCCACATTCAACCATGAGGTGGGAGGGACAAGCAAGGACAGGGGCATTCTGTGGACCAGGCAGGAGTTCGGATATTACAAAGACTGGGGGCCTCCACCAGAGCAGAGCTTGACTGAACATTTTAAAAGAGAAGAGCACTTGGTCTTTCCTACCCTACCAGTTTCTTAAGGGTAAGGTGTCTTGTTTAACTCTGCTCCAACCAGACCTAGGAAAAACACCGGGCTCTCACACGAAGCATTACAAAGAATTAACAGCCATTAGGTAGGTAACCGACACGGAGGAAATGAGGGTGGAGGCAGAGATTCGTTCACAGATTCAACAGTTACAGTTCTGTACTAAGTATTAGGGTGGTAGTGATAAATGAGATTTCATCCTTACCCACGAGGAGTTTGTATTCTAGTTGATTTAAAAATAACCTGAAATTAATAAATACACAGGCAATTACTGAATATTTGTTATAAGTGACAACCTTTCCATGCATCATCAGAAGAAAGGATCCTGTATTTTTTTTTCTTTCTTCTTTTTTTTTTTTTTGACATTTCAGCCTATAATCGATTTTTTAGATTTGAACCAGACCACAACTGGTAGTATCTATTTTCCTTTTCAAGGAGAAAGCGAGGTCTTTTGCTGTACTAGAAAGTCTAGGTGGACAGAGAAATTTAGGGGGAGAGTAACCAGTGTTGGCTTCTTGGAGCTGGGGCCCTGTGGGTGCAGATGAGCAATGGAAGGTTGAACATGGAGGCAACGTGGGGTTCAGGCAAGAGAGTTGGGGTTGGGGCCCTGGATATGCAGGACTGAAAAGAAAAATGCAGTGTGTGAGGGTGTGTCTTTACTTCACCTTCTGTCCCAAGTTCTTGCTCCTTCATCAGTTCCCCAGGGGACTACAGTACCATGGAAAGAACACATGCTCTGGAGTGGGACCACCTGTGTGAGCATGCGAGAAGCATCACTTACCAGGAGGATACTCTGAAGAAACTTAGCCAACCTCCTGGAGTTCAGTCTCCTCATCAGTCAAATGGGAATAACAACAGCACCTCTTTCACACAGTTGATTACATTTTCTAATTTATTTAAGGGTTGGTTCATAGGAAGGTCTTAGTAGATATCTAATATCCTTATTACATTCCATTGAAAACAATTGCTTATTTAAGTCTATAAGTCCCACTGAACCATCATGCATTGTGATGACTTGGATATTGCCAATGGCAACTGCAGTGTTCTATGAACAGTGTGCATGGTGAATGTTCTTTGAATAAATATTTTTGAATCACTTTATTGAGGTACAATTGACAAAAGTACACTACAAATCACTATATACAATTTGTCAAGTTTAGATAAGTCTGTACCCACAAAACCATCACCGCAGCCCGTGCCATGAACATACCTGGAGTCCCTGCTTACCTGGAGCCGAGGGAAACCCTTAATCATGGAGGTCATGATATATAAGAAAGGGCACAAGAGTATGGACGACTATCTTGTTTCACTCCTATGGTTGCCATTGTTGGGATCTTATAAATCCTTCAACAGAAGTGTTCAGGTGATTTGAGAGTCAGGTGTTACCTGCGGATCCAGTGCAGAGTGTTTCAGGGGGACTCATGCATCACTTGCATCCCAGTCTTGGGGTCAGAGTCTTCTTGGATTCCAACCTGTCAGCTCGCCCCTCTTTACTGATTCCCATCAGCAATCTTAGTGATAGTGAGGGAGAGAGCAGAGTGCTTGGAACGAGCCCAACACTGTCTCCGTATAAGGGCGATCATATTCTAAAAACAGAGGAAATCAAGGAGAAAAACAGCATATTTGGATACTTGCTGATGGAAATTGTTTCAGGGGTCATGACATGCCCTGGGACTGTGAGATCCAGGAATCAGTGTTTGTCTTCGTGGAGCAAAGTGTTTCTTTTTTTGCGAGGACACGGGAAGTAGGAAGCAGATAATGCCTGTTGATGGTAGTCCGACTTGGCAGGGAGCCCCTTCTTCTGGGCAAAACTTTGGGGCCTTCAGAATCTACTCTTAGTCTTGACAAGGCAACCCGTGAGATGGGTCCTGCAGAGACAGCCTGTGATTGTTTTTAGTCTCTGCCAGTTTCAGGGGGTATAATTTAGTTGAATTTGGGAAAGAAAAAAAAAAAGAATTTCTTTTTTTTTTTAAATTTTTTTTCTTTTCTATTTTATTTCTGTCTCTCCTCTTCTAACTGAGTTTCTGCCAAGGCAAACTGGTACAAACTGGCGCCATCAGGAAATATGGAGATGGAGTCCAGTTCTCTTGAAGTTCATACCCAAGTATATTCTTGCTTTCAATCAGCATCTAACACTTAGTCAAGCTTGGATTCCCGTAAAAGCCTTGTACAAAGGAAACATGGACTAAAGACACCATAAATGTTCTGCCACGTTGCTTTAAAAAATCCATGTGCAAGAAGCCAGTTGTCACCATCAGCTTGTGGTCAGAACTTCCCCTGAGATTCTTTAAGCAGGGTTCCCACAGGGCCCTTCCACCAAGGCATATTCTTTGGGGGCCTTTGCCACCCCCTCAGCCTTGCATTCTCCCATGAAAACGAGTAAGAGCAGCCCCACCAGAGAGGCCCTGTCCTTGGCAGCGCTCCGTGTCAGCAAAGCATCTCCATGGGAAGGTCTTCCATCTGGAGCTTTGGCAGAGACGGGAAATTTCCTTTGAGGTTCTGCCACCCTTTCCCCTCAGTTCTCCATAAGGTGCAGCTTCAGAGGCCCTGTCCGATTTTAGGGATAGCACCCGTGAGTTTCATGAAGTCAGAACGTGAAAATACCATCTTCTTATTTTCCTCCACAGGCATGAAAGGCTCTGAGAAAAAGAATGTTGTTTGTTCGGCCACCACTTCCCATCTCAGTGTGCAACAGGTCACAAGATGTGACAAGTTCACGCACAGATTCCTTCCTTCTCAGTTAATAGAATAACACAGATGGGAACATTCAGCTTGGGATGGCACGGCAGCAACACGGGGAAGACAGAGGCGGCCTGGCCCATTCTCAGCACTTCAACACTCGAAAATTATTTTCTGTGGCACTGTGACCCTCAACTGGGTAACCTTGAGAAGCTGCCCGCTGGCAGAAAGGTGCAGGCCTCTCAGTCCGCTCACCCTACAAAATGTTCATGGCATGTTACAGAAATAATAACACTAGACAGCAACTTCATTGCATCCCAGGAGTGTATGAGCAGGAGTTCAAAAAGTACTCCATGTTATCTGCAAGATGATAGATTAATAAGATGAATGATCAGGCCATTAGGTGGAATCCCACCAGCCAAGCCCACACGGACCCTTGGGCCGAGCACGGGTTCTCAGAAGGGGAAGGAAGCGGTACAGTCCCATCCCCCACAGCGGACACTCCGCCGAGCCAGTCAGCGGCCACCATCCGGGAAAGCTGAAGGATACACCGCCACTCTCCTTCAGAGTGCGACATCAAAACAGGTCGGTGTCATTCAGCTCACCCCCCAGACAGCGGGAATTCGCATAAAATCTCTCCTAGGCTTGCCGGGAGAGGGAGTATCAAGCTGAGCCTCCATACAGGCTAGGGGGAAACCAGAGACACCTGACCTCCAACCCCTCCTCCCAGTAGCAGCCAAAAGGAAACCTGGCTAGCCAGCGCTGGGGGAGGGGCAAGCAGAAAAAATCAAAGTGATAGAGTGCCAGGGATCCCAGCAGCCTGCAGCAGGGCCCGGAGAGCCAGGCCAACTGATTCGCGTGGCCTGCCCTGCGGCTACAGAAGGCGTGGCGCCCCAGTGAAGCCATTAATTGGCAAGCAGGGAGGTTAGGGAAGGCCATTAGGTGGAATCCCACCAGCCAAGCCCGCACGGACCCTTGGGCCGAGCACGGGTTCTCAGAAGGGGAAGGAAGCGGTACAGTCCCATCCCCCACAGCGGACACTCCGCCGAGCCAGTCAGCGGCCACCATCCGGGAAAGCTGAAGGATACACCGCCACTCTCCTTCAGAGTGCGACATCAAAACAGGTCGGTGTCATTCAGCTCACCCCCCAGACAGCGGGAATTCGCATAAAATCTCTCCTAGGCTTGCCGGGAGAGGGAGTATCAAGCTGAGCCTCCATACAGGCTGGGGGGAAACCAGAGACACCTGACCTCCAACCCCTCCTCCCAGTAGCAGCCAAAAGGAAACCTGGCTAGCCAGCGCTGGGGGAGGGGCAAGCAGAAAAAATCAAAGTGATAGAGTGCCAGGGATCCCAGCAGCCTGCAGCAGGGCCCGGAGAGCCAGGCCAACTGATTCGCGTGGCCTGCCCTGCGGCTGCAGAAGGCGTGGCGCCTCAGTGAAGCCATTGATTGGCAAGCAGGGAGGTTAGGGAAGGCCATTGGGTGGAGTCCCACCAGCCAAGCCCACACGGACCCTTGGGCCGAGCACGGGTTCTCAGAAGGGGAAGGAAGCGGTACAGTCCCATCCCCCACAGCGGACACTCCGCCGAGCCAGTCAGCGGCCACCATCCGGGAAAGCTGAAGGATACACCGCCACTCTCCTTCAGAGTGCAACATCAAAACAGCGGACACTCCATCCAGGCAGTCAGTGGCCACCATCCGGGAAAGCTGAAGAATACACCACCACTCTCCAACAGCTTGTAACATCAAAACAGCCAGCAGCAGGACCCCGGAGATCCAGGCCGGCTTATTCGCGCGGCCTGCCCCGCAGCTATAGAAGGCGTGGCACCTCAGAGAAGCCATTAATTAGCAAGCAGGGAGGTTAGGGACTGCCATTAGGTGGAATCCCACCAGCCAAGCCCACCGCCCACGCCCGGAAGAGGCCCAGCGATCTGCCAGCATTGTAGTCACGACACCCCAATTGGAATAGGGACAGAGCAGAGCCGCCTTCCACTCCCGGAACAGGCCCAGAGAGCCGCCAGCGTGATAGACACGTCACCCCAATTGGAGTAGGGGCACAGCCGCCGCCCGCACCTGCAAGGGAGACTTTTCAAGTATACAAGAGCAACATAAATAAATAGGGGGTAAATTTCAAAACACAACAGTTGCACCAAGCAGAAAGAAACGCGGGCAGTATGAAAAGACAAGGAAAGAAAGGACCACAAGCAATGCAGGTCAACTCAACTTTAGAAGAGGTAATAGCTGCAACAGATGGAATATCAGATAAAGAGTTCAGGATATATATGCTTCAGATGATCTGGAGTCTCAAGGAAGACATGAGACAGCAAAATCAGACAATGAAAGATCACATTGACAAACAAATCCAGGAAGTCAAAGATCAATTTCACAGGGAGATAGAGGTAATAAAAAACAAACAAATTGAAATTCTAGAAATGCAGGAAACAATAAACCAACTTAAAAACTCAATTGAGAATACTACCAGCAGAGTAGATCACTTAGAAGAGAGAACATCAGACAATGAAGACAAAGTATTTCAACTGGAAAAGAACATAGACAGCTCAGCAAGTCTGCTAAGAAACCATGAGCAGAACATCCAAGAATTATGGGACAATATCAAAAGACCAAATTTAAGAGTCATTGGGATACAGGAAGGCACAGAGCTCCATTCCAAAGGAATAAACAGTCTATTCAGTGAAATAATACGAGAAAACTTCCCAGAATTGAAGATTGAGACAGAATCCCAAATCCTAGAAGCCTACAGGACGCCGAATGTGCAAAATCATAAGAGATCCACACCTAGACACATTATAATGAAGATGTCCAACATACAGAATAAGGAGAGAATTTTAAAAGCTGCAAGAGAAAGAAAGCAGATTACATTTAGGGGTAAACCAATCAGGATAACAGCTGATCTCTCAACACAGACTCTGAAAGCTAGAAGATCCTGGAATAACATATTTCAAACACTGAAAGACAATGGGCTCCAACCAAGAATCGTGTATCCGGCGAAATTAAGCTTCAGGTTAGAAGATGAAATTAAAACCTTCCACAATAAACAAAAGTTAAAAGAATTCGCAGCTAGAAAACCATCTCTTCAAAAAATCCTTGGCAAAACATTACAGGAAGAGGAAATGGAAAACAACATTGAAAACCAACAATGGGAGGTAGGACAGTAAAGGGGGGAAAGTAGTCATAGAGGATAACAAATCAGGTTTAGTAACATCAATAAACAAATATGGATAGAAGAACAAACCATATCTCAATAATAACCCTAAATGTTAATGGCTTAAACTCACCAATTAAGAGACACAGGCTAGTAGAATGGATCAAAAAACAAGACCCAACAATATGCTGTCTACAGGAGACGCATTTGATAGGAAAAGATATACATAGACTGAAGGTGAAAGGTTGGGAAAAATCATATCACTCATATGGACCGCGGAAACAAGCAGGAGTGTCCATACTCATATCTAATAAAATAGATTTCAAGCCAAAGCTAATCAAAAGGGATATAGAAGGACACTTCATACTGCTCAAGGGAAACATACACCAACAAGACATAACAATCATAAATATATATGCCCCAAATAATGGTGCAGCTGTATTCATCAAGCAAACTCTTCTCAAGTTCAAGAGTCTAATAGACCAACATACAATAATCATGGGAGACTTCAACACACCTCTCTCACCACTGGACAGATCTTCCAAACAAAAGTTAAATAAGGAAACTATAGAACTCAATAACACAATTAACAACCTAGACTTAATTGACATATATAGACTATACCACCCAACATCAAGTAGCTACACTTTTTTCTCAGCAGCACATGGAACCTTCTCAAAAATAGACCATATACTATGTCACAGGGCAACTCTTAGACAATACAAAGGGGTAGAGATAATACCATGCATCTTATCTGATCATAATGGAATGAAACTGAAAATCAATGATAAAAGAAGAAAGGAAAAAGCAAGCATCACCTGGAGAATGAACAATAGGTTGCTGAGTGATCAATGGGTTTTAGAAGACATCAAGGAGGAAATTAAAAAATTCCTAGAGTTAAATGAAAACACAGACACAACATATCGGAATCTATGGGACACATTGAAAGCAGTTCTAAGAGGAAAATTCATTGCTTGGAGTTCATTCCTCAAAAAAAGAAAAAACCAACAAATAAATGATCTCATACTTCATCTCAAAATCCTAGAAAAAGAAGAGCAAAACAACAGCAAAAGAAGTAGAAGGCAAGAAATAATTAAAATCAGAGCTGAAATTAATGAAATTGAAACAAAAGAAACAATTGAAAAAATTGACAAAACTAAAAGCTGGTTCTTTGAAAAAATAAATAAAATTGACAGACCCTTAGCCATGCTAACGAAGAGAAGAAGAGAGAGAACCCAAATTACTAGCATACGGGATGAAAAAGGCAATATCACAACAGACACTTCAGAAATACAGAAGATAATCAGAAATTACTTTGAATCCTTATACTCCAATAAAATAGAAGATAGTGAAGGCATAGATAAATTCCTTGAGTCCTATGATCTGCCCAGATTGAGCCAGGAGGATATAGACAACCTAAACAGACCAATAACAATAGAGGAAATAGAAGAAACCATCAAAAGACTACCAACTAAGAAAAGCCCAGGACCGGATGGGTATACAGCAGAGTTTTACAAAACCTTTAAAGAGGAACTAACACCAATACTTTTCAAGCTATTTCAGGAAATAGAAAAAGAGGGAGAACTTCCAAATTCATTCTACGACGCCAACATCACCCTGATTCCAAAACCAGACAAAGACACATCAAAGAAGGAAAACTACAGACCAATATCTCTAATGAACCTTGACGCAAAAATCCTCAATAAAATTCTGGCGAATCGGATTCAAATACATATCAAAAAAATTATACATCATGATCAAGTAGGATTCATCCCTGGGATGCAAGGCTGGTTTAATATACGGAAATCAATAAATGTTATTCACCACATCAATAGACTTAAAAATAAGAACCATATGATCATCTCAATAGATGCAGAAAAAGCATTCGACAAAGTACAGCATCCCTTTATGTTCAAAACTCTAGAAAAATTAGGGATAACAGGATCATACCTCAACATTGTAAAAGCAATCTATGATAAGCCACAGGCCAGCATCATTCTGAATGGAGAAAAATTGAAGGCATTCCCTCTAAGATCTGGTACAAGACAGGGATGCCCTCTCTCACCACTTCTGTTCAACATAGTCCTCGAAACACTGGCCAGAGCAATTAGACAGTCAAAAGAAATTAAAGGCATAAAAATAGGAAAAGAAGAACTTAAATTATCACTATTTGCAGATGATATGATTCTATACCTAGCAGACCCAAAAGGGTCTACAAAGAAGCTATTAGAGCTAATAAATGAATTCAGCAAAGTGGCAGGATATAAGATCAACACGCATAAATCAAAGGCGTTCCTGTATATGAGCGACAAATCCTCTGAAACGGAAATGAGGACAACTACTCCATTCACAATATCCCCCCAAAAAATAAAATACTTGGGAATCAACCTAACAAAAGAGGTGAAAGATTTATACAATGAAAATTACAGAACCCTAAAGAAAGACATAGAAGAAGACCTTAGAAGATGGAAAAACATACCCTGCTCATGGATAGGCAGAACTAACATCATCAAAATGGCGATATTACCAAAAGTTCTCTATAAGTTCAATGCAATGCCAATCAAAATCCCAACAGCATATCTTGTAGAAATAGATAAAAGAATCATGAAATTCATATGGAATAATAAAAGACCCAGAATAGCAAAAACAATACTAAGCAGGAAGTGTGAATCAGGCGGTATAGCGATACCAGACTTCAAGCTATACTACAGAGCAATAGTAACAAAAACAGCATGGTACTGGTACCAAAACAGGCGGGTGGACCAATGGTACAGAATAGAGGACACAGTAACTAATCCACAAAACTACAACTATCTTATTTTTGATAAAGGGGCTAAAAGCATGCAATGGAGGAAGGATAGCATCTTCAACAAATGGTGCTGGGAAAACTGGAAATCCATTTGCACCAAAATGAATCTGAATCCCTATCTCTCGCCGTGCACAAAAGTTAACTCAAAATGGATCAAGGAGCTTGATATTAAATCAGAGACACGGCATCTGATAGAAGAAAAAGTTGGTTATGATCTACACGCTGTGGGATCGGGCTCCAAATTCCTCAATAGGACACCCATAGCGCTAGAGTTAACAAATAGAATCAACAAATGGGACTTACTCAAACTAAAAAGTTTTTTCTCAGCAAAAGAAACAATAAGAGAGATAAATAGGGAGCCTACATCCTGGGAACAAATCTTTACTCCACACACTTCAGATAGAGCCCTAATAACCAGAATATACAAAGAACTCAAAAAATTAGACAATAAGATAACAAATAACCCAATCAATAAATGGGCCAAGGACCTGAACAGACACTTCTCAGAGGAGGACATACAATCAATCAACAAGTACATGAAAAAATGCTCACCATCGCTAGCAGTCAGAGAAATGCAAATCAAAACTACCCTAAGATACCATCTCACTCCAGTAGGACTGGCAGCCATTAGGAAGTCAAACAACAATAAGTGCTGGAGAGGATGCGGGGAAAAGGGCACTCTTGTTCATTGCTGGTGGGACTGCAAATTGGTGCAGCCAATTTGGAAAGCAGTATGGAGATTTCTCGGAAAGCTGGGAATGGAACCACCATTTGACCCAGCTATTCCCCTTCTCGGTCTATTCCCTAAAGCCCTAACAAGAGCATGCTACAGGGACACTGCTACATCGATGTTCATAGCAGCTCAATTCACGATAGCAAGACTGTGGAACCAGCCTAGATGCCCTTCAATAGATGAATGGATAAAAAAAATGTGGCATTTATACACTATGGAGTATTACTCTGCATTAAAAAATGACAAAATTATAGAATTTGGAGGGAAATGGATGGCATTAGAGCAGATTATGCTAAGTGAAGCTAGTCAAGCTTTAAAAAACAAATACCAAATGACTCCTTTGATATAAGGGGTGTAAACAAGGACAGGGTAGGGACGAAGAGCTTGAGAAGAATATTTACAGTAAACAGGGATGAGAGGTGGGAGGGAAAGGGAGTGAGAAGGGAAATTGCATGGAAATGGAAGGCGATCCTCAGGGTTATACAAAATGTCATATAAGAGGTAAGGAGGGGTAAGTCAAGAGAATACAAATGGAAGACATGATTTACAGTAGAAGGGGTAGAGAGAGAAAAGGGGAGGGGAGGGGAGGGGAGGGGAGGGGGGATAGTAGACAATAGGACAGACAGCAGAATACATCAGACACTAGAAAGGCAATATGTCAATCAATGGAAGGGTAACTGATGTGATACAGCAATTTGTATACGGGGTAAAAGCGGGAGTTCATAATCCACTTGAATCAAACCGTGTAATATGATGTATTAAGAACTATGTAATGTTATGAACGACCAATAAAAAAAAAAAAAAAAAAAAAAAAAAAAAGATGAATGATCATTGATCATTGAGACAAACAATACGATACCACTGGGTCTCCCAATGTCCACCTCGGCCTCCAATGTTCAGGTGTAGCATCCGCTTCCAATGTCTTATTCCTCATCAGAATCTAGCACAACATTTTGTCCAATGCTGACAGTGAATCATTGGTGATCAAATAGCACTTCGAATTCTAAGGAACATCTCCCAGTCTCTGGCCACCCCTGATGAGTTATGAGTCTTTGAATAAATTAGTCAAGTCTTTCTAAGACTCTACTTCTTCATTTGTGAAAGAAACCAAGACAATCTTTTCCCCATTAGTTAGTTGTTGAAGGTCAAGTAAAATGTCTTCAGCCATGAAGGGAACATGAAAACAGTAGCGACATATTGAACATGTGCTGAGCCCCGTGTCCCCAAAGCTTTATAGATATGTTTCTAACTAAATATCACTAAGGTGCTCTGAGACAAATGCTCATACTGCAAAGGAGGAAATGGAAGTTCTGGGCTATGTCCCCCCGACTTGCAAGTGGGGTCTTAGTGTGAAACCAGTCTACCTATCTGTGACTTCAGAGTCTAAGTTCATCACCATGTGGTGGGTGCTCAGTAAATGGTATCATTTTCATCATTATTAAAACTACCATTAACCAAATCATGAGAGATTTCCATACCAGTTTATACGTCAGCATGGTGCCATTGGTTTTAAGAAGATGATATTAAAATTGGAGATTTCAGAGAAAAATTCCTAACTTAGAATTGTTTTGGAAATCAGAGACTACACCTGCCTCTAGAAAATCAGATTAGGCTCAAAACATATCTTTGTGACTATGTATCAATTATCTCACTTGAACCACCCCCTCTCCTTTTATGATAACAGGTTTCTTCCCATCCTAAGAAATAACTTTTGCCCTGTCCCCTGTGGCTCTGATAAGGATGGAAGCTCACATTTTTTCCAGTGCATCAGGCCATCAAAGTGGGCCACCATCAGGAAGGAACCTCGCTTATAGAGATCCGCACATGGAATGAACCTATGATCCCAAAGGGCCCATCAGGATCATTCTAGAAGATACTACATATTCACACTAGCAAAACGAAAGAGCCTCTGTCTTCTGTCACTGCAATGCTGGCCTGTCATAAGTCTGGAGCTTTGGGTAGCCATTTCTGCTTCTCTATTTCCAAATAAAGAAAGGATATTAGCGGTGGGACAGAATATAACCAATTTGAAGAGAGTTACCAGGTATGCAGAGAATTAGAGAAGGAGGGGGAAAGGGGGATGGAAAATTGGGGAAAGAGAAGAAGGAGAAAGATAAAAGGGAGGAGAAGGAGATCATTATTTTCATTTCAGGATCCTCTTGCATTTAAAATCAGTTCTACTGATTCTACTGATTCTATCAATTTCCATATAGATTTTTCCATCACTGTACACAGAGGAATACTAGTTTGCACCACATACCTTGGGTTTGTGGATGCTGAAGTCATGATGTGCTAATAAGCAGCGTCTCACATCCTAGGGAGGACCAAGATTTTGAGGCCGCAAAGGCTTCCCACATTCTCATCCCCAGATCATTTTTCTTTGTCTTTGCTCAGGAATCTGGAAGCACAGCCCCATTAAGTTTCAATTGAGAATGGGCTTCGAAAGCAGATGAACCTAATTTCAAATACCAGCTTTGCTAGAACCTAAGCCTAGTATCTAGGACAAATTATTAAAACTCTCTGAGTTTTCATTTTCTCATCTCTAAATTAAATGTGGGTAGTTGGGTGTGGGAGCAGGGTAGCTGGGCAAATCAAATCATTTAAAGTAAGAAAAAAAATAAAGTAAAAAGTTAAAAAAAAACAAAAAGAATCTCTGTACCATGCCTGGACTCTACAATATACTTGTATTACATCAAGCTCAGCGCTACTCTTCACAGGTGAAGGTTTTGCTCAGTAATTGAGGAAAGGCATCCGGAGTCTTTCTGTGCACTTGAGAACCTGTCTGTAATGCACAATAATGATGCTGTTCTGTATGATGAGAATTGGGCGTGACTTTGATGTATAAAATGTCAACCAAACCTCTCAGCCTCAACTCTTAGATTAAGTTGCAAAAATTAACAAAATATGTGAAGTGTCTAATTTGTTCACTAAATGAACAATTACTTTTCATACATCATTATCACTTCTCTCTGATGCTCTCTGAACTTGTAATTAGCAGGTTCACAGCTCTCACGGCCCGTATTCCGGTGTGGAAAAGGTGATGATGATCTGGTGGCCTTCTCTGAGCTTGGGATACATCTAGTGACAAGGATACCAGCACAGATTTTATGGCTTAACTACGTCAGCCACCCTTAGCTCTGCTGGTTTGTTCTTAAAGAAGGGGGTGAGCACCGTGCCTTGCTGGAGATTGAGGGGTGGTTATAGTTCAGTTTGGTTTTGAATCTTTTTTACTTTCATATTTCCTATTTCAGCATGTTCTACAGACTCCACTCACGCCCAACCCTGTGTCTTTGTACCAGGGTCCTATCCAATGGGAACAAGATTGAATAAGATATCTCTCCTATCACAAAAATCTTACAGCCTTTTTTAGGACACAGACTGAGAACAGTTTATGATCACTGTTTCTTTAGCTGAAAGCCAAGAAGGTGAAGTCGAGACCCAGGCCAGAGTGCAGGGCTGGCTTCTCAGCCCAGGAGAGGTGACATTAAAGGGTGTTTCTGCCTCACATGGTGCCCAGATGCCTCCCGTTGTCCCCTGTGAGCCAGTTAGGAAGGAACTATCTTTTCTATAAAAGCAGAAAGCCTTAATGTCTGGCAGACCCTGGATGTAAATTTCAAACACTGTGATTTAAGTAAAACTTATTTAAAGTGAAAGTTGTGGTCACACTGAAGATACAGCCCGTCTTTGCTTTTTGCCTTACACAAGTTTATAGGAAATTCCATTCTTTTCCATTCTTGATGTCTATTGGGTATAGGTATCCTTTTGGCTGATTCAGAACATTCATGGAGAAAATCAGAACCAGGGCTTCATCTCTTCTACTGAAAAGGGTTTCTCCTTTTCAAATAAACCTGCTAGTAAAATGTTTATAAGGGTGATATTTCACACGAGGAGGAGACGATCATATTAACTGGAAGAAAGGGAGGATCTGCCACCTCATTCAGACAACATCCCTCCTCCTTCTGGGGATGGGAATAAAAAATCTATGGGTCCAGAGCAGAGATATTAAACAGGATGGAGGGATACAAGAAAAATTCCAGTGAGGAGGATCATGGATCCGTCCTCCATCAGATTTCCAGTCATTTAAGGAATATAAATTGTCTTTCAATCCATAGTGTTTTCCCCCCCCCGCCTCAAATCCATCTGAGGAAATAAGTGAAGGTTCATTTAGCACCTACTATGTGTGGCAAGACAGAAAAAGAAGGGATGTTAATTATTTATAGTCCTCGTGTGTCTACAGTTCAAATTCCCTTGGCAAATTTGTCACTGAGGTCCCATTTCTATGAAGGGATTTTCCTTATTAAGCATTTCTAGGTCTTTTTCAGTCTCTATTTTCGTAATTTCCTAATTTTATGAATTGTCCGCAAGGGACCGGGATGAAGAGGACAAAACCAACAGAGTGAGGCCATGTGGGATTTGGTTGCCGGGACTCAAGAGGGTCTTGTTGTGGCTGGAGCCTCAAGTTCAACAACAGTCTTAGTAACAAAACACAAACAGCTCCCTAGACCCTCATTCAAAGGGGCCAGGAGGGTACGGGAGCAACCGGCTTATTCTCTAAAAGGACTGAAAGCAAAATCAGAATGAGGTCTGTAAACGCCACGAGTAAAATAATCTCCACAGAACTTTCCCAGCAGAGAACAGCAGGCGTGCTGAAGATGGATTCGGGGAGACTGGAAGCATTTGAGCAAGACTCATCAGACCCCCCACCCTGAGGGGTTTTGGGATCCTGGATCTGGAGAGGATCCAAATCTATACTAAATGTAATGTTCTCTCCCAGTGACTCTACGGTTGTGGAAGCTCCTGTCTTCATGCTGTGGTGAACTGGTCGAGAAGGCCAGTAATGGCACTGTGACCAAGGCTGACCACACGCTAGAGAAGAGGAGATGGAGGATCTGGAATATGGAGTCAAAGTGGGTTTTGCTACAGTCTCTTGGGTAGGGGGAGACAGTGAATACTGAGTTCAATCTATGGCATGATGAGGCTTATCCAATCTCAGCCACTGACCAAAGCCAAGATGAGCTGAGAGGTGGGAAGTCCAATTTGAGTGAGTAGACTAGCCCTCTGACCTGCTGTTGTGTCATTCTCTGAACTGAGGCAGGAGGAGCAAGAACAAGTCCAGCAAAGACTTCCAAAGGGTGGGTTTGGGGGGGGGACGCTGAATGTGGTGCTGAGATTCATTGAGGTATACAGAACTCAATTATTGAATCACAAGCATTTATTGATCATCTACTAAGTGCCAGGCACTATGCAGGCGACACAATATTATAAAATAGTCTAAGTCTCTCTTTCCAGAGAAGAAAGAGTGAGAAGCTGAGTGGTATTTCCAAAATAATGTAATAAGCAACCTGAAAGAGAAGACCAGAGGATGCCCAGCATGTCTACTTAGTCTTTACCAGGGTCGAGGCATCCTTCGCATCCCACTGACACTACTATAGTTCAGGCCACCACTGTTTTCCACTTGAACACTGCAACCATTCTGCATGGATCTTTTCACCTCCACTCCTTCACCTTCCCAACACATCCTATCATTTTTCACTTACCTAAAACCCTGTCATGATATCTCACTGTAACACAGATACAATCAGCATTCTTTATTGGTTCCAATGTGCTTCTGCTCTATCTGATTTGTCTCTTTCTCCAAATTATTTTCCTCTATTCTACCATATACTACAAAAGGAGAACATAAGTTCTAAGAAGCCTGCAGGATTTCCAGGCAAAGATGTGCAGAAAAATACTAGCTATATGCAAACTCAGGGTGAGACAGAAAAGAAATGCTCTCTTTGAGATACAGTTTCTTGAGTACTCTGAGGAGGTGTCGGAGGCAGAATTCTAAGGTGTCCCCTTCCCTAGGAATTCTGGCCCTTGGTTTACATACTCCTACTCCAAGTCATTAAATCAAACACTAATATATGTGCTTACTGGGAAAGCATTTGCAGATGTGGTCAAAGTTCCAAATCAACTGATAGGGAAGTTATCTGAGTGAGCCTGACCTCCTGATTGAATGGTGCAGGAATATTTTTTCTAGCATCTCAAAGTCAGAGATTGGGAGCACAAGAAAGATTCAAGTCATCACTGCTGGCCTGAAAATGGAGGAGTCATGAGGCAAGAAATGTGGCAGACTCTCTAGGAGCTGAAAGTGGCCCCTGTCTAACAGCCAGCAAGGGAATGGGGATTTCAGTCTCACAACCATAAGGAAATGAACTCCTCCAACAAGCAGTGAGTTTAGAAGAGGAATTATGCCTCAAAGGTGAACTCCAGCCTTGCTGGTACCTCATTGCAGCCAGGTGAGGTCAAGAACAGAGAATCTAGCTGTGTTATGCCCAAACCTCTAACCTAAACTCCAAGATAATGCATTATGTCATTTTTAAAAGGCTAACTTTGTGGTTACACAGGAATATACAATTATACTTGGGGGAAAAAAAGGAAATTTTTGCTTTCCAGCAGCTTAGGGATATAGCATCCTCTTCCTCATACCAGCACCCCAATGTGGACTTTAATCCAGACAGCCATGCAAACAAGAAAGGGGTGCACAGCACGTGCCTTAGAAATAGGGCAGCAACTAGTTCTATTCTCAACTGCAACTCACAAATGCAAGTCTGACTGTTTGGAACACTGATACCTATTTTTTTTTTTACTCCAGAATAGAAATAGAAAGCACTACAGATATTTAGATTACCTCTGAGAAGCTAGGATTTGATAAAAGATGAAAACAAACTATAAATTGGTATGGGAGGTATGGGTTTTGCTTATCTGAAGCAAAAGTACAAGTAACTGCTAAGGTTATTATTCCAAAATGACCAGTTCTACCAGTCCATGAATTGAACTTCAAAGTACTGAAAGGAACTCAGAACCAAAATACTTGTCGAGGATAGAATGAAAGCCAGAGATGTATCCATAGCTATCTCTTGGCAGATAGCACAAACGGAAGACCCACATTCTCTATTAGAAGAGAATTGGGCTAATGTTGACATCTGACCTGTGGCATTGTTCTCCAAATATACATAGCCTGAGTCAAGAGAACTCTTTGCCAAGTGAGAGTTGCTGGCCCTTTGCCCAGTCGCCAGGCCTTGCTTGTTTTAGAGAAATTTATTACCATAAAAATGGGACAAATTGTAAAACTCAGACTTCAGTGTTGAAAAATTAATTAGGCCTTTGGCCCTCTCTTCTCAGCATTTGCAAAGAATTTCCTTATACACTCAGCCATTCAGTGATAGGGGTTAAATATGTGTACTCTGGAGATTAACACTTGTATTGGAGCTTTTTCAAGAGGAAAACTCTGCTAGAAACAGGAGCCCATATAGTCTTTCCAAAGGACATATCAAGAGAAGGCAAATAAATCAGCTTCATGGTTGTCAGGAAAGGCTTCCCATCGGAGGCGATGTTGGAGCCAGGGGAAGAACTGTTCGTAAGCCAGGCAGAGAGAGGTAGGGCAACCTAATCAGTGGTTGTGGAAGGTAGAAAGATGGTGGCCAGAATAAACCTGAAGGATCCAAGACACTGAAAGTCAGAATTGGCAGGAGGTATAAGGTTGGGAATGGAATTGGAAAAGATGGTCTAAGTCAAAGCCATAGCTTGGATGCCATCCTAAGGGGTCTGAGCATTAACCTACAAGAACCAGAGGATTTCTATCTATCAAGGACATGACACTGTTACTCTCATTTTAGAATAATGTATCCAAGGTGGCAGTTTGAAAAATAAATTATGAAGTCTAAGGTTTCTGATGTGTCAATGTCATGAACTGAGATCAGAATAGTGTATTCAGTTAGCTTTTAGACATGTTAAGTTGCAGTGGCCTGCACAATGAACCTGAAGATGTCATGTGACTGTCTTTCAGAACCTGGAAGGTAACTGGAGATTCAGACTGAACAGTGGTCACATTTAATGGGGGGGGGGGTACTCCTCAGCTTGCCTGGGGAAGTAAGTAGCAGAGTTATTTATTTCCTCTAAATTAGGATACTCCTTTAGTTCATATTGTATTGGCCAATTGCTTCTGAAGCTTTTTTTCAGTAAAGTCATTGACTCATTCATTCATCAAATATCTGAAAATTTAATGAGTTTCTACTGTGTCAGGCATTATTCAGGCACCAAGAGACAGTAGATCACAAGAGAGACAAAGATCCTAGCCTCACTGAGCCTCAAAGAGATGAAGACGATTAACAAATAACCAAAAAAGACATAATAGAAAGTGCTGAGTACTATCTAGAAAATAAAACAGGTTAAGGACATCAGACATTGTTGAGGTGAAGGTAGTTCCCTTTTTAGTAGTTTTGGCTAGAGAACTTTTTCAGAAGAGATGTCCATCATTCTGGCATGAGGCGAGGAGTGAGCCAAGTCAAGGTCTTAAGAAAGAGTACAATGCCTGGAGGATATGAGCCAGGAAGGAGATGCTCAAAAGTGAAGAAGGTAAAGGGAACTCAGAGCCAAGTGACTGGCAGCAGAGGAGCAGGTGAGAAGCAGGCAGGTGACAGTCACCACGGTGTTTGAAGCCAGGGCAAGTGACGTTAGATGGGATGGAAAACCAGTGGAGGACTCCAAACAAAGCAGTGATGTCATCTACTTTATTTGAAATAATCTAATTAGTATCCCTATGCACACCAATAAGATTAAAGATATTATGATTATGATTGTATGACTACTATTCTCTTCAGTTACTCACTTGTATAGTCCAGAAACATGCTCTGAATATTTTCTCTATGCCACGAATTGTGATAAATAATAGGGGCAGAGAAACCAGTAAGACACAATTCTCTCCTTCAATAATTTGTATATCTACTTATATCACACTCTCTGAAGTTTCTTTAGCCCACTTCCCATTCCACCCCTTCTACCTCATCCATAGGAGTAGGATTAGCTGAATATCATGGATCTTGGCATGCTTTTATTATCTCAGCAAGATGCCCATTTGATTACATAAGTTATTTGGTTTCATTTTCACACCTTATTCTTCATTCTCCTTTCCTTACTATCTTTCAGGTATGTTTTTCCTTTTATACTTTCTTTCAATACACATTTCAGTTTTATAGTGACTTATTTTTTTCTTCCAGAATATACACATCAAGCCTGCAGTAGAGGGGGTGAAATTTGTTAGATTTTGTATAGAAACCAAAAATCTTTATTTCAGGTAAATGTATATTTACATAAATATGTTTACTATATGCTTCTATAGCATATATTTATATTTTCATATTTATATATAAATGTGCATTTATATATAAATATATTTATATCTATCTATCCATCTCCAGGTAGTTCAGAACATCTACCTCAGTTCAGAACTTTCTGTAGTGGAAAATACTAAAGCTCAGTTGTATGTTTGTAAACAGATTTTCTAGGTGTGGAAATTTGTAGTATTTACTGATTTTCATGGTGCAAATATCCCCACCACGACTAATTTCAAGCTAACAGTTGCAACAACTGGGTTGTAAAAATCCCAAATATTTAACAATTGGCTGGAGCCAGTCTCAGGAAACTATTGTTTAAGTCTTCAATTCTGTCTGAATAAGTGCACAAAGTAAGAGTCCATTAAAATAAGCCATCTCAGTTCAAGGTGTCCTTCTTCCCAGGTAACGGAAACTTTCAAAGTGTTTACATGAATAGCAAGTTAGACTGGTGTCCCTGAAACTTTGTTAACAAATTGGCCATGTCCCAGAGGAGTGACATGGCCAATTTGTTCATTTGTTCAGTTTTTCAAGAGTATTTAATAGTTTTGCTATTTGGTTAGCTGTACATCCTCTGTTGGAGTGTGTCATGTGAACATGATAGAGCCAACGGTCTAATCCTGACAACATGAGTAATTCCTAGCCAAAAGACAGGATGGCTTGTGGCCATTTTAAATATTGCCTCAGACATGTTTACAATCCTCAGGTCACAGTGTTTATGGGAGCCAATATCTGCTGTTGGTGAGTGAAGAGTACAGTTGGGAAGACAATGGATTGTTGGAACATTGAAGAAGCTTGGATTCAGTGAGTCCATAAATAGCAAAGCTGAATCATTACTAGAAGATCCAACTGTGGCTTCTTTTGAGTTATTCAATTTCCATATGGACTCCTGAAATCTTAAAATATGGGTATCTTTCTTCCTTTTGACTGTTGAAGTAGTGGAAAATAGCTGCTGAGAAGTGGATACAGTCATAATCTGAACATTTTATGTTTTCCTGTAATCCTTGCAAAAACCAAAGTTGACCTTAGTATGTTCCTCATCTCATAAATGAGAAAACCAGATTCAGAGAAGATAAAGAACACATCCAAGGTCATATAAGCTGTCAAATAGTAGCTGAGATTCGAACCCACACTACCTGTGCTCAGAGCTGCCATTTGTCACTGCCAGCTCACGCTGCTTCACAGTGGTCACCCTAGTACCTGGCGCATAGCTGATGCTCAAAGTGCATTTGGTGTGGGACTTCCAAGAGAAAAAGTTGAATTTGGAGCATACATATTTGGGTGCATTTAATGCAGTGAAAGATTATGTGTAAGAAGCCCCTGCAAAATTTTGTATGGACCTTGAAAATTTATGTCTTTCTTGGAAATCTGCAAAAAGAAAAAAAAAAAGAGTATGAGCCTAAGGTAATTGTCCTTTTATACTGTTATACTTGTCGTAGTGCCAACATCCACATTTTTCCCCTAGCGATGAAATTAAAATGCCAAATTTTCATGATTATGAGATGATTACAGAATAAGGGCTGAGGGGAGAATCATAAAGGAGCAGGGAGTCTGTATTCCTTCCCAACTGGTGAGGGGCGATTTTGGGGCTTCCCATGTTTTTTGCAAGGGATTTACTATATAAGGATTTTCTTCTATGTTCTCGCTGCACAAACTCTTTATCTCCTGGTAATTATACAGCCTCTGACTGCTTGTGACGTGTGTGCTTTAGGAAGGAATGCATCTGAATTCATTAGCACCATTCAGAAGGCAGTTTGTCCCAGCTGGACTGAAAATACTAGGAAACTTTCAAATCAAAGATCAGTTACTTTTGGTATGATATATATAAGTGCTTTGGATAAAAATACGCATTTTTCCAACTACTGAGAATTCTTCTCAGTGATTAGAAAGGATTTTTTACAAGAAAACTTTGGCCAGAATGTGAAGAAATGAGACTTCCAACATGCATATCAGGGCGAGTTTCATATGAAGTTCCCATTGTCTGATGTATTCATTTGTTCACGACTTGGGGAAGAGAAAGCGATAATGAAAACAAATCAGGTGATGATTGCATCAGTTTTATCTAGAGAGCTTATTTTTTGATTGACAAAAATATAAGCAACAAAAAAAGAACTGCAACCATAGAATCCATCCCTTGTTTTTTCATTTCTCATTTCAGTGGGACACAGACAGATCTGTGCAGTGTGTTGCAAAAGCCAGCCCGAGATCCAGGCTCACTCCCGGGGCTGACTGATTAGACCCTTGCTGACCGCAGTTCAGGCAGATGGAAAGCAGGAAAATATTCTGATGGAGCTCTCCTCTGGTTCTCCCTCTGGGGGTGGTGGGAGGGGACAAGGCCATTTGTCCTGTTCTACAAGTGCGATGTCTCTGCCTTTTAAAAGGAAGAGCTTGCCACATGCCATATACCCCACTATTCGTCAAGCAGTGGAAAGAACTCAATACAGACTAAGAAGTACAATACCCAAAGGGACACCATCAATCCTTTATTACCACGACTTCCTCGTTCTTGAGTTGTTTATATTGATTTATCTTTTGCTCAGGTAGAGTGACTTAGAGTAATTTTCTCAGCAAGAGAACACAGATTGCATCTGTTCTGAGCCTTAGCCTGGCTGAGAATGGTTTTCCTTTGCCTTCGCACAGAATGCCTTGGGTGTGGAGGGTGGGACCATACCTTTTGCCTACAAATTTTCTAGTTTCTGACTTTTCAGACATGTGTGGCCGATGGTCAAAATACGAAGCTGCTATGATTTGGGATCCATTTTAATCAATGTACTTTCCCTTCTCACTTCCATTTAGGGTTTATGCTTTATACTTGGGGTTTTAATTTTGTTTTTATTTTTATTCATTTTCCCCCCTCAACTGGTGAGCTATTTTAGTTAGCAGATTGATTTTTTTCCTTTTAAATAAAAAATATTTTCTTCTATTATTATTCTTTTATTGCTTCTGATCTGTTTTGCATTTTTCTGAGATATCATATCATATCATATTTACCAATCTACCTGCCTAACTGTAAGGTGTATATGTACTCATATTATGTGTATATTCTAGCATGTAGATATGTTCTGAATTCCTCTTGGCTTCTCATTATTGACTTCTAAACTTCAAAGTTCTTTTTCCATACTCTTTAAATGCTTTTAAATTCCTATGGGTCTTTTCTGTACTGATGTACATATTTTAAATAATTTACCACAGGTTTCTTATTTGAACATCAGGACAATAAAGCAGCTTCTCAATTTTTCACCTCTCTCTCTCTCTCTCTCTCTCTCTCTCTCTCTCTCTCTCTCTCTTGATTTCACATTGTTTCATTCAATGCTTGCTTATTTTGATTCCATGAATTCCAAACATCCTACAAAATATTAACCAGAAATGTCCTACACTTTTGGAGAGTTTTTCTCTAATTCCTGGGGACTGTCACAGGTGGAGGTTTGTTCTGGAGCCCGACTCAGTACCCATTGCCCACGCACGGGAGGCTTTCACACAAGGAAGGGAAACTTTACCCCTCTCCCTTGTCTTTCTCTCTGGTGAATTTTATCCTGGGTTCTTTCTTAATACTTGTACAATTCCTGAGTTTTTATATAACTAATAAAAAGTTGTTGGCAGAGAGACAACAAAGACCCAAGTCATTCCTAAGAATTTTGGCTGCCCCCCTCCCCCCGCTTTGGTTTATTTTCTGATTGAAAATGCAACCTTGGACTCGCTTCAAAGGAACACAGTAACCAGAAGAAGCCTTGTATGTACGGTCCGAACTCCAGAAACAAGCTTCCAGAAAATAAATATTTTTCTGTCTTGAAATATTATTAACTAGTAAAGCATCCAAGGCTTCAGATGTGTCTACCTGTCACTATGGACATGAACTCTGCCTCAAGATGTAACAAAAATTTGTTCTCTTGAGATGCATCCCTTAGCTTGTGACACTGTGGCTCTAGCTGTGCAAGACAAGAATGTGGTTCTCATTGATATGTTTCAGTCTCCTCTGATGTGATCTGCATGTCATAGAAATATACTAGATAGGAAAAGCAAGCTGGAGCTTAGTTTTAATAACACAGTGGTATTCGTCTCAAGCTTTTTATGTAAATAACAAATCCCAGATATTTCCTTTAGTTTAAATATTTAGGAAATTTCTTCACACTATTCTTTACCTCTAAGTTCTATCAGCCATCTGTGTCACATCTCTTGTCACATGTCACCCAGGAGGTAGTGAACATTAATATCACAATAAAGAAACCTATATTATACTTTTAAATGGATTTCTACAACCATCAGAAGATAATATTTTTCTGAGCACCTACTTTGTGAAAAATTTGAGAATCCAATTCTTTTGACATGCAACTAAGAAAGCCTTCAATAAATAATGCTTAAGGAGAATGTAGGAAGAACATCTTCCCCCCCCCCCCCCCCCCGCCCCACCCCGGGAAGAGAAAGCATTGTAATTACCATAAAAACAAGTTTCATCTGGTCAGAGATTTTTAAATTGACCTAAATAATTTTTAAAGACTCAGTTGCAAAGAGAACACATGAATGATCACCTAACTTGGAGAAGCCTGGCATCCTAGAGAAAATCCTGCTTTCTATTTTGCTGCAACTCAAGGCAGGATACACGGATGGCCAGAGAAGATCTGGCTGCAGCCCAAACCCAACCCTCTAGCTTCCCAAGCACAGAGGACACACTCAACTTCCAAGGGCCCATCCAACAATGATGGGACCACGGCTGACGGGAATTATCTACAATTTGACAGGAATGAACCCACACTTGCTAATGGCCCATTTCCTTCCCTGCAAAGGAAGAAGGCAGGAGAGAGCAAGACCCTTGGCTCTGTGTAGACCTCTTCTCCTCTTTCCTTTCCCAAACCCTATCACTCCAGCAGCATGCTCGATTCTAGGATTCCCATCAAGTTTCCGGGGAAGGGGAAATACAGTTTCTTGCACATTTTGTTGGCTAAGAAACTGATGCTATCTATCTTCCATTGTTCTACCCCATCCTGTTTGGGACTGATTGAGGGCAGGGATGAAGGTGTACAACCAGCTGGGTCCCAGGTCCTTTGCACAACTCAGTCTTTGCACAGAGAAACCGTTTAAGAGGCTCTTTCATTGGCAGGAAACTTACCACCTCATCCAAAAAAAAAAAAAAAAAAAAAAAAAAAAAAAAAAAAGTCACTGAAGAAACAACGACTAGAAAACAAGCAAAAGTAAGAATAAAAGTCAAACTCAGGGTTGTGGGGAATGAAGTCTTCAAATTATGGATTAAACTTTACAGAGATTGTAGACACAGAGGAGAAGAAATCATCCTAAAGACTGATGGCTCTAGGAAACTGTTTTCTAGTGATGACAAGGGTTGTACCTCATCTTGGGACAAGAGTCGAACTATCATGCCCTTGGTATATATAGTAGGTGCTTAATAAATGTGAGTGTCAGCACCACCTTCCTAGTATGCCTATCCTTCTAAGCCACTGATTCTAAAGTGGAAATAATTAAAATGCACCCAGTGTAGACCTGAGGTGAGGTCAACTGTACTATTTAGATTATGGGAAGATTTTTCTAAATTGACCTTTAATTTTTGAATTATTTTAGACTTACTAAAAAATTAACAAAGGAAGCACTGACAGTCCCCCAAACCTCTCAGTTCAGTTTCACTTTGCCTTAGTGTTGTCACTACATATTAACATGGTGTATTTGTCAAAAGTAAGAAAACTTTGGTTCTTTGTGATAACTTTGGACTTCCTTTGAATTTTACTCGATTTCTGTCCCATTAAGATGTCAACTTGTTTGTTTGCTTTGCAATCTGATCCAGGAGGCCACATGGCATTTTGACACCCTATCTCCATAATCTACTCTAGTCTGCGACAACTTCCTCAGTCTTTCTTTGATTTTTATGGTCTTTAAATTTTTGAGGAATACGGATAAGTTAGTTTTTAGAATGTTCCCAATTTAGGTGTATCTGATTTTTCTCATGGTTTGACTGGAGTTATAGGTTTCTGGTTAGATGACTACAGGAAATAAAAAGACAAAGCATATAAATGATATAAAGTTAGAAGATATTTAGACAATGATGATGCTACTGTGAATTTGTAACATAATTCTTAAGTAAACCTTCCTGGAGAAGAAAATACACAAAACAACCGAGCAAAGGAAGATGTTTTTATAAAATGCCTACCCCATCAAAGAAAAATAAACAAACAACTCCTTTTAGCAAAATTCAGGGGTGGGCATAAGCTACAGAGGGAGGAGCAAAGACCAGCAACTTAAAATATAATAATATTCTACCATAATAGGATAAATGGATGCCAATGATCCAACTGTGAAAAATGCAGGTGCATGCTATTACTAATTAAATTAAATATAAAAATACAATATTTTAGGTCTGTTCTGGGAAAAAAGTACGCTCTACACCACTGAATTTTGTCTGAATCAAGAAAGTCCCAAATGATCACAAGCTAGTCATATTCTACGTATACCTAACCCTGCTCCAGAACTGGACTGGAAGGAGGTCTGGAGCTTCTCACAAACTGCAGTAACTCCAAGTTCAAGTTCAGAGGCGTTTACTACAATTTGCAGGTCTCCGGGTAAGGAAAAAACAAAGCTGTTCTATGGCACTTATCTTGATAGGCCTGGGGGAGTGGGTCTGTGGAGCGTTAGTGGGGAAATACAGGTTTAATTGTGAGAATTAAGAAGTGGGAATCACAATCAAACAGAAACCCATAACAGAGCTTCTAAATTATCAGGAGAAGAAGGCGACCAGAACAGAAGAAGAAAAAATTTCATTATCATGTATTATGAGGCAAATGCAAATCTAAGGAAGCATTAGAAAATACTGATATCGGGACAAAGAAAAATCAAGGCTATATCCATTAAAGAGGGCAAAAAGTATATTATGTAAGAATAAAAAGTGGCAGTTCATACGAGGGACTTACAAAGGGTGCAAGGTATAGCAGCAGAATAGAAACATTGGGTTAAACCTCTAGAAATTGGATAACTTGTCAAAATCAAATTTCATGGGAAAAATTGAGTGCAATTATTTTAGAATATAAAAATTCATGTGAGCAAAAATAGAATATTTGAATAATATAATCAGTAAGCCCAATGTAATAGATTTCTAGAGAATTGTTAGCTTAAAATAGAAATCTACATCATTTTTATATCCTTAGAACATTGCAAAAACTAATTAATATACTTAACTATACAAAATATGAATACAACTGAGCATGGTGGCACATGCCTGTAATCCCAGCAGCTCCGGAGGCTGAAGCAGGAGGATTGTGAGTTTAAAGCCAGCCTCAACAACTTAGAGAGGCTCTAAGCAACTCAGCAAGACACTATCTCTAAATAAATTATAAACAAGGGGTGGGGATGTGGCTTTGTGGTTAAGTCCCCCTGGGTTTAATCCCTTGTTCCAAAAACAAACAAACAAACAAGGAAAACCTTGAATATATTTTCAAAGGAGATATTTTTATAGGCCCATTTTCTGATCACACCCTACTTATCCCCCAAAATGGAAGTCAATAATAAGTGATACCACCCCCTGAAAACATAACTAGGCATTTCTATTTAACAACATATATCAAGGAACAACTGATAAGAGAAAAATATAAACAACAAATTATATTTAAAGAATGCCTGAGAGGGACTTGGTTGTGGCTCAGAGGTAGAGCACTTTCCTATCATGTGTGAGACACTGGGTTCGATCCTCAGCACCATATAAAAATAAGATAAAGATATTGTGTCCACCTACAACTAAAAAGTAATTTAAAAAAAAAAAAAGAACGCATGAGAAAAGAATACAAAATCTCATAACCAAGCCTACAGGGACACACTAAAGCTATGTGTTTTCAGAGAAAAAAAAAGACATTTTCAAAGGGACTAGTTTCAGGTTTAATATGAATATATTTTTGAATATATTTTTGAACTTATTTTTTTCAAAGAAAAATATAGAAATTGAACTGCATTTTAAAATTTATTCTTAGAAAAAGCTTTAAAAGTAAAAAAAAAAAAATCCTCACTTTGATTTTGGATATTTAAAGTATAATAAACCAACATGTTACAAATGTTACATAAAAACCAAATGTTACATAAAATCAAAGGAAAAAGTTGGGGAATGATGCATGATAGGGCGAAATGGATGAAGTGGTCAGGAAAAGCAATTCTAGAAAGACAACTCTGAGCAGAAGATGAAAGGGTAAGCAGGAGACCTCGAGATGGCCTCAGATGGGAAGTGTCGCTCTCCATAGGGATTTCTCTTCCTGGCTCCCAAGATGCAGTTTTAGTCAGTTTCTCGTCAAATATAATCCCCAAAGACCCACCTCCAGTGACCTACTTCTTCCAATCACATCTTACCTGCCTAGAGTTACCTCCCAACCAATCCACATTAGTGGATTCATCCACTGATTACTTGGCAACTCTCACAATCAGATCATTTTGCCTCTGAACATTCTTGCACTGTCTCAAACAGGACCTCTTGGGGGACACCTTATATTGAAACCATTACAGATTCCCTTTTGTGGGTTCATATAGGGGTGGCCAAAGCAGCTTACGTGGACAACTGGAAGAAACGAAACCTTTTCTTTCTTCCTTATTTTTCAGTAGTTAAATTAGCTTCATAACTGCTTGTAATTATAGAGTTCATATATTTTTATTCTAAAGGATAAAATATTTTAAAAATGTAATGTTCCCTTGAAATTTTTTTTTTGGATCAAGATAACAAGAATCATGGTGGTAGTGATCATCTTTCCATGCATTTCTTTATTGTTGTGTATTATACACAGGATATGCATATTACAAAAATATATATAATGAAGTCATTTCTTATTTTAGATATTCTAATACCATATTTCTGGTGGGTTTTCCTTAAATGTTTTGAATTTGTCTTCTTCCTTCACTCTCCTGCCCCAGATAAATAATACTAATTGCTTTCCTTACAGCCTGCTCCAGGCTCATGAAATCCAGCTACAGTATTCAGTGTTGCTAGAGATTCAGGTGCTAATGTGGATCTAGAGAACAAAGATTTTTGCCCCTTATTATTATTGTTTTTTAAATGGCCATGGTCATGCTGCTTCTCTATGTGTTACTTTTTTCTCTTCACCAGATGGTGACCATTCTTTCAAGGCATTTGGTCTGAATCTAACGTATTCTCATAATGGGGTGACATAGTATTCCCTTATCGATGTATCATCATCTATCCAATCCATATACTTCTGACTAGTATTTAGTTCAGCACACTAGTGTTTGAACCTGTTAAAAATCCTGCAATGAATATGCCCTTACATTTTAGTTATGTGTATACGTGTGTGTGTGTGTGTGTGTGTGTGTGTATGTGTGTGTGTGTGTTTATATATATTTCTCAGGAGAAAAATAAGTGGGTCAAAACTATGTATATTTTTAATTTTTAATGATCCTTACAAATTGCTTTCCAAAAAAGCTATACTACTAATTCACATTGATATCAGCAATGCCTGAGCTGGATTCAGATAGTCTACATTCTTATCAGCAATAACAACATTTTTCTCACCTGATAGATATAAAAGACTACTTTATTTTGTTTGGTTTTTGGTATTGGGGCTTGAATCCAGGGGTGCTATACCAGTGAGCTACATTCCCAGCCCCTTTTATTTTTGATTTTGAGACAGAGTCTCACTAAGCTGCCCAGGCTGGTCTTGACCTTGCTGTCCTCCCACCACAGCCTCCTGAGTAACTGGAGTTATCAGTGTGTGCCACTTAAACGGAACTTATAGTTATTTTTATTTGTATTTTCCCAACTAATAAGAATAGCACAATCATTCTTTTGTTTACACTAACCATTTGCATTAAGGATTATAAAAACTATCTGCTATATATTTTACCCATATTTTTCAACTACATTTTTCCTACTGGTTTGTGTGTGTATGCTTTTTTGTCAATTTATTATCAACTTGTTAATCATGGGTTTTATTTTTTTATCTAGCACATGTGTAGAATTTATCTTCTACATTTCAGTGTTCGTTTTCAAAAATTCATAAACAAACAAGGAAGTTATAATTTTATAGAGTCAAACATCTCTGCCTTTTTGATACCACTTTGCAAGTTTATTATTTCTTAAGCCCTTTGGCATTAACTTTTTCATTTAGAATTTCAAAAAATATTTATGTTTCTATCACAGATAAGTATATTTTTTAATGTGGCACGAAATAGATGTCTACCTTCTTTTTTTTTCTTTTTGATGGAAAACCATTTGTGCTGGCATCACTTTTTAGATTTCCACTGATTTGAAATATTGCCTTTTTCATTTTTCAAGTTGTCATACATTCTGGAATCTGTTTCTAGGCACTTCATTCTCTCTTGTTCCTTGGACGTTTTTTTTTTTAATGCCAACATTAAACTGTTTTATTACAATGGCATTCTACTATATTTCAATGTCTGGCAAAGAGAGTTCTTCTTTACAATTCTCCCAGATTTGAAGCTGAAGTTTAGTGTTGCCCCTACTCTGATTTTTTATCCATCAAGCCACTGATAGCAGGGCATCTGTGGCTTGAAGGATAGCAGGCATCCAGTCCCCTTTATAAAATCTTCACTTGTAAACCTGGATGGATTATATTTTTATGGCTGGACCCTGATGGAGAGAATAAGAGAGTATCAAGGTAGATGAAGGTTCTGTTAATATACAAATGAGCTGGCATCCAGGAAGCAGGCAAGAGATATTTAGAACAATTAATTTTCCAGTATATAATCTTCAATAGCAACAAGAATATAAAGTGTCTAAGAATAAATACAACAAAACACATGAAAGACATTTATGGCAGATTTTCATCAACATTCATAATGAAAAACATTTGATATATTAAGACATATTAAAATTGAAGTTGACTGGGCAGAACGGGAAGCATGAAATAGAGAGATGAGAAGCCGCAGACTAGATGAGGGGCTTGGTCAATCAACTAACCTCAGATATTTCTATATTCTATATGAGAATATAGAAAGGGACTTTGCATATCATAAAGTAAGAATACAAGCGAGCCAGCAGAAAAATGACAAAAGCCAGTAATGGTGACCTAATGATGAACTCCACAACCTGTGAAGGACACTCCCACTAAAACCACAGGGAGTCATCTGTTACAGCGACCATATTTGCACATTCTGAGCTGGGATATGGCTCAGTTGGTAGAGTGCTTGCTTTGCATGCACAAGTCCCTGGGTTCAATCCCCAGCATCATAGGAAAAAAAAAGTCATATTTGCACATTTTTGTTTTAATTGACAGCATTATATGTTGGTGAAAATGCAACTAAGGAAGTTTTAAGACTCTGTTTATGAATAACTGTAATAGCACCATGTAGCAGGAAATTAAAGCAATCCTAAACTTGTACTCATTTAACCACATAGCCTCAACATGTATGGACAAATTTCCCCATATGACATTACCATAGGGGGAAATGGGCAGTTGCACACTTCAGTATACTTTTTTCAGTTATGAACAGTTCAGGCAGACTAAAAAATATTAAGAACGGAAAACAGAAGGCCACATTAACCAGCCTGACTGAATAGTCATTTTTTAGAGCATGACTTATGACAACTGTAAAAATACATTCTTATCAAGTGCACATGGAACTCTTAATAAAAAAGACCAAATATGTGCCCTTAAAGTAAGCTTAAGATTTCAACAGACTGAAACCATAGAGGATGTCCTCAGATATCAATGGAGTCAAACTAGAAAACAATAATAGGAAGACAACTGGGAAATCCACCAATATTTTGAAATTAAGCAACACATTTCTAAGAAGTCCTTGGGTTTGTAAAATAAATTAAAATAAAAATTATAAACTATCTTAAACTATAAAAGACAACTTATCAAAACTACAGACCTCATCAATAGCAGTCTTTACAGGGAAAATTATAGCTTAAAATATATATATATATATTATAAAGGAAGAAAGTTAAAGAATCAAAGGTAGGTATTTAGGAGGAAAATAGCAAAATTAAATCCACAGAGATCAGAAAGAAGAAACCTAAGTGAAGACAAAAATGAAAAGTAAGCAAATGAACAAGAAATAAAATGAAAAAGTCAAATTATTTTTGTTTTAGGAGTTTTTTTTTGGGGGGTGCTGAGGATCAAAGTCAGGATTGCACACTTGATAGGCTAGCACTCTACTACTGAGCTATTTGCCTAGCCCAGCTTAGTTTTCATATCATTCAATTGGAGAGAAAAATTTGACCTCTGTGTTATTGTAATGCCCCCCTGCATTGTAGGATATTTAACAGCATCCCTCTACCCAGTATATGCCATCAGTGCCTGGTTGCTAAAATCAAAAGGATTGCCAACAAGAAATTGAAAGGATGCAGAACTACTAGGAATCCCATAATTATTCTTTGAGACCACTGAAAATTTTTAGAGAAGTATCATTTAAGGCTAGGACAAAATATATGACAATACTATAACCTATGAATTGCCAGTTCCTCTTCTGAATGTATCTACACATGCAAGCAAACATACATATAAAAGATTTATACAACATAAATCTGTTTTTATATCCAGTAGGGTGCCTTTGTAACAATATTATCTGTAAGAGCCCCAAACTAAAAACAACCTAAAGTAAAAAAAAAAAAATGAGTTTAATCTGGTATAACTATACAATGGAATATTATATAGAAATAAAAAAGGAATTTTGTCTACATGCAACAAGAATGCATCTTACAGATTTGATGTTCAATGAAACAATGCAGATATAATTGACGCTACTTGCATGAAGTTCAAAACTTATCTGTGGTGATAGAGGCCATAAATAATAAAAGACACAAGAGACCTGGGCTCCAAGGGTTTTTTTAATGTTTTAAATATTGATCTAGATAGCGATTGAATGTATATGCTTATATGTAATATATGAGTAATACATATTTTTAAGAAAGAGAACTAATTTGTACCTGTAAAGTTCATATGACATACTTAATGAAAATAAAATGCATAAAGGAGTTACTAACATACAGTAAGAACCTGACAAATATTAACTAATAATAGGATATCTCTTACATTGTGTCCATAGATAAGAGAGTGCAAAAACATCACACTTTTGAATTGGCTACAGAACCAAATTATACCTTTCTTTTGAATCTTAGCTACTTCGTCTTGTTACCCACTGCTGTAGCTATCAAGGACCCTGCTTCTTGGGAATAACGAGAACATCAACAGTGAGTTTGGGCAGGCATGTGATTTGGGCACAGACCAATACAAGGCTTTGATGGTTGCCACGTCCAAGTCCAAGCCTCACCTTGCTGCCTGGCTCTCCTTCCTGATGACAGAAGTCCCCCTACTCTGGTATCCCAACAGCACTCCCTGGACTCTTCCTTTGCATCATTGTTTTGTAACTTGGCAGCTAAGATCTATGACTACAGGTGACTTTGTAATGGATAGACTGCACCCTATACTGAGGTCAAGGACTCTGGGGGCAGTTTCCACCTTGGTCTAGCCCTGGCCCTATTGAATATTGACAATATAATAGTATTGATTGCTCCAGGGAGGAAGGTGCAGGGAGATACTCCATGCACTTTCATATTCAGAGGCCTGTGAGCTTGTAGCCAACTAAAAATCAATTTCATGAAGACCATGGTTGTGGGAGACGCATGCACATTGTCCAACTTGTGGCCACTGAGACCGAGGTTGAGGTGTGGGTCAAGGCACAAAATCTGGAGGAGGAAGGTCGATTCCAGCTCTGGGTGAAAGTGTCCCATTTCTCCTCGAGGTCCCTGGCTCATCAGGATGTCCTATCCTGGGAACCCAACACAGAAGCAGACTGAGGGACAAGATGGAGTCAGAACAGCTCTGTGTCCACTTCTCTCCTGCTCCATTCAAGCCTGAAACCTGCTCATCTCCCTTCACACTCAGCAGATCATGTGGTATCAACACTATGTTCAGTCAAGCCCTCCCGAGGTTATTCCTTCCTTCTTTTCATTATTTTTAAAATTAACTTATGTGCTTATGATATCCACCATTATGGAAAACAGTATGGAGGGTCCTCAAAGAATTAAAAATAGAATTATCATGTAATCCACCTATCCCACTATTAGGTATATAACCAAAGGACATAAAATTGGTAGGAGACCCTGGAGTCTTGGGTTATTGCAATAATTATTGCAGAATTATTCACAATACCCAGACATGGACTCAGTGTAAGTGACCAAGGACGGACGAATGAACAACAACAACAACATGTGTGTATACACACACGACAGAATACTCTTCAACCTTAATGGTGAAATTCTGCCATTGCCCACAACATGAATGGACCTGGAAGACATTATAACAAGTGAAATAAGCCAAGCACAGGAAGACAATCTTCTTCCCTCCACCACTGAATGAATTTCTAGTTGTTCATCTTCCCTGACCTACTTCTCATCCATAAGGCAACCTCCCTGATTTTCCACTGTGCTCATCCTCTGTGCAATTTCCCTTTTCCATCTTTATTTAGTTCATACCCCTTTTCTTCCAGCATTCAGTTTCTTTACCACCTACAACACTGAAGTATAATTCCTAATTTCTCTGGGGACCTGTCTTCCATTGTCCCTATGCCAGTCTGCCTTTCAAAATCAAACTCTGGAGACCCCTCAAAGTCTGCCTACTCTCTAAGTCTTTTCTCCATTGTCCTAAAAGATAAATTTCTATGACTGGGAACTGCCACAGAAGCACTCGCATTACTTCAGCAGATGTATTTATCTTCCTTGCAAGACAGGAAGTTCCCGGGGGGCAAACACTCAGCTGTAATTATTTTTTGTGTGTGTTGAGTACCACCACAAAGAGTAGACCCAATACATACTGGTTTATTGACATAACAAGGATAAATATTTACATAAATCATCACATATGGGAAGAAAACATCAAAAATGCCAAAAATATCATTAATTTATTAGGAAAATGTAAATAAAAACCACAAGGAGATACCCCTAGAACAGTTAAAATGTAAAATGGACATGCTATCGTATGGGCAATTTTGTAGAGAAACTGGAATACTTGTGAATTTCTAGTAAAAAATGCAAAATAGTACAGCCCTGTGGAAGAAGTCTGACTGTCTTTTTTTTATGAAACTGTAAATGTACACTTACCTTGTGACCCAGTTATTTCTCTCCTAGATATTTACACAGGGAAGATATAGTATGCTTATAAAAAACAAAAACAAAAAAGATTCAAGAGGGTGGATTACAGGAAGGCTGTCTTTCCAGGGGCTCCCCAGCTCAGAACTCACGCAGCAGGAGTACGGCTTCTCGGCAAGATGAGCGAAGGATAGAATTCATTAAAATTTGATACTGGATGGTCAGAGACTCTTAGGAACTCGGGAATTTAAGTGCATTTAACAAAGGACAAGAAAGAGTCTAGTGGAGCCACACAATGGTGGTGATGGTGGCTGTTCTGGTTCACTGAAGAGGGAAGGGACAACCCAAGCACAGAGAGAAACACAATGGACACATTTGGCAGGGAATACTATGGAACAGAAAAGCAGCCTGAACTTGGCTGAACCAGAGGCTGCACAGTGAGCTGGTGTTGGGGTCAGGACCCAGCTTGAGAAGGCCATGCTGAAGCTTGCTTCTGCTCGTGTCCCAGAGCTCATGGCACACATTCCATATCGTCTCAGCAAGTGCTTCCCATGTGACCGAAGGTGTACCTCAAAGAACAGGAGTGAAGATTGTACCTAGGGGCATTCAAGTCAGAAAAATGGAGGGCGGTCCAACCTGCTGTCCCTGTGAGTCGGGTGATGGAGATGACCAGCTGAAGAGAATTGGGAGAGTGAACAGGCAGGCACGACCACACTCGGGGACTGAACCTGGGAAGGGCATATTCATGGGTGGCAGAGCACTGGAGATTGTGAAGGCTTGGTTCCCCTGCCCTGGGAGTAGAATTCTGGGGAAGCTCCTGAAGTCCAGACTCCCAGCAGAGATTGGTGTCTGCCCCTGCTCATCTCTTCAGAGCACATGCCACCCAACCAAATCTGGATCTGGTCAGACAAGACCAAACTCCAACCCACAGTAGTTCCTATTCTGTCTTACCTTATATTGATAAGGAGGGAAATCTAAAGCTACTTCATTCAGCTTCAGTTTTTAGGTCACTGCATCTAGAGGCTGGATGAGCAACACAAAAATAAGGGTTTAACAACCTCACTCTGTGCTCTTTGTAAAGGGTAGATAACACAAGAAAAAACAGAAACTAGGAACTGGCAGTGACCATCCATCCTTCTCCATAGTTTTGACAACCTCAGTGGAAACAATTTCTTTCTATCTATCTATCTATCTATCTATCTATCTATCTATCTATCTATCTGTCTATCTATCTACCTATCTATCTCTATTTCTCTCTCTCTCTCTCTGGTAGTAGAGATTGAAACCAGGGGTGCTTTACCACTGACCCTCATCCCCAGCCCTTTTTATTTTTTATTTGGAGACAGTGTCTTGCAAGTCGCTGAGGCTCTCAGTAAATTGCTGAGGCTGACATCAAACTTGTGATCCTGCCTCAGTTTCCTGAGTCACTAGGGTTATAGGCATGGGCCACTGTGCCTGGCTCTTTAATTTGCCCATTTTAGGGAGAGGTGCTCTTGCTGGGCACAAATTGGTTCATGGAGATAGAGATATAGACATACAAATACACACTTGTTTCCTTTTTCTCATTTTTAGCAGTTAAAAAAGGATGGTTATTTATCTTGCCTTTTGAAGGCTAGGGCTTGCTTTGTGTTTATTTTGTATTTTTGGGTTTTTTTTGGTTTTTGTTTGTTCCTCTTTCTCTCCTTTTCTCTAATAACCAATCTTTCTTGTTCTCTTTCTCTCTCTCTCTCTTTATCTAATTGTTTCTTTAATTTGTTTTTCCTCTGCCTCCTGTATACTATTTACTTGTTACAATTATGATTTTTCTGTGTTCACATTTTCAGCATTCTATATTTCCTTTATTCGTCCTATAACATTTTCTTTATCTCTTAATGAACTCTATTTTTACCATCTTTTAACACTATTTGGTCGATATAATTACTGCCACTGTTATTCATACTGTAGCAAGTATTAGTCCTGTGGATGGTACAGTTGACACCTGCTGTTTACTTTAATGCCAGATCTAGTTCATGGCTATTTTTTGTTTCTGCAGCTGGCAATTGCTGACCCCACCATTCCTGTTTTTGTGGTAATAAGTATTGTAGAAATTATAGGACACACATCTTAATCCACAAGAAAACTAAGCATACTCAGACTTCAACAATACCTTAATGCAAAGAATGGAAGAGGGGGAAAACCCAAACTAACAACCAGGCTCCAAATAGGAATGGCTGGAGAAGGCCTGAGATCCCACTAATGGACCTTCACTCCTACAGAAAAAAAATGGAGAAGGGCTGGGGTTGTGGCTCAGTGGTAGAGTGCTCTCCTAGCACATGTGAGGCGCTGGGTTCTATCCTCAGCACCACATAAAAAATAAATAAATAAAATAAAGGTATTAAAAAAGAAAAAAATGGAGAGAATTACCACAAAAATTGGACATCACACTTATGAGGAGTGTCAGTTTAGACCACTCCCATGCCCATCTAGAATATGTAGAGTGGTTAAGTGCATATGAGGAATCACAGAGAGCATACCCCATATATCCTGCTCTATAAAACACAATTGCCAGATCTCTAAGAAGGAACCCACTCTTTTGAGACCAATAAGGAAAATGGAATACCCAATCTCTGACATAATATGAACTGTCCCCAAATATACTAATTACAACCAAAGAACTAGCAGAGAAGCTCTAATACAAAACACACTTGGAAATACATTGAGAAATTTACGACACTCTAATATCACAGAACACTTCGTGGAGATAAGGCTGTGTCCTCAAAAGGCCCACAGAAAACAAATTCATTCCAACTAATGCATAAAACCAGCACAGGAATACAAGAAATATGAAAAAAAAAACAAGTACAGGACACCTCCTAAATATCATAATTCACCAGCAACTGACTGCAAAGATATTGAAGTAGTTGAAATACAAGATCAAGGAAGTTTTTAAAATATTATATAAATGATCAATGAATTCCAAGAGAACATAGCAAAACAACTGAATGCATTAAGGAAGTCACTACAGGATGTGAATGAGAAATTTAATAAGGAGATAGAGATATTTAAAAAGAATCAAGCAAAAGCCTTTGAAATGAAAAATGCAATAAATCAAATAAAATATTCAGTTGAAATTCCCTCTAATAGAATAGAACATGCTGAATACAGAATCTCGGAGCTCGAAGACAGTATGGCCAGCCTTGAACATCCAAACAGTATTAAAGAAAAGAAAATAAGAAACCATTATTGGTGTATACAAGAACTCTGGGAAATTTAGACCAAATTTAAGAATCATTGCAATTTAAGAAGGTTGTGAGATGCAGGCTAATGGCATGGATTACCCCTTCAGAGAAATAATAAAATAAAAATTTCCAAACTTCAGGAATGAGATGAACATCCAGATACAGGAGTCATTGGGAACCCCAAATAGACAAGAACCAAAAAACAACCTTTCTATACTACATTAATTAAAATGCCTAACATACACAACCAGAATGGAATTTTAAAAGCCCCAAGAGGAAAACATCAGGCCACATTTAGAGGCAAGGCAATAATAATAACTTCTGATTTCTCAGCACAAATTCTAAAATCCAAGAGGGCTTTAGATGATGTACTCCAAGCCCTGGAAGAAAGTAACTGTCAATAAAGGTTGCTATATCCAGCAAAACCATCCTTCAGAAACATGAACAAATAAAAAGCTTTCAAGATAAACAAAAACTAAAAATTTATGTCTTCCTAGATGGCACTACAGAACACACTTAAAGCAGTACCAATCACAGGAAAAATAAAAAACAAACCCTAGCACTCACAAATGGACAAATATATTTAAAAAGTAGTTAAACAAACAGGACCAAAAAAAAAATCAAAATGTCAGGAATTAATAAACATCTCTATATAATAATAATGTTGAAAGTAAATGGTCTGGTCTCAACTCTCCACTTAAGAGACATAGACTTGCAGAATGGATTAAAAGCAAACAAACAAAAAAAGACCCAATTATATGTTATTTTCAAAAGACTCAACTTAAAAGCAAATACAGCCACAGGCTTAAAGTGAAAGGATGAAAATTAATATGCTATGCAAAGGGAGCCTGAAAACATGCAGAGGTAGCTATTCCTATATCTGAAAAAGCAGACTTAAGCCAAAATTAATCAGAAGAGAGACAGAGAAGGTCACTTCATACTGATAAAGGGAACAATCCAACCAAGAGATATAATGCTAGTAAATATTTATGTCCCAGACTTCAGTGCATTATATAAAATTGGTTTTGCTGGACACTACTCTTTGTAAAAACCCAGATAGATCACTGTAACAAGAACACAGGGTGATGTCAACACACATTTCACCAACAGATAGATCATCTAGACATAAACTCAATAAAAAATTCTTCAGATCTAAAAAAAATTGAAATTAAATAGTCTTAATAAACATCTATAGAATTTTCCATAAAACAACAGCCAAAATCACTTTCTTCTCAGCTGCTCTTGGAAGCTTCTCCAGTACAGACCACATTTTAGGCCACAAAGCAACTCTTAGCAGATCAAAAAAAAAAAAAAAAAAAAAAAAAAAAAAAAAAAAAAAGCAAAACTTATAATTCTGTGCATCTTATCTGATCATAATGGAATAAAATTAGAAATCAAAAACAAAGAAAATGCTGAAAACATAAACACATAGAGATCAAACAACGTATTTTTGAGTGAGTAGTGTCAGAAAAAATCAAGAGAAAAAAATTTTAAATTCTTAGAATCAAATGAGGATAACATATCAGAACCTCTGGGGACACTAAGAAGGCAGTCCTAAGAGTAAAGTCTATTGTTAGAGTGCTTACATAAGAAAATTAGAAAGAACCCAAACAAAAAACCTGGTCATGCATCTCAATGACCTCAAAAAATAAGAGCAAACCAATTCCAAAATCAGAATAAGAAATGAAATAATTAAGATCAGAGCTAAAATTAACGAAATAGAGAATAGAAAAATATAAAGGATTAATAAAATGAAGAGTTGGTTCTTTGAAAAGATAATCAAGACACAAAAATCCTAACCTAACTAACTAAAAGAAAAAGAGAGAAGACCCGAATTATTAGAATTAGATATAAAAAGAAATCTCCACAAGCATCACAGAAATCCAGAGTATCAAGGTTTATTTTGAAAATGTATACTCCAATAAATTGGAAAACCTAGAAGAAATAGATATGTTTCTAGACACATGACCTGCTAAAATTTAATTAAGAGGAAATGGAAAACCTAAATCAATCAACAGCTTGCTATCTAGAAGCCAGATAGATAGATAGAATTGAGGTAGAAGCAGTAATAAAATGCTTCCAACAAAGAGAAGCCCAGAACCAGATTGATAGTTAACTGAAGTCTCTAGACCTTTAATGAAAACCTAATGCCAATGCTCCTCAAGGTGTTCCATGAAATAGAAAACGTTAAAAACATCCAAATTTATGCTTTGAAACCAGTATCACACTCATACCACAACCAGATGAGGACCCATTCAGGATAGGAAAGTAAGGACCAATACCCCTGACTTAGATGTAAAATTCTTAATATTAACAAATCATATTCAATAGTGTATTAAGAAGAGTGTACATAAGTACATAATAATCAAGTTTGCAAGAATTGTTTAAAATGTTCAAAAAAATAAATGTAATTCACCAGGTAGATAGAATTAAAGATAAAAATATTATAGTCATCTTAGAGAAAGCCTTCAACAAAATTCAGCATCCACTCCTAATGAAAACACCAAAGAAATTAGGAATCTCAACATCATAAAGACTATGTATGCTAACCCATCATGATAAATGTGGAAAAACTAAATGCATTTTCTTTAAAATATAGAACAAAACAAAAATGCCCTCTCTCACCACTTCTATTCAATATAGTACTATAAATTCTAGCAAAGAAAAAAAAACTGATCCACCAGAAGGCTTGTAGTGCTAATAAACAAATTCACCATAGTGGCAGGTCAACATACAAAAAGCCTTCCTATACACTAATCAAGAATTTTCTGAGACATAAATCAGGAAAGAATCCCATTCCTAATAGACAAAAAAAAAAAAAAAACACAACTAGGAATAAATGTAACCAAGGAGGTGAAAGACCTCTACAATGAAAACTATGGGAAAAGAAATTGAATAAGAAACAAGAAGATGGGAAAACCTCCCAAGTTCATGGGTAGGTAGAATTAATATTACTAAAATGGCCATGTTACCAAAATCAGTATGCAGGAAAACCCCGATGTAATCAATGCAATCCCCATCAAATACCACAGAACTAGAAAAAAATAGCCTTAAGCTTTATTTAGAGGAATAAAAGACAGGAAAATAGGAAAAGCAATTCTAACCACCCCCCCCCAAAAAAAAACTGCTGGGAGAATTATAACACCTTATTCCAAATTATACTATAGAGTCTTAGTAACAAAAAACTGTGTGGGACTAGCATAGAAACAGACTATGGAACAATGGAGTAGAATAGAAGCCACAGAGCCAAACCCACACATCTACAGTCTTCCTGATTCTTGATACAGGTGTCAAAAACATGCAGTGGAGAAAATATAGACTTTTAAAAAGTGGTGCTAAGAAAACTAGTTACCTTTACGTAAAAGAACGCAACTGAATCCCTGTCTTTTACCCTGCACAAGTCAACTCAAAATGGATCAAAGACTAGGAATTAGATCAGAAACTGTTACTTCTAGAAGAAAATGTAGGGTCAAGACTTCAACATATAGGTGCAGACAATGATAATCTTAGTTGGACTCCGGAAGCTAAGATAATGCTAAGTAAAGTTAGCCAATCCCCAAGGATTAATAAATGAAATAGCATTAAACTAAAAACCTTCTGCTCGGCAAAGGAAACAATTACGAATGTGAAGACAGAACCCACAGAAAGGGAGAAAATCTTTTCTAGCTATGCTGACGGAGGATTAATATATAGAACACACAAGTAACTTTAAAAAATAACATAAAAAATATTAAATGAATAAGTGAACTAAACTGACACCTCTCAAAAGAAGAACTTAAATGGCCAACATGAAAAAAAAAAATGACCAACATCTTTAACAATTAGAGAAATGCAAATAAAAACTACACTGAGATTTCATCTCATTCCAGTTAGAATAGCAGCCATCAAGAATCCTGACAGACTCAGCAGCTACCTACCCACAGCACAACGCCATCGCCTGGGTCCCCCCATCTCACCAGATACCCTGGTGCTGAAAGCAGACCGCTGCCATCTTGGCTCAACATTCTCGCCATATTTGGTGGGAGCAGTTCCCAGATCAGATCTCCAGGGGCCAGTGGATTTTCACAGAAATCACCAGTGCTGCGACCACCTGCACAGAAATTAGAGCCTCCTGGCTCAAGTAAGTCTCCGGACTCTGTTCCCAAAGTCCGCAGTTCTAGCTCACACAGGGCTCACAAGTGGCTTAGCAGAAACACCTACCAGCACCTCTGCAGAACTCCAGACTGCGCTCTGCTCCCATTCAGGTCACTCGGCTGCTACCTATCCACAGCACAAGGCCAAGGCCCAGCTGCCCCCACATAATTAGGCACCCTGGTGCTGGAAGCAGACCTACTCCATTTGGAAAACATTCCTCGCCATTTTGTGGTGGGTGTGGCTATGAGATCAGATCCCCATTTGAGCAGGTACCTGATTTCCAATTCCTCTGCCCTCCCCAACAGCAGTCACTCCAGTCAGAATGGCAGCTATTATGAAGACTAACAACAGTAAGTGCTGGCGAGGATGTGGGGAAGAAGGCTCACTCATACATTGCTGGTGGGACTGCAAATTGGTGTAGCCAACATGGAAAGCAGAATGGAGATTCCTTTGAAATCTGGGAATGAAGCAACCATTTGACCCAGCTATCCCTCTCCTCGTACTATACCCAAAGGATTTAAAAACAGCATACTACAGGGACACAGCCAGATCAATGTTTATACAAGCACAATTCACAATAGCTAAACTGTGGAGCCAACCTAAGTGCCCTTCAGTGAATGAATGGATAAAAAGAAAATGTGGGGGGGGGGATAGGAAGGACAGCAGAATAAATTAGACACTAGTAAAAAAAATGTGTTATATATACACAATGGAATTTTACTCAGCAATACAAGGGAATAAAATCATGGCATTTGCAGGTAAATGGATGGCGTTGGAGAAGATAATGCTAAGTAAAGTTAGCCAATCCCCAAAAAACAAATGCTGAATGTTTTCTCTGATATCAGGAGGCTGACTCATAGTGGGGTAGGGAGGGGGAACATAGGAGGAATAGATGAATTCTGGATAGGGAAGAGGGGAGGGAGGGAAAGGGAGGAGACAGGGGATTAGCAAGGATGGTGGAATGTGATGGATATCATTATCCAAAGTACATGTATGAAGACACAAATTGGGTGTGAAAATACTTTATATAGAGAGATGTGAAAAATTGTGGTATATATGTGTAATAAGAATTGTAATACAAAAAAAACAAAGTACATGTATAAAGACATGATTGATTTGAACATTCTTCATATACAAAGATATGAAATATTGTGCTGTATATGTCTAATAAGAATTGTAAAGCATTCCACTGTTGTGTATTTAAAAAAATAAAATCAATTAAAAAAAGAAAAATAGAAAATTATGAAAAATGAAAGCTTTCCTGTAAAAAAATAAAATAAAAAATCCTAACAGTAAAAAATGCTCAAGAGGACAAGAGGATGTGGAGAAAAAGAAATACTTGACATTATGAATTAAATTACTATGGTATTCACAGGTTTTATTTTGCTTCCTTGTTTTTTGTTTTGTTTTTGTGATTCTTTTATCTACTTGTTTTCTATATACCACTCCACAGTATTCATTTAAAACAATTAAAGTCATGATACTAGAGCGATACATAGATACCTATGTTTATACCAGCACAATTCACTATAACCAAACCACGGAATCAGCCTAGGTGTCCATCAGCAGATGAATGGATAAATGAAATGTGGTATATACACACTATGGTATATGTGGTATGTATATATGTGGTATATATATTCAGCCATGAAGAATAATGAAATTATCATTTGCTGGAAAACATATAAAATTGCAAACATTATGTTAAATGAAATATGTCAAACTCAGAAAATTGAGGGGTCACATGTCTTCTCTCTTATGTGGAGGCTACAAAGGATAAAGGAAAAGAAAGGTCGGGGATCTCATGAAAATACAAGACAATACAAAGGAATGAAACTGGCCAAATTATATTGTTAAATTGTATGCATGTATGAATATTTAACAGTAAATCCCACCATTATACATAACACACCAATAAAAGTAGGAAAAATAAGTAAAAGAAAAAATCACAAAGCAAAACAAAATCTATGAATGTTGCAGTAGTTTCATTCATAACTATCCCAAACTCATGTTGCAATAGTTTCATTCATAATTATCCAAAACTGAAGACAAATCAAATGCCTTCCAACTGAAGAATTGGTCAACTGTGACACATCCATACAAGGGAGTTTTTTTTCAGCAAAAAAAAAAAAAAAAAAAAAAAAACAAATTCCTAATACAAATAACAACTGGATGCATGAGGTTGAGTCAAAAAACACTCAAATAGCTTCCTAATATTTGGTTCTATTTGAATGACATTCTAGAAAAAAAAACCTATAGAAATAGAAAGCAGATCACAGATTGTCAAGAGTTAGACATGTGGTTAGATTTTGAGGGATGTTAATGTTCTATGTCTTGATTTCAGCAGTGTTAAGATGTCTCCATATTTTCTAACAGTCAGAACTGTGTGCCCCCAAAATGATCTTTTTCTGTATGTAATGTGACACCTGGACTTGAATAAAAAATGAGAAGAAAAGACATTTTGGAAATAATGCAATCTATTTTTCATCATCAGTGGTCCACAGAGAATCAGCATCTCCCTGAGGGCTCCCCAAAACTCCCTACCCTGTCCATCACAGAGGACATTGGGATGGTGAGGTGACCTTGTGACCATCAGTCTCTTCCAGGGTTCAAAGTGGGAGGCTAACAACTTAAACTACAGATATGGAGAAAGTAGATATGAGTAGTCCAGAGTTGTCTAGCAGTTCATGTCTAGAACATAAACCCAAACATTTGACTGACATAAAATTTATTGGGCTTTTTTATATTAATCTGACCCAGTGGACCAATGGATAGAATTCAATAAAAATAATGTCTGTCAACAGACTGACGTTATTTAATTTTAAAACAGAGTTAATCACTCTTTCCTTTGGGCTCTCCCCAACGCCATGCATGTGCCTTGATTACAATATTTATTAAAATGTATCTTGATTATTTGTTTGTATCTCAGGATTTTCCACAAGGACTTTGGGTTTCTTAAGGTCAGGGATCTTAGCTTACTTATATTTGTACTCCAGGTGCATAGTAAAGTAGGTGCTCTCTCTCTCTCTCTCTCTCTCTCTCTCTCTCTCTCTCTCTCTGTATATATATATATATACACACACACATATATATTTGTTTATTTATTTATTTATATTTATATATTTATATTTATTCCCAGAATGGAAGGATGAAAGGGACTCATGATTTCCACCACTACGTTCCTAGTCCACCCTCTCTCCCTCTTCTTCCTTATGAGTCTCAATATTCTTCTTCCCATCTTTAAATTCTACAGACTTTCCCCCCAACTATTCTGCCTTTCTCATAGCTCTAGCAACAGCCCTCCTGTGCCCCAGACACACAGATATTCACAACACATTCACCGTGGCCCTCTTGGGCTGAGATCCACCAATGGTTTCCAGTCAGGCTTAAAACAACAGCCAGTTTCCATAGTTGGGCTTTTAAAACCTATAATTCCTGGCCCTTTTACCTCTCCAACCCTGTGTTTCATCACTCAGTCTCAGTCCAATACACCACTGACCACTGGATTTTTTTAAGCCCCTTAAAAATGCTTAGTTTGGTCTGTGTCGGGGCTTTTGAGACTTGTCTGCACTAGGCTATTGACAGTACTGGTTCTGTCTTCTTATTAGATCTTGGCTACATAGCTCCTCCCCTCAGAGTCCTTTCTTTACCCTATGGTCTAACTATGGTCTTTGACATGTCACCTACTTCAGCTTCCCACCCCAGTGGGATATTTGTACTGTTCATGGTGTATTATTATGTAACAACTCTGTCTCCTCCCCCAGAGAGCATGCCCTGAGAGCAGGGACTCTACCTTAGTGCTGCTCTCCCGTAACTGACACACAGTAAATGTTTAACGGACAGTTATTGGGAAATGGATGGGGGATGGACAGATACTTGAATGAAAGACATGTTTCCCTGAAGCATGGGAACAGCCATTATTGCAGAACAGACAGAAAACCCACCCAACCTTATCCATAGAAGTTTCCCCCACCCTGCCTTACACTGAAACGTGTTACAGATAACCCTACTGATGCCCGTCTTCATCTAATGTGTGTTATTTGGTCAAGTTAATAGGGAAGGGAACAGAGATTCAGACCCAGCCTTCAGCTGAGTGGGGAGGGCAATTGAAAAAAATGGCAGGGAGGAACAAATACAGGGTTGTTACTTAATTCATAACTGCTGCAGCTACCCCTGACGGACATGGCTGCTAATTCCCCTTAGAAGGTAATTAGAGGCATCTGTTTTTCTTTGATCCTCATGAAGCTGATGTTCATCTTTTTGTACTCGCCTGCAAAGGCCACACAGTCTTTGTTACCTTTAGAAAGGGCCATTTAGAATTTTATTTCATTGGGCTGGCATCTGTTCTGCCAGCCCAAATTTGTAGTTAAACTTAGCATGAAACAATAGTAGGAAAATCAGCATTGTCTTGTTTTGTTTTTTTTTTTTTTTGATTGCTGTTGTTTGTTTGTTTGTTTTTGTATACCATGGATTGAACTCAGGGGCACTTGACACTGAGCCACATCCTCATCTCTATTTTGTATTTTATTTAGAGACAGGGTCTCACTGAGTTGCTTAGTGCCTCACTTTTGCTGAGGCTGGCTTTGAACTCGTGATCCTCCTGTCTCAGTTTCCCAAGTTGCTGGGATTACAGGCATGCACCACAATGCCTGGCTAGCATTGTCCTGTTTTTAAATGGGAATGTGCCTTCTGAGGGCTACTGAACTTAATATGGTCTCTGTGTGCTGCCTTGTACAAGGATAAGCATCTGTATGTTTTGCTATAACTTAAAAATTATGCATTAAAAAATTCAGACTTTTTTAAAAAAATCATGCTTCATCAATGATTCAGCTAGTAAAAGAATAAATACAAAAACAAAAACAATATCCTATTACACATCTGATATGGACTACAAGTGTACCCTGTCAACTTAAAAATTGAAATTTGCCCAAATTCAAAATCAGACCAAGCAAGTGACCAGTTGCCAAAGGTTTTTGGAATGCGGCTTTGAGACCCAGATTGCCTGAGTTCAAACTTTCTCCAGCTAAAATTTCTAGGTCACTGAATCTCTGTCTATGTTTCCTCCTCTCTACAGATCATCTTGGGGGTGGGTTAAGGCTTCCATGAGTAAATGCATATAAAGTACCCTTTGTACAGTGGCTACGACATAGTAGGTGCTTAGTACCTGGTGCATTTACTAAAATTCTAATTACAGGAGAGAGGAGATGCAGATTTTCTTTACTTTTTCTTCCCAGAAATAACACTAGGCTTATCCCATCCTTTAAAACAACAATTACTAAAAATTATAATGGTGATTTCCTTCAGTGATGACTTCATATCATACCTGTTTTGGTCTTTTTTTTTTTTTTCCAGAGAATGGAGAGGGCAGGGTGTGGGGAGGATGGGAACACTTCTTGCTTCATCCACCAATAGCAGCTGCAGTGAAATTCTAGCAGTCTCCGTAGCTGGAAAGCATCCAGCGACAGCGCCCTGCAGGAAGTAAACAAGTTCCACCCACTCCTACTTCCCTCTGGTCTACATCTGGGGACTCACAGCCACCCCCAGACTCCAGAACACCCACACCCTACACAGTGGGTCAACTGACAGAAAAAATCACTGCTATGGAGTGATTAATAATGATAAAGGCCAAAGCTGCAACTTTTCATGGTAGTTCAAGAATTCCAATTCTTAAGAACCCTTGGGAGAAGGCAGTGTCTTTCTCAAGGGACGGGATGGCAAACTATATCATTTCAATTCACACCCATGAACCCTGTTTCTGCAGCTGTTGGATTAATTCTGAAATACAAGCACTCACAGCAGGAGTATGATTTTTTTTAAATATATTTTTTTAGTTGTTAGTGGACCTTTATTTACTTATATGCTTGCCCCACACATGCTAGGCAAGCACTCTACCACTGAGCCACAACCCGACCCTGTATTTTCATAAAACAATTCCATACAGAATTAGTTCAGCCAGCTTCAACCTGGTCCTTCCATACACTGAGGACATTTACAGGATAGAGCCATTCTTTTGCTTATTAAAGAGTCCTGAAATGCCAACTTTTCTCGAAGAGCACCTCTGGGTACGGTCCCTTCAACATATGAGTCAAAACAGGGCTCCAGAATGTCTTCATTGGCGATGGAAACCCAGGGGGACCTGTTCCCTTCTCAGATGTCTCAGCCGAGGCTCCCAGCCTGGAAGCCTGGCTTCCCTGCTCAGCCCCTTGGTCCACCTGCACCTGCTGACCTGTCACCATCTGGATGACAGTGCAGCCAAGTCACCAAGATTTCCCAAAGACAAAGAGAGTGTCCTCAACCCAGTCCCTTTAGCTCAGCACTGAGGCCATCACAAACACTCATGACCTCTTCCCTGGGACCTAACGTAGCACCCCAGCATTCTGTGTTTACTGAGGAGGAAGTAGAATCCTTCACTCTTCTTCATTCCTCCACCCAGTAGCCTGCAGGGCCGAGGAAATGAGGAAGGAGAGAGCTACATCCGCTCCTGCAACCACCCTCATATTTGCATTTAGTTGGAAACATATTTAGAAGTGATAACAGAAAACCTAACTTACAGTTTATGGGGAGTAAGATTCCCTCTTTATGGAATTTTGTGACAACATCTAACAGCAACGGAGGGAAGTTGTTACTGGATTTGATCAGCAGTTCCAAAGCAGACTTACATTTTTTTTTCTGATTTAATTAAATTAATTAATTAATTTAGCTACTGGGGATTGAACTCCGGGGCACTCAACCACTGAGCCACATCCACAGCCCTTTTTTATATTTTATTTAGAGACTGGGTCTCACTGAGTTGCTTAGCGCCTTGCTTTTTGCTGAGGCTGGTTTTGAACTCGTGATCTTCCTGCCTCAGCCTCATGAGCCGCTGGGATTCCAAGCATGTGACATCACGCCTGGCTGGTTTTATTTTATTTTATTGTCACTTTTTTATCATGGTTACAAGATGACTGCTGCAATTCCCACAGCCATTGTGTCCTAGTTTCAAGGTAAGATTAAAAAGGAAAATAGCATTTCCAGTCATGGTTGTCCTCATATTAGAAAAGCTAACACTTTGACAAATTTTATTTCTCAGTTAACAAATGACTTCAGTTTAACTCTTGTTGGCTTAAATTGGTTATCATGGCTATTCCTAGCTGGGAGAGAAGCTGCAAAAGTATGAAAAGAACTTTTGTAGAAGTCCTAGACACCATTTGGGGACTGGAAAATTCTTTGATAGAAACATTTCCTAGGAAATGTAGGGAATTTAGGAACATGCCTGGACTCTACCTATTAGTTGTGGAATGTGTATATCTCCAAATATAGCAACCAAAAAATGTCTCCAAATTTTGCCAAGTGTCCTTTGGGGAAGTGAAATTGCCCTGGTTGAGAATCACTGGCTTAGACTAATCATGTCTGTATTGGAGCCAAGACTTCCAGGAAGAAAAGTAGAGTAACAAAGAAAGAGATAGAACAAGGGAGCAAATGATAAATAACAAAGCCATGCCCCAGACAGAACACCTAGACAGGCATGCTGGACCCACCTAGCACAGACAGCGCGCGCGCACACACACACACACACACACACACACACACACACACAGAGCAGTGAGCGTACGCGACTGGCTTTTCTTCTCTAGTTCCCTGTGAGGTGTAAGTTGCTTTGGTTAAATACAATTCAATTCACATCAATCACATCCAGCAGATATTCACTTCCATAAACCAAAATGATGGCCTGGGGTAGACCTGAATGTCAAGAAATCAGTGCAAAGGGAAAAACCTCTACTGTAGGGGAGTTCTTCAAACCAAGAGAGACAAAGAGCCCGAGCAAAGGCAGATGAAAATCCAAGCAAAGACCCAGGGAAAAAGTTAGGTATGCAGGAACCAGAAGGAAGCTTAGTATTGAACGCCTGCGATGGGTTGAGTATCACTTAGAATGTGGGAGGTTGTTACCAACAAAGCCCCAGACTTCTATAGCAAGGATGGCATTGGTTAGTATGCACCAGAGCAATCTATTCAACAGTGACCTTGGAGGATAAGTCCGGGAGAATCTGATGTTCTGCCTACCTGAAATCTAAGGTGGGCAATACATAGTGCCCCTGACCCTAGGGATTTTGACACAGGAGGGAGAAAGCTATTCCACCTGCACAGTTCATTAGGGGATCAGAGAGAATCAACTTCCTTAGAGGGCCTCTTATTTGACATAAACTGCCACAGATTCTTCATGCGCCTAATTCTGGGATATGCGTTTTCAGGCACAGGAACTGAGAATCCTTGGCAATGTGACCATGAAATTGAGTGGCAGAATGTTACCACACCAGTGGTTGAAATGCATTACCAAGAAGAAGATCAAAGGATAATTCAGAATAAGGCAATTTAAAGAGTATTTTAGTTAGATTAGAGGAGACATGTTTATCTTTACCATTCTTAGCCAGGGGTTCCTCTAGTTCCTAGTGATAAATGTTTGAAGTAAACACCTGAGCAGCACTATAATATAATCATATATATATATATATATATATATATATATATATATATGTAAATAAATATATATTTACATATCTATATGCACACATACATACATATATATAATTTCAAATTTATTGATTTAAGTAGGATAGGTATTTGCATGTATATGTGTAGTTAACTATCAAAATATTTATCACACTGTCTTGATTTTTTAATTACCCACCTGTGTTCCACACTAGACTGTAACATCCACAAGGGTAAGTTTTGTGAATATTATATATTATGTAAGCAAATCATTTATTTATGCAAGTGTGTATTCAAACCCTATTCAATGCATACTTATAAGGTTGTCAAATAGCATGCTGGGTACTAAGGACACAATACTAAGAGAACAAAACCAAAACAATGTAGCATGAAACAATTATCATTGCCTTCATAGACAGATTTTAATCCGATTCAGGCAAATGTAAATTCACCCCTGAAGGTAGAGGAAACAATGTCCCGTCCTTGTGTCAGCTAGGTGTATGGTGAGATATCAGCCCTGCAGTCACAATCCACAGGGCCAAGAGGCACGGGGAGGAGAAGGTGGGTGAGGGATGGTCAGCTTGACCATGGCCTTCAACACAGGCACCCTCCCACTGCTAACGTGGACTCCTGAGTTAGATGAGCAGTGGTTAGATGTGGAGCAAAAGGCAAGCATGTTCTTCCCTGTGCGTCCTTCTCTGAGCATGGCACAGGTCTGTGTGAAATGACTACTTCCAAAGACGCCAAGGAAGTCAGTGTACACTCATATGCTGCCAGCACTTAAGGACAACAGTGCTCTGTAGTCAGTATCCCCTCTACGTATAGTAGGGCGAGGCCTCTGTCACTAAAAATAACAGAAGAGATAAAATGGAAATGCAAAAATGACCATGTTTATTTAAAAGAGGCAGAGCAATACAGCATTGAAAAGCAGGGACTCTGGAGCCAGAGAATCTGGATACAAAACCCTACTTGTCCCTTCACTAGGTGCAGAATAACCGGCAAGTTCAGTGAGCCTCAGTTCCCCATCTGTGTAATGGGCTAACAACAGTACCCATCTCACAAGGTTGTAGTGATGGTTAAGTGAGTTAATATGCCTAAAGTGCTGAGAAGACTGGCTGTCACTCCGGAGATAGTGTAGAGATGTCTGTTAAATATGTTAACCCTGGTTTCATGCCACATGCCTCTGTTGTGTGTTTGCATGTTTTGGGTATGGATCTGAGCCCGTTGGTCCCCACATATTCTCCTCCTGAGACGACTTTCTGCTGGGTTTCTCAAGGAGGTGCTCATGTTCTGTGCTCAGGGTTGAGAACAGAGAGCCCTAATGCAGAAGCTAAAAAGAGGAAGATATGTCATGAGTTTCCTCCATAAGATACAAAGCCCTTTTTCCTTGTGGCTTTGACCTTGATGGCTCTGTCATCTAAAGCCATTGTAGCTTCAGAACTTGATGGGTAATGCTTTGGAGAGCTGATCTAATAAAAGAATGAAGAACACGGTAGCCCAAGTGAAACCTCCAGAATTGGTCCTCTCTTGTGAGCTGGTTTCAGTCAGCTTTTTATGTTGCTGTGACCAAAAGAGAACTGAGAAGGACCAGAGGAGGGAAAGTTTATTGCGGGGGCTCACAGTTTCAGAGGTCTCAGTGCATTCATGGCCAACTCCTTTGTCTGGGCCCAAGGTGAGAGAGACCTTCATGGCGAAAGGATGTGGCAGAAGAAAGCAAATCAGGGCATGGCAACCAGGAAGCAGAGAAAGAAATCTTCTCTCACCAGAGACAAAATATATAGCCCTAAATCAAGCCCCCAACGACCCACCTCCTCTAGCCACCCCTACCTGCCTACAGTTACCACCCAGTTAATCCCTATCAGTGGATTAATGGAGTGATTAGATTAATGCTTTCATAACCCAATCATTTTACCTCTAAATTTTCTTGCATTGCCTCATGCGTGAGTTTTGGGGGGACACCTCATATCTGAACCATAACAGAGATCCTGTCTTAGACGTCATCTGGTGCCACATATTGAAGACCTTCTTTGTCCAGGCACCTCCACCATAGCTACATGTGGACCACCAGCAGCATGATACCATACCCAGATTACTGGGATTCTGGAGTTTTCTCTTCCACCCTAGAAAGAAGGCTACAGGTCTGGGTTGCCTCCAGAACACCACAATTGCCTCTCCCTGTTGGACTATAACTCTGGTGTCCTTCTCACGGTGTTCCTGGCCCACCCAGTGCTTTACAACAAGAATACGAAACACCCACCTAGCAACGTCAGGTTATGTTCATTTGACTTTCCTTTTACAAGAGCAAACCCAGAAATGAAGTGGGGTTGCAAACTGGCTTATTTTCCTGACTGAGTTGAAGGAGAAAGTCTGTGGTGAGGCCAGAGATAGATGGCCAGGGTTGGCAGCCAGCGGAAAATACTAGTGAGAGCATCTCCCAGTAAGTGTATATAAATGGGCTGAGGGGTCTGGCACTGGGGCTTGGAACCTCTTCTCATTTCACAGAAAATGCGGGAGGTTTCTGGGACTTATAGACCTCTCGGAGCTCTGGGGGTTTGGTGAGTTTCCTAGGCTGTTTGAATGCACAGTCTCTGGGGACTTTCCAAGGCCAGGGAATGACTCTGAAGTGAAAGTTGGTTTAATCTCAAAAACACAAATGATTGTCATGACTTCTGGGCCTCACAAAAATGCAGGCAGATTCAGGAGATAGCTCCAGGTTGACCAGCCTTTAGGGAAAAGGAGCTCATCATAGCAAATGAGAACTTACGGGCACAGGGGGGATAGTGGACTCTTGTGGCCATGAAGCCTATCTGAGGTGCTCACAAAAAAAACATTAAGAGGTTTTGAATGACTGAGACTGGAATCTTCAGCTCCTCTAGCCTAACTCCATGACATAAGGAGGGGAATGTTCCCCAGAGGTAAGTAATAGACGTGTCCTGTGGAGGGAGTCATTGGGAATAATGATTATGAGAAAATTCAAGACAGAGGGAACTTGGTTCCCTGATGTCTGGCCTGTCTATTGCACTAAGCAGCAGAGACTCTTCCACTTGGTAGCACCATCATTGAGATATAAAACCTAAAAACTGAATGGGTCATGGTCAAATAAGATGGAAACAAAATATACCAGTTACGAAAGGGGAAGAGTTGAAATCTGAGGTCAAAACCCACATGCTGGCTGCAGGAAGACAAACCACATAAACAAGAGGTCCACTTACTGAAATGGCTAAATACAGACTCTATGCCTAAAGGCCTCTGGTGTTAGGTCTCAAACACAGGGACTTCTGAATTCTGATTGACCCTGTCCTGTCCTTGCCCACAGTCTGAGTCTGAAAAGTGGAGGACGAAGAGAAGATCCTTGGATTGGTTAGCTTTTGCCAAATAGAAAACCACTCCTAAACCTTTGGAACCATAAATATTTATTGTTCTTCATTGATCCTTCTAGCTTCATGAGATCCTTGATTCCAGGGTTCAAGAGTTCTTCCTCTAGTAGGGATTGGCTTGACTGAGACTGGGTGGTCTAGAATGGCCTCACTCAGACATATAGTGGTTGGTGCAAAGCCAGTCGGGAATATGGACTGATTGGTGAGGCTATTGGGCTAATTGGTCTGAAAGGCCATTGAGTGAGGGAGAATGACTTAACTGTGTATGCTTCATCACCCAAAAGGTGGGCTCAGGCTCACTCACGTAGTGTTGGTCTCAAGGTTCTCAGGAGTGGCCATGGATCCAGTGTGTGTTCACTCCCTGAGCATCTGCTTGGATCTCATTGGGCAAAGCAAGTCAAGAGGGCAGTCCAGGGAGTGTGGAAAGGCTAGTCCCTGTCAAAGGTCATGGAAAGAGGGTGGAAAATGACACACCTGCTTTTACTATAAGTCACAAGCGTCTGCCCCCTTCTACCCATCCTCTTTGCTCTAGACAGTCTCCGAAAGGGTCCATTCACAGTGACTGGCTTGGAATTCAGTCACTAAATAGGAGTCTCTTTCATGTGCATGATGAATACTGAGACATTTGATGTCAACAGTTAATAAGATTCTCCCAGAGGTCAAGGACTGGATGAAGTGAGCTGGTCAGCAGGTTCTGAACACTCACCTTTTAAATAGAAAGGGTCCCCGGCTGTAAGTTAAGTCACAGGCACAGCCCTGGATTTGCTTTCCAAGGGTTAACTGCTGAAGCTGCTGCTTTTCCAAGAAGAATCTTCCTGGAGTCTTTTGTTCTTTTGATTGAAACTTAATCAGCTTCTTGTTTGACAAAAATGACAAGCTGCGTGAAAGGGGAAACAGAGTTTGGGTTTTGCTAATCCTGATTCCTATCAAACATCAGAAGAAAATAAGCACTTACTACATAATGTTCTCCACTTGGTGTTTTAGACTAAAATTTATCACTTAAAGAGAGAGGGAAAAAACACCCTGTTTAGACGTTAGGGGAAAAAAAAAAGAAAAGAGACAGTTAACTCCTCTCTGCTTTTTTTTTTTAATTTTTATTTTTTTAAAGAGCAAAACTATCTTGAGTTTGCCACTTGGCTTAGTAGAGAGGTGGGGAAGTCAACATTTGGGAGATCACTTTCAGATGATGTCCCCTGAAATTTGTCTGCTTCTGGCACCAAGGATCTACCCTGGAATCAAAGTTTCCTATCTCCCAAGTCTCACACAGACCTTGAATTCTGAACCCAAGGGCTCACACTCAATTTCATGAAGAGAGTAAGAATTTTTAATTCTGTTATGAGGAACACACTAGATTTTAAATTGGAAACATATTCCTCTTGGCCAGACTCTCACTAGCTATGTGATATTGAACAGATTAAAATCATTCTCTCTGATTCTTTTTCTACATCTATGTATATTCTTTCTCTATTTGAAGAGTACTTGGAATTTTTAAATTAGAGAATGGGCATCAGTGTACAAACCTAGGGCCCAAGACTCACTAAGTGCTTAGCAAATGGCTGTTTTATGTTATCTTATTTCTTTCCTTTCATCTCCTCCATATTGTTCCCATTTTCCCATTCTGGAAAAAATGCAGGCTACCATATGCCCTTTGAATAAAAAAAGAGAAAAGCCATACTGTGTGTTTGTGATTGATAATATGGCAGATATTTAAGAAAGAGGCAGCTTTGAACCAGTGTATAACTTTGCCAGTGATCAGTCATAGGGTAGGCATGGGGCTCTGCCCAGCCAACGACACAGATGGGAAAGCCTACCTTTGGATGATAATCCATGACTAGTGAGTGCAGAGCCTGGGTGTGAACCCCAGAAATATGGATTTCAGAATCCATATGCTTTTCTACTAAATTATGATTCTTCCTAATGTAAAGTAATTGATGCATTCACTTATCCATTCATTATTTTAAAATGTTTTCAAAGTCTATAGAGTCAAGCACCATGGTGAGTGTTGAATCAGAGCAGAGCTGATGGAGGATCCCAGAAAAGAAGGCACAGAATTTCATCTGGGGGACTAAGGCAGATTTGACTCAAGTCTCAGATTATCATTCCCAGGATGTGATGTTCTGCATGTTAGTTGAACTCTAGGAGTTGTGGTCTCCTGCTTAATAGGGTGATGGTGATATGCCTTCAGATCTGTCTCAGAAGTTCAGTGTAATGAACCAAACAAAGACAGATGGCAAACCACCTACGCCAGTGCCTCCTACGTGGTAATTACTCAATGAATGTTCCTGTAGAGATTTCATAGAAAAGGCAGGTCATCGTGCATGGGGCCATTTTCAGAGTATCTTGGAGAAAGCAGAAGTCATGCTGAGAAAAGAGAAAAGGAGAGGAAATGGGAAATCAAAGGTTGGTGCCAGCAGTAAGTAGCTTACAGGTAGATGACAGTGACAAGAAACCCTAAGGTATTTAGGAGCCCTGAAGTTGAATCCTCAACCTGATACTTACATGGCCAAGTTGCTGCATACCTGAGAACCTCAGTTTCCTCATCTGCCTCACAGAGGTGAGAATGTCTCCCTCCAAGGAGGTGTGGGGATTCAATGAGATCATGTATTTAAGTGCCATATTGGTGATTCTACACATGCAACATATGTTCAATCAGTGGTGGCCTAGAGGTTAACCAATAGCTATGAGGATGATAGTAGTGATAGGGGTAGGGAGAGAAGATGAGTTGTACTTTGTAAAGCTCTAAGGTCTCCATCAGAGTCCAGACCATTGTCCAGGTAATTCTGATTTTCTCAGAACTTAGCCAAGATTTTTTGATACCAAGTCAAGAATCAAACCACCCGTTTCTGGTCAGTGCCTGTCTCCAACTTGACAGGGTCCGTTTGAGACCTGGAGTGCCCTTACAAGAGCCCTTTCTCCTCACACACACACCAAACCTACCATTAGCAGCTTGAAGTAGGATCTTACCTCCCAAAATTCCAGCTTAGATTGAGAAGTTAGAGCCATCAAGGCTAAAGAGGCAGGATGCTTAGAAAATGTCCATTAGTATGTCTCCCATAATGCCCCTCAGGACATCCTATGGCCAGGGTCGAGTTCAAGGCAAATCATTTCTGAATGGAGGCTGGCCACACCCTCACTCACAGGCACAGCCAGGCTTGTCTCCACTGTCCACCCTCCTTTCTCACATTCTCATGGAATAATGGCTTTCATTGCTTATTGACTCATCTCCCCAGATACTCTGTGGGTTCCTGAAGGACAGCTCTCTTCTTCCCCTGTGCATTCCAAGCTTGGGCACAATCAATGTTCTGCAACTAATGCCTGAACAAGTAAAGGGATGCCTATGAACAATCCATCCCCGCACCCTGCTATTGAGAGAGGCTGTACTCTTGTAGGGCCAGGCCCTAGAAGATGGGTCCCCAGGTAGTAGGTAAAAATACAAATGTACCAGGAGAAAAGCACCCAGAAGCTATAGGTCTCCACAAATTAAAAACGGGGCATGTCACAAAGCTTCTAGCTAATACCAAGGAAAGAAATATTGGATCTTTCCAAAGAGCTGGGCCCCACCCAGTGACCAGCATCCGTTTTCTCATACTCTTATGCTTTCTCCACAAACCAAAGGGGAGGCCAGGCCAGGAGTCTGAACTCCACCTCAGCAGAGAGCACAAAACATGGTGGTAGGTGATGCCAGGGGTCTAGGGACACTCCTGTGACTTGATGACGGTAGGAGACGGAAGGAAATAGGAGCAGGAGAGTTTGGGGATTATCAGATAAATGGACACCAGACTCTCAGGCAAATGATGCTGAATTCTCAGTGGAAGCCTCCATCATGTACCAAATAGAGCTGTTTTTGCTTCTGTCAGAGATCTTGTTTGCTTAGGTGAAATGATAAACCCAAACATTTTTATTTATCCTTAAAAGAGTGGACATACAAGGAAAGAAAGGAAGGACAGAAGGAGTAAGGGAAGAAAAGAAGGAGGAACGGAGAGAGGTAGAGAGGGAGGGAAGGAAAAAGAATGAGAGAAGGAATGAAATCCCCTCAAGTAAGAACCAGAGAAATCCCAGAAGCTGAATCACTTTCCTCTTTCCTTTTTAATCTTACTTGAGATGTTCTCCTGGTAAAATCATTACAAAGGCCGTTTATTTTTAAAATTGAAAGATTGGGAAGAGTCATAATGAGATATTATGTGTAAAAGTTGCACATAAATTTCCTCTTGTCATATTTTGGGCTTCACTAACGCATCCCCTTGGCAGGACGGAGGGAAGCTGATCGCTTTAGTATAGATTGTGCGCGCCTCAGAAATATTGCCCTAGGAGTGAGCTCCTGGGCGGCTGACTTGGCTCCATGCTGATTTAGAAATTAGCTGGGCTTTTATTGGCCACACTAAATTGTTCTCAGGGAAAAAAAATACATTTTTATTACAGAACAAGGGGCAGATGATTGAAACAAGCCTGCCTTCCCCTCCGTTCGGAGCTCTGTTTTAGACTGTTAAGTATACTTGCTTCTCTGGGGTTCTTGCTGCTGTTTAATGGGGGCGTGCAATATCCACCAGTAAAGAAATTACCTCCTTTCTTGCAGTGTCCCCAGGGAATCTCTTATCCTTTAATAATGTTCTGTTTGAGTTCTCCTGAGTGCATGAGTGGGCAGGTGGAGGGAAATGCAGGCTCAGTGTGATATTTTCATTGCAAGGGTCCCCAGGAAGGGGGATCTGGGAGCTGTCCTTATAAAAGGGGTTAGGGAGACAGAGTAGCTGGCCACTGGCCATTGAATCCACAGCCAGAGTCCATGGTAACGCCAAAAAGACCGTGACATTCTCTACCAAATGCAGCCCAAGGCAGGGGCCATGCAATGGACTCATTTGTAGGCAACATCCAAAGGGACTGTTAGTGCTCCCCTCTCTCAATGGACAGCTGGACGCCTCTTTCTGACCACCACCTGCTTTGCCCCAGGAACTTCGGGTTCTTCCTCAATTCTGGAAAGGCCTTGAAGCATTCTCGTGGGATTTTCTACTACTATCTTCCCATTCAACCGCCCTCTGAATGTTAGACAGACTCTTGCTCAGAATCTGCTCCAGGCAGAAGCCATATATCCCTCTTCAAGTAGAAATGCTATGTCTTTATGGATGGGAGCAACTAGTTAATGTCTAAAACTTTCTAAAGATTCTTGGCACTTATTAAAAGCTAAAAACCAAACATACATCCTATCAAAGCAAATGAATAGAGTAACAGAATAATTGGGGTGTTTGAGGAACAGATTGTACAGCCAACTGAGCCATCCTATTAACACTTTTAATGTGATCCTTGACCTTACTTTCTTCTAAAATATGTAATTTCATCTCCCTGCATCAATACCAATATGGGGGAGAAGTTTAAATCTTATAGTTGAGGTGAAGTCAGACCCGAGTGGGACATACATTTCAGATCTGGGTCCCTGAGCAAACTTTATGTATTTTCTGGTCCTGTTTCCCTTGCTATAAGATGAAAATAATCACAGCCTTACCAATGAGAATTTTACATGTGATACATTTAATTTAAAGATATGTAAATTAAATAAAATCTATTTACATTAAGTATGTTAAATTATTAATGTATGAATAAATATGAAAATGTATCAATAGATCAAAATGGGCTTGATATATGCTAAATGTATTTAATTTAAATAAGTCAGTATCATGGCTAATGTATAATACAGACTCATTAAACATGAGCTGTTGTCAGAACCCACCATCAGCACGCCATGGCTGAAAGGTAAATTTATTTCCCCCACAAGCTAAACTCTACAACAGAGCCAAGTCTCACAAGAAGTTAGTGGTTAAGCTAAGACAGAAAACATAACTTTTGATTACTTATCCTCCTTGACTAAACTTCAGACCACACTGCCTCCTATTAAAATTAATTTCTGTTCCCTTAGAGTGGAGATTTAAATTTGTCATGCCGCCCTAAGCCACTGGACCCCAAACCCCGTCACTGATTGTTCCTTCGGGAAGCCAGGACTACTTGAGGTAATTAATCCGCTGCAGGCTCCCCTACCAAGACTGGGAAGGAAACGCCAAATTCTACTTGGTTTCTTCCTAATTAGGAACAGAGAGGGGGAGAGAGGGAGCGAGAGACAGACGAAGACCGGGAAGGGGCCGAGCTAAGTGGGGTGTGGTCACATGTGTTCCCAATCATGGCCACACAATGAAAATGTTTTCTTTCTGGGGCAATCAGGCAAAATCTTGGAAAGATGAACTTTTTTCCCCCCCTGTATGTACAATAATAACAACATCCCAAATTTGAAACTTTTTTTTTTTCTTTCGATCTTGGCACAGTGTGGCTTCTAAAAGATTTGGAAATCATCCAAGTTCTAATGGCCTGTGTGTGACCCTTTTCTCCAAGACGCAAGGCATTCATTCTATAATAAGAACAAGCAAACATATATTTGAAATATACTATGCAGCAGGCTCTGCTCTGAGTGCCTTGCCTATATGGAGGAAAGTTCTGCCTCCTTCAACAACCATATCATTTGACACTATTATTATGTCCATTGAACAGATCAGGAAACCAAGGCACAAAGAAGTTTAGCATCTTGTCCAAAGTGAGTTAGCTCATGATCAGGCTGTGTGGACTCCAAGGCAATGCTCATCATCAGTACCCGTATTCCTGCCACTCACCTCCATGACGACTAAGGCAGAGACAGAGAGGTGGACCTGACCAAAGTCTCAAAATCGATGAGAGGATGTTCAGGAAAGGAGGCAAAGTCTGCAGACTGGACAGTCCATCCTTTATACTGGGCTCTGCCTTTCTGGTTCCATGCTTTCCCAGCTCATGAACCAAATAACTGTCATCGCTGCCCTTGTTCACTCTGCTCCCCACAGTGCTCCTCACGTTGATTGACATCCAGACTGCCTTCTCTTACACTCCTGACCTTGAATTCCATTTCTAGCCTGTGCTTCCCTCAGGCCCTGACCTCCACGCCTCCAGCTCTGGCCAAGTACCCTGATCCTGGCTCTTAATTGCTCCCTTTGCTTAACTGTCTGGTCCAAGGGTTCAGACCTTGAGTTGGCCCTTGGCTCTGATTCATTGTAGCCCTGGGGTTCGGTGACAGGGGTCTGAGTCCCTTGCTAGTCACCAGAGTAGCCAGAGTAGACCTCTTTGGGCTTAGCCATGGGGGCTGCCACACCCACCTGTTGAATCTAGAGCTGCTGTGAAACTTACTTCAGGAACTGGTGCATATGTCACAGATGTGACTCTGCCAGCAGGAAGACCCTCAGGGGCTGGCTGCCATCTGCTGAAGGGAAGGCATGGGTGGATGGATAGATGGATGGACGGTGTCTGACCTCTGATTCCTTCCAGGGTTAGAATTTCTGGGCAGTGGTGTTCAGAGACCCAGGGAAACCACCATTCCAGGAACCGCTGGCAGAGCTGGCACAGTCACAGCGATTGATGGCCTTCAGGGGCAGAGATTAAGTTTAGGCCACGAAGTGAGGCACAGGTCTGCACACAGAGCAGTGAGTCAAAGATAATGGGTCTGAGCTGGCTGAGGAGAAGAAAGGACCTGTATAGTCTGTGAGGGATATTGATGGTGGAGATCCTCGAGCTCACAGTTCAACTCAAAGGCCCTATTTTTCCCATAAGAGAGGAAGGAATTGGAGACATATTAATCTCTCCACGCAGGAAAAAGCAGACTTTTTGCTCCCTGCATTCTTGAGGCATATACTCTGGTGTAAACTTATCAAAAGTGGCATAAAAAGAGTTCAGAGAAAGAGGAGATAAGCACCGTAAGCAGCGGGGATGGCCTAATATAGGGATGTATGGTGTATTTATTGGTATCTTAGATGGGGTTTCTAGAAATCATGTGCATATAAGCCTTGATCTATGGTCTCAATCACCTATCAAACCCAACTTATTTGGTTTTCATAGTAGCTTTAGGTGGAAATGGTGATGATGATGATGAAGATGATGATGATGATGATGATGATTTTTGTTATCCATTTTTACAAGTGTGAAAACTGAAGCACAAATAGTTGAGTTACCTGCCTGAAGTCACCCAGTTAGTTTGCCTGCTGAGCTCTGTGCTACTCTGCCATCATGGTACCGTGACAGTTACTGCCTCCCTACCTCCCCCATATACAAACTCTCTTTCACATCCCCCAATGGCCCCATGGAAGGAGAAGCCTGTATACAAGCAAATGGGACAATGATGGGCAACTGGCCAACCAGGGTCAACCAGGGGCTCTGTCTTGGAAATTCAGAATTGCTCCACAGACTGAGTGAATGATGGGGGAGGTTGTGTCAAGTTAGAGGAAGAGTGGTAAGAACTGATAGCCAAGTCTGTCATAGCCATGTGTACTCAGAAATCCTGGGGTCGAGGGGACTATTAGTTTTCCTGGGATAGTGAAGGGACAGGCACATGCCCAGGGCAGAACAGAGGCTAAGGGGGAACCGCCTCGTTCTCTTATTGTCAGTCCGACAACTCTGTGGTCTGTCGAAATTGTACTTCCTGTCTTTGATAGTTATGTAATTGATCATGTCAATGATCAATATGGAATAATACAGTTTTCTTTTTGTTTAGTTCAAACCATCTTTCGTTGGAAGATGAGCTACTTCTCTACAAAGAAGGATGATACCTGACCTAGTGTAAAGGGGATTAGAGATACTAATAAATGATAATGAAAGTGACGGTGATCTCTTGAATATTTACCAGGCCACAAGCACTGTGCCAATAGCGTATATGCATTGTCTCAGGTCATTCCCAAGAATAATAACAGTAGGTGCTATTATTATTCTTTTTTAAAGAAAAGAAAATTAGAGTTCACAGAAATTAACAAATGAATTTGTCCCATAAATATGGATTATCTGCTATGAGCCAGTCACTTTTCTAGGACTTGGAATACATTATTAAACTTACAGACAGATTGTTTGCCCTCATGAGAATTATGTTCTAGTAGAGAAACAAGGAAACAACAATAGCAAATAGGCAACTTGTATGGGCTATTGCGTAATGAAAAGTGTGAAGAAAATGAAATCAAAGCACTGGGTAGAGGCTACCGGGAGTGTCAAGTGGACATGGGTGCTAGGTTGCAATTTTTAAATAGAGATCAGTGTGTGTATGCTGGTCGGCTTTTCATCGCTATGACAAATTACCTGAGAAGAACAACTTGGAGAAGGAAAGATTCACTTTGGCTCATGATTTCAGAGGTTTCCGTCCATTGTCAGCTGTCTCCATGGCTATGTGCCTGCGGTGAGGCAGAACGCCACAGGGGAAGGGCATCACTGCTTACCTCACGGCAGCCAGCAAGTCAAGAGAGACAGACAAAGGTGGCCAGGGACAAGATAGAGTCCCCAGGGGTATGCTCCCAAGGACACACTTCCTTGCACTAGGTTCTACCTCCTGCAGTTTCTATTCATGATCCAGTCATTCCCCAAAGACCCACTTCTGAACACTGCTGTACTGGAGATCAAAACAATAACACTTGAGGCTTTGGGGAATATTCCATCTCCAAAACACTACAGAGTACTTCCTTGAGAAGTGCTATTTTAACAGAGGTTGATAAAGGAGGTGAAGGGAAGAACCACAAATATCTTAGGAAAGAGTATTTTAAGCAAAGGTAACTGCAAGTACAAAGGCCCTGAGGCAGAAGCACAGAGGCTAATGTGACTGGAAAAGAAGGGCAGGAGGCTAGAGAACTAAGAGATCCAGATCAGAGGACTTCAAAGGGCATCCTGTGGACTTTTTATCCTCAGAGAAATGGAGACCTATCAGAGTTTCAATCACATGCACAACTTCATCCGACTCACATCTTAAAAGCAATTCTTTAGCTACTGTTAGGAGAAGAGTCAGGATCCTAATCTTTAAGGTCACACAAATAAATGGCAGAGTGAGAATTCAAGCTGATCTTCCTCCTAAGCATTGTACCCTATTTTCTCTTCAGTTCTAAAGGTTCCGAAGCAATGAAGAGCTGCTTCAAATTGCTTTTCCTTCCATGTCATCCAGTATTTTAAAAAAGAATTGGCTCCAACATGCAAAAATTCTATAGACGACTTATCCTGTTGAACTCTCATCAGAATTTCAAAAGTAATGCTGAATACAAGTTAATAGGAAGTATAAGGTTATTACCATTTGCCTGGCACTGAACTAAGGTAAAAAATGTAGCAGCTCATTGGATCTCCACCACAAAGCTATGAGACACTGGAGTGATTGTGATTCTATTGTACAGATGAGGATCCAAGCCTTGGGGAGTTTCCTTACTTGCCTTGGCTCCCAGGGACCTCTGCCACTTAAAAATTGCCTTGGGATAACAAGTTTCTAGTTGTTCTAAAGACTCCTCACTGAGAAGTCTCTCAGCTCCTGAAGACCAAGAACCAAGTCATATGCTTCTCTTTTGACTTCTATCCTTGAGACAGTACCCTGCACTTGGAAAAAGTCTAATCTATTTATCTTGGATGATTGATTTATATTAACAACAACTTTCAGCTTAGTTAAAGTAGATCTCAGAAGCATGAAGAATTTCCTTAGGAGGTCATTATAATTCCATTATAAGCCACAAAGGAGTGGGTTCGATATGGAATTCTTGAATGCCAGGGGTTAATGAAATTTCAAGTGCGTAATGAATTTACATTTGCTGACCCATCAGTATGCACTAGGTGACTTTAAGTCACAATGCTACCACTCCCTTCTGTAAGTTATATACTTACCGAGGGGCCTCATTTCCCTTGATTGTAAGTGGAAATACAACTAAGGTTGGTGCAATCATGAAATGATCTCATGATGCTAAACTTTTACACAATGCCCGGTCCCTAGTATGTGTTCAATCAACATTATCATTTCTCATAGTATAAGTTTAGAATTCCTTTTCTTAGCCTAGAGATGCTCAGGTAGATCTGAACCAGGCATCTGCTGGGAGACAGGTATCTGCTGCCTTCTAGATTTTCAGAAATACGTGCTATAGACAGTGGTATGCTGGTGAAGATTTAATGACTGGTCCTTTAAAAAAATACTTGAAAACATGGTGTCGCATTGGCCATTGGCTGATTTCTGTAAATTCTCCCTCTATGGCTGCTTTCAAGTGAGCAAGATGATGTCACTGAACATGGAGCTGGGAAGGTCAGTGCAGGATGCCGGCACCTGGAGCCGGTGGCTCTGTCACACTATTGCATAATGAAAAGTGTGAAGAAAATTAAATAAAAGCACTGGGTAAAGGCTACCGGGAGTGTCAAGTGCAGCTCCTAGCCCTCCATGAGGCCTTTCTATCACCAGTTCCGAATGTCCCATCAGCCCCAAAGTTACAGGCTCAGCCTCCTCTTTGTCCCACAGAGAGACTTATTTTTACAATCCAAGTGATTTTTACTTTATTTTAATAGGCATTTATAAAGGGCTGGGGTTTTACACACATGAACTCATTTAATCAATAATCGTCTTTGAAGACAGATGTGATTTCAATCACCCCCCGCCCGCCTCTTTGACGGATGAGGAATCTGGGAGACAAAGAGGTTAAGTAACCTGCCTAGGGTCACAGGGCCAGCAAGTGGCAGAGACAAAATTCAAACTAAGCGGTCAGGCCAGGCTCTGAGTCTGTTTTCATATCGGCTCTGCTGGCCAAACACACAACAGTGGTGTCGGTTCTAAGCCAGATCATTGCCCAGAAAGGAGGGCTCCAGAATGCTATTGGTCACTCACAGGCCCTTCTGCTGGGTAAGGACCAGCCTGGGAGCTTTTTGGCTAAACGTGTCCTGCTTCGGTAAACCCCTTCTATTTGGAGTTTATTGTGAACCAGGCAGCAATACAGGGAATCTAGAAAGTGCTCCCTGGTTGCTCCTTTGAGTAACTCTGGAGACACTGCAGGGAGTCAGCAGCTGAGAGCTCCAGGGCCTGGGTGGCAGGAAGGCAGGTCCTTCCATAACCATTGCTTTTGCATATCCCATGCTTCCACCTCTTCCTAAGCTCACCTTTCACAGGCACAAACAGCAACCCCTGCTCTGGGGCTAGATTTCCCCGGGTTGTTCTGGCAGCCAGAGAACAACAGCTGTTCAGCCATGCGATGATCCAGCAGCCCCAGAGGAGGAGGGCTGCAGCGAGCCTGGTGCCCTGTGCCAAGCCCAGCACCCACCAGCTGCCTCCCTCCCCCTTCCCACAGAGCCAGAAGAGCATTAACCCCATCAACGCCAGTGGGTGAAGGCTCGGAGAAGGCGCCCAAAGCTGAATTGCCTGCAATCACAGTCAGTCACTCAGACTCATCCAGACTCCTCACTTCTGGGCTGCCTTCCCATTGTTGCCCTGTCTCTCTTGTCTGGAAACTACTCTGCTGAGAGTTCATCTTGTTCCTATGTCATCCCTGCTCGCCTTTTAGCCAGCACCCTGCAAGCCATCGCCATTTACAATGCAGTCTAAGCAGCAATTTATAATAGAGAGAAAACACACATCAGGGCAAGTTGAGAGGTGTCCAACATTCAGAGGAATCTAGAATGATCAGAGAGCCTCTTCTTATGCTATTTCTCTATCTTTGCACAGTCATTAGCATTCTTGGCCACCACTAAGCATGCGTGAAAATACAGTGAGCTTCTCACTGCTTGATAGGATAGCCTCATCCCAGGTATTGATCCTATACCCAAAGGATGGAATGCACACATCTGGGTTCCTGCCCCCAAAACCCAATCTGGCAGAAGCCATTTGGGGCCTGAATCTTCAAGGACAAGAAGCTTGTAAACCAAGCAGAAAGCAAACAAAATAAAACAACACAGACGCAGATGCAGACATGAATAAATAAAGCAGACAAATCCACATATGGGAAGGCTCCCACCCTGCTCCCTGGAGGCAGGCTCCCTGAGGCCCTACAGATGTCAGAGCAGAACTGACTCGCATGTTCCAAGTTGTGCAAACCTCATGCCCATGGTTGCTCTAGGAAAAACAGAGTGCAGGGAGTAAATCATCTTCGATTTGAAAAAGATGGCACTCCCCACACACCAGCATAGCAGTGGTTCACTTTGTTGTCTCTAGTCGGGCTGTTTGATTATTCCTCCATCTATCCAGACAACCTCAGGGAGGTGGCAAGAGGCTGTCCTTGTCCCTTAAGGATGAAGAACGTGGGACTAGATTGTCTGGTGTCGGGGAGATGGAAGGAAGACAGAGACTTAGGGCAGGTCTGACTGACATGAGTCTTGGCTTTGGTGAAAGCCACACTGACACCATCTTGGTGAATATAGATTTATGGGCGTAAGCAATAACGAGTTCAAAGAACGGTCACTGTTATTTTTCTAAAATAAATTTCTATTTTAGTCTGAAAAGCAAGGTTTATCAGTTCCCAAGATGAATTTGTAAAGAGGAAAAAATAAAATCATACTTGGCTGGCACGATAATGATTTTTTGAGATTTGTGCTTTCCATTTAGGTCATTTGTATGTGAACAGATATTTTAAATAATTATAAGAACAGTTTACATTCTATTCTTTATTGCTTTTCTATTTCATTTTATTTCAGAGTTTACATGTTTTTTATGCTTTGAGAGTCTTCATAGTGACCAGTTTGGGAATGATGCATAATTTTCTAATGAATGGGAATTCTACCATTTACTAATTCATTTTATTATAATCAGATTTTTAAGTTGTGTTCATGAGCTATATGCTTTCTATGAAGTCATTTTTTTATTCTGGTGAATCATTTCCTTAGAAAAATTCCATGGAGAAGAATTATTAAATAAGAATAAAAGTAGTGTTTGGTGCCTTCTGTTACATATTGTCACGGTACTTTTCAAAAAAAAAATCTTGCAGTGATTTTCAAAGCAAAATCATCATAAGAATGGGGAGACCTCACAAGAATTGTGCAAGATCTAGACATCACCAAATTTTAAAAATGTAGGCATGTTTTAAAAACCTCCAGTTCTTACCCTTTATATTTCTCATAATACTCTTTTTAGTCTGTTTTTTTCTTTTTCTTTACTGCAACCAAAAGACCTGACAAGAACAATTTTAAAGGAAGAAAATTTTATTTTGGGGCTCACAGTTTCAGAATTTTCTGTTCACACATGTCTGGGACATCATGGTGGAAAAGGTGAGGCAGAACATCATGGTGGAAGAGTGTGAAGAGAAGTAGCTCAAGACATCACACCAGGAAGGAGAGAGGGGGGGGGGGGGGAGAGGGAGAGAGACTCTACATACATGGGGTAAAATATATACCCCAAAGGCACACCCCCAATGACCCACCTCCCCTAGCCTCACCCTACCTGCCTACAGTTACCACTCAGTTAATCCCTATCAGGGGATTAACAGACAGAATTGGGTTAAGGCTCTCATAACCCCAAAATTTCAGCTCTACACCTTCTTGCATTGTCTCACACATAATCTTTTGGGGGACATCTCACATCTAAACATAACAATACTCATAAAAAGAACAAGCTGAGGCATCATGCTACCTGACTTTGAAATATACTACAAAGTTATAGTAACCAAAAGAGCCTGATACTACCATTAAAACACATACACATACCAATACAACAGAGTAGAAAACTCATAAATAAATCCATACATGTATAGCCAACTGAATTTCTTTTTTAAGAATATTTTATCAGTGCTTCATAATTCATAATTCATTGTGACTTATTTATGTACACACAACACATAATTTGGCCTAGACCAACTGATTTTCAACAAAGGTACCAAGAACACAGGAGAATTTCATTAATACATGATGTTGAAAAAACTGGATATTCATGTGAGAAAATGAAATCAGACCCTTATACCATATACAAACACCAACTCATAGTAGGTGAAGGATTTAAACGTCAAACACAAAACCATGAAACTGCTAGACGAATCATAGGAGCAAAACTTTGTGACACTAGTCTGGGCAACTTATCTTCTTCAGATATGACATCAAAAATACAGGAAAAAATAGAGAAATGAGATTACATCAAATTAAAAAGTTTTGTACAACAAAGGAAATAATCAGCAGAATGAAGATGCATAGTATAGGAGAAAGTATTTGCAAAGTATAGATCCGATGAAGAGTTCATATTTAAGAAATACCACTCAGTAACGGGAAAACGAATAACTCAATTTAAAATGGGCGAAAGACCCAGGGGCTCAGGAGGCTGAGGCAGGAGGATTGTGAGTTCAAAGCCAACCTCAGCAAAAGCAAGGGGCTAAGCAACTCCATGAGACCCTGTCTCTAAAGAAAACACAAAATAAGGCTAAGGAGGTGGCTTAGTGGTTGAGTGCCCCTGAGTACAATCCCTTGTACTGTCCCTCCACAAAATGGGCAAAAGACATGAATTTCTTCAAAGACATGATATATAAAAAAATAAAAAAATGATCATCACTAATCATCAGAGAAATAATGACATAATCACAAAGATGTGTCACCTTAGCTGAGTTAGAATGGATATTGTCAAAAGGATAATAAGTGTTCGAAAAGATGTGGAGAAAACAGGAACCCTTCTACACTGTTGGTGGGAATGCAAATTAGTACATCCATTATGAAAAGCAGTATAGGGGTCCCTCAACAACAACCACACGATCTAGTGAACCTTCAACTGCATACATATTCAGAGGAAATGAAGTAAACATGCTGAGGAGATGCCCACTTTCCCATGTTCGTGCAACCTGGGTTCATAATAGGCCAGGTATGAAATCACCTAAGCATCCATAGTGGGAAAAATTGATATTAATGCACAATGAACTTTTATTCAGCCAAAAAACCAAGGAAATACTGCCATTTGCAATAACATGAGTGAACCTGGGGAATGTTATGCTAACTGAAATAAGTCAAGCACAAAAAAATAAATACCATGTGACCTAACTCATACATAAAATCTAAAAAAAAAAAAAAAAGAAAAAGAAAAGTTGATCTCATGGAAATAAAGAGTAGAATGGTGGTTATCACAGGTTGGGGTGGATATAAAGGGGATGGGAAGATGTTAGTCAAAGGATGCATGATAACAGGAGTAACTAAACAAAAGCATCCTAGACAGGCTTAAGAGACTTGCTGGGGCCACACAGCTCATTCCTGGATGTAAACACAGCCACCTGAATCCAGACTCTTTGCTCTCCTCAACCATTGTGTCAGTCACCTCTTCCAGTAAACTTTGAATTGACAGAACTTTGAGTTGATGTTTCCATTTTCCCCTTCTTTCCCAGAAATTTATAATAAATCCTCACGATCAAGATATGTAGCTAGGGTAAGGTGGCATGCCATGGTAACTTGTGAGTGTCTGCTGCCTTTATTGGCCATCCACAAATGTAGCACTGGTGCTGGAGATCTCGGGGCATATTCCCTATCACAGAGAGACTCCATCCACCTGGACATTCCTTCACCTTCCAGGGCAGGGCTTGGCCTCCTGGCTTTATTTGGAATGATTGGCCTTGGGGGCCCATTCTAAGGTTAAAACTTTGTCTTCATTGTGTTTTCCAGACAAATTGCAAGTTCCTTTTGCAAAAGAAAAACTTCCTAGTGGTCTATCCTGCCATAACTGTTATTTTTTTCCCCAATGGTATGTTTATGAGGCCATCTTTTGACCCCCCTATAACAGAGACTAAAATCAAAGAGTGGCAAGGACAGAAGTCTAATCCAAACTCCATCCTTCTGCTGATGCAGCCTTATGAGTAAAGTCTTCTCCTCCAGCTCTGGTGTCAGAGAACCTGCTTTCTAATGTTCTTTCAATCCCCTGACCCTAAGAGTTTGAGAAATGACATTCGATTCTCAGAAAATGTTGAAAACATTTATTAGATAAAATAAAGTTTGAATAAAGAGATCAAGGCTTATTTTGGATCAAAAAAAAAAACAGTAGGGAAAACATGTCAAACGTGTCAAATTGGACACATCTTTAGTTACATTCATTGTCCAAATGAACTAGAATGTTGACATTTGTGGCATGAGAGTGATAAGTCAAAGGAGGAAATATTAGTGTTGATGGAAGATTGCTCCTGTGGATAAGGTGGGGTGGGAGCATCCACCAGGTTGAGTAGCTGGTTAAATGCCAATTCCTGAACCTCCTCCAGGGCTACCAGAACTGAATGTCTGGATTGGGGCAATGGGGTCACACTTTGTACTTTCCCCTGGGCTTTCCCATTGGCTCTCCTTAGTGCTTCGGTGCTTGCCCCCAGGGCCCGTCTCAGATGAACCGCTTGGGGGTGATAGTGTCAGAAACAATGGAAGAGACCAGGCATTGATGCCCTTCTTAAACCCTGAACATATTTCTCTCCGACTCTGGACTTTCCTCTCCTCCCCACACTTTCCCCAGAATCATACTTAACTCAGGAAAATGTTTGAGTAGATTAATTGCAACATAAAAAGATTTCTAAATGTTCAAACCTGCCATTGAATAAAGTTGTTTATGCCTCACCTAAAACACCTCTACTGGCTTCTCCTCTCAAGATTAAAATGGAAGAATAATAATAGCCACTAAGGAGCCTCCTAGCAGGAACAGCACGTCATTTCCAATGTCTGTGATTCTTCCTCTAGGGATGTAGGGGTACACTGCAAATGAAATGCTCATGAATCACCCTTGGTCCCAAATGTTCTATACTGTGAACTCCTCCATTGTCCTCAGACCTATTAGTCCATGAGTACCTTTTATTTATTGAGAAACTATCACCACAGTAACTCTCAGAAATGCCTGAGCCATTTGATTTGTTTAACTTTTGTTTTAGAGGCATGAAGGGCAGGACCATCACTATGATTCTGATTCCTTACCATGGGCATCTTGCCTGCCTTTTATGCAACTGGTTTCTGGTACCATTGGAAGGATGTTAATAATCAAGTTCAGCAGCACCTACAATTTGTGACTCATTTAACCCTATACGCATTGTCCAAATTTTTATTGAGTGCATACTATATGAGGCATGGACATTCTCCTAGTTTGGAGGAAAAGAAGGGCAGACTAACAGATATAGTCCCTGAGTACAGTGAGCTTTTGATTTAATAATAGAGTTTATAAGTAAACAAGTAACAATAGGACAATATTGTCTCATAAGGAGGAAGCCAACCGTGAGATCAAAAAAGCTCAGAACCAAAGATGGGGGACTTGTAAGAGATCTTTGGCAACCAACCAGGTGGGCCTGGGACGAGTTGGGCATACATTGATCTTCTTTGATGTTTTTGCTCATTTTTCTTTCTAAGCATTAGAGGTTTGTGGGGAGCCTAATCGTTCACTTCTGTTAATGGGTTCTAACCAATTAATCAACAGACAAAAGGCCAAATGTGAACCCAAATACATTATATGCACCCTTGGGGCTGAGTCTCGTGTGTCTCCCTCCAGTTTAAACTTATCCATCAGCTGCAAGGCAGACAGTGGATAATAGGACTGTTCTAAAGTGGAGTCATATGCAACCTCGCAAGGCGAGGCAGCATTATGGTCACAATTTTATGTGTCCCTTGTGTTCATGCCCTTGGTTATGCCCTCACAGAAGACTTGGAGTTCTGTCTTCTGTTCTGCATTGACCCATAGGAAGTGTGGGAAGCTTGCTAGAGCTGAGCCCAGGCTTCAAGAAGACTGTGTTCTTCTTCCCCTCTCTTCCACTCTCCTGGGCCACAGGGCTGGAGGACGAGAAACCTTGAGGAGGAGAACCTTGTCATCCCATCCAAGGTCACTGCCAGTCAACTTCAGCCAGCTGAGTTGTGAAACAGTGCAGCCAAGTTAAGCAACGAGGTCGACTTGCCCTATGTCTCACCACTGATGTGTCAGTGAGCCCAGACCAGAAGAACCCCCTGGTTGCCCCATGAATGATAAGCACTTTGTGTCACACCACCAGGTTTTGATATGATTAGTTACACGACAATATTGAACTGAATCCTCCCTAGAGTCTAAGACACCAAGAAACAGAAACCAGACAGAGAAGGACAAACACTGCCAAGGTTATTGCCATGACGGTGTGACTGAGCTGAGACCCCGTTCACATCAGTTTCTCTGATTGAATAAACCATCAAAAGGAAGGAAAGATCTTAAAGATGGGAGTCAATGTCTCCCTCTGGCATCTCGAGGCCTGCTCTGAGACAAAGCTTTACGTGGAGGAAGAACTGTTTTCTTCTGGGTACCAAAGCCACTAGCCAAAATTGTGTCCTTACCCTCTCTATGAATCCATTAACTCTCCTCCAATAAACCACTCTCTTTGGAATGAAAGGTCATTTAAGGATGGTGCACTGACTAGGACGAAAAGAAAGGAACAATTAATAACAATAAAAAGGCCTACATTGCAAAACTAACTAATAGGCTTTTCATTTTCTTTCTTTATGTCTCCCTTAAAATAGTATCCATGCCTGAGTCGAACAAAATCTGTATAAGAACAAGCTGTCAGGTTTCTGACACAGTCAATGCCTACAGGCAAATATTTCTGCTAAACTTTTGATGGAGCCCTGGGGAGAGCCAGAGAGGTCCCAGACTGAGAGGGATTGGCAGCTGGGCTGGGAAGGCAACCTGACGCTCCCTTCCCATTTCACAAAGAAGGTTTTGTTTGGATTGAGGGGCATGGTGAGTGACACTGTAGAGCCATGGGGATATGTGTTCTGGGGCAACATCTGGGCTGCCAGTTCAGGCCAGGCTGAAACTCTATCCTGGCCAGAGCTGCTCCAGTGAATCAGGTGTAGGTATATTTTTCCAGGATGTTCAAAACCACATCTGACCCTGAGAAATGATTTTGTCCATAGCAGCTTCATTCCAAAGGGCAAGCAATCCTCCTAGGTTCCCATGAAGGGTATGTTTACTGAGGCCTCCTGCCCAAAGAATCCAATCCAAAGACTGAAAGCATGACCTCCACACATCCTTCTTCAAAGCCTGCTAAGAACCCTCACCAACAAAATCTCTATCCACAAACTCACTCCATGCCATTCCCATCCTGTATTTATAATACAGTTTCAAGACATTGATTCATCACTTTGAGCTAAAGGATTGTATTTTTAAGTACCCCCCCCTTTTCCTCTTCCAGGGATATTTCCCATAATATTATAAAGTTCTTTTCTTCTTATCCCACTTTGAGACCATGCTATTGCTAATAGCAACACTTCTACTTTCAATATTCCCTTATCTTATTTACCATAGACTCTAGGGATATGTATGTTATGAAATTACAAATGTCAATATTTGCATTTAAAGAGCCCCTCATATTTAAAGTCATTTCACATGGATTAGTTTAACTTGATGCTATTGACACATTAGAAAGAAACTTAAATATCATTTCTGTATGCTATGGCATATTAATGAGGTTGGTAAAGAAAGTATTATTTCTCATTATAAATGAGGCAACTGAGTCATGAATGGTTAGGGATGGAACTGGGATCTACATTCCAGAGTCTTCATGTGAGTCAGGGACAGTTGGTTTTGGTAACTTGGGGTGGGGGGAGAAAGGGCCAGGGCAGTTCCCGTGGTATACAGCAACAAACAGGGTTACAAAGAGATATGACAAACAGGGACCTGCACTCATTAGCCAAGAGTGGCAGTCTGGTGTTGGAGTGCCTAGATAAATGCACACCAAAGATAAGCCAATTAACCACAGTTTTCTTGCAAAATTATAATAACCAATGGAAAACTTATTTAGGAGCTTTAATTTGTGGGAAATACTAACATAAAACTAATTTTATAAAGCATGAGAAGATGGAGTTCAGATTATAGAATATATTGGTATGTTGATTCCAATTCTTAACAAAATCTGATACTCTTAGGTATATAAATAATCCTAGTTGGTCAATGAAGATCACACTTCATACCATATTAGAAATCTGCTATGTGCCTCCCCAAAATTTCATTCTGTTCAATTTCTTGTAGAGTTCTGATTCCACTTTGAGGATTTAACCTATTTTCCATTCCCAACTTTGAAACTAGATAGTGAGGATGCCACCCTCAACTGTAGCCATGGGTCCAGATTGGCTTAAGTCAATCTGATGAACTCTTTCCCTTTGTCACTGTGACTGGTTTAGTGATAAGGCATATAACCAAACCACTACCAACCAAATTCAAAGGGATATTTTATATAACCTCATATTTATCCTTACAAAAGGATTGGGTATCTAGTCATGGCTAAAATTAAAATATAGTGTTGGAAAGAAAGCATATTTTCCACCCTCAACATGCTCACAACAGAGGAGACAGAATTATGGAAATAATCAGAATAATTAGTGCTGCATCAGAGGTATTGATGAGTTGTAATGAAAGGAGAGAATGTTAACCTTAATGTCCACATTTGAAGAAAAGGTACAAAATAGTCGACTTGGAATCACTTCAGTAAGTGCAGACATCATGGTAATTTCCAAAAGGACAGTGTGAGCCTCAAGGTTTTCTGGCTTTCCCTTGGCTTCAACCACTTCATTCTTAGACCTTCTGATTGACTGGTCAGACAGTTGGGTCTGTTCTTGAGAAATCTTCATTTCATATTACACCAAAGAATGGATTTCCCAGACCTTGATTTGCTAATATGCAAATGTTTGGAGGCCCACATGAGAAAATTTGTTACTTGACCAACTAATGTCTGTCGAAAGGACAAATACCAGGACAGATTGTTTAATAATCTGCAGGATTGCTAAACAGAAAGAACTGTGAGAAATAAAAATGGACATTGAGATAAAAGAATAATCAAATAAAAGTACTACATTACTGTAGAAATACGTGGGATCTAGGAAGTTTGCGAAGATGATTTTGAACTTTGAGGAGAGATGTTACAATATCAATAAATTACAAGTCAGAAGTGAAAATATTAATGGTTCTGAATTGTTAGATATTGAAACCTTAACCATAAAGATAGGTAGACATAGGAACCTAACAAAAAAAGAGTTAAGCAAATCTTTCATTGATTTTTATTGTACTCAACAAATATTTCCGAATGATCAAAGTTCCATGAACTGGCAGCTGACTCTGGATGTAGCTGCCATAAACTGAACTGGAAATGGAATCTCTGAAGGTTATCTTTAAGTGGAAAACTAAAATTTCAGGCTAAGATATTTATGCTAAATTATACATTAACAAAGAAACTTTGCTATCCATTGGACTTAGGCAGCAGATTTGTGTTTTGAGTGATTTTTCTAGGCACACTCATTAATAAATATTGTATATGATCACCCATGAGTCCTGAAAAACAAAAGCTCATTGCTATAAGGGTCTTAGGTGTTCCCTCAAATTTACATTTAATGTGTTTGCTGTAGCTGAATACCTGTGCACAGAGAGAAGCTTAAGCTCATGTCTCTGTGTTTGTCATTATAATAACTAAGGTTTTGAAATCAGCAAAATCCAAACTAGCACCCTTACTCTATTAATAACTAGCTTAGGAAAGTTATTCAAATTTTTTAAGCTTCTGTTTTCTTAGAGGAATAATGCCTAAATCTTAGTTATTGGAATGACTTTGTTACTTTCTTAAGATATATAGCACAGTACTTGGTACATGGTAGTGAATGAATGATCCTGAATGAATGAGTTCATGAGCACATGACAGAAAGAAAACAACACAGAGGAAATGATGCATGGGTAGAGTGATTTATGAAGTTATTGGTAACAGTTTTTCACTATGAAAAAATGTTAGGTGTGTTGCAGGCAGGTGCGAATAGATGTCTCAAAATTCATAGTGTATGCTTAATTATGGGCAATTTATCCTGTCCAACAAAAGTTATACAGTAAAATTATCACAAAATGTGATTTAAATTGGATGCCATGCTATACTTTTTCATAATAATAATTTATTTTTCAGGGTATAATGTGTGCCTACAGCTTATTTACATATTTAGATATATTTCCTATATATAATCAGAATTTGAATTACTGTACCCATTCTTAGCTAAATAGTTTATAGTCAAATTATTTCTCAGAAAGTTTGCTGGTTTTTTTTTCTCCAAGAGAGGGCCAATTTAACCACAATCTCTTGAAATTATTTCTTAGTTCAAAGGGTATGTGTGTATCTTGGTTGTAACCAAAACAAATTAATAGTTTATATCAAATTCACCAAGACTATTTATTATGGTTTATAAGCTAGTTTTACTAATTTGTAACTATACTTTAAATAACTTTCTTTTATGAAATGCTTAAATTCAATGAATAACCAGAAAACATGTGACATTAGCAGCAAAAGTCTAAAACTAGAGGCCCTAGTGTCCTAATTTTCACCTTAATGGTTATAAATCTTTAATACTTACTTTTATGTTAACCTTTAAGTAAAAGGTGCAGAAAATAGGAGTGAGAAGATGGAGCCATTTCAATGATTATTTATAACTTTATAAAATGCTATTATGTCATCCTTCAAATTCATAAACCTTTATTCTGTATCTCATGGATCATCCTCAAGTGCTCTGCAAAGTGCTTGATACATAGTCCACAAAATCATTTATTCTTTACTTTGGGTGAAAGGGGCTGGCAGGGATTGAACTAGGGCACTCGACCACTGAGCCACATCCCCAATCCTTTTTTGTATTTTATTTAGAGACAGGGTCTCACTGAGTTGCTTAGCACCTTGTTGTTGCTGAGGCTGGCTTTGAACTCATGATCCTTCTGCCCCAGACTCCCGAGCTGCTGGGATTACAGGTGTGTGCCACCATGCCTGGCAAATCACTTATTCTTAAAGTCTTCTCAGATTTTTCTCGGTCTCGGTCTCTCTCTCTCCCTCAAGGGAAGGTGAATTTCTTTAGGTTTAGGAAGAAGTACGTGTTAGAAGGGCTCACTTGCCCTTCTCCAGAAACAGGATATAATAAGTAAAACAACGTTTGCAATTGTCTTTCTCAAAGGAAGTTGAGTCACTTTTGATCAAGGTGGTTAAAAAAAAAAAGTTTTCATTGTAATAAGCATTATCACCTTAAGCTCTCCCATGGAGGAAGTTGTCCTTGTGAAAATACCTTCAAGAGCCAGCTTGGAGTGGAGGAGACAAAGTGTCGTAGATTGATTGCCAAATAACACACATTTTCCTCCATCCTGCATCCACCTCTCTGGTAAAATGACTTTGTAGATCATCCTGTCAGGAGACAGATCCTATTGTCCACCATTAGATTGAAACTGGTTTAGTGACTTGCTTTGTCTAATAGAATATAACAAAAGTGACATTCTGCCATCTTGAGGCCAGGACTCAAAGGCTTTGCATGTCTGTGCTTGTTCCCTTGAAGTCCTACCATGCCATGTGCATCTGGCTGACTAGCCTGTTGAATGGCCCAAACATGCACTTCCATGGACACCATTCGGCCATCCATGCCATTGATCCATTCATGATCAAAAAACCCCTGGGAGACCCACCAGTTGATCACCCAAACCAGCTAAGATCAGCTGAGCCCAACTTCATCTGTAGAAGCACTCAATTGACAAACTGCCAGTGAGCTACAAAAAATATCCAAATCCTTGAATGCAGGTAGTTTATTACTCAGCAGTAGCTAACAGTTATATCTCCGAGGAGGAATATCTGTAAGCGTCAGAATATCAAAAGCTGTGTGAATCGGCTCTGCAGGAACAAGAGGAAAATAATGTTTCTATTGCAGACAGTCAACTCCAAGGGCAAGTGGTATGATGAAAAGAGAAGAATGAGAAAGAGAGAAAATCCAAAAAAATGGAGAGCATATGTGGTTGTATGAGGAGGCCAGGGACTGTCCATTGGTGACAGGGTGGTCAGAGGGTTTTTAAGAACAGTGAGTTATGGCGTTGTAGGAAGAGCATCAAGTCCACCTTACTCTCTACAAGCAAGAAAATCAATATATAAATTCATAACAACTCATTCATGCAGTGCATGAGTAGATAGAGATCCTGTTGTTGTTTGCAAAACCTAATGAGAGAGCTGAGTGGTTCCACAGGGTTAAGTGATGTGATCTAAAGAGAGAATGCTCGGAAGTGACAGCCAGGATGCCCAGCCAAACATAGGAATATGACTCTCCATTTCTGCCCCCTCATGTGGATTCATAAACAATGCTGAAGAAATTGGGACTTCCATGGAGTATGGCGTCTGTACAGTCAGAAGGAAGGAGGGTGAGCCTGGAACAGAGACCTGCAGCTGTCTAAATAGCATTCCTCACATGTAAAGGGTGAGGGAGTGCGTCCACACCAGTTAGACCTAAGCCTTATCTCACACAGTTCTCACAACTGTACGAAGAAGGCATGGGTTAACTGCGTTGTATTTGAAAGGAAACTACCTTTCAGAGATGTTAAGGAACATACTGAATTTCCCACAGCTGTTGAGTGATAAATAGTATTTTAAACCCAGGATTGCTTGACCCCAGCCCAAGAATCTTCCAACTCCACCGCAACTGTCAGAAGCATCCATCTACACATCAGGTGTACCCACCAGCTGTTCTGTTTGTTGTTGCTGAAATTTCTGTGTAACACCTCCCTTAGCAACTGAAAAGGCCCTTAGCTACCTGCGATGTTTAACAGCTACTTTCCACATAAACAACTTCTGAAGGTTTCATCTTACACCATAGTGGGTTCCTGACAGCTTTTATCTGTGATGATGCAACAAGAAATATGCCCAGGCTCTGACCTGGCAGCTCAGGGTAGGGGTGAGGTTGTAGGTGGGGGAGCTCAGGCAAAGTCTCTTGGGAAATATTGGGGACATGAATTCTCCAGATGGTTGAGGCATTTCTTTCACTGGAGCATAGAGTGTCGAATTAGCCCAAGTGCCCCACCTCTAGGAAATTATAATAGAGATGTTCTGAAATATGATATTCAACTCTTACTTTTTAGATCACTTGGGTTCAGTGGAAATTCCCTTGCAAGTGTACATTTGGTTTTCTCTGGCCTGACAGATGTTGAAAATCACTCTGTCTCTGTTGAGGTGTTCTTGCAGGATTTTCACATTCACTTCCTTGATACAGGTGAAATATCTTCCCACTGATCTTACAAGGATCCCTTAACCCCAGAGTTTCTTACCTGAGTATCCTTCAACTTTGTGGCACATATGTATTTGCTTAGTTTTATTAAACTCTTAACGAAACATATGTTCATCGATTTTAAATGTGCAAATTTTAAGGAAAACTGGCAGATCCTTTCATTACAAATGTAGTTTTTTAGTATTATTTGTGACTTTGTCACCAACAAACAGAATGTTGTATTATATGACAATTTTCAGAGATTTCAAAAGGTTGTTTCCACTTATCACTGCTTCAAAATGATGAAAATAATGGTAGTTGTTAGAACTGATGCTAGACCTGTTTATTTAATGTGTTAAAAATTTTGAAATATTTTGATAGTTGCTTAAATATTATTCTTTTGCAATTCTATGAATTTAATTCATGCACTTAAAAAAAGAAGAGGTCATACATAGGTAAAGTTTCCCAAAAGTGTCTATAGCACAAAAACACTTTGGTTTTAAGTTTCTCTTCCATCAGATACTGTGTCTGTGCTCTGCTCTGTTTCTCTTTCGGGCAAGCTTCTTAGTCCAATCCCCTTTAAGGCAGTAAAGGTGAGTTGTCTTTCTCCCGTTCATGTGGCTGACATCTCCCTGGGAAACACGCACCTTTACCAGAGCTTGACAGCAGAGCAGGAACTCCCTAACCATAGCTTCCACTCTGCCTGCTGTTCAGCTCTACTAATCAGCTGGTATGTGCTGGTAGGGCAGATTGTCTGTGCATGTGTGGAGAAGTTCCTATAATAATCGTTAAATAACTTGGGCCCTGAGCTCCCCTCCTGCAAGCCCTCTGCCAGTGCCCTTGCCTTCCCAGCCTCCTTGCCGAAGCCTCCAGACCTCCCACTATTCAGGAACCTGAGTAAATACTTGGCAAATCGGGACCCTGCAGGAACTGACTCCAGTCACAGAGCTGATTTCAGTTCTCATTTGTCAGCGCTTGGGCCTCACTGGTTGTTGGAACACTTTGGAATCTCCACCCTGTTCACCGAGTCCAAAGGAAGCCATCTAGTACCCTCACTGGGTCTTTCCAGCCTCTCTCACTAGACCTGAGGCAAAGGGGTACATCCCTCCCACTCCTTGGAGTAACAGTAGGACAAATACTCTTATGCATTCCCCCAAAGAAATTCTCATTTCAACCTATACTTCACTCTTTTTATTCCTTTTAGGTGGCCTTTTGAATGGTAGATAATGAAGGTCCATATTAAATGTTTATTCATTGCAATTATTTCAATTATTTCTGACAACCAGTTTATACACACACACACACACACACACACACACACACACACACACACTACCTCTGCTTGGTCACAAGGAATTTCCACGAGGGAGAATGTTGAACTACAGAGTTTCAACATTGGCATTTGCAAAACCCTCAAACCCCAGGGCAGGAAAACGATAGCCCTAGACCTCCAATTTAAAGATCTATTCCACTAATCCTGGAGAGGCCTCGTGAGCACTGTGGTGCCTCCTCCACATGTGAGGCTGGCCCTCCTGCCTCTCGTGTCCCTCCAGTCCCTGCTACCCAGCTGCCACCCGCTTCCTTTAATTCTCAGCCCCTGCCTGATACAAAACAGACACGAAGAACCGGGCCAGAGCACTGCACACTTATTTCCTGGGTGGCTAGTTGATCTCTCTCATGTCCTAGTGCCATTTTAAGGAGAAAATAAAAATTCTAGGACATGGGATGCACAGAAGGAAAGCCGGGGCTGGCTTTTTTTGTGTGGGTGATGTGTCAGTGTTTTGCTTTGTGGGTTTGACTCTTAGAGGGCAGGCCATTGTCTCTCAGCCATAATCCTTGCTACTCTCTGGCATTTAACAGTGTCTGCCTTCAATGACTCAGCCAGGGTTTCCTTAGATAGTAAACAGCCACTTATTGCCTTTTACACCACCAAGAAAATGAGATTACTCCTAGAGGAGATCAGCAGCTCTCCACTGCTGTCAAAAGGGCGCTTGGCCTGCTTGGCTGCAAGGCACCACGCAGCCCGGGCTTGTTTAAAATTAGCTTCCCCCATAAATCACTTGCACAATGAAGTGCCTGCCTCTGCCCTCTGACATATTTTTGTCTCTGTTTATTTTTAATGATGACATGGCTTTCTCTGACTCCATTTGGCTCTTTGTCCTCCATACGTCCAGTGCTAAATTCTAAGCCCAAAGTGCAAAAATCTAAGTAACTGCAGGGAAGAAAGATTTCTTTTTCTACCAGTACACCAAGGTAGTAGAGAAATTTAGTTAGCCCTGGAGGTCTTTCTATAGGAAATTGCCCCTTTCTACCTTGATTAGATTATGGGGTCCTAAAAATGTTCCCTTATGAAGGCACAAGGGGCTGATGGCAATGGTCTATATCTTATTAGGGATCTGGGTTACAGGTATATGTGTGTGCAAAATTCAGTGACTGTACGTTTGTTTAATGTTTCTGTGTTATTTTGCTTATGATTTTTTACCTAAATAAGACAATGAAATAATGAGTTCTAAAAATATGTATGCAGAAGTATTCAGTGGGAATTGTACTAGTATCCACAATTTACTGTGAATGCTTCCCAAAATATGATGATGAATTAATTGATGGATAAAAAGAGAGAGATGGGATAAAACAAGTATAGTAAAATGTTAATGGTGAAGTATAGGTCATAGGGATAAGAAATTTTTTATTATACAATTATTTCAACTTTGCTATACGTGTAAGATTTTTCCCAATAAAATGTTGGAAAAAATACTCCCTGGTTGAATCCTTGAGGGTAACAGAGGCTACAGTTTCTAAATTCCTGTATCAACCCAGATTTTATATATGACTATGTGCATTTTCTTATAAATAGACTTGAATTTCAATACTAACAAGGAGAAAAAGAATCCTTGACCCAGTGAAAAGTTCAAAATATAGAATATTCTTAGAGACAGGTTGGTGTTATTAGTTGGATATATAGGTATCTTTTTCAATTTAAAGGGACATCTGGCTAGAAGAAGCTTTAAAAGCAATGTGCAATCTATCATGTGAAATACAAATACAGACCAACAAACAGCAAGGCATGACCCAAATTCTGACGTAGACTTCCTAAGACCTATGTGTTATATAGGCCCACCATTGGTAGATCCATAGTTTATTATTAGAATAATTTACCCAGAGGAGTGTGAGTCAAGGAGAAAAGGAGGGAACTTATGAGTGCTATCTTTTTTGAGGCAAAGAATATTTTTTTTTTGTTTTCTTATTGCTTCCTTTGGATATTTCTGCTTCCACAAAACAACAGGGTAATAGAGAAGAAGGGATTTTTAGGCCATATACCAAGTCCACTGCAAATGAGAACTGTGGTGGCAAGAATGTGGACAGGAAAACTCATGTCAGTGGTACACTGTAGGAGTGGCAGATTATTGTTCATTTACAGTGTCAGAGCTGAAGAAGTCACTTCTGTGAAGCAGTTCAGTTACACGAAAGCCATGAGATATTGGGACTTGGTTTAGATGTTGTGCCATTACTGTATCCTCTGGGGCAGGGAACTATCCTCCTACCATGGAAGAGGGTGAAGAATTAGACAGTAAGTCAGTCAACCATTAGACTCATAAGAAATGTTCCCCACAAATGAAGATTATGAACTCATTCCTTGGTAAGCATCAGTTCTTGGTAAATTTCCCGTCATTCATGGATGGGTAAGCCAAAAATCATTTTTGAAACATTTATTTGCATATAAGAATGCATCTATTTATATAAAAAATTATAAAGAAAGTTATAACAAAATGATGCAAGAAAAAGTGAAAGAATAAGATAAGGAAAGATGTCCACGAATGTGAAGAAAATCTATATCAGAGGTAGTGAAGAGCAGAATGGACCCTGTCTGAACATAACATGTGGCCATGAAGCACAATTTGAGAAGATCTCTAAGGATATTGGTAGGGAAGAACAAGAGGAGAATGAGAGAAATAATTTACAAATGGTATACTTGAATGTATTCCTGGAAATAGATCCAAACAGTTGGAAAAAAAAACAATAAAAACTAATAAATAAGAAAAAAGTCAGAGAAAGCATCTTAGATAGGTTCCTAACATTTCAAGGAAGTCGATGAAGAGCCAAATGTAGTTCTACGCACAAAAACTGCACAATAAGTTCAGATGGCAGGAAAATGAGGATTGGAGGTTTCAATAACTTGATCAAAGCCAGGAGCTAGGAGAGGCTCTCAGGAACTTCACTGTAAGAATCACAAATTAGAAATACCAGATCTGTGTTATTATTTGGAAATCTTAATGTGTGATAACAATTTGGAGATGCACCTACTCAAAGTTGTCAGCTCTCTGAAGCTCATGGTTATTTAATGTTCTCACCTTTATGAGGGGAAATAAAAGTAACTTTGTTTCATTTTGTTCATCTCTTTATCTTTACAAAGAAGTAATGTTGTGCTGCCCTATTAGACACTTTAATATGTTCCTGACCAAAGAAAATACAACATTCAATAGTATGGGTAAAGAATGTCAAAATAGCATGCAAAGTATGATATTAAATTATTGAGAGAAACAGAAAAAGAGGGGGGATTAGAAATTATTATTTGTATTCCAGATAGCTTTTTTTCCTTATAATGTCCCTACATATTTATCACTTTCTTTGTTCTTATTTCTCCTGGCATCTCTTACTTTCCATCTGGAATCGTTTTATAATTTCTATTGGTAGCATCTGCTAGTGCTAAACTGTCTCTGTTGTTCTTGGCTTGAAACAGCCTTTGTTTTACCTTCAATCTTGAAAGATATTTACTCTGGGTATAGAATTATAAGATGGGAGAATTTCCCCCCCATAAAATTGACTATATATGCAGATATATACATATATATATTTTTTTTTCCTGGTTCCCATTGTAGTGGATGAGACTTTCGTTGTTAGTAAATGCTCTTCATTTGAAGGTGACCTCTCATTTTTTTCTCTACTTTCTCTTAAATTTTTATCTCTGTGTATTGGCTTTCTTCAGAATAATTCCAGCACATCTAGAAGAAGATATTTTTATTCCCACTTAAGACATTTTGATGATTTCTTTAATGTGTAGATAAGTGTCTTTCATCAGTTCTGAAGAGTCTGAGCTGTTATCTCATCAAACATTACCTCTACTGCATTATCCCTTTGTTTCTAGTATACCTATTACATACACGTTAGAATTTCTGTGTACATCCTGTATATGTGCACTGTTAATACATTTGTAATCACATGTAGCTATCTATGTAAAGTTAAATTTAACTCTTTAAAATTAAGTCAAATTTAAAAAGTCAGTCCTTTAGTATTAATCATCACAGTTCAAGTACTCAATAACTTAATTGGCCTAGGGTTACTGTGTTGGACAGCACAGACAGAGTATTTTTATCATTGCAGAATTTTTTATTATATAGTACTTCTTTTAGTCTGGTATCTTTTTTCTATAGGCTGCCTTTGCTTTTTCCTCATGCCTAGATTTTCAAATCTGACTTCTTATATAATAATTCTTCATGACCTCTTCCTTTCTTTTAAACTTATTCATTCCGTGATTTTATTTATTTCTAGAATGCATATTCTGTTCTAAATATGATGTCAATTTTTATGGTTTATCATTCTTTGCCAACACTTTAAACTTGACTTTCATGTTAAATATACTGAAAAATGTTGTATAGTGTCTGGTAATTCTATTACTTGGATTCTACTATTTGGTCTGTTCCCCTGTTGTATTAATTTTGCTGTTTTTCTCTTGCATTATTCATGTGTTCTGTTATTTCTGTTTGTGTCCTGGGCATTGTTTCGATAACTTTCTTTTAGTAATAATTTGAGAGCAAAATGATTCAAAGCTGTAACTCTTATTACCAGGCTACCACCCTTAGGATTTGAACCCATTACCAATGGAGATTTCCAGGGAATTTTATTTGATTCATCAACATGGGAAATATTCCCAGATTTTTTTTAAAAAAAAAAACCTTTTTCTTCTAAATATAATTTGGTAATGCCATCACATGTCTATTAATTAAAATTGAATAAGATGCTATAAAAAGACCAGGATAAAAATTTAAAGAAAAGGTCTTGTCAGGTATGGTTTGGAAATTTTTCTCTTAAAAGCAATGGTATAATACCACAGGCATCAACCAAAATATGTGGGATGAAGGTAAATTGGTACTCAGAGGCAAACTCATAAACTTCATGCACATTTTTTTAATATAAGAAAAGTGAATTAATGAGTAAGCATTGAATTAATGAGGTTGAAAAGAAGACAAAATCCTCCCCCTAAATATATAGAAGCTACTCATTACAAAAGATCAGAAATATGGAAATGAGAAATAACAAACAATGAAAAGAAGTACTAAAAAAAAGACAAAAAGGAATTTGTACAAGTAAGAAATACAATGCTAGACACTTTTAATATGACATAAAAAATATAAATATAATAAATTGACATTAAAGAATCAAATTTTACAAATGCATAATAAATGCTTAAGAATAAATAGAGAGTATAAAATGCCAATAGCTAAATAACCTTTCACCCTACCAGAATAGTTTTATAAGGTGCCAACTAAACTATCAAGTAAGAAAAATCCTAGTTTTCTAAAAGTACTTCAGGTAACATAAAGAAATATTTTATAACAATTTTTCTTTTAAAAAGTAAACTTTATATCAAAAAACACATAAAAAGAACATGAAAAAGTATGATTCAGTTGGCATCATGTAGAAACAGAAATTCAAGTGTTCTAAATCAATAATCAGACTTTGTTCACATTCATCAAACTCATATAAATCCAGTTGCAAGCATCTCCAAATGCAACTAAAATTATTAGGGACTTGGAATATAAGAACTTTCTGGTCTCGGTATAAATGGTATGGCCAGTTTGGTAGCACTATCTAGCAATGTTGAAAATACACTTCCCCTATGAAAAGATGAATTCACTTGGAGTTTTCATAGAGGAATCCACACATACATTACTTGTTTATCAAAGCAGTAACACTATAGAAAATAATTGGGAACTAAGCAAAGCCCATTAATAGGAAAGTGGATTGACAAGTTGTATATACTGATATGATTAAACATTACATAAATTATAATCAATACATTATTTCTATAGGACTCAACATTCATGAATTCCAAAAAATGTAAACCAAAGTGGGAAAGAGTAACAGAGAACCATATTATTTGTACAAATTTCTAAAATACAGAAAACAACATAACACACTGTTAATATATATGATATACACAGCATATTTTTAAAATATTTTTTTAGTTGTAGATGGACACAACATCATTATTTTATTTTTATGCTCACCTCTTTTCCCACAGAAGAGGTGAGCACTCTACCACTGAGCCACAACCCCAGCCAGACACAGGAGATTTTCAATAGGAACTGTATACACCAACTATAGAAGAACAATGGCCTTCCTGGAAGGAGAGTAGGGAAGTAGCTCAAGAAGGGATAATAACAGGGACCTAAAGCCTGTCTGAAAGAGAATATATAACTTTAAAATGATTTGAAGCTAGGACTAGGGTTGTAGCTCAGTGTTTGAGCACTTGTCTCACAGTGTGAGGCACTGGGTTCCATCCTCAGCACCACATACAAAAATAAATAAATAAAATAAAGATATTTTAAATACATGATCTGAAGCAACTAAGACTCACTGTAAGCATTTGAATACCTAGGTGGAAGGTCTCTATTAAAGGTAATGCTAGACCCTATTTTATAAGGTTAACCCTGAGGATTGAATTAATGCTTACACAGGGCACAGAGAACACAGTAGGAACTCATTATATGTTGATTCTCATAGCTGTTACTTGGAGAATGAATTTCTAGAAAGTAGAGTCAATTTATTATTTATCACCATATCTTTTATGCATACCACAGGGTCTGGCACAGAGATGTTCAGTAATTTGATTGAACGTAGGCATCTTAAATCTCTCTCCTCATCTCTGCCTCCTTAATGGCCCTTACCTACTTGCTTGGGTGTCAGTGAATGGAAAGAGGTAACAGATTGGCATAAACCACTGGTAGAAATTTTAGGTCTTAGTATTTGACTCCTACAACCAGTTCCATATGTGACCTGGTTTATGGTTTCAGGGCAAGTGATTGCTTTTAAGTAACCAACCAGCCGAGTTTATATGTGTTTTGAGATTCTTGGAAGAAGGTTGATTACATAAATGCCAACTACATTAGTATTGATTTCTCAAAGAATAAAAAGAGAAACAGAAAAAAAAGGTCAGCTGGACTGACTATTTATTATTCCTTCTATTCTTTACCATTGCAATAATTTCTGAGGGTGGAAATTTCAAAGCTCTTTCAAGATCATCATATATATAGCATTCCTTAGTCTATATGGCCTTAAGGAGGAGAAATGGGCTTTGGCTGACTTCACCCACATGCTGAACTCCATAAATATTATATAGTTAACACTCGATCCAGATACTTTAACTTCACGGAGTTCAGGAAAGAACAGCTTTTGTTTATGGTGAGTTTTCTTATGTGTTGAATATAAAGTACCAATTAAAGTGTAATCGGAATAGCTGTTTGAATTTTTGGCAGCATATCAGAAGGAGTTACGGAAAGCAGGGGCTTTTCAATGATAGATATGATTTTGCAGAGGTCATGCTATGGCCTGGACAGGGCATGCCTGGCATGATTTCAAACCATAAATGCACACAAATCTAGTAAAATAAATTCTATTCCAGGATCCATGTCTTCATTGCCTTAGAAATGGTTTCTCCATTTCCAGAGAAATTCTGGTTTCCAGAATCCTTTGCCTGGAATATGATGCCTACACGCTGAAGAGATTCACGGAGCTCTTGAGTGCCTAAAATGCTGGGGCGTTTTATTTTATCATTGCTTTTGACCAACTCTTGAGGGATTTTGATTTAAAAATGCTGTCAACCCATTGAAACCTGAACTTCTCTCACCCTAAGTTTTCATAGAACTGAGTTTCTCATGTTCAGATGTAATTATGTATCAAAGGAAGGACTAAAAGGTTCAAACTGATGGTAGGGAGAAACTAAAGGGCATTTAAAGACTAGAAATGGGAAGTAAGTAGAAAAAAGAAAGAACAACGTGATAAACGTGCATGGTTGACAGAAACGTGGAACAGCAACCACAGCAATAGGTTCTTGGAGAGAATAGTTGAATGGGAGTCTCAATTAAAATCTGAAGATAGAAATCTAACTCGAGCTAAGGTGTATTCAGTGACTAGCTCACATTGTAACAGCTTCCAAAAATGTGCCGTTGACCTTGTAACTAGGATTGCGTATGGCACCCAGCCAAAACCCACCGGCCCTCTCCAGGGCAAAGAGTGACAGGTTTGCTGCCCTGCCGCTGAAACAGGTTGGAGCACATATTAAGCTGTGCCAAGAAGGGTCTGCCACTAAGCTGAACACCTGTAATTCACCCATCTGTGTCCCTCAAGTCCTCACCCCAAAGTAAATTGATTTTGAACTCTAACAGCTGTCTGGGGGGGACTCTGATGGGCTGTTCACAGCAAGGAAAGCTCTGGGAGAAGACCAAAGCTGTGGGTGTGTTTCCAAGGTCAAAAACCAGAGAAGGAAGTTCCTTTGATTCTTTCATATGTGGAGATGACAAAAGGGGGCACCAGGTGAGATCCACCATTTCCGGATCATTTAAGTAACTACCATACTTTATTTATCCCCATCATCTGATTCAAAAATACAAATAATTGTAGTTGATGAAAGAGGAGAAAACCTGGGCAAAGAAGTCCCTTTCATCCAAGAATGAAAAAAAACAAAGAGTAGGAAAAAGGGATACAAACTTGAGAAATGAAAGGTAGAGGGAGCTTTTCTACAAATGTAAGAGAGTATTGGGAATATTTTAAACATACATTCACTAGAGGCTACCAAGTCCATAGCCTCTAGTGACAGAAGCTACTATGGAGGCAATAGTAGAAAATTCTACATAGATGTCTTAGCAGCAATAAATTCAAGATCTTTTGGAAGAAAGGAAAGAGAAATACACATATTGGTCACCTATGATATAGATGTATAATCCTGGATGCACCATACTTACAACAGCAGGCTCTTGCCAACATCAGCAGTCATTGACATAAATAGATTATTGTAAGTATGTGGAACAGTTGCATTCCATGTAGGTGATATTTTAAAGTAAACAGAATCTTAAAGGCTGAATAGCTGAGACTCCCTTGTGACTTGAATCATAATCACACTTTTTTTTTTTCTTCTTACAAGCTTACACGTTTTTTCGTTTCTGGATTTTTTAAGTACTTGGAGTTAAAGACCTTACTTATTTTTCAGGAAATGTTTGTTTTAGTCTAAATAAGTAGGGAATCTTCCTTTATTCATTCTTTCATTCATTGGTTATCCATTTACTAATTTATTTTAAAAATATTTACTGTCTTGAGACTGCAAATAGAGTGATAAGAAAAAATACTAGTCTTTCCTTTCAGGCTGGTGCTCAACAAATGGTGACTCTCGGTGTGTTTTATAGGTTGATGAACATAAAGCTGAAGCAGTAGGCGCAACACTGTCAAGACCAAAGCCGTAGGAAATCAGCTTTTAACCAAAGGTGCATCTGTGGGGAGATACTTGACTGAGTTCACATCATTACTGTTACCACGGATATCTCTTGAATAACACCTGTGCCTGGCCCTTGGTGAGCAACAGGATGCAGGGATTCATTCACAGAGCCCCAATCTAAATGAGATCAGCCTGGTAGGAAAATCAGTCCTGTCTGAAAGATTTCTGTCTGAACAAGCCATTAGTTTTTCCTTCATCTGTATACAACTGAGTCAACCAGCACCAAAAGCTGAGCACCTATAATATATTAGCTATTGGGAATGAAAAATGCTCTGGACATCCATCCTTCCACGTGCCCATCTATTCTTCCACTCATTCATCCAATTCAGAACATTTAATGAATGTCAATCACGTGCTGAGTTCTTATGTCAGACCATGGAGAGAAGGTAAAACAATATAGACCAAATCTATGACTTCATGGAGCATATGTTATGGGAGCAGACTTGGACAAAATATAAGAAAACAACTAGATACATGGGATGTAGATGCATTTCAATATTTAGGGAGATTTGCATTTCTAGAAATATGGATTATAAGGAGTTTTGAGAGACCTTGCTGCTCTACAGTGGGTAATCTCCCGGAGAAAATACACATCTTGGAGAAAATGCCTGTCCCACAAAAGTTAGGAAAAACTCCAGAGGCATCACTAAGCCCCTCCCCTCTGCACAGGAATGAAACAAAGCAAATGAACAAGGAACAAAGATACTAACAACTTCATGTATACAGGGCCTGGACTGGTCTGGAAATGGGACTGGAACAGCTTGAAGATGGGGAATGAATCTGGGGGTCCCAGAATCAAAATGCTGGTAGGGCTTGATGTTGTAAAGGCAGGAGGCTGGGGCTGGGAGGCTGGGGCTAGAAGAACAGGAAGTTAGAATGGGGAGGCAGAGCCATACTGAGCCCAAATGTGGGCAGACTTCAAGAATAAAGTTGCCATCACTCAGATTCCTATGGCACTCATCTTTGGAAGAGTATCAGGTAAGGACATGAATCTGGAATTCCCACTTCAAGCCAAAATACTCATCCAGGAGTGGGGATGTCCTCCAACTCTTGGAGGGAAGGCCCAGTTGGGATCATAGAACTGCCTGGTGATAATATGCAAACAGTGAGAACACTGAAAGTCTACAGCATAGACCAGAAAGAACAGCACTGTGAGTAGAGTCAGAAGAGAAAACTGAACCTGCTGTGCTGAGATTCTCAATAACAGAATGCACAGAACTATGAGATACTTACAGGAATAAGGAGGCCGCTATAAAGATCACCACATAACATAACAACACATTCTATCAGCAAAGGCAAACAAAAAAAAATGTTGAAAGAAAAAAAATAATTAAGGAGAGAGTAGCAAACACACACATACACATACACAAACACGTACATAAAAGTTATAAAGCAAAAAATTCTGAGTGTTTTAATGTTAACCACAAAGACCAGGAGGTGGAATGGAGGAGAGAGATGGGGGATGTTAATCAGTAACAAGCTAAAGGCCAAGAAGAAAAAAGACATTTTTTGCTTACAACTCCACAGAGAAAGGAGGTCCAGTCATGACCTCCACATTCACTGATACTTTTCAGTGGAGGCATTTTCCAGGTCATGAGTGGCTACTCAGAGGCTGTGAAGCTGAGACAAAAGCAATGGCTGACAGATGAAAGAGAGTTCAAGGGCTGTGAAAGAATACATTTTAAGGAATAAAATCATGATTCTCATATATGTAGTAACAAAATAAACATATGTCCAAGATTTGACTTAACTCATCAGTTAATGAGGGAACTAGTCAGTATTATAACCAGATCAAAGGAGACTCATACACATTCCCTACTTCTGGTCAGATAAGAAATACTTAAATGGATTTACAAATTGATATAAAACTCAAAAACTGGTCAATATCCACAGGGTGATAATCACTGCATTCCACCAGATACAATTTGCATTTCTATGGTGAGGGATAATTTGCATCACTATCAGGTTTCTGCAAGTTCATTTTTATCTCTACAAAATCATAACATGGCCTAATTAAAAACAATGCACTTATACCTACAGAATCTGATGATTACTGGTAGACTCCAACAGCCCATTAAAAGGACATCTAGTGATCCCTTATCCATTTCAAAATCTTCTCTAATGTTCCTCTACAGAGTCTCACAAAAAGAAGAAGTTGTGTTAAACTCCTGGGCATTCAGTTTCTAACTCAGAAAGACTGTTTTTCAAGGATTAGAGCTCGAGACAGCTCGCCTTTTCTCTGAGAATGGTCTCTGTGAATTGAACCAGTTTGATCCCCATTTAGATTTAGGTGATTTTTCCCTAGACTAACTACCTGCCAGGTACACAATTGGGTCTTCTCTGGAAGAATATAACGTGACTGTGAGCCTTAATTATTCAAAATCAGTATGTTATTTAATAAAATCTAAATTGAGGGGGCAGGGGATTAGCAAGGATGGTGGAATGTGATAGACATCATTATCCAAAGTACACGTATGAAGATACGAACTGGTGTCAACATGCTTTGTATACAACCAGAGATATGAAAAGTTGTGCTGTATATATGTAATAAGAATTGTAATGCATTCTGCTGTCATTTATTTTTTTAAAAACTCAATAAAAATAAATAAATAAATAAATTACTGGATATATAAAGATACAAGTACAAATCGTTGACGATCAAGACATAGACAGAAATACTAAAAACAGATCAAGGGGAAAGCCACCTATTGGAGTTCATAAACAATAATTAAAAAATAGCTGTGTTAATACACAGAGGAAAGTGATAAGTGTAATAAAATAAAGATGCAGAAAATACCACAAGATACACAGGGGACATGGTGAAAATGCCACACATACTTGAGTAAAGCTGGCATTCCAGAAGAAGAGACAAAATTCATGGCAGATACTGTTAGATTGGAGTAAAATGTAAAACTCACTTGTCTGATGTCCATAAAATTATACTTCAAAAGCTAAAGACAAGTTAAAATAGAAAAATGGAAAACAATGTACCGTATAAACATGAATCATGAGTACAATAGAAAAGCCAAATTCATACCAAAGAAAGTAGCCTTAAGCACCAGAACTGTTACCAGAAATTAAGACAAACATTTTGGAATGAAGAGAATCAATTCACCTCCATGACATAGCTATCCTAAATGTGACTCCCCCTAATTCAGAACACGTGAAGCAAAGGCAGAAGAATGGAAAGGATCAAGAAGAAATCCACAAATGAAGTGGGATATTTCAACACAATTATGTCAGGTCTTTGGTTATATAAGTGGATAGAAAACCAGCAAAGACACCAACATCTTGGACAATATAATCAACAAAGCTGATTAAATTAATAGAATTCTACATACACCAATGTCAGAAAACACATTCCTCAAGTGCACATCAAATATTCATCAAGATAGATTATAAAAAATGTTTTCAAATGTCAAAGACTTGAAGTTTTCAAATATGTTATCTAACTACAACAAAATGAAACTAAAACCAGTGACATAGGTTTCTACAAAATACCTAAATACTGAAATCTCAATGGCATACTCCTAAATAATACCTGGTACAAATAGGATACTTCAGGGAAGACATAAATAAAAATGGAGATATATCATTTTAATATTAATAGAAAATCCACCAATATAGAAATACATACAAATTCATAAAGAATTTTACATGTTTAAAAGACTTGACACCTGGGGAGGCGGAGGCTGGAGGATCCAAGTTCAAAGCCTATTTCAAAATTAAAAAGAAAAAGAGCTGTAGAGGTGGTTCAGTGGTTAAGCACCCCTGGGTTCAATCCCTGGTACCATAAAAAAAAACAATGACTTGAAATTTGACATAGTATATTCTCTAACAAAGCAATATTAAACAAAAATTCAATAACACAAAATTTTCTGAAAAGTCACCAAATATTTGAAATGTAAATATTATAATTTTAAATATGTGGTTCAAATAAGTAACCACAGGGAGAATTAAAATACATTTGTAATTCAATGATAATGAAAACACAACATAGAAAAATTTGTGGGGTATAACTAAAATAGTGGTAAAATAAAAATTGTAGAAAAAAACTTCTCATAAAAGAACATAAAATCATCAATCTACCTAAATGTTAAGATTTGTCCAGAGTAAATAACATTGTCTCTGAAATACTGAATTCAAGAGGAGACCCCTTTTACTACCTGTATTCAACATTATGCTGGAGATCAAATACTAGTCATTGTAATAATACAAGAAAAATAAATAAAGGGCATAAATATGACAGGATAAAAGAAGTTAAAAGCTGTTTTTACTGCAGGATACATGAAACTGTACATAGACATATTCCAAGAATTTGTTTTTAATGTTAAAACAATAAGTGAACACAGCAAAATTATAGAATATAACATTAAATCCTAATAATGAATTGTATGGTGGATGAGAACAAATATAAATAATATTCAAAAAAATACTATCCACAATAACATTAGGGGAAATGCTATATTTAAAGGAATATTAGCAAAATGTATATGCATCATATATATGGAAAGCCACCAAAGAAATGAAGAAACACTGTGAAATATTTTCATGGATTTTTTTAAGATGTCTGTTTCCCCAAGTTGATCTGTAGATTCAATAAAGTCCCTTTTTATAGAAATTTGAAAATGTATTTTAAAATTTATATAGAAATTCAAAGAATAGCAGAATTGGAAGTGATGGGAGGGAAGGGGAGGGGATGTGGGGATAGGAAAGATAGTAGAATGAAACAGACATTATTACTGTGTGTATATATGTGACTGCATGACCAGTATGATTCTGCAACATGTATACTCAGAAAAATGAGAAATTATATCCCATCTATGTATATCAAAGTGCACAAATGCATTCTACTGCCATGTATAACTAATTAAAACAAACTAAAAAAATTTTAAAAAAGAACAACAACATCTGAGTACTGCAAGATAGTGTGGTATTGGTGTAAGCAAAGGTATGTGGATCAGCAGAAGAAGGGAGGTCTCAGAAATATACCCTCATGGGTGGCCCATTGGCTTTTGGAATAGCATGTACACTCATAAAAATGAAAAATTATATCCCATCTATATATGATATATCAAAGTACATAAATGCTTTCTACTGTCATGTATAACTAATAAAAACAAATAAAAATTAATTTAAAAAATTAAGGTGTGACTTCATAATAATGGGATTCCAATCTTGTCCTTCATTCTTAACACTCAAATTGTGATCCATGTTCTGACTGGTAGAGTCAACGTCAGCTGAGAACTTGTTATAAATTAGAATCTCAGGGTCCACTCAACACCTACTACATCAGAATTCTCATTAATCATGTCTCAGGTCATTTACTGTGTTAGTCACCTTTTTCATTACTGTGGGCAAAGTACCTGAGAAAAACAACCGAAAGGAGGAAATATTTATTTTGGCTCATAGGTGTCAGTCCATGGTCATCTGTCTCTATTGCTGTGGACTTGTAGTGAGGCAAAGCATCATGGTGCAGAGGGTGTTTTGGAGCAGAGCTGAACACCTCATGGTGGGGACAAGAAATACCCTACCAGGGCATGCTGCAGGGACCATCTTCCTCCAAGTAGGTCCCACCTCCTACAGTTTCCCTACCTCCTAATAATGCCATCAGCTCTGAATCCATCATGGGATTCATCCACTGAAAATGTCAGAGCCCTCAAGATTCAATCACTTCCCAGGAGCCCCACCTCTGCACATTGCTTCACTGAGGACCATGCCTTCTGTACATAAGCCTTGGGGGACATTCAAGATCCAAACCATAGCATTCATATGCATATTAAAAAAAATTGAGACACTGATGCTTTTGCCTGCCTAGGAAACCAGCTTCCTGCTGCTGTTAGCTATGGTGATATGAAAGCATGTCCTGGGGATGTCTGAACTGTACTCTACCCCACCACTGAGCTCTCCCACTGCTACCCGTAAGGAAAACTTTAGACAAGTCTCTTGGAATCTCTCAGTTTTAGCTTCCTCTCTATAAGCAGAGGATGACTACCGCTTCTTCACAGGCTTGCTGGGAGGACTAAATGAAATGTTAGTTCATAAAACACCCAAGACAATAGCTGACATGGTGTTTATTCTCAATATATGCAGTCCTTTCAAGTGGTCAATAAATAATGACTCTATTTTGCATTAAATAAATAACAAAAGTCGGTGCCTCAGAGCCACTGCAAACCTCTGACATCTTACTTCAAGAGCAGGATCCTTTGCATCTCTTTCTATGTGGGCTTTTTTTTTTTTTTTTTTTTTTTTTTCCTGGGCCTAGCAATCTCCATCAAAGAGGGAGGGCCAGCAGTTCCAGGAAGAGCCCTTGCCTTCAGATCGTGGCCTCCCTCTCATCCATGTCCCCAACAGCCTCCTTAATAACAAGAGCAATAACGGGGTTCATTATGCATGCAGCTCCGCAATCATTGCTGAGAAGAAAATTAGTTTGATGCCCTGAGCGACAGTTGAACTCTAGAAAGTGCCTAAATAAAATAAAAGCCAAGGAAAATATACACATATACATACATATAATAAAGAGTGGGATGAGAAAAGTTATAAAAAGAGGAAGGTTACAGAATTCATTCTTCTCCTGGAACTTCCTGACCCTTCAGGAAGGGGACACAGGTACTAAGAAGTCTATTTCACCAAGAGTAGACTTGTCTCTAGGATCATTTTGGATGGTGGGAGATGGTCTGGGAGGTTGAAGGATGTATGAGTGCATGTGTTTAACTTTTTTTCTTTTTGTCCATAATTTCAAATTTATAAAATTTCAAACACGGCACAGTGTTCCCAGTAGTCTTTCCCTAGTATCTGCTAAGGTTAACATCTAACATTGCCATATTTATCAAAGCTTGGAAACTAGCATTCCTGTATACTAGTAACTAAAATATAAGCTTTCTCTGGATTTCAACTTTTTCCTTTTACTGCTTCTGGATCCAATCCAGGACACCATATGCATTTAATCACGATGTCTCCTTGGTCTTACCAATCCACTAGTTTCTTTCTGTCCTTCCTTATCTTCCATGACCTTGAAACTTTTAAAGAGTACTACCCTGGCATTTTGGTTAAAGCCCCTCAATTTGGGTTTGTCTGATGTTTTCTCATGAAATACTGAAGTTATTAATTTTGGGGAAGAATATCACAGAGATGATGTATGCTTCTTATCCCATCTTATCAGGAAATGTGATATTAATATCTTTTTTTAACTTCGATGTCAACCTTGATTACCTGATCAATGAGTTTCTCTAGGTTTTTCCACTATGAAGCTATTTTTTTTTCTTTTCTGTATTCTCTCCCTTAGAAGCAAGTAACTAAGTTCAGTCCAAACTCAAGAGAAGAGAAATTAAACTCTTTCATTTGGAAGAAAGAGTATATCAAAGAATTTTAGTTTGTATTAAACCTTGGTATACTTGGTCACGTGTTAAAACCTCTATGTTAGTCAGTGTGGGGAAGATAATTGAGGCAGCGCAAATATCCTCTTCTTCCTTAATTATCCCCCTGCTGATTTTAGCATTTGTCAATAGATTGTGGCTACAGCAATTGTTACTGTGGTTCCAATGCTGATTTTTATTTCTTTCATCCTTCTACCTTTACTAATTACAGTTCTTTGTAGGGAAATTTTGTCCATTCTCCATTTATTGAGTTATTCGATGATTATATCAGTATGAATGCATTTTTAATTTTTTTTTAATGCTATCATTATTTATTTCATTATTCAAATTGCTCCATCATTAGCCATTGGGAGCTATTTCACGTTGGCCCCCGTGTCCCTCCACATAATGTTATCATGTTGTTTTCTGGCGGCTTTCTTCCCTTTTAGCACTACAAGCTACTCTACTCTCATCTTCTATTCGTCCTACTCCAGTCCAAGAATCAACTCTTTCTCCAAGAAGCCCTGGTTCATTTTAATTGATGAATGGTAATTAGAAATCAAGACCTGGATGCTGGGTCAATATTTTTAATTGCACAGTTATTGGGTTTATACTCAGGGTTAAGCACTCTTCTACCTGTTCACATATGCATGACATCATGAATTTCTTTATCTACCCTTCAGAAACCGTAGCTGAAACATACTCCTCCTTCCATGGTTCCAGATTTATTTGTTTGTTTGTTTGTTTATTTATTTATTTATTTTTGCATTGTCTGTCCAACCTGTCCAAAGGCTCATCCTCTCTGCCTACCATCTTTCAGGTACACATGTGGCTTCTCTGTGGTTCCAGATTTATTAATGTCAGCCTCTAATGTCCTTTATACCCTGCCTCTTCTTTATGTCCTCTCCTTTCAAAAAAAAAAAAAATCCAGTAGGTGCATATGCATGCACACAAACACGTTCACACACCCAGATGCTCTCTCACACATACATGCACACATTGGTACATACCATGCTTACTGCCTCAACTTTTGTCACCAAATAACATTCCAAAAAGTCTGAAACCAGCACATGGTATTTTGAGGGAACTTCGAGAAAGCTGTTTCAGTGAGCAGAAAATTCATCCCACTGTAGTATAAGAGAATATGGAATGATGGCCTGGTCTGAGTGAAGTATGTGTTCAAGGAATTTGTTTGATAAAGTTTTCATGCATATAGAAATAGACTTCCGAAGCATTGGAGTTATTCATTAATCCATTCATTTACTCATTTGTTTTCATTTTCTAGAAAATTACAAAAGGCTGACAATGCAGCAGGCATTGCATAGGATCTGGGGTTACAAAAGCTGTGCAGGGTAACTCCCATCCTTCAATGACTTATAGACAAAAGAGAAGCAAAACTATAGGGAACTGAGTGACATAAACCAGGATGTGATAAACATTATGATGTTGCACGGTCTTCATGTAGGCAATACCATTGTCTTCAAATGATGATGAGTTTTCCCTCCTGTGATGGTTGCTGTTATGATATTCTGATAAATTGTTATTATGGTGATAGCAGATTTTGCCTGAGTTTTTGTCTTGTGACATGCTTTAAACAGTATAACACAAGGTCACACACACACTCATATATATATATATATATATATATATATATATATATATATGTGTGTGTATGTATATATATACATACATATATATATGAATATGAAATCCCTTTTGATTATCTTTTTCTAATTCTTCCTTTTGCATTAAAATACACATAGAATTATCCCTCCATATCCACAGGGCTTGAATCCAGGACCCCCTGTGGATACCAAAATTCATCAATGCTGAAATTCCTTATGTAAAATGGCAAAAAAATCTGCATGTAGCCTATATACATCCTCAAGTATATTTTCAATCGTCTCTCATTGCTTGTGATACCAAATACTTTGTGTTACACAGAGAGTTGTTATACTGAGAATAATGAAAACCAAAAATAAGCTATACATATACAGTACAAATACAAATTATTTTTTATTATTTTCAATGTGCTGAAATAAAGTATCAACTTACTTGCATTTTCACATACACACACACACACACACACACACACATATATATATATATATATATATATATATATATATATATATATTTGTAGTCTATTGAAAATTAATGGTTTAAAAACTGATTTGTGTTATCCCAATGTTAATTCTACATTATATATTTTCTTTGCAAAATGCTCAAATTTGTATTTGTTATTGTAACCAGATAGACAGCAGCGACAGGATTTTTTTTCTATATTTGTTGTTTTATTGAGGACTCACCCTCACACACACACCCGCCTTCACCTTCATGTGATCTGAAATTTTGGGCACATTTTTCAGGTTTCTTGGGTTTGTTTATTTTTTCCTCCTCTCACACCTCGGCACCCTGCCCAAAAGGCTAGTTTAGATATTTTTGTATTTTACAAAGAATGCATGTTTTCCTTGAGTGGAAAACAACTTGGCAGCATGCTCAAAAGAAAAACAAAGCAAAACACAATAAAACACACATTAAAAAATGTACAAGGTCTGTTTTCATCGGCACACTGGTGACTCGGCCATTTTCTTCTTCTAACATTTCATGTTTGAGATTAAGGATCTCAGATTAGGTAAACTTTTGCTCCTTCCAAGTTGTTAACATATTTATTTATACATATTTTCAAGTTTCTTCATAAGTAAGATAACATTGATTAAATGTTGAAGCATATTTTGTATGTGTTACTAAATGAAATAGATTTTGAAAGTTTTTTAAGTTTCAATTATTTTTATCAAAATGGTTTGAGCACTTCAAAAATTCTTAAGGTTTAAAAAAGAGTTAGGAGAATAGAATGCCTGACTAATGCACTTGAGACACAGCATTACCAGGAAAAGAAAAGAAAAGAAAAGGGAAGAAGAAAGAAAAGAAAAGAAAAGAAAGAAGAAGTCTAAGAAAATAGCTACAGCTTTCATTCTGACTGATCGAGATCTTCGTAAACTTCTGTGGTTCTCAAATATTATTTTCCCCCTATCTTACACAATTTGCTTTTATTATAATTGTGATGTTCCTTTCTTCATCTTCCTAAACTTTCCTAGTCTCTTTCCATAGCAGAACCCATTATTTTTATTTTCATTCTCCATTTCTTGTTTAGTCTAATTTTTTTCTCTTGCCATTTTTATCTCAATGTTTCTTTACTTTTTATTCTCAGATGTGCTCTCAAAATGCCCCCTGCCTTAACCATTCAACATTCCTACTATATCAATTATACTCTTTTTCCCACATCCCATGTAAATTTTACAGGAATTTTTTTAAATGTCCACTAATACTTGCATAACTCATCACTTTGTCTTTTCAAATGTCTAGGAATATATTTTCCTATATTTTCTATAAACTTGCCATCTTCTTAATTTTTCCAACACATTTAATTGTCATTACTTCCTGCATATTTGAGTATGCCATTGTCTTCAAATGTTTTTTTTTAAGTTTTCTTCTGAAATGTAGTTGATCATTTTGAGGATTTCACTCTTCTTCATGATTTTTAAAACTTCTCCTTCCCAACATATCAAGCCATATATATTCTGATTATGTCTGTTTACATCTGTATTTACTTATCTTTCTGTATATTTATCTTTCAAGAGCTAAAGAGACTTCAGTTTTGTTTTTGCTTTTGTTTGTTAAACCCAGGGATGCTTTGCCACTGGGCTACATTCCAGTCTATTTATTTATTTATTTATTTATATTTTTAAAATTTTGAGAAATGGGCTTGCTAAGTTGCTTAGGGCCTCACTAAGTTGTTGAAGCTGGCCTTGAGCTTGCTTGCAATCCTCCTTCCTCAGGCTCCTAAATTGCTGGGATTGTGCCACCACCCCAGGCCTCAGCCAAGTTATTTGTACGGAATTATTGCATGGTTTTCATTGTTTTCCCCAAATTTTATGTTTTTTACATCTTTGAAAATATTGTGAATGACAATTAATAATGTCTTTTAAACATGAATTTCTTTTAATTGTTGTAAGTTTTCAAATTATTTTATTATTTATTGCTTGTTGACATTCCTTCTTTAATGAATTACCCATTTGGTGTATTTTCCTATTTTTAATGAAGATATTCATAATTTTGTAATTAATTGACAGTTTTTTGCTTGCCACAAAATAATATTTTAACTGAAAAATACCTAGGAAGTACTCTTTGTTTATTTTAACTTTTTCTACTGCTATTGTTGTGTTTATGGATTAATAACATTTTAGAGCTTCTACATACTCAAGTTCATTTCTCTCTTCCTTTTCCCTTGAAAATCTTTCCCCAGCCTAGGACAAGTTAAATATGTGTTTATGGGTTCACAGTGAAGACTTGGAGTAGACCAGTGGCAATGGGTAGACTGCAGGCCAACATGATATTGAATGCTGTTAAGAGGGCAGGACCAACAGCAGGTGCCGCCTGGTTGGAAATGCAGCATCCCTCAAAATGAGATGAGAACTAATGTCTGCTTTTTCTGTCTTGAAAATGTAGATAGACGTTGGTCACCAAGCAAGGGAATGATTTTAGAAACTAAGAAAGTGTGTTTCCAGTGGAAAATGATAGACTCAGAAAGCAACCTTCTGAGACGTAAGAAGTGTAAGAGTGAACACTCACAGGCAAATGTGGCCAAAAAATAAAAGACAAAAACAAAACTAGAAAGGGAAAAATGGAAGAGCTTGATAATAAGAATCTGCAAGAGAATGTTAGTTGGGCTGTGAGTAGGGTGGGGTGAGGATTCAGACCCTGGAGAAATCAGGGCAAGGATATAGTCCAGAGATCAGAGATCAACTTGGGAGAGAAGAAAATTAGTAAACACTGCTTAAGGGCTAGAATCTAGAATCTATGTCGAGAAGTATTATATTCATTCTGACTTTTTTTTTTTCTTGGTGGGAGGGCCTGTAAAACATCTTCTGGTTTTGCAACCTGGTTGAGAGAAGAGAAGTCTCTATCTCCCAAAGGCAGAGACTGGCTCAGTTGTCTTTGTACTAGCACTAGTGTTCCTATGTTCCCATCACTATGCTACATGTAAGTAGGATTTCAGCTTCCTACAAAATCCACACTCAAACGTCAGGTGGATATGAATGCAGCCTGCATCAATGTCTGCCACCCATTCTCCTGACATCACAGGAAGTTGACATCACAGGCCTGACAGAGCCTTGTTATCTTTAGGTTAAAGTGGATATGTTATCATTACCCTGTGCAAAGGAATCTGATCATTGCCCTGAGGATAATTTTGTTATCTTGCATTGCATATGTGATCATTACCCTGAGGGCAGAGATGCAATCACTGCCCTATAGGAATACCTATCATTATGGCTTTGCAAGTGGAAAAGTGATAATTAACTTGCACACATAGATGAGATCATTGCACTACAGATAGAGCTGTTATTGCATTTCTCAATCTTTAGTGTGCAAAGGCGATGTGTTAATTACATTTATGGTAGAGATATGCTCCTTATATTGCCCATAATGATAATATCAATTGCATTTCAGGTAGAAATTGGGATCTTTGCATTGCTGATAAACCTGTTATAATTACACTGCAGGAAGAGATGCAATCATTCCCTTGCATATGGTACATATGGAGATGGGATCCTTATAGGACAGGTGGAGGTACAATCATTATGCTCTACATACGCCCATTTTTATGTCATGGCTAGCAGCTGAAGATGGGACCCTTTCTTTGCTGGAAAGGTTAGCATCAGTAGGTTGCAAAAGATGGGCTCATTACCCTAAATAACAAATTAGGGTCTCACCACTATTTGAAAATGTGACTGCTACATTGAGAATGTAGAGAATTGAAATGCCTCTTGAAAAAATCTAGTGTAGACTCCTTAAGCATGAGAGGGCATGTGAGTTGGGAAGCCCTGAAGGATGAAGACCACCAAGGAAGCAAGACGCCCAGTCAGCCCCTCACTGTTCCAGCCTTCTCAGCTGAGGTGCCAGATTGAGGAGGAGGACACCTTGGATCATTTAGGCCCAGCAGAGCTGCCAACTGCCTGCAAATACATGAGTCAGTCTAGCTAATACCACACATGGAGCAAAGACAAGCCGCCCAGCTGAGCCCAGTCCAGATTAGAGAATGATGAGCAGATGGGGTCATTGTTATTTTTAGTCACTAAGTTTAGGGGTGATCTGCTTCACTGTGATAAATAACAAGAAAACGTGTGTACACTTTAATGATACGTAATCAATCAGTAGTGTTATGATAGCCTTCTCAACAGAATTGAAATGATAACTTCTCCAATTATAGTGCAAAGCAATTTAATGATAATAGCTACAACTGCTCTGAAATGATCTGAAGCCTCATGGAGTTGATTTATTATATAGCTACTCAAAATGCCTAATCACATGTCCACTTGATGAATAGTGATTGCATCTCTATGGACAATATAGCAGTCAAGTTCCTCCATCCCTGCTTGAGTTGAATCATCACGTTTCTATTGTGAAAAAGTTGAAATTGCTTGTCCTGGAATTATTCAAACTTAGGTTCAAATCTCAGCTTTGCTTTGTGGTACCTGAGTGACCTTTGTTAAGTTGCTAAAACTCTAAGCCTTTTGGGTAAATTGAGGAAAAGAACTACAAACTCATAGTATTATTGGGAGGATTAAATCAGATGAGTTGTGCTAAGCATTTCCCATAACTCTCACACATGTTTCTGATGTAATAAACAAGGATCTTACTCAAGGACACAAAGACCAGGATTTTTCCCAGAATAAAATCCTGTGATAAAACTCAATAGGAAGACATTCTCTGATTTCATTTTCTGTTAAGTTCCATTTGATTATCTATTTCTTAATTTAACAAGCTTTGCACAAGTGAAATAATATCTATCCTATTTTATATTATTCTGTGGATGTAAAGATGGATTAAATTATACTTCAATTAAAAATTTTAGTTGTCACCCTAAAAGAAAAAGAACTGAAGGGAAATAAAACAAATTTGTCAGGAGGCAAGCATGGGGTCTAGCTTTGAAGAACTTTCGTGGAATGGTTAAATTTTTCAAAATTAGTACTATATGTTGGTGAATTATGAAGCAATTCTAACTCTCTCACATTGCTGATGGCATATACATTGGTTTAACCACTTTAGGAAACTATTTGGTAATATCCAAATAAGCATTAAATGTGAACTCACACTTTGGTCTTATGCCCTAGAAATTTCAGACCCAGATATATACCCAAGAGAAGAGAAGATATTCTCTAAAATATATATAAGAATGTTCATAGTAACCCTAGTCATAAACCCTAAAACTGTCCATCAACAGGGACATTATATATACACTTTCATATCTAAACAATGGGTTGATACATATCAGTATCATACTTGATACATATCAGTAAGTATGAACAAACTACTGCTACTTGCAGCCACAATAATGACTCTCATTGACATTGTGTTGCAGGAAGTAAGCCAAATATTTTTTAAAAATGCATAGTGCACAATTCTGTTTATAAGGAAGTCAAGAAGAAGTAACTGTTACTTAAAATGATATAAGTCAAAATAGCAGTTACTTCTTGGTGTAGAGGCTGCTGTGCAGGTATGTGAAGGAAATATAAGTTGGTAAAGTGCTCCATGTCTGGACATGGGTGGTAACTAGGTGATGTGCCTACATAATATTAACCCACCCCACACTTAAAATTTGTGTCCTATGGTAGGTGTGTGTTACACCTCCCTTAAAAACAAATTGGCAGGTACAAAGTAGTATCTTTAGGGCTCTCAATGGGGAGGGCTGCTAAATGCCGCAGTCTGGCTAGGCACAAAATCATGAGCCACTCACAACCTTGTAGATTCAAACAGCAAGTCTTTATTCCTGGACTCACACCGGCACTCTGCACACATTCTGGGGAAATCCACGTTCTGGGCCAAAATCCATGTACTCCACCAGGCTCTTATCAGCAGGATACGCCCTATTCCCAGCCGGGTACACCTTAAACCTGGAACTGCCCTAAACCCAAGGAGCGGGATACTCCCTAAAACCTGATCCGCCCTAAACCCAGATCCGCCCTGGTCCTTGAGCAAGGTCACCTTACTCCAGCATACATGCAATGTCACTGCAAATGTCCAAGGCAAGTCCATTTCCACGAGTCCTTTCTCTAAGCAACATGGGGTACGCTGGCAAGGAAATTGTCATACCTACTTGGCTAATGGCTCTCAGCAGCTAAAGCCTATTTTTAGGAGTTCTGGGGGATATAGTGGATGGGGTGTCTCTAGGAGATTAGAGGCCCTGCTGTTTGATCCTTTTATCCAAAGAACAAAGCTCTTCTTTCCAGCTACAGATCCACCCTGTCTGAGGAAGAGAATCTTCCAAGGAGAAGCTACGTCTCTTAGTTTTCTCACCAAGAGGCTATTTCCCTCTGACCTCCACTTCTGGGCTGTTTGGTTTGTTTCTTATTCAATCCTGAAGGACTTTCAGGACAGACTATCCACTCAACCCAATGACACAGAGCAAAACCTACTCTTAGATCCTTGTCACTCCCTGGGGAGGGGCCATACTGCTGGACACAGCTGTGCTCCCCACTAAGGTCCTTGACAAAGCCTGGGGCTACACCAAGCCCTGGTGGTTCGCCCCTACAACCTTTTCTGGAAGAGAGCAAAGGGATGACTGGACAAGACTTGGAGACAGTGTCCTGACCCGAAGCCTCTGATCTGCAGGCCATTCAGATTTATGAGCCAGGCTGCAGAGCTGGCATTGCTGTGACCATCTTCCTTTCCACATGACCATATCCTTGGCAAGATCCTCCTGTCCTTATAGAGAGGTTTCCTTTTGTCCATCCTGAACCCCTCAGGGCTGCAGGCAGTCTGCTCCTCCCAGAAGCATTGACATCCTCTCTGAACCCACTGAGGTCTCCTCCAGGGGCATCTGTTTCTAGGACAGACATGTGAAACGTCTTCAGTATTGGTTGCAGTGAGGGTGGTCATGTTTTCAAGGAGAGGTGCCATACCTAGTCACATCAGCCTGTTTTAATTATTTTATCTTTCATTTACTGATTTTCTAAATTTGGCCAAATGACTTCTCCTCTCAGAGTCTCATTCACCTCATTGTCAAAATGAAGTAAGAGAAGATTTGCAAGGTTTTTTTTCCCAAGAAATTGCACAGTTCCAACAGACAAGAAATTGTGGTTTATTCATGCCTAAAAAGAGATAGTTTTCTTATTTGAAATTTCCAGGTATTAAAAAGGGTGGGCATATATACATTTACTCTTTTACCTCCTAAATTCATTCATTCTCTTCTTTCCTCATCCAATGGCTAAATTCAGATGATCATTTTTTCCCAAGCCCCTCCATGTAGATGCCTTCGGGTCATCTTCAGATTCGCACTCCTGTTCACATCCTACCTGGAGACACTCATCAATCTCATGGCCTTTGTCCCTAATCAGCCGCCTTCCCTCTCCATTCCCACCACTGTTAACCTATCCATGACCACTCATCCCATAGGGTACTGGATTGCTTTCCCTACCACAGCATTTCCTTTTTCTCCCTTGAAACAACAAATAACTTAGCTCTCAGGGTATCACATTTTTATTCCACGGATCAAAATTTTCAATGATGTTTTACTTCTTTCCAGCTCTGCCTAACAACTCTGAAGACAACTTCAGTCCTTCCTTTTGGAATAATCTCCTGTTCCTTTTATATTCTATGCTCATTACCATAAGCATGAGCATTTCCTTGTGAATATATTGTCACAGCTTATTGGTTAATGGGTGGGTACTCAACCCAAGATGAGCCAATTATAATCCTTCCCTGAAAATATGGATTATTCATTTAAAAGGAATAGGTATATCTAAAACTGTGTCTCATTTAGGAAAAATAATGGCCTGTGAGTAGCAGCCATTTCTCTGCACTATGAATTTGTAAATACAAAAAAAAAAAATATCAAAAGCCAAGAGGAATTGAAAGGGTAAAGTTTCTAAGCTGGAAAGCTTGAATGTAAAAGATTAGGTATTATTAAGTTCCTCTGTTACACCCAGAACTTGGAATTCCTGAGATAGTTAAAACAACGCCCTACTGGCCGTTTAGCCTAGGGCCCTGTGCAGTTCCTCACAGGGCCCGGACCAATCAGTTTGAATGTGTAACCCGCTTAGGAATGACGAATCACCCCCGCCCCACCTGTTCCTGCCAATGATTGTGCCAATCACATCTCAGAGTTGTTGTTCAATTTCCCCACGCCTCATGATGATTTGTTCTGATGTATGCAAAGCCCACCGCCCTCTCCAAAAAGTGTACTTAAGCTCTGTTTGACCTTTGCTCTGGGCTCTGAGCTGCCCTCCCTTCTTGAGTGGGCACAGAGTCCCAGCGTGCTGGAATGGATCCCCAATAAATCCCCTTTTGCCAATTGCATGGAGTAAGTCTCTTGTGTGTGGTCTCTCCCTCCGACGTTCCACCGGACCCCCCCCTTACAGAATATGTACACATAGAATAAGAACAGAGAAAATGAGAGGATCACTCCTCATTTGGATTCTTTCTGAGAACTAGATTTTTAAATTGTCATTGGTCTGCTTAAGAAAAATACTTTTTGTTTTAAACAATTACTTTCTAATTTTTCAATGCAAGGACTCCTATCTATTTTAGGACCCACATACCAACTATCATGGATCAAAATGATATTTAACCACACAACTTTTTCATCTGATTATTTAAAAAACAGATATGAAGAAGATTGCTCTAATATTCTAAAATGCTTGGGGCATGCATAGTAATATCATTGAAACTCTCTTGACCTTCCTGATCTTGAACTCTCCTCTTATTTCACTGACCTCTCAGTCCAGTGAAATCTTCTATTTCCTTTCTCTGAGTCTCCTTTTCCCACCATGTCCCAAATGCAAATAATGTCCCAAAGAACAGCTCTTTTCCTTATTGTCTCCTATATTTGCAAGTTACCCTTTAGTGGTCTCATAATTTCTGATGTCAAGTACCATTTCTATAGGGATATCACCCGATTTTTACATTCTAAACTGTTCTTCCGCTCAAACTGTTGACTTTGCCAGGCATCTTTACCCTTCCTGTGCTTTAATTCTCAAATGCCACAAACCACTGCTTCTCAACTGGGGATGATGGTATTCACTAGTGACGTTTGGGAATATCTGCAGACAATTTTTTTTTATTATCACAACTGGGATGGAGCTGCTACTAGTGTCCAGTGAGCAGATGCTAGGGATACTGTTAACATCCTAAAGGCATAGAACAACTCTGTTATGATTTGGATATAGGGTATCCCTCTAAAGCTCCTGTATTCATGTAGAAATGTTCAGAGGTAAAATCAGCACATTAGGAGAGCTGTAACTTAATCAGTCCATCCTAGTTTAAATGACTGGGTGGTAACTGTAGGCAGGTGGGGTGTGGCTGGAGGAGGTCGGTCTGGGTGTGGCCTGGCAGGGTGCAGTATTACACGCAGGCCCTTCCCCTTCCCTCTCTGTTTCCTGATCCTGCTGGGAGCTGAGCAGATTTCCTTTGCTGGGCCCTTCCCTCATGATGCGTGGCCTCACCTTGGGCCCAGAGCCACTGGGTGAGTCGATGGACTCTGAGACTCTGAGTCCCAGATAAACTTTGTTTCCTTTAAGTGTTCCTGACAGGTATTTTGGTCACAGTGATGCAAAAGCTGCCTAAATCTGCCCTTCATAATGAAGAATCCTCTAGACAACAGTGCTGAGTTTGAGAAACCCTATCCTGAAACAAACTTCACCACATCCTTCCTGTACGTTTTATCTCCCCCAAATCTGACAATTTTCATGTGTCTTCTGCCTGTTAATAATACCTTCCACTTCTAAATCACCCTAGTCATAAATTTTCAGTAATCTCGGTCAACTATTTGTCAAGAATGATTCACAAAGTATGTCTACAATAGGAATATAAAAGTAAATATTACTTCTAGAATACGTTTTATAAAAAGGAGTTTTAAATAATTTTAGTTTTAGGTACAAATTTTATAAAAATTAGACATTAATGCATTCAAACAATTTAATTTCAAATAGGTTATTTATTAAAGAGATTCTGGCTAGATCAGCTACTCTTCTGAAACAGACTGGCAGACAGACACATGCACATAAATATATACATGTTTGTGTATATCATATATATCATCAGAAGTTCTTGGGACCACTCCTGTACTGCTGTAGTTTCCCCGCACAATATGGTGCGACTTCTGATGGAGATAACAAATCTGCCCAATACCACAAGGATGGAAATACAGTTCATTAGATGCTTTAGTAGCTTTTACCTATGTGCCTTGAAAGGGCCATCCAAAGAAGATGCAAGGAAAAAAGAATTGGTCCCTAGAAAAAAGCTCACTCAACTTCTCTGGATGGATTAACAACTTCCTGTAGTGGATCATCTACATAAAATTTATCCCTTTCTAGCATTTGTTTACGTTAATTTGTTTCTTTTCTATTGCTTCCCACTAGAATTCAAGGCCCATGATATCTGGGGGGTGTGTGCATCTTATCTGTTTTGTTAGCTGTTGCATCTTCAGGCATAAAACAATACTTTGTACTAAGCATTGCATTTGTTGACTTAAGGAACAAATAAATGAATATGTGGATGAATTGGAATATGAATTGTAGAGGGAGAACCCTGTGAATATCTATATATCAGGACTTCTGTGCACCCTTCAGATCTATGTATCAATAGTGTATCAATATGTATTCAGATCTATGTTTCATAATTCACATCTAAGGTTTACCATTAGCCTGTAACTTTGAGAGAATTACATATCATTAATTCATTCACTTATGTAGTAGTTACTGCTTAAGTTCTTAATTTATGCTGGGTCTTAGGCTAGATTCTGGAAATTAGTAGCAGAGATGGGCAATAGGGCCCTTGCTCCTAAGGAACTTCTGAATAACTGAGAAACAGGCAGCAAATACATATACTTGGGATGGGCAGGGGAAGTAGCTCAGTGGAAGAGTGCTTATCTATCATGCTCAAAGGTCTGAATTTGAGACTCAGTACTGCTGGAAAAAAAAAGGCTGGAAATACAGGCATAAAAGAGTTTATTGTTTTGGAGGGAAATCATAAAATAGTAAGGGATTGAATAGGGGAATCTACTTTCCCCCAGTGAGTTCTCTCTGTGCTTCCTGATATAAACTAAAGGTAATACAAGTTTCCCTAATATTGTTCTTGTAAGTAATAATTATTTTTAAAAAGCTAAAATACTAATGATCTGGATCTAGTATTTTTTTTTACAGGAAATACACTAAGTCAATGTTGGCTCCATCTTTTCTTATTCTTTCTGATTACAGTAGCAGTTTGGAGTCAACAATCTGGGGCTGGAGCTGAAACCCTTCCTGCTCCCCTCCCCCAACTGGAGCATGAGGATGGTGGTGGGGGAAGAAGCCCAATTAACTGATTTCCCCATTATCCAAGGGCTGCAGATATACCCCAAATGGTTGAAACAAAGTTCAATTCCACTACATCAATTGTTTGCCTTCTACTTAAATATTCTTCAAACCTTTCCTGGGATTTTTCTGCTTCTCATAAAGGAGATCATACACTTGGGTATGATGACCCCTTGCACTGTCTCTCTGACTTTCTAGAAGTTGTATCAGCCTCTTGATTATTGCTTGCATCACATTTTCTTTACCTGGCAAGGTAATTGGCACCTGTGGCTCCTCTTCTAGAAGAAGAACTTATCTGGGTTGATAATCAACAACCATATGAAAAAATGTTCAACATCTCTAGCAATTAGAGAAATGCAAATCAAAACTACTCTAAAATTTCATCTCACTCCAGTCAGAATGGCAGTTCTTAAGAATCAAGCAACAATAATGTTGGTGAGGATGTGGGAGGGGGAAGGCACACTCTTACATTGCTGGTAGGGCTGCAAATTGGTACAGACAATCTGGAAAACAGTATGGAGATTCCTTAGAAAACTTGGATGGAATCACCATTTGACCCAGCTACCCCACTCCTTAGTTTATACCCAAAGGACTTAAAAACAGCATACTACATGGACACAGCCATATCAATGTTTATAGCAGCACAATTCACAATAGCTACATTGTGGAACCAACCCAGATGCCCTTCAGAAGATGAATGTATAAGGAAACTTCGGTATACATACACAATAGAACATTTCTCAGCATTAAAAGAGAATAAAATCAAGGTATTTTCAGGTAAATGGATGGAGTTGGAGAATGTAATGTTAAGTGAAGGAAGCCAATCCCCAAAAAACAAAGGCCAAATGTTTTCTTTGATATGAGGGTGCTGACTCATAATGGCGATGGTGGGGAAGCATGGGAGGAATGGAGGAACTTCAGATAGGACAAAAGGGAGGGAGGGGTAAAGGGGTAGGAACGATGGTGGAATGAGTTAGACAGAGTTAGACATCATTACCCAAAGTATATATATATATATATATATATATATATATATATATGAAGACACAAATTTTGTGAAAATACTTTGTTATAATCAGTGACTTGAAAAATTGTGCTCTATATGTGTAATATGAAATGAATTTCATTCTACCATCATGTATAACAAGTTAGAATAAATAAATAATTTAGTTTTTAAAAAGAGTAAGGGAGATGAAGCTCTGCTAAGCATTATGACTGACCCATCTCGCAGAGACCAAACAGTGGCCATTACAACCTGCCCTTTGAAGAATTCCCTGGGAAAGTGGAGAGATTAAGTACTTAAAACATGAAACAAGTCCTTGTTGAACAATAGCCCATACTGGATGTGATGAACAAGGAAGGATTATGTAATTGTGTAGAAATGGTCATGATCCTAGGAGGCCAACTTGATCAGGATTGGTGTTTCTGTTCAGACAGAGAAAAGGGGGTGTAATTGAACCCCACATTTGTAAGAGGTGCCTTATGGGGTGTCAAGGCCTTATTGTTAGTCTGTGACCATGGTATGTCACTTACTCTCTGTACATCTCAACTTCCCTACTTGTACAGTAAGGGTGATAATCGCTATCATGTAAGGAAGCGATGCCATGTACTCTGCCTAGCAATTCACCTTTGTCATCTCATGTCCTGCTCCCAAGGACACAAAGAGATAGGCAAATTTAGCATCTATGTTTTACCAAATGTCCAAATGGTTACATAACTCTTCTGAAGTTAAAAGGACAGTGAATGACAGAGCTAGGAGGTGAGTCTAGCTAATCTTCTGCCAGCACCATTCCTGGAAATTATGAAACTGTACTGACCTCACAGAGAGGATGGGAAGATTAAATGGAGTGCTAAATGTCCACAGGTGGAGGATCTAGCAGCTCTTCCAGCTGTTGCCATTGCTGTGATCATCAGGATCATCAGGATCACCACTGGGAAATTATGGAATGATTCTTGGATCCAGAAAAGAAGAATAGTAAAACTAGAGACCAAGAACATTAGATATAGAAAAAAAAATTAAAGGACCCTACTCCTTGGCAAGGGCGTAGAACAGAAAAGCTTTAGACACTGTTAGCACAGCCCAACCTCTCCAATGTGCTTGGGTCCACGTTCCCCTGACCTCAAACCATTAGGCTAAGTGAAAGAGACTAGTCAGAGAAATGCATATTGTATGATCTAATTTAGGAAAAGTATCCAGAAAAGGCAAATTTCTAAAGAGAGAAAACAGATCAGTGCTTGCCAGAGGCTAGAAGCTGGACTGGGAATTGACAACTAATGGACATTTAGATGTTTTTTACATGATGGAAATTCTAAAAATCCAATCAGATGATAGTTGTACAAATGTAGAAATCTACGTTCTTAACCTATGCAATTAAAAGTGGTGACTTTTATGCTAGAGAAGTGATACTGCAATAAAGCAATTTATAAAAAGAAGTAACAACTAAATAGGAACTAGATTTCCAGTCAGAATTGGTTAACACTGCCAGACATGGAGTTGTTTTTTTTTCCCCAAACACAATTTAAATACAATGCTATTTATTCCAATTAAACGATGCATGTTTGATTTCTCTTCAGCATGTGGTCAGCTGGTCATCTTGATATTTTATTTCCTTCTGCATACTCTAGTTGCACTTTTGACTTAATGTCTTCATTGTACCCCTTAATTAGATTCTTGCTGTTTCCTTGAGGCAAGGACTTTGATTGATATTGTCCAGTTTAAACTTTATTTTTTACTCTTAGATTTGATCAAGGCTACCCCATGAAAATATCTTATATTTTAAGTCTCTGAATGTAAGGAATACATCCTTGGCTCGCTTTTCCAAGTTTATTACTGAAAATCTAGACTAGAGGGTCCAATGATTGATTCTAAGAGATTTCAATTGCTCTCTTCCCCTCCCTGATAATGAGCCCCTCCCCAGAGGGACCAAGCCAGCATTAAACCTCATAATGACAAACAGCAATGTGCAGTACCGTTATCACTAAGCCAATACCATTAAAGGCCAGTGTTTATTGACACTTCAGATGACTGGATGATGCCTCTCCTGCGGAGCTAATGAGGAGAACCTCTCCATTACCTCTTATCGAGATTTAGCAGCATCCACAGCTACCCGATGAACGTGGAAATTACTGGGGCAGCATTGACATGAGCCAGATGCTGGCCCTAGTCATAATGCACAAACTCAGGGACAGATCTGTAGACTCAGAAGTCCAGCTTAAAGAGGCTTTTCTGTTAGTCTGTTCTTTGTGAAAGCCTGTGCCCTTAAACATTGTTCCATTGTCCATAGCCTAGTGCAAACGTGAATGTGCACATGGGTAGGTCCCCTATCACTTGTTTTAGGCACAAAAAAAGACCAGAGCACATATTTCGAAGTCTTTTCAGTTTTTGCATTTCTTAGAATCCCAACACAGTTGTTGTTTACTGATGGGTTCTATTTTCTCCCCCCCAATCATCCATAGACCAACGTGTAGGTTTATTCTTTCTGCATACTTCCAGTATCATTAATTAGTTACTTGCCCCCCCCCCCACACCCTGGAATTAATTCACATTTAAAAATTTTATTTGTTTGTAAAAGAAATACAATCTTACTACCATTAATGAAAGATAAGATTTAAAAACACATTTACTCAAACATGTAACTATTAACTGCTGTTTACCTATCTCATATGCTTTCTAAACTTCTTTAATAATAACATAAGAATTTGTTTTCTGAGAACGATGCAAGCAAACAGAAAAGTACATTTTTCCAACCTCTTTTGCAATTAGGTTGGTTATAGATAGCCAGGTTCTGGCCAACAAGGAAAGAAGTCTCTCAAAAGAGATTCTGGGGAAACTCTATTAAAAGGATATGAGGGGAGTGACATGCCTTTGCCTGTCTTCCTGCTTTTTCCTATCCTGAAAATGCACACGCTGTTAGCTATGAAGCAGCCAGCTTGGGTCAGTGTGGCAGCAAGCATGAGGCTGATAGCCACACTTAACCTCATGTAAATAGGAGGACTAAGTTCAAAAGAAGTATTACATCCCAGGAACTATGCAACAGGGGTTCCTGAAGATCATTATGAGAGAGCATTTTGAGTGTTCTCATCACATACCTCCCAAAAGAGAGGTATGTCACGTGATGCATATGTCAACTACCTTGATTTAGCCATTCTACAATATTTCAAACATCATGCTGTACACAATGAATACACACAATGTTTGTCAATTGGAATAATTAAGTAATTAGCCTTTTAAAAGATAGTTAAGCAGAAATCTGGATAGAGTAGGTTCTTTGGTCATTGCACAATAAAAAAATGAACTTGCAACTTGTTTAAGTAACTTTTAAATCAGTTTTTCTGTTATGAGAAGCCAGTATGGTCCTAGCTGAGATATTTATCATTTATCATTGTTCTACTTAAAATCATTTCAAGTGCTGCCATTGGTTTGGGTACTGCAGTTTGATAAGCTCTCTGCTAATTGAAGGCAGTGTGTTGTAAATTGTCTTTCTTGAGGGCAGAGAGAGTTTTTTTTCTTTCTTTCACATCAGCTGGCAGTCTGAAGGGCAGGGAAACAGCCCAATGAACATGAGCACTTTCATCAACAAGAGTTAAGTTTGAGAGGGTCCAAATGGTACATCCTTCTCTCCGAATATGAATTATTGATGGGCCTTCACTGTATTCTGCCTGTCATTGCAAAGTGATTTAAATGGTTATGGTATGAATTCAAATTTGTTCATATATAAACACAACATTGAAGGGCCAGTCCCTAGCTGGTCTTGTATCCTAAGGTCTTGTTTCTTGTATCCTGTTTCTGTGCATGGAGATGAGCATACATACAGCCTTGCAGATTGCTCCAAGTTATAGCTGCAGACAGTGCTGTCTCTAAGGTTTAAGGAAGGTGATACTTTGGTTACTCCAATCCTTGCTTGCTTTTACAATAGGAAATGCAGAACCAATCAGCCAAGACAGCAGCGATTCATGAGATCAAAGGTTCTAAACTTACTTACTATCTTTACCTTGTTTTACTATTCCAAACAGTAGACATGTGGGCATGTATAGTTTTTCCTAAATGATGTATAACATAAATTCTTAGAAATATTCTGTAAATAATAATTATAGTAATACTAGTAACTATCATTTATTAAATTTATTCTCATAAGGTAGCTGTCATTATTTTTATTTTTGTTACTGTTATCTATCTCAATTTTACATTTGAGAAAATTATGTCTTAAAGAAACCAAATCCATTGTCCAAGATTACATCATGAGTAGCAGAAATGAGAACTAAAATTCTTCTCAGTGTGATACTAATGCCAGAGCTTTTAACTATTGCTATCATTGATGTATCTGAGTATAAAAGTATCCTGACATTTTTGTGCGTTGGCTAATTTATATTAAGTATTTATAATTAAATTATTATAAAACATTGATGCATATTCATATTTTATATTAAGTCAATAAAACTCTTAATAACCCCTTAATAACATGAGCCAATTAACTGACTGACCCTAGGCAAGTTATTTATTTATATTTATTTATATTTAATTAACACTTATGGCCTTAACTATAAGCTGGGCATCATCCTAAGGATTCTACAAGCATACCCTTTCAGTTCAGACTCTAACTCAATGAACTAAGTACTTCACTTACACAAGAGAGAAAACAGGCACAGACAGACAGAGTTACCAGGCAAACAGCAATGCAGCTAGGAGCAGAGTCAAGGCCAAGGCCTCCATCTGCAACTTGGGAAGATAGTACTGAAGAATCTCTGAACTCTTGTCACCTTGGGCATTCAATGAACTGTGAATTTTGAATTTCTGGGTTTTTTTTGTGACCAATTGGTTGATCATTTGGTTGATTATATGGGGAATGTGCTGCCACTGAGCATAACTGGTATTAACAGTCCTTTCCTATTATGGGTATTTTCCCCAGCTCAGTCATAGGCAACCTTTATGAATGTGTGTGTGTGTGTGTGTGTGTGTGTTGTAAGTTGTGTGTGTGTGTGTCCTCTCTATTTATGTTTCTGAACTGATATTTCTATCAGTTCAGCTTCTGAACCATGTGGGTATAGCTGGTAAATAGTTTAGAAGACAAAGACCTGTGATAAAATGATTTCTTTGAGGACATTCCTGATGAAACTTGGAGTGTCTTTGTGATAGGCCAGCAAGCACCTTCAGGATCAAACACAGGATTTAGAAGTCAGATGACTTGACATTGTTTTGACCATGACATGATCTAGAACTTAACCACTAATCAGTTGTAGCAATTCAACTACCATGGATCCACACATCCTGAGGAAGATTGGGACTTTCTGTATACATGGAATTATTTTGGTGGCAGAGCAGTGGTACAAGTTGCTTTTCTAGACCTTTCTGATGTATGCAAGGATGTCTCTTATAGGGACACCCTAAATTACCTGAGCCCCCATGGGAAGCTGTCTTATTGGGCAAACAACTTTGATAGTTATTATTGAGTCTGCTTAGATTCTTGTAGCTCTTGAAGGCTGATGAGTTTGGGAAGGTCTGGGTTGTTGCATTGTATGTATTCATTCTCTCTGGGGTTATTTCTGCAATACATTATTGGGATGCTTGATGTTGGTTCTCTGCCTCATTCCTCTTTACCAATCTGATGCCCTTATCTTTTATCTTCTGAGGATTCTGGTTGCTAATGACTCACACTTCTGGAATATTTCCCCTGGCTGGTGGGTGCTGCCTTGCCCAAATGCCTGGAAACCTATCTTTCTATGGAGGTGGCTCTTTTCCAACAATTGACAGAGATATACAATTATACATATTTGCAGCCTTTTCCCCTGGGGTAAGGGTTAAGGATAGGAGAGGAGCTATTTTGATGCAATTCATCCTCCAAAACCATCTGTGGGATGACAACAAAGTGAGACCTTTCTTGAATCCTCTCTTCTCTATCCTTCCTCTCTGACCCTGTATGTTTGTCTTGCAGGCCGGCCTTTCGGTCTATCACTTACACACTATCCAAATGTAACAAAGGGAAAAGTGAAAAAAAAAATCATAGTATTCCTGAGATCAAAGGTTCCAGTGCTGGGCTCCACTCTCTGGTTTTGACTCACATGAGCCCATCCAAAATGGCAGAGCTCTCTGATAGCCTCACCTTCATTCATCACTTTCCCCCATAACTCTACCAAACAACAGACACTCCTTTCATTGAAGATAACTAGCCAGCACTGCAGTTCCCACAGGAGAAGAATGGAAGGAAGTACAATGCCAGAAGATGGAGTATTCTGGACTCTCTCAAGAGTTAGGGCTAGGTTAGGGTCAACCGGCCACCAACCGACATAGCATTTAATCTTACCAGGATCAGAAAATAATCTGCAATATTTCACAGTAAAAGGATCAACTCCAAAACAGGGGAATTAAATATAAGTTTTAGTTTGGAAAGTACATGCCATGTTTGAACAGGAAGATCAGATTGGAAGAAAATTGATTTCTGTGATTGATAATACATTTCTCAAATATCACTTAGCATGGTAAACGTAATTTTTGAAGAATCCAGAAATAGATGGTACAAAAGGAAACACCATAAAGTGTACTCATTTGAAACTTGTGAACTCATTTAAGAACTGACAGGGAAGCTTCTTGCCTCTAACCATGAGGATATCTAAAGATTTGGAACATTCAAGTAAACTTTTTAATGCAAATGTTTTGCTACTATTTGGACGCAAAATTTGTTTCCTATCATCTATCAGCTTCATTTTACATTTCATTTGGTGTGTGAAGCTCAGCAATCATTAGAAGCAAGTTTTCAGTAAGAGAACACATAAAATAAAAATAAAAAGAGACTCATGGAAGGTATTTTCCATGCCCGCCTACATGAAAGTAGGTTTTACCCTAAAAAATGAAGGGAAGAATCAAATGTGCTGAAATTTCAAAACTACCTTTTAATATAATGAAATATGACTTGCCCATATGTGATCTTGAAACTCAAATTACAGAAACTTTATAGGCAAAGCTATCCCCTCCAGAAATTGGTAAGATAAAAAGAAAACCTTATTAAACATCAATTTAATTCTAACCTTTTCCAACAAATATTTACCAAGGGATCACTCAGGATCCAGAGGATATTTGAAAATGATAAATAAAGAAAAAGAACAGCATGTTGCTAAGGATAAAAAATCACTTTCTGTTGGGAATATGAAGAAAACATGAAAGAAGCAATGGATGACGCAGGCCATTCAGAATATGTAAGATTTGGATAGGTACAAATAGTGGAAAATGTCTTTTCCAAGCAATAGTGGCACAGGTTTCTAAGAAAGAAAAGGTAGGTATAAGAGTTAAGAAAAGCATAAAATTATCTGGTACTGAGGATACTATATTAGTCAACTTTGACTATATTAGTCAAATACTTGACAGGAACAACATGAAGGTGGAAAGATTTATTTTGGCTCATTGTTTCAGAGGATTCAGTTCAGGGTTGGCTGGCTCCAAGTCGGAAACATCATGGCAGATGGGCACGGTGGAGGAACATTGCTTAGCGTGAGGTAGCCAGGGAGTAGAGAGAGAGAAAGCAAGGAGCCAGGAACAAGAAATAGTCCCCAAAGGCACACACCCAGTGGTCTACTTCTTTATGCCATTCCCACCAGACTACAGTTATTACCCAATAATCCAAATTATTAATACAGTAAATGAATTAACCCACTGAGGATGTCGGAGCCCTAATCATTGCCTAAAAATCCCACCTCTGAACTTGGGTGCTTTGGAGATCAACACATGTATTCTGAGGGGACACTCCAAATATAAATCATAACCGATCTGTAGAGCATCTAAAGGGGTGTTCTGGAAGGGTCAATCCAAAATGTGTGGGTGTGTATGTTGGATTAAGACAAAGAGACCTCAAAGCTGAAATGCCAGGGAGAGAGAGATTGCCACGGCCTCAGGTGAGAGAAGGCATGGACATTCGGGTAGTAGAGGGAAGCAAGGGAAACCAGAATTTCAGTAGAGGAAGAAAGATCACCGTGGTTGAGTGCTGCAGCAAGAACCAGGAAGAAGGTCAAAGCAAAGCAATTGCATTTGGCAGAAGGAAATCATTTGGCCAGCCAAATCAGAACTTCCTCTAAGTTGCCATAATTTGAGTTCCTCTAAAGCCATCCTCACCATCAGAGTTTGAGCACTGTGAAATTGTTTAGGAGGTAACCCCCAGGAAGCAGAAAGGAGAGAGAGAGTTGGGACAGTGAAGCAGGGTCAGGAGAGTATACCAGTGAGCAAATAGAGACCTTCTGGAAAAATCTGCAGAATAATTTATCTAGAATCACCCCAGTGAAAGAGGAGTACAACTGAAGGATTTATCCAGTAACTTTAACCCAGGATTGGTTGGAAGCTGTTTCTAGGGGCATTAAATCCCTTCTTCTCTGGAGTGCCCTACCCTGGATATTGCAAGTCACAATGACCCTTCTTCAGTAGAGAAACAGAGACATACAGGTCCCTGGATTATGCAAGGAATCATCCACTGCAGACTCAGGTGAACTTTGAGGAAGGTGAAGGATTTGGAGTAGTGGTATAATAGCAACGTCAAGTTCCGGCAAGTCCTATGGACTTGTAAGTGGCATCTCACAGTTTAAGATGGTGGCTGAAATCCCACCCATCACATCTATTTGGTGGGCAGTAGAAATCATCTTCAGAGGCGTCTACTTCATTTAATCAACATCCCTGTTAGTATTATGTAATAGGTCATTTGCCAGGACTTAGTCATATGACCAGATCTTGCTGCAAGGGAGGCTGGCAATATTTTAGCATACAAGTATTGTTACACTTAAAATTATTTTTTAAGGAGAGAAGAGTGAACAGATGTTGGGTGGTAGCAAGCAGTCTCTGCCATACCATATAAAAACATATTTAAGTCAGGCTTTCATTTATTTTTTATTTATTTGTCATGGGTCCCACCCACAAAATTTCTAGTTCCTTGAAGACAGGAACTGTGAGAGATTTACTGTGTTATTATTCAATGTGACTCATACGTTGAGGTTCATTTTTCCCATAGCACAGTCTAGCCCACTTTATCCCTTTAGGTTTTCAAGAAAGGACATCAGTATCATTACTGAAATTAAAGGGAAGAGGGAGGATACCCAATAGCATGCTAAAATAAACCAGAAAATTCTAAATCTCCGTTTGAGCTTTATCAAAGAAGCAGGTGGCCCCAGAAACAGAAAATGTGGGTTATTTCATACATTTAATTATTTAAAATATCAGAAAAAAACATATGCATAGAACTCCTTTAGAACACAATTTCTTCTTTCTTTCTTACCATACACTTGCCCTGACATAAACTTCTGCCACCACCCCCTGGTCTTAGCCAGGTCAGGAAGTATTTTTTTTAAGTGCTTTTCATGGTACTAGAAAAATGTCTTTCATATCTACCAGTTTGGACTTGGTAGAACAAGATGAGACCATGTGTTCTTTTTTTTCCTTTTAATTTGTTATATATCACAGCAGAATGCATTGCAATTTATTATTACACATATAGAGCACAATTTTTCATATCTTTGGTTGTACACAAAGTAGAATCACACTATTCCTGTCTTTATACATGTAATTAGGGTAATGATGTCCATCTCATTCCATCGTCTTTCCTACCCCCACGCCCCTCTCTTTCCCTTTGCCCTATCTAGAGTTCATGTAATCTGCCCATGCCCTTCCCCAATCACATGATGAATTAGCATCCTTAAATCAGAAAAAAACATTCAGCATTTGGTTTTTTGGGGATTGGCTAACTTCACCTAGCAATATATTCTCGAACTTCATCCATTTACCTGCAAACACCATGATTTTATTCTCTTTTAATGCTGAATAATATTCTATTATATATATATATTTAACACAGTTTCTTTATCCATTCATCTACTGCAAGGTATCTCAGTTGGTTTCACAGTTTAGCTATTGTGAATTGTGCTGCTATAAACATTGATGTGGCTGTGTCCCTGTAGTATACTGTTTTTAAATCCTTTGGGTATAGACTGAGGAGTGGGATAGCTGGGTCAAATGGTGGTTTGATTCCAAGTTTCTAAGGATTCTACATAATGCTTTCCATATTGGCTGCACCAATTTGCAGTCCCACCAGCAATGTATAAGTGTACCTTTTCCCCCACACCCTTGCCAACACTTATTGTTGTTTGTATTCTTAATAGCTGCCATTCTGACTGGAGTGAGATGAAATTTTAGAGTAGTTTTGATTTGCATTTCTCTAATTGCAAGAGATATTGAACATTTTTTAATATATTTGTTGATTGATTGTTTATGTTCTTTTGAGGCTTGTCTGCTCACTTCCTTGGTCCGCCTATTTATTAGGTTATTTGATTTTTTTGGTGTTAAGACTTTTGAGTTCTTTATATATCCTAGAGATTAGTGCTCAACTACCTCATTTACAATAACCTCAAAAAAATACTTGCGAATCAACCAAACAAAAAAAGGTAAAAGAATATATTGCTAGGTGAAGTTAGCCAATCCCCCAAAACTACAGAATGCCAAAGAAAGAAATTAAAGGAGATCTTACAAGATGGAAAGATCTACCTTATTTTTGGATAGGCAGAATTAATATTGTCAAAATGGCCATACTACCAAAAGCACTATACATATTTAATGCAATTCCAATCAAAATCCCAATGGCATTCCTCCTAGAAATAGAAAAAGCACTCATGATATTCAGCTGGAAAAATAAGAGACCCAGAATACCTAACGCAATCCTTATCAAGAAGAGTGAAACAGGTGGCATCACTATACCACACCTTAAACTATACTTCAGAGCAATAGTAACAAAAGCAGCATGGTATTGGCACTAAAATAGACCTGCAGACCAATGGTACAGAATAGAGGACACAGAGACTAACCTACATAATTACAGTTATCTTACATTAGACAAAGGCACCAAAAACATACATTGAGAAAAGATAGCGTCTTCAACAAATGGTTCTGGGAAAACTAGAAATCCATATGCAGCAAATTAAAATTAAGTCCCTATCTCTCACCAAACACAAACTCAACTCAAAGTGGATCAAGAACCTAGGAATTAAACCAGAGACACTGTGCCTATTAGAAGAAAAAGTAGAACTAAATCTTCATTATGTTGGATTAGGCCCTGACTTCCTTAATAAGACTCCTATAGCGCAAGAATTAAAATCAAGAATCAGTAAATTGGATGCATTTAAACTAAAAAGCTTCTTCTCAGCAAAAGAAACAATCAGTGAGGTGAATAGAGATTCTACAATTTGGGAACAAATTTTTACCACACACACATTAGAGAGAGACTGTGTGTTCTTGATTACAGTAACTAGCGTTGCCAAACCATTTGCATTTCAATACATTGGTCTTCTTATTTTAAAAATAAGCACAATAATACTGCAGGGGTTTTGAAGGTAAGGAATATTTGAAAAGGCTCTGCATAGATCTTAGAAGAGTAGACTATCAGAATACAGACCTTAATCTAAATCTCATCTTTTGTCTAAGACTAAAGAGAAGTCCAACTTGATTTTGTGCTCTTTGATAAGGGGAAATTGCTGCTACCACCAATCATATCCTGAGGAGCCTCTGACATTCCTGAGAATTCCCAGGGTCTTTGTCCCTTACTCTTGAGAATATAACCTTGATTTTCCCCAGAATGCAAAGGAAATCTCCAAACAACAGTTCCCACAGGGAAAAGCACCTAAATGTTTTTCCAAGCACAAGGAATCAATCCCCTCTCCATGCATATTCTGAGAATTAGCAGAAAACACATACATATTTCAGAGTTACTTCTTAATACAATTATAGTTCACTTAGGCAGCAATTACAGTAATAGAAAGATTGGCAACCACGGCAAATCAGGTTTAAAGGAATTGATAGCCTGAACTGCTAATGCTTCAGTTTGTCTAGTTCTAGTATCAGAAAGTGTTGCTTAGTGACCCCACCAGGTTGGGGGTGGTCATTGGGCCCCCCTACTGGGATAAGATGACTAATCATAGTGTCCATTTTAGACTTGGACAAGTAAGTGCTCTTGGAAACTTCACCATCTGAGGCCGTTTAGCTTACCAATCTAGCAGTCTGGGCTGTGGCTTTTAAGGAACTATTGTTAAGAAAGAAATATGTACAGAGCACCACAAGAAAAAAGGTAATTTTACAAAGGGGTGATGGACCTCTACAGCATAGGAAAGCCCTATTCTAATGTGGATCTCCAAATAGTGTTTCACTCAACTTTATGTAAGCTTTGAAGACAATTACTTCCAAGTATGTCTCATCCTCATAAATGAAAATCCACATCTGTTTCATTGTCTTTGAGATATTTATGCCCAGATATATAAATTCAAATGGCATCTGGCTGGAAGACTTCAATGCATTGTTGTTTCTTACTAACATATTCACAAAGAAAAATAATCATATAAAAAACAGCAACAAGGACTAAAAACCAAAGATAAATAACTGAAAAAGGAGATGAAATACTTTCAGAAAGAAATGGGAAATTGAGCAGCTTTTAAAGGTACATAGGGCAATTTTAAACTAAGAAAAAAAAAGATGAATAAGAAATCACATAGACAGCAGCTTGGTAGACCCTTTGCTGTGCAGACATCCAACAACTTATCAAGTTAACAAGAGCCATAAGTAGCCTTACTTCTTTCTACCCATAGGTTTTTAATCTGCATTGAGAGAAAATAAATAATTTAATACAGTCAGTAGTGAATAGAGTCACTTTAAGTGGAAGACATGTTGGGAATGTTCTCTTGAATTGTGGAAGGAAAAAAAAGTTACGAATATGATTTAAAAATAAATAAATAAACATTGAATAAGAATATAGAAAAAATAATCTGTGAACAAGTTCTACTCTTTTTTTTTTGTACAGGGGCTTGAACTCAGCCCACTTAACCACAAACCACATCCCCAGCTCTTTTCTGTATATAATTTAGAGACAGGGTCTCACTGAGTTGCTTAGGGCCTTGCTAAGTTGCTGAGGCTGGCTTTGAACTCATGATCCTCCTGCCTCCTCAGCCTCTGGAGCCGCTGGGATTACAGGCATGCGCCCCTGCACCTGACTGATTTCTGCTCTTGGAGATGTTTTAGGACAAAAAAGAAACAAATTATGTCAGGAAGGGAGACAAAGATAGGAAAAGGAAGGAAGAGAAGAAGGAGGGAGGGAGGAAGGGAAGGAAAGGTAAGAAAAGGAAGAAAGTCCTTCCTAACTCAGAAGAAAAACTAGTGCTCACAGCAGAAAATAGAATTACAACTGACAAATGGTTGAAATAAAGGGAGAAAAAAAGAATAATTTTTCTAGTCATTGAGGCAGAAAAAAAATATTGTCCTAGCATCATACTTCACTGTGGCAACACTGGTCTTTCTGTCCCCCCCTTAAACATTACTTGTATAAAATCCAGCATAAGCTTTCTCCAGGAGAACTTGACTGTGCATCTCCCTGCTTAGAAGCCTCCACTGCCTCTCCCTCATCCTCCCAGTGAGTCCCAGACTGCTGAGCAAGACATGGCCAATACCTTGCTCCCTCTCCTCACTTGTCCCCTGCAGCTCCCAACCCCTCACTGCCTCAGGCACCTGCAGCAGATGCTGCTCAGCCTCCTGCACAACTCTTCCTACTTTCTGTGTCTGTTCCTCTCTAACTTTGCATTCAGAATTGCCATCCTATTCCACCTTCTCCAGAGAGCTTTTCCTGCATTCTCTTCTCAAATAAGATCAAAGCTCTATCTCCTGTACAGACCCTCTCTTTTGGTACTTTTCCAGTGTGTTGACTTTTTCCATATGGATTCTGCATGGGTTTTCCCTGGGAGGTGAGTATATGTCCCAATCTTCAACATGGCATGTTGTCCTTCACAGATGTGGGCTTTATGCTTGTTCACCTGAACCACGAAAATGCCTGGGTCATACTCCAAATGCAGAAAGAGAACTCAGAGGGAGAGAGGTGGTGCTCCGTGAAGGGAGGGACTCTAAGGTTACACCTGATATTATGAAGGTCACCTGTCTTTGCTGGGTTTCCAGCAATTCAGGGAAATCTTGGGCAGTAGTTCAAACGGAGTCCCTTACTCTGTGATTTTTTTTTCAAGCTATTTGAAGAGAAAAGAATTATAAACAAAACCTTTCATTTTCATTATAATTTATTTTATCACTATGATAGAACAGAGAGATTCAAAGTAGACTGTAGTGAATGGAGAAGCCTCAGGGCTAGGGGGAAGGACTTCTGAGAAGTCCAATACCTGGAGCAGAGGAAGCCGGGGGAGGGAAGTAGAATATGACATGAGAATGGTAATGAGGGGCCAGATCCTGGGGACTTGAAGGTCTTAAGTTCTTCGACGTTCATTCTACATGAGACCTAAATCAAGAAACCATGACTTATGTGTTATCAGGATCACTGTGGCTCTCTTTGGTGTGTAGGGGTAAGCTCGGATGGAGAGAGAGCAGTTATTACAGACAGCTAGCCAAGAGATGATGGGGAGTCAGGTGGTAGCCATGAAGACAGGGATGTGCCTCCTTTCTTTTTCTTCTTGATTCTTATACTTCTCTTCCACATCCTGCATGGGCTATGAAATTTGGATTTCCCTTGCATAAAATGCGCTGGCTGGGAACACACTGAAAAATCACGTGATATACAAATAATTTTGAAATTTGGCGGTGGGACAGACAGCTCTGTGACCTTAAGGGTCCTGCTTCCACACTGGAAGGAGAGAGAGAGAGCAAGCCTGCACTTGGTTTACTTTTTTATGGGGGATACACAAAGGCTTTTCCATAGAATATTCTTCAACAATTAAGGCAGGGGGTGGGCTGCCCAAGCTCAATGGGTAACACCCAACTCCAGAACTATAGAGCAACCTCTATAGCCAAGCAAAGACTGAGGTCACGTGCTTTGTTTAATAAGCCACAAAATGATTTTCAAGGCCAGACCAAAATCTCCTTGGCTTCAAGGGTGAGTAGGAGCTGCACAAATAGTTCAGAGGTAGCCCCCCCCCATAGATGTGGTTCAATTACAACATGCTTTATGCATAGAGCTAATGGGGTTTGTTGATGGGTTGTATGAGTTGGTGCTTACAGGAAGATCAGCTACGGAAGACAAGGGACACATCAAACAGAAGATGAGGACAGTAATGATAAGAAGCATATCATTCCAAAAATTCTAATTAAAAAAAAGGTACTGGAATTCACATCCATTCATAGAAAATGGGACTGGCAAGACCAAAGACTCAGAGAGGTATCTGAAGCAGGAAAATTCTGCTCCTATGGATCAAATCCTCTAGACCCCAACTATGCCAGAGGACCTGGAACTAAGGTACAAACTTGGCTTCAAGAATAAGGTAGTCAATGGTTCAGGAAATAAAGGGTCGTTCCAAGGGAACTGTGGGAAGGAATACAGCTGATAAACAAGAGTGTATTGAGGTCTAATACCTTCATCCTCACACAACAAAAACCAAATGACATTTTCCAAGACTCAAGACTGTATTGGCAAAGGAGTCCTGACGAACTGGCCCAAGTGGGCTAGAAACACAGGAAAATAAACCTGGCAGCCGCAACTCATCAGACTGAAGAGCAGCTACATCAAGGCCCTTGATCTTGCTCCAGCTCTTCTTATGAGTTCTGTTCCTCTCAGTCCTGAGGTTTGTCATCATCCCCACCTTAAAGGAACTGAACTCCAGCCCCAGGCCATGTTGATCATCCCTAGGTCCAGGAAGTCCACCTTCCCAATCCTTCTGTGGCTCCAGAATCAGCAGCAGCAAGACAACTGCACAGAGTTACTTAACAGATGCCTCTAGTTCAGACACAATCTCAACAAAGTGATTAGGACAGTAAATCCATTCTGCATGCTGCTTCCTAGTGTTGGCCCAGACATTCATCATGGTCCCCATTTGGAATCCCCTGCTCTCAGTTTTGCATTTTAGAACTTCATTCCCTGGGAAATTCCAGCCAGGTCCACTTCAACATGAGGAATAAATTTATATAATTACAAACTTGGCCATTGCTTTGTTGCGTAAAACCTATATTCCTCATTTTCTGATTTGGTCGTCTGCATACTTTATCATGACAGAACTTTTTTAGGTCTTTTAGTCAGGAAACTCAGGAAAGCTCTCAAAGCATTTAGCTATGAAACCTATATTGACTAGCATATCTATGATGCTTATTCTCTGACCTCTAATCTATTCCTCTGGCCCAGTGATCTGGATTTTGTCATTACAATCAAAATCAAGTTTTTGTAATTTTTAATTGTTTACACTGACATTTCATACATATGCAGATTATCCATTTACATATATATAAAATATATATGTATGTACATATTTATGTATTGTTTATCTTGTGGAATGATTACTCTACAATTAAATGAGATAATTTACTTACCTCTAAAATTGTGGAGTATGATGTACTTAAACAATTTCTATATAGCCTAGAAATTAGTGCTCTATCTGATGTGCATGTGGTAAAAATTTTCTCCCATTTTGTAGGCTCTCTCTTTACCTCACTGATTGTTTCTTTTGATGAGAAGTTTTTTAGTTTAAATCCATCCCATTTATTTATTCTTAATTTTATTTCTTGCACTTCAGAAGTCTTGTTAAAGAAGTTGGGCCTAATCTGACATGATGAAGATTTGGGCCTACTTTTTCTTTTATTAGGTGAAGGGTTTGTGGTGTAATTCCTAGGCCCTTGATCCACTTTGAGTTGAGTTTTGTGTATGGTGAGAGATAGAGGCTTAATTGCAATTTGGTGCAGATGTATTTCCAGTTTTCCCAGCACTATTTGTTGAAGAGGCTATCTTTTCTCCAATATATGTTTTGGCATCTTTGTCTAGTATGAGATAACTATATTTAAGTGGGTTTATCTCTGTGTCTTCTATTCTGCACCATTGGTATACAAGTCTATATTGGTACCAATACCATGCTCTGTAGTGCTGTTTTTGGACTGGTATTTTTGATGCCACCTGCTTCACTCTTCTTGCTAAGGATTGCTTTGGCTATTCTGGGTCTCTATTTTTCTGGATGAATTTCATGATTGTTTTTTGAGCACTAATCTCCAGGATATATAAAGAACATAAAAAGCTTAACACCAAAAGAACAAATAATCCAATCAATAAATTGGCTAAGAAACTGAACAGCCACTTCTCAGAAGAGGATATTCAATCGATCATCAAATATATGAAAAAAAAATGTTCAACATCTCCAGCAATTAGAGAAATGCAAAATAGAAATACTCTAAGATTTCATCTCACTCTAGTCAGAATGACAGTTAGTAAGAATTAAGCAACAATAAGTGTTGGTAAGGGTGTGAGGAAAAAGGCACACTCTTACATTGCCGGTGGACTGCAAATTGGTGCAAACAATCTGGAAAGCAGTATGAAGATTCCTTAGAAACCTTGGAATGGAATCACCATTTTACCCAGCTATCCCAGTCCTCAGTTTATACCCAAAGGAATTAAAAACAGCATACTACTGTGACAAAGCCACATAAATGTTTATAGCAGCACAATTCACAATAGCTAAACTGTGAATCAACTTAGATGCCCTTCAATAGATGAATGAATAAAAAAACTGTGATATATATATATATATATATATATATATATACACACACACACACACACACACACAATGGAATATTATTCAGCAATAAAAGAGAATAAAATCATGACATTTGCAGGTAAATGGTTGGAGCTGAAGAATATCATGCTAAGTGAAGTAAGCCAATCCTCAAAAACCAAAGGCTGAATGTTTTCTCTGATAATAGGATGCTGATCCATAATGGAGGTGGGGAAATCATGGGAGGAATGGAGGAACTCTGTATAGGGCAACGGGATAGGGGAAGGGAGGGAGCATGGAGGTAGGAAAGATGGTGGAATGAGATGGACATCATTACCTTAGGTATCTGTATGAAGACACAAATGATGTGACTTTACTTTCTGTACAACCAGAGACATGAGATATTGTGCTTCATTTGTATACCATGAGTCAAAATGCATTTTGCTATCATATATAACAATTAGAACAAATAAATAAATGACAATTTCTAAATATTTTTTTCATAAATATCCTATTTTACTGATAATGCTTATTGTTATTTACTCTATTCAACCCTGTTCTAATTTTCTTTATCCCTCTAGACAATTTTATTTTCTTAATATCCCTGGGACCTTATGATAAAATGTTGTTCATTTCACAGGTGAGGACACTAGAAATTGGTCAAAATAATGCTGGTATTAAGTGAGAGGGTAGGAACTAAATCTTGATCTACGTAAGGTCAGATTCTGCACTCTTTAAGGGTTCACTATATTCTATTAACTTACAGTAAGTGAGTTAATAGTATATTGTGAACCCTTAAAGAAAACATTTTACCAGGCCTGGGCATGAATATAGCCCAACTATGTTTGCATTTATTTCCAAAGCAAATGTAAATAAATTCAAAATTCTTTATGAAGGAAGAGTTCAGAGTTCATCAAAATCTTTGGGAAAAAACAAACATCTGAATGTAGTTTTAAAAACAAAAAATCTGAAAATCCCCTTGTTTTTCCAAATATAGGAAGTGGTTTCTGCAGGTTCTTCTTTTACAGGAGTTTTTGTCTCAGCAACTAGAGCGCTTTGATTGCAACATGTAATAAATCGAATACCATTGGTCTTTCCAAGAGGAGAAAATGAGGAATAGGTTATTCATTTTGCAGAAGAAAAGAAAATTTAACTAATGCTGCTTTAGTAAGAAAGTTATATTTGCAAACATATGAATGATATGTCAACAAGGAGTTAGATTTCTGCTATACAAGGTTAACTTATCACTGAATCGTTGGTCCAGATTATTCAGTGCAGTTTCTTTTGTTCCCATATATCTGAAGTTGTCATTTTGGCATTGTGTCCTGAGGGAGAAACCTTTCTTAGAGATGAATCAATACTCAGAGGTTCTATCCTACCTGATGCTGATACACAGCAGCCAATGGAATGCAATAGCAGGCTCTGGAGTTCTCAAAGCTCTCTGCGGAGACCTTGCTGAAGTCCCTGGTAAGAGAACTCAGTGGTCAGGAACTAAACCATAGACCATTGAACTGAAAGATAATAATCTTAGAAATATATTACTGTATGTATATATGTGACTGTGACCAATATGATTCTGCAAACAGTACACTCAGAAAAATGAGAAATTATACCCCATTTGATTCAAATGTATGATTTGTCAAGATCATTATACTGTCATGTGTAACTAATAAAAAAAAAAGAAAAAAAGAAACACATTGAACAGAGAAAGAACACTGATACTGCACACCATGTTAATTTATAGAGCCTAACGGTAAGATCTTATCATTTAGAAACGGGAGTTACAGTGACATTTTCATGTATCAGTCATAAGAGACTTTTACCAATTGCTAACCCCTTATATGTTCCACTTTACTGGGGGATATTGCTGTGCAAATGTCTCAGCTGATATATCTATAATCATTGTCCTCTGACTTCTAATCCACTCCTCAGCACCTACTCATCTGGGTTATGTTATTGCAATTAGAACAGGCTTCGTGATGTTTAGTTGTTACCCCAACATTCCATTGCTCTTTGGTAAAGAGAATATTGACTTTGAATGGAAAAGACAGGCACCTTGAATAAAAGGACTACATTTCCCAGCCTTCATTGTAATTAGGTATCACATGTGACTAGTTTCTAGCCAATGAGAGGTAAGCAGTTGTGCGTTTGTGGGGGGGGGCACACACAGGCAGCAGCATGTGTGTGTGTGTGTGTGTGTGTGTGTGAGAGAGAGAGAGAGAGAGAGAGAGAGAGGGAGGGAGGGAGAGGGAGGTCTGCAAGGGCTGTGGAGTGAGTTCACAACGCTGGAAGTGTTTCTTTATGCCCTTCTATACTTACTCCTACTTTGGTTTTTTTGTTTGTTTTGTTGTTGTTGTTGTTTAGGATGTTTTAGCAAACATAATTGCTGGAAATGCAGCAACCATCTTGGAAAACAAGAGATGAGGAAATTTAACTATGATAACAACAGAAAAGTAGTATCCTGTGTCCCTCATGCTGCTAGGTGAAGATGCATGCCTTGGCAGCCCTCTTCTTAATATTTACATGTGACAGAGAAATGAACACCATCATTAAGGCTACTCTTTTGTAAGGTATTCTAACAGTGAAAATCACAGCTTAACTGGCTTGAGATGTAAAAGAACAGAACTCAAGACAGGCAAAGCCACTGGTTATTTTGGAAAGAATTCCTGGAAATAGAAGAGTTGCAGAAGAGCTGATACCCTGCATCTAATTAAAAACTCTTTCTGAATATCTTGATGACCATTGAATTACACATGCACACGAGAGACTCCAGAGGCCAGTGAGAACATAGAATTTTCTACTCCTAAAAGATAAAAGTGCACTTGATGACATTTGCTAGTAGTTTTATTTATTTTTTACCCATGCATACACTGAAGTGGTTGAATGCCAGAATCTTATTATTCTGAAGTGCAAAAGGAGAGAGCATGGAGCTGACAAAGCAAGACGGAAATGTTTATAGTAAATATTGATAACAGAGAGTCAAAGAGGGGATGAGTCCAAAATCTATATGTAAAATCTGTCCAAACCGTTGGCTAAAAACTAAATTATGCAGTTAAAGGGAACACACACAAACAAAATGAGACTAAAACTGCAAATCCAGGAAATTCTATGAATGAGCAGAAGTAACAGCTGATGCTGATTATGGGACACAGAGTTTGCAGTTACAGAACATGCAAAGTCACTATCTGTTGAAATTTTTTAATTATCAAGATGAAATAATAATATTCAAAATAACTGAGATATATAGCCTACAATATTTACCTTACAAACAAAAATGGGTAGGCATACAAAACAACAACAGAATATAAACCATTTACAGAAAAAGAAAGTCAGTAGCATCTGACTCAGAATGTGCCTGATGTCAGATTTGATGGGAAAAAAAAAAACTTTAAAAACCTATTATAATATGTTTCAAGAATTATGGAAACTCTAAATAAATGAGGAAAAGTGTCTCAGTAAATGAGAAGATAATATAATCAGAAAAAAAAGGAAAACAGAAAAAAGAGAAATGGAAAATTTTCAGCTAAACCTTAGAATAATTTACATGAAAAATAAATTGCCACATCCAACTAAAAATCCTCCTGTACAGAAAGGAAACAAACAACTAAATGAAAAAGTAGCTGTGGATTGAGAGAAAATATTTGCAAGTCATCTATCTGACTGGAGTTAATATCCAAAAACAGTTGCGTGTAGGAACTCACATCTCAATAGTCAGAACCAAACAAGAACAACAACTCAACCCCAAATAACCCACTTACATTGGACAAGGGATCTGAACAGATATTCTTGCAAAGAAGATCACAGTGGAATTTTACTCAGCAATAAAAGAGAATAAGAGGATGGAAAGATGGCGGCGGGAAGGGAGTGAGCTGCTTCGTGTCCCCCACCCCCACCCCTGTGTGCGCAGGTCTCACCCAGGCGGGATACTCCATCTCTCAGAGTGTCAGAGGACCCCTGTCCAGCTGCTCTCCGCAGAAATCACCAGCGCTGTGACACCACGCAGGGCTCCAGGCCTCAGCGTTTGAGTAGGACACGCGGCATTGGAACAGGACCCAAAGTTCTAGCCCACGCAAGATTCAGCAAGCGCCTTAGCAGAATGCCTATCAACACATGGGCAGATCGCCAGGACTTCGCTCAGCTCCCACACAAGTAACTCAGCTGCTACCTACCACAGCACGACGCCATCGCCCAGCTCCACCCACCCCACCAGGCTCCGCCCACCCCACCAGGCGCCGCCCACCTCACCAGGCTCCGCCCACCACTCCAGACACCCCAGCGCTGGAAGCAGACCGGGGCCATCTTGGCTCAAGATTCTCTCCATATTAGCTGGAGGCAGTGCCCAGATGGGAATCTCCAGCGGCCAGGTAAGAGATTTCCAACCTCCACCCCTCCCTAGCAGGGGTAACCCAACACAGTAGCTGCCCAACACAGGTGTGCAGTGCAACCAGGGAGCCGCCCACAGGAGCCCGGGGTGAGAGTTTCCTCAACTGGGAACTGCTAGGGGAGAGGGAGATGGGGCTAAAGGCTGGAGCTTAACAGATAGACCAGGAACTAGAAAATCTCCAGGCAAGAGAGGGAGATAGTACCAGGTGCACAAGTCATAGGAGTGGTCCCAAAATGAGACCCATGAGGTGCAGTTTTTTTCCAGGGACTGGGGGGTGCCACTCCCCATATCCAGGAACCCTGCACCAGGATCAGTCTTCCCACCCTGGTTACCTCCACCATCTGGAAGGCAGAGACACTAGCTTACAACAGACAACCCCACCCTTTGGATGAGAAGAGAAGCAAGAAAGATACAGATCTCTAAAGCTAGCTATAACACTGGTTTCTTCTTTTGAGTTTTTGTTTTTGTTGTTGTTTGTTTGTTTGTTTTTTCTCTTCTACCCCTCTATCCTCCAGCCCTCACATCCCCAACATATGTGAAACCAAGAACTTTGCATGAAATAGGACTTTGAGGGCTGAGTCATCTGAATAATATAATTTAGAGGTGTTGTATATGACCTTCTTTTTTTTCCTCTTTATTCTTTCATTTTTCTTTCCCCCTCCCAATTTTACTGATTTTGAACATCTGTATTTTTCTAAATACATATGTGTGTTTGCTTTATGAGTCATCTGAATAATATAATTTAGAGGTGTTGTATATGTCCTTCTTTTTTTCTTTTCCTCTTTATTCTTTCATTTTTCTTTCCCCCTCCAAATTTTACTGTTTTTGAACATCTATATTTTTCTAAATACATATGTGTGTTTGTTTTATGTACTCTATTGTCATCCCATGTACTTGCCTACCCTAAATTACTTCCTGTCTATTCTCTTGCTACTAACCCTCTTCATTAGATTTCTCCTTCACACTTCCTAAGATATATTAACTCTATATCCTCACATCCTACCTCCTCAGCATATTGTTCCAAGCCCCACTCCCAGTTTATTGTCCACCGCAGAAACTGAAAACCTTTTTACAAAACTACTGGTTATATTTTAGATAATAATAGAATCCAACATGTCTGTTCATTGAGACTAAACTGTAAATGACTTAATAACAACAAATTGTTCATAGGTGGTATATTGTTGATATTGGGATCTGTTAACATTGCCCTTTCCCACAAAGGAGAGGTCTTGGAACCCTACAAGAGCACTACAAACCTATAGGGTAAAAACGATAATAATCTAGTCCCACAGAGCTGGAAAGGAAAACACATGAGCAACATGAGAAGACAAGGAAAGAAAGTGCCCCAAACAAATGAATACACCACATCATTTGAATCATTGGCAGCCACAGAGGAAGATATGACAGAGAAAGGGTTTAGGATGTACATGGTTACAATGTTCTATGAGCTCAAGGAAGATATAAGAGAGCGAATGCAGGCAGTGAAAGATCACTTCAACAAGGAGCTACATAAACAAATATAGGAAGCAAAAGATCACTTCAAAAGGGAGATAGAGGTCCTAAAATAAACAAACAAAAATCCTTGAAATGAAAGGAATAATAAATCAAATTAAAAGCTCAAATGAAAGCATCACTAACAGAGTAGACCACTTGGAAGATAGGATATCAAACAATGAAGACAAAATATATAATCTTGAAAGGAACATAGATCTCACAGCAAAAATAGTAGGAAACCATGAGCAGAATATTCAAGAAATATGGGCTAGCATAAAAAGACCAAATTTAAGAGTTATTGGGATAGAGGAAGGCATAGAAGTTCAAACCAAAGGAATGAACAATCTATTCAATGAAATAATATCATAAAAATTTCCAAACATGAAGAATGAATTGGAAATCCAAATTCAAGAAGCTATAGGACACCAGATGTACACAATCACAACAGAACCACACCAAGGCATATTATCATAAAATGCCGAACATATAGAATAAGGAGAGAATTTTAAAAGCCACAACGGAAAGGAATCAGATTACTATAGGGGAAAACCAATTCGCATAACGGCATAGTTTTCAACACAGATCCTGAAAGCTAGAAGATCCTGGAACAACATATGTCAAGCTCTGAAAGAAAATGGGTACCAACCAAGAATCTTGTATCCAGCAAAATTAAGCTTTAGATTTGGAGACGAAATTAAAAACCTTCCATGATAAACAAAAGTTAAAAGAATTTATAGCTGGAAAACCGACACTACAAAATATCCTTCGAAAAATATTCCATGAAGAGGAAACAAAACAACAATGAAAAGCAGCAGAGGGAGGTAGTACTCTAAAGGAAAAACTAATCCAAGAAGAAAATCAAGTCAAGTTAAATAATAAAAATAAACAAATGTGGCTGGGAATACAAACCATGTCTCAATACTAACCCTGAATGTTAATGGCTTAAACTCACCAATCAAAAGACATAGGGTAGCAGACTGGATTTTTAAAAAAGACCCAATAATATGCTGCCTCCAGGAGACTCATCTGATAGGAAAAGATGTACACAGACTGAAAGTGAAAGGCTGGGAAAAATCATACCACTCACATGGACTGTGGAAGTAACCAGGGGTTTCCAGTCTCGTATCAAATAGAGTTCAAGCCAAAGTTAATCAAAAGGGATAAAGATGGACATTACATGCTGCTCAAGGGAACCATACACCAACAAGACATAACAATCCTAAATACATATGCCCCAAACAATGGTGCAGCTATATTCATCAAACAAACTCTTTTCAAGTTCAAGAGTCAAATTGACCACAACACAATAATCTTGGGTGGCTTTGACACACCTCTCTCACCAATGGATAGATCTTTCAAACAAAAGTTGAATAAAGAAATTATAGAGCTCAATAATATAATCAATAACTTAGACTTAACTGACATACATAGAATATTTCAACCTGCATCAAGCAGATACACTTTCTTCTCAGCAGCACATGGATCCTTCTCTAAAATAGACCATATGCTGTGCCACAAAGCAACTCTTAGCAAATACAAAAAAGTAGAGACACTACCATGTATTTTATCAGATCATAATGGAATGAAATTAGAAATCAATGACAAAATAAAAAATAAAAATTACTCCAACACCTGGAGACTAAACAATATGCTACTGAATGAACAATGGGTTGCAGAAGACATCAACTAGGAGATTAAAAAATCCTAGAGGTAAATGAGAACATAGACACAACATATACAAATCTCTGGGACACTATGAGAGCAATTCTAAGAGGAAAGGTCATTGCATGGAGTTTATTCCTTAAAAGAAGAAAAAGTCAACAAATAAATGACCTCACACTCATCTCAAAGCCCTACAAAAGAACAAACCAGCAGCAAATGCAGTAGAAGGCAATAAATAATTAAAATCAGAGATGAAATCAATGAAACTGAGACAAAAGAAACAATTGAAAAAAATCAACAAAACAAAAAGTTGGTTCTTTGAAAAAATAAATAAAATTGTCAGACCCTTAGCTACACTAATGAAGAGAAGGAAAGAAAGAACTCAAATTACCAGACATACATGATGAAAAAGGTAATACCATAACAGGAATACATAAATACAGAAGATAATTGGAAATTATTTTGAAAACTTTTACTTCAATAAAATAGAAGATATGAAGGCATCCACGAATTTCTTAAGTCATATAACTTTCCCAGATTGAATCAGGAAGATATACACAGTTTAAACTAACCAATATCAAGTGTTGAAATAGAAGACACCATCAGAAGCCTACCAATCAACAAAAGTTCAGGACCGGATGGTTACACAGCTGAGTTCTACAAGACCTTTAAAGAAGAACTAATACCAATAGTCTTCAATTTATATCAGAAATAGAAAAAGAAGCAGCACTTCCAAACTCATCCTATGAAACCAATTTCACCCTGATTCCAAAACAAGGCAAAGACACATCAAAGAGAGAAAACTTTAGACCAATATCTCTAATGAACATAGATGAAAAAATTCTTAATAAAATTCTGGCAAATTGAATACAAAAACATATCAAAAAGATAGTGCACTATGATCAAGTGGGATTCATCCCAGGTATGAAGGGTTGGTTCAATATAAAAAAATCAAGAAACTTAATTCATCACATCAAAAGACGCAAAGATAGAATCATATGATTATCTCAATAGATACAGAAAAAGCATTTGACAAAATACAGCACCCCTTCATGTTCAAAACAGAAAAACTAGGGATAACAGGAAAATATTTCAACACTAAAAGGCTATCTATGCTAAGCCCCAGGCCAACATCATTATAAATGGAGAAAAATTGAAGGCATTCCCTCTAAAAACTGGAACAAGACAGGGATGCCCTATTTCACCACTTCTATTCAACATAGTTCTTGAAACACTGGCCAGAGCAATTAGACGAAAGAAATTAAAGGGATACGTATAGGAAAAGAAGAACTTAAATTAGCACTATTTGCTGATGAAATGATTCTGTACCTAGAAGACCCAAAAAACTCCACCAGAAAACTTCTAGAACTAGTAAATGAATTCAGCAAAGTAGCAGGATACAAAATCAACATCCATAAATCAAAAGCATTTCTGTTCATCAGTGACAAAGCCTCTGAGATGGAAATGATGAAAACTACGCCATTTACAATAGCCTCAAAAATAAATAAAATACTTGGAAATCAACTCAATAAAAGAGATGAAAGATCTATACAATGAAAACTCCAGAACCCTAAAGAAAGAAATCAAAGAAGACCTTAGAAGATGGAAAGATCTACCTTACTCTTGGATAGGCAGAATTAATATTATCAAAATGACCATACTACCAAAAGCACTATACAGATTTAATGCATTTCCAATCAAAATCCCAATGGCATTCCTCATATAAATAGAAAAATCAATCATGAAATTCATCTGGAAAAATAAGAGACCCATAATAGCTAAAGCAATCCTTAGCAGGAAGAGCGAAGCAGGTGGTGTCACTATACCAGACCTTAAACTATACTACAGAGCAACAGTAACAAAAGCAGCATGGTATTGGCACCAAAACAGACTGGTAGACTAATGGTACAGAATAGAGGACACAGAGACTAACCCACAAAATTACAATTATCTTATATTAGACAAAGGCGCCAAAAACATGCATTGGAGAAAAGATACCCTCTTCAACAAATGGTGCTGGGAAAACTGGAAATACAATGCAACAAAGTAAAATTAAACCCCCATCTCTCACCATGCACAAAACTCAACTCAAAGTGGATCAAGGACATAGGAATTAAACCAGAGACTCTCCATCTAATAGAAGAACAAGTAGACCCTAAACTTCATCCTATGGGATTAGACCCCAACTTCCTTAGTAAGACTCTATAGCGCAAGAATTAAAACCAAGAATCAATAAAAAAAAAAATGGGATGGACTCAAACTAAAAAGTTTCTTCTCAGCAAAAGAAACAATCTGTGAGGTGAACAGAGAGCCTACATCTTGGGAGCAAATTTTTACCCCTCACACATCAGATAGAGAACTCACCTCTGGGGTATATAAAGAACTCAAAAAGCTAAACACCAAAAAAACGAATAATCCAATGAATAAATGGGCCAAGGACATGAACAGACACTTCTCAGAAGATGATATTCAATCAACAAATATATTAAAAAATTAATCATCTCTAGCAATTAGAGAAATGCAAATCAAAGCTACTCTAAGATACCATTTCACTCCAGTCAGCATTGCAGCTATTATGAAGACACACAACAAGTGTTGGCGAGGGTGTGGGGGAAAAGGCACACTCAAACATTGCTGGTGGGACTGAAAATTGGTGCAGCCAATATGGAAAGCAGTATGCAGATTTCTTGAAAAACCTTGAATGGAACCACCATTTGATCCAGCTATCCCTCTCCTCAGTCTATTCCCAAAGGACTTAAAAACAGCATACTACAGGGACACAGCCACATCAATGTTTATAGCAGCACAATTCACAATAACTAAACTGTGGAACCAACCGAGATGCCCTTCAGTAGATGAATGGATTTTTAAAATGTGGCATTTATACACAATGGAATATTACTCGGCAAGAAAAGAGAATAAAATCATGGCATTTGCAGGTAAATGGATGGAGTTAGAGAAGATAATGCTAAGTGAAGTCAGCGAATCCCCAACAAACAAATAGCAAATGTTTTCTTTGATATAAGGTGACGGACTCATAGTAGGATAGGGAGAGGGAACATAGGAGGAATTGAAAGGGGGGAGAAGAAAGACTGGGCAAAAGAATAGGAAAAAGAAAAAAAAAACAAAGATAGAATAGAATGATACAGACCAAGATAAAAATGCGATAAATGTGGATGTTGGGGTGTTTTAAGATATTGGCAGCCAGTGTGAGAAAAAAAAAAGGGGGAGTTAGAGGAGCATGTATAATCTAAGGATAGGAGGACACAGATGGGAAAATGATTCCAGATAATGCTTTAAGCCACTAGAAGAAATACATTCACATAGGTTGAAGGTAAAATAGTGGCTAGTAGGGTAACAACAGCAAGATCAAGGATATTATATAGGCCCAAGATTGGCATTAGTTTCTTATAGTAAAAAGTTGGAAATTCTTGCTGAACGTTGGATTGGGTTTCATTAGGATTCAGGGCATTTAGAATGCGCCTGTCATTCTTTGGCTCTGGGTTCGTTCCTGAGGTGCTGGGATACAGGCACCACTTCCCTAGTTGCTATGGATCTCCTACCAGCTGCTTCTGGTTGTCAGCTCAGGGGCCTGTGGCTCAGTGCTTGGAGGGTGTGGTATTGTGCCTATCATTTGTTTCCATTGTCTGCAGAGGTTCAAGCTGAGGGCTCTGGGCTATGATTATTGTTCCCCTTTACAGTGTCCTTTATTTGGTGGTGTAGATTCTGGTGGCTGTTAAAAGCACAGGTCCTGTGGTGGTGCATTCTCTGTGAGTGATCTGTGGTGCAGACATGTTCCCTCTGGTCTATGCAGCTCACTGAGGTACTGTGGTTACCACTGAGGAAAGGTCCTCTGCCGGTTCATGTGGGTTTAGTTCTACTGCCCCATAAACCCAGGTTGTGAACAGCGGTTGATAAGATGCAATAGGTGGGGGCTGTTGCCTTCCATGGCCTTGGTCAACTGCTGCCTTGAATAAGCTCCCGCTGGCTGTGGTCATGATCTGGGCACTTTCTCTTTAAGCTTCCTGAGGACTTAGGCACCTTCTTGTCACAGCTTTCTGCCAGCTGTAGCCACGATTTGGGGTCCCACACCTCTGTGTGGCTGGATGTTTAGACAGCTGCTCTCTGGCTGTGCCCCTCACTGGCCCGTGGGAGCCATCTATTCCGTTTCCTTAGGACTTGGGCAACCTCCCACATGTCTTCCCCCAGAGGGTGGCAGCAGCAGGTGTAAGGGCTCCCCTTTCCCCTTTCTTCTGCTCAGTGCCAAAACGGTCTCGCGGCTCAGGTCTGAGCTCTGAGTTCCAGCGCCCTGAGTGGCAGGCATCTATCTGCTCAGTCTTGCTGGGGGCTTTGGCAGAGGGCTGGGTGGGTGAGAGGAGCCTTTCTGCTGGGCTGGTGCAACCTGTCCCTTTGCTGACAGTGAGGGGAGGGATTTCAGTATGGACCCCTCTACAAATTCTTTCTAGCCCCTTTCTCAAGAGAACCCACTACAGAGGTGCTCTACTGGTCAACTGTCGGCTCCACAAAGTGGCTGTGGTGCCCAGTGGGGCTTTCTAGGGTGACTTGATTTTTTTTTCTCTCTTGAACACTGCCAATTCCATGTGGAGTATTTTAGGGCCCCTGAAACTGACAACTTTTTATTATAAAACCATAGTGGGTCACTCTTCACATAAGCTTTCATAGGTGAGGTGAGGATCTTCAGGCTTTTTTTTAAAATTGATATTATTTTTTTAAATACATGACAACGGTGGAATGCATTACAATTCTTATTACACTTATAGAACACAATTCTTCATATCTCTGTATGTAAAGTATATTTGCTCCAATTTTTGCCTTTATACATGTACTTTTGTTTTTGTATTACAATTCTTAATACATATATATATATACCACAGTTTTTCACATCTCTGTTTGTATATAAAGTAGGTTGACACCCAATTCAAGTCTTCGTACATGTACCCTGGATAATGATGTCCATCACATTCCACCATCCTTGCTAATCCCCTGCCCCTTCCCTTTCCCTCCCACCCCTCTTCCTTATCTGGAATAACTTGGTATTTTACTATTTGATCTTCCTCAAGGACATCACAAGGTTCTAGACATGTTTAATTTTTTTCTAGTTTTCCTTTCGAATGCTGTGAAGTGGGTGAGCTTCAGAGTTCTTTGTTGCTCTTTCTCTCTCTCTGGTGGCCCACAGCCCTTGCTCTACCCTGGTTCAGAATGAGGGCACTCCTCCCTATTTTCTAGTCCGGTCACCAATCTTCAAGTCTCTCCAGGTCTCAGACTTTGTAATATTCGGTCTTAGCACATTTATTTTGTCACCCACCTCTTACATCTGCAGTTTCCTTCTTTCTGTGCTGTGAGGGGACTGGGAATTGCGGCCTGGCTCCTTCCCACCCTCTTCCCCTCTTCTCAAGACAGATTCTTTGTGGAGAAAGGCAAAGTCAGGGCTCAAATACATCATTATCAAAATGAGAAGTTGGGCTACAAACCGGCCAAGATGTTTGCATAACATTTATCTGTTAAAATAATATCCATTTCTAGACTACTAAAAGAACTCTTTCAACTCAATAGTAAAAAGACAAAAAAAAGTTTTAAAACTGGCAAAAGAGTTTAAAGAAACACTTCCACAAAAACAAATAAGAAAAAGCAAATTGACAATAAGAACATAAAAGGATGTTTAAAATTCTTAGTCATCAGGGGCATAAAAATTAAAGCCACAAAGGACATACCACGACATACCCTTTAGAGCAACTATAATTTAAAAAGAGTAAAGTTAAAAAAAAATCTTGGTGAGTATGTGAAGCAACTGGAACCATCAGACATCAGTGTGAGTATGCCAAATTGCTTGACCACTTTGGAAAACAGTTTGGCAGCCTCTGCTGAAGTTAAATATACATTTATCATATGAACTGGCAATTTCATTCTAGATGCTTATTGAAAAGAGATGAAATATACATCCAAACAAATATTTCTTTAGTAATTTTCATAGTAACTGCATTGGTAAGAGCCAGACTCTAGCCATAGCTAAGTGTCTCCCACAGAGGAGTGATAAACAAAACCCACATCCATATAACAGAGTCATACTCAGCAACGAAAGGACACTGCACTACTGATACGTACAATAACATACGAGAAGCTCAAAAACATTGCCCTACATGATAAAAAGCAGACATGAACTCATGCAGATTGTATAATTCCATCCCTGTAGATGTCTGGATGGGAAAACCCATTTTAAAGTAAGAAAAGGTAGATTCATGATTGTGTGGCTCTGAGGCAGGGCAAGGAGCTTGACTAAGAAAAGGACATGGAGAAGCAGACCCATTTTTGGATGGATGAAGAGCATCCTGTGTCTTAAATATGATGATAGTTAATGGGGTGTATGCATTTGACAAAGTCCATTGAATTCTACATGTAGGATAGGTGTGTTTTGTTTTATGTAAATTTACCCCATTATGACTTATTAAAGAGGAACCTATGAGAAACATTGTACTTAATTGTGCAAAATTAGAACTTCTTAAATTGGAGACAGGGAAAGAAAAGCTGCCACCATCACTGTTTACCATAATGTTGAGGATCCTTTCAGCGATGGATATAAAAAAGTAAATGAGATTTAGAACTTGAAAGGCACAGCAAAGTAGCAATATTCACAGACTTGATGATTAACTGAAAACAATTTTCAGATGAACTGTAACAATTGATAAAAGGATTGAGCACCATTGTAACACCAAGGTCAAAGGACAAAGGTCAGCAGTGTTTCTGAGTAAAAATTTAAAAAAAGAAAAAACAATTAAAATATAATCCTATTTGATAACAAATCCATATATTTTAGAATTACAAAATTATTTAGTAATTGGCATGTTGCTGTTTATTGTTTTCTATTTGCAATGTGTCTATGATTCTATTAAAAAAAAGAATTGAAAAAAGATTGCAAAAATATTTCCTATCCAGGAATTAGGTTAATGATACTCAGAGCATTATGGACATGTGGACATCTAGTTTAAAAAAAAGTCACATGAAAAAGGATTGGAACTACTTGTGGAAAAATAGATGCAAAAAGATGATGAAGCAAAACCTATTTGTTAAATAGAAATGTGTAAAGTTTCTACTTGAAACAGAAATCATTTGAAAGTCAATAGCTCATGATATAATTTGACCTTTGTTAGCCATGACTGTTAAGTTATATACACACAAATTATTTTGAGATCCTAAATACAAAACAATACAAAAAATGTATACATATTTATAGTGAAATCATGACACTAATTCCTTTGGAAAATAATCTATGTTCTCTGACAAATTTAAAGGAATCAGATTTAGAGTTTATAAAATGGAAATTTTAGGAACCCATTAGATCATGTGGTTACACAGAAATCAATCACTTCTGATAGCCCCCCGATAACTAATGAGACATTTTAAATAGAAAAAAAAATCCCATTGACAAGGAACCAACAGCACACAGGTTGTGTGTATGCATGACCCCTGCACGGCAAGTGAACTAAAAACACATAGAAATGAGAGCAAGAGCAGGTGCTCAGGACTGAAGTGTTCAACTTCAGGTGTTCAAGATTACATTCCCAGTGTCTGACATATGTCAAGTGCTTAATGAATGAGGAAAAACACCTGAATATGTGCGGAGATTTAATGGGTCATTTACTGGAGGAGCCAATAATAAATTACATAGATTATCACCAGAATGATGTAGGCATCAGTGTAATGAAATTCCAGTGGAATCTGTGAGCCATGTATAACCTAATATATGTCAAAGGAACATTTGAATCTGTTGACAATGAATAAAGATTTTGGTTTACCACTAAGAGATCTTTTAATCAGACATCAACTGAAAATAATATTATTTGGGATCTCTGTTTTCATGTTCATAATTATTAGTCATTTTAATGAATTTAATAGACTTCTTACATAAGAAAAATTGAATGATTAAAAATAATTTGGACACGTGGTGTCATTTTCTATTTCATTATCTTAATAGAAAAGCCTTAAGTATGATGTTAGTCATTACTGTAGGAAAAGTGTTTTTGAGATTGTTAATTACTTTTCTATTTCAATATTACTTGTAATACATTTTACTATTGTTTGTTACTAAATAATGGTTTTTCTCTTTCCATTATTTGTCTTTAAACATCCCTTAATAGGATGTTTTCTTCTATTCTTAGTAACTCAAATGTCATTCCTTTCTGTTCTCTGTCAGTGTTTAAATCAGAATTAAACCAGCTCACTACATTAATTGGAAAGCCCATCTTGTATTGCTGAAATAATTCATATAATCTAGACATTATCTGTTCAAGATTAAAATCTCTGTATGAGGAAAGCAATAGTGATTACACTAAAATCAGGTACAATTAATTTAAATACAATAAAAACATAAAAGAGAAAATATTGTCTATTTTATAGAAATAAATACAATTCACAATGTTGATATAATAGTTATGAAATTTTATGTGCCAAATAATGTAATATCAAACTATATAAAGCAAAACCTATAAGCAATAAAATGAGATGATGGGAAATAAAATTATATTAACAACCTTAAACATAATATTCTGTATATAAGAAATATGTAGATGAAAATAATTTTTACTTATAAGAACATTCTAGCATCACTATTTATTACAGTGATAAATTTAAAAAGCACAATAATAGAAGAAACATTAAGTAATTATGATAAATCAATAATAAGAATACTATGCATTCTTTAAAAACCATATTCTAAATGACATTAAGAGAGGTGGAAATATCTTTGCAATATCATTTTAATTATGATCTCTTGGAAATTTTAAAGCTACTATAAACTATGAACAAGTGAACTGGATAAAACCATCCAGAAATGATAGAATATAACAGTTTCTGGTATTTGCCTTGTTTTACAATATTGCTGTCACACACGCACACGCACACGCACACACACACACAAAAAGACACAACTTACACTGGTTTCATTTTCTTTTTCCTTCCTGTTCTGACAAGTATTCACCTTTAAAAACTAGTGTATTTTTATATATTTAACTCATTCTGCATATTCAAATGCAAATATAACTATAAATAATATAATGTGTTGCTTTGTAACTTTTATTCAGTCAACAATTTTACAGTAATGGCAACTATTATTATTCAGTTTGACAACATCACATTTCTCAAGGTCAGTCACACTGGAGCATAGTAGCTAGAGATTTAAACAGAGATGATGACAGTTGTACACTAATATGCCATTATGTAAAAATGTGGATGTGTAACCGATGTGATTCTGCAATTTGTATTTGGGGTAAAAATGGGAGTTCATAACCCATTTGAATCAATTGTACGAAAGATGATATGTCATGAGCTTTGTAATGTTTTGAACAATCAATAAAAAAAAAAAAGAAAATGCAAAAGTAAAAAATAAATAAATAAATAGAGATGATGTAGTATTTAGTGTTTTCTGCTTTTTCCCTACATCGCAGTCTCTCATTTTTCATTCTTTACCCTTAACTAAAATTATAGAATTTTGCCTTTATTCTCTCTCTTTTGAAAAAAAAAATGTTTAATCCATATCTGCTCCTGTGTTTGTTCCAGAATTTTCTAGGATATGTAATTAGAACTACCAGGCCCTGAGGGCTGTCTGTTGTCAGTTTTCTGTGTTCTACTAATTGTTTTCCAAAGTGGTCCTACCAACAGACACAGCAGAGTCTGCTGTGGGGAAAAGTCAAGATGTGCCTCACTTTGTGACTTTTCTCCCATCTGGATGGTGGTAAAACATATTTCAATGTTATGTAAATTTATACACATTTCACCTGTGGTTGGTCCCAAGATTCCCAGTTCTACACCCCACCCCTCATGAATCAGAGGAAATTACCTCCTTCCATTTTCCTACTGGTCTGATTCAAAGTAAGTGAAAGTTCTTGATAAAACTTGGGTAAAAATCATTTGTGTTTTATGGACTTGGAAAATATTTTCCCCACACAATGAGACTTTTAAAATTTTTTTATTTGTTGTTTGATTTATCAGTTCTTAAGCTGAGATGGTAGAATGTTTCTATCTTGTCCTTTAAGTCTTTATACTTTCTCTTCATCTTTAAGACACTATTCCTACCTTGAGAGAGTAAAAGCCTTACCCTCTGAGATTAAATTTTTTTTCACATTTAAGTTTGAATCTGCATGCAATAATGTATCTATCTTTTTTTAGTATTTTGACATTTATTTAGTATTTTAAATAACTATAGAACTTTTAGCACTTTTTAGTAACAATATTTCAAAAAAAATTTATTGCATCAAGTTTATAATAGGGGGACTCATTTTGACGGATTTTAAATGCGTATATATAGTTTTCTCTACTTCCATTCCTGGTTCTATCTTTTTCCCTGATCTCCTTTCTGGGAACAATATATTTCTTATTAGCTGCTTGAGTTATTTTATAGACACAGAGAATAATTATCACCATCAAATGTACTGAACATTTTCTTATTTTCCCCAATTTCATAACGTCTACTTACTTGTAGCAAAACATAGCTATGATCACTTTATTTACCATTACTTTATAATTTTTTAGCTGATCAAGCCAATTTCGTCTCAATTTTCTTCTTCAGCTCTTTTCAAAAAAATTCAGAATTACTTTGATTTTTAAAATTTTTTAATTTAAATTTTAGAATTAATATGTCAAATCTCCTCACAATTTAGGATCATGGCATTGAATTCATTGATAATTTAGGGAACAGCTTATATTTGGCATATTTCTAAACTGCTTCATAATTAGTTGACAAAGATCATTTTCAAAGATGGTATTTCTTTCTACATGTTTAATTAATTCATTTTGATTAAGAAAGAGACTTTAAATGCATTTTTGTTTTTCTGGTTATTGCTGATATATAGGAATTATACTGGATTTTAGATAGGTGTCTTATTGTTCTGGACTCCCTTAACAGCTTTGAGAAAATGCATACTCCGGGATTTTCTACGCAAACAATCATATTCTGTAAACAGTGACAACTTAAAGACACATGTCTTTCTCATCATCTTTCTTTTTACTTTTTTCTTTCATTGATTAGAAAGAATATCATCAGGTTGGGTAGGACTGGTGACGGTAGTTACTTTTGTCTCTTTTCCTGTTTTATTGGAACCTTCCTGTGTACTGTGCAGTATGTTGACAGCTGAAGTTATTAGGTCAATATACTTTGTTTGGCAAAGGAAGTTTCCTTTTGGTTCTGTTTTGTTAAACCACATTAAATCATCAACAGTTGATTTTTGCTTTACCACATTCATTCAAACAAATTCATTTTTATTTTCTCTCTTAACCTGCAAAAATATTGTGATATTCCCTAATATTGACACATTATTACATAACTAAGATATCTGAGGTACATATATCTTAGATCTGCTTGTTTACAATCTTAAATGATAATTTAAAATTTTATTAAAAATTGCAAATTCTGATTTGCTGATATTTGCCTTGGGAGTCCTGCGTGAATGTTCCAAAGTCTGATGTACCTATATTTTGCCTTCTTGAACTTTCTCACTTGAGTCTGATATTGGTACTTTAAACTTCTCCTAAAGCCAGTAAAGAAGCTTTCCCCATTTCTCTGTTTTCTGAAGCTCTTTGTAAAAGAGAGAAAGACTAGGTTTTCCTTCATTTATAGAAAACAGCAGAAAGTAACTGGGTGTGGAAGGTTCAATATTTTCTGATAAAAATTTTAAGATTTTATTATTAACTTAATAACTTTAATGTTGTTCTTTTGATAAAGGTTTTATTTTTCTTCTTGATTCAGCTTTGGAAATTTATTTCTTTTACAAATTGAATTCGATTTAATTTTTCTTATCTATTACTACAAAGTTATTATTATTATTTATTTCTCTCCGTTGCTCTTAATAATTAATTTATGAATTCCCTGCTGTTTTTACTTGATCTGTTTTGTTTGTTTTTTATTAGTATTTTCTATAGAAACTGTTGATGATTTTATTGATCACTTCTAATATATATTTATATTTTTAAAAATTTATTGATGTCTGCTTTTCTGTTATTCTTTTCATTTCTTTCAACATCTTTTCTATTTACTTTTAAATTCTTTGCTGTGTCTTAGTTAAGTGCTTAGCTCATTAATCTTAAGATACTTTTTTTTCCTAAAACAATTCTATTCAATATCTGTATTTCTTTTTAAATGTCAGTTTAGCTGCATCCTCTAGTTTTTGATATATATATTAATTTCACTTTCATTAATTTCTGAATATTTCTTTAATTATAATATTTCCTTTCCTTTTGCTCTCTGATGATTAGTAGACACTGCAAAGTTTATAATGTTTTAACCTTTCAATTCTTTCAAAGCTCTTGATCAATTGATTCACATCTGTTCCCTTAACCTATGAGTTCCCCAACTGCAAGAATTATCTTCATTTAATCTCCTGCCTCAGGCTCTGCTGTAGTCCTGATCAGAAACCATAGACACAGATAAATAGTCATCAGGTTCTCAGACCCATTCATGCATTGATTCATTCATACATTCATCCAATCATTTAATAAACATTTCTTGAATCTCTAAGGAGGAAACGCTGAGGGAAGTTGTAGGCACGCAGGCTGGTTATTCTCTGGATATTGTTGGCATCCAGCAATCTGGGACATGATCTCATCTATTTAATGAGGTAATTCAAATATAGACAATATGTTGATGACATTTTTTTCTGTTATTATTTTCTCTGAACCTTTCATTTTGTTATTTTGGCTTCTGGTTGGCAGAATCAGAGTTTATATTATAAATTAATGATGCAGTATCGTGTTGAGAGGTTGAAAGAAAGAACTGTGGATCCTGTTAGCTCCTCTCTTGGCTTGGATTCACATATAAGGCCATTTAATTTAGTTGGATTCTGTTTTTCACTCTTCTGTCATTGGAATCATCTAGTTTGTCAAACCACTATCATCTGGACACAAACTCAGGTGAAATAAACAAAAATGTAAGTCAGGCACGGGCCTGGTCAATGGGATTTTGTCAAAGATTCCCAAATGATCCCAGAGTTTTCTGAGGCCTAAGACAGCTCGAACAGATTTATTGTTTAAGTTATAGCTTAGTGCAATATTCTGCCTCTCATTGTCAGGTTTCCTTTATTATTTCTTATTTGGTTTGGGGGGACTCGAACAGGGGAGAGACTGAAAGTCGGACATATGGAGCAAGAAGGCACTGGTGAGAAGGCTTCCCTTTTGCTTTTAAGTAAGTACACCTTCTTTAAAAACTGCCTATTTTTATTCCTGCCTGAGATGAAAAAATGGGCCAATCTCACCTTTTCTCCCATAAGACAACCGAGAGGCTGCAGATTGGAACTGGACAGTCTCCATTACACAAGGGCAAGGGACGCCCTTGTGGTGCTTGTCTCTTCATGGTTTTAGAGACCTTGGAAACCTAAACCAGCTCTTCAATGTCTCCCCGAGCACGTGGGGTCCTGCCACTGTGGTCGAGCCATGAGGATCAATACGTCCAGAGTACTTTTTCCTGTTTCTGCTATCCTCACAACAGGAGACACTCCAGACTTTGGAGATGTGGAGTTCATGAATACCCCAGCTTGGGGGCCAAAGGGTGAGACAAGATCAGGGCTGTACTCTTTTCGCCATTTGGCCATCATAACTTAATCAATGAACCTCAGTTATAAACAAATAAATAAAATACAATGGGGTGATAGCCATTTTTCAGGTTAAATATACCTTATCCCATATGCTTGGGATCAGAAGTGCTTCAGATTTCAGTCTTGTTTTTGTTTTGTTTTCAGATTGAGGAAAATTGCATATTCACAATGAGATACCTTGGGGGTGGAACCCAAGTCTAAACACAAGATTTATTTATGTTTCTTTTTTACCTTATACATATAGTCTGAAAATAACTTTATAAATTTTTTTTTAGTGTTCCTGTGTCCTGTGGGCACTCCATCACATGGAGTCGAGTTTGGAGTTTTCTGTGTGTGGCATCATGTCAGCATTGAAGAGTTTTGGATTTTGGAGCATTTCAGATTTGGGGGGTAGGGAAGCTCAACCTGTAAATACTTTTATTCATAGCAGCATTGGTAACATAAGATGTTGATCCTCCTGATTCCACCAAAGAATCACTAATCTATCTGGAAGTAGCTTGTATCATCTGCAAGTCAGGCCTCTCCTGCCTTCCTGCAGGATTACAGGATTTCTTTCCTGCAGCACCAACATCTGAGATATGAAGAGTTGTTTTCCATCAGTGGAGTCACTTTTTGCTGGATCCCTTCCAATCAATGGCTATACCCATAAGTAACCTCAGACTCACCAGATAAGAGGCCTTTCTACTATCCTGTCACAGGAATGGTGCATTTTATGGAGACAATAAGTGTTGGATTTCTCCCAAACAATAAATCCTGTCTTCCTTCTGAATCACTTTTGGGGGAAAAATTATAAAATGCTGTCTTTTGGGACCAAATAAAGTCAATTAGAAATAACTGGAATCATATCCAAATAATTTCTTCTAGTTATGACTTAAAACCTCAGTTGGACTTTCTGGACTTTTACTTATAAAAATAAATAGCGTCTTTCTATTTATTTGGCAACTTGAGGAAATCCTCTTATAGCTAATATAAACATTTCTGTGACATTGTTGAGTCTAGGAAACTGAAGTCCCCAAATTATTCCTCTAATAATGTCACTCATACCACTTCCTCAGCATCACCCAAAGAAACACACTGCCTGAACAATCCGAGAATTACAAATTTGAAAGGGGAGGATCAAAGTCCATCTAACTCATCTAATTACCGATGGAAGCCACTTTTTCTTCCAAAAATAATATTTATTTTCCAGGGGCTGTTTTTCAAGTAGCATGTGTCTCAGTAGTTTAGAAAGGTCTATGCATTTAAATACTTATCAACTTCGTGTATTGGTATCATTTCTGCATCTAGAATGTTTATTTATTTATTTATTTATTTTTAGATTTCAAACATGCAATGTGGTTGACATGAATCAATGAATTTATTCCCAAGATATCTTAGTTGGCTTTTTTTTCCCCTCTGCTATAACAGAGTATCACAGACTTGGGTGATTTATAATGAACAAAACTTACTGGCTTCTAGTTCTGGAGGCTGAAAAGTCCAATATCAAGCTGCCAGCATATTGTATGAGCCATTTTGCTGTGGATTCCACAATGGAAGGCAACCATGGAGGAAGGGCAAAGAAAGGGGGGAGAGAGAGAAAGAGAGAGAGAGAGAGATGGATGGAGGGAGGAAGGGGAAACAGAAATGTCCCTTTAACAAAAACCCAATTCAGAGATAATGAACTGACTTTCAGGATAACAGCATTAATCCAGTCATGAGGACAGAGTCCCTGTGGCCTGATCTTCTCTTAAAGGTCCCCTCTCACTATTAGTGTTTCAATGTTAATGAAATTTCAACATAAGCTTTAGAGGGGACAAACACAGCACAAGCGTCAGCACAAAATATTCCAGAAAGTACAGAAAAACATTATGAAAGATTTATGTCACTAGGGCACAGAAAGTTCTCACATCTGTAGTTATTGTAATTCAGGGTTCTCAAATCTCCTAGTTAGGGAAGATTTCATTTTATCCATCCAGCGTCAGTTCAAGGCTGATTTGGCTAAAAAGGTTTGAGGTTATGTTTCTAATGCTCTTCAAATAAGTGGCAGTAGTGGTGGTGGTCACTGGGGTGGGGGAGGTAAGGTACCTGATGAACTTGGGGACATAGTTCTAAGAACTGGCCTCTCCATTGCTATCCAGCTAAGCACTTTAGTCGCTCTTCTAAAATGTCACTTCAGTGGACCCCCCATCACCAAGTTCACACTGCAACAAAGACCAATCAGCACTTCCTCATGTAAAGTAGACACCCACAAAAAGATGTCAAGGGTATTGTCCACAGAGTAAGATAAGCTATTTGTCCACCCAAGAAAAAATGAAAACATCTATCCTAGGTTATTTTGAGAACTTATATCTTAAACTTTGAACTTCAATAACAAGAGATAAACACATTAAGTCGGACAAAAATATTCATTCCCAGAAGAAATTGCAAAAGATTTATGATCCTTATCTTCACTGGTTATTGAAATTCATATTTGTTTTGTCCTTTGGGCATAGAGTTATTTGAACTAAGAATAATTTATTAATTTAGAGGATGCCAATTACCAGTTTTTAGAACAGAACTACTCTATAATTTACTAACTTTGATGATTGATATATCTCCCCCAAACCTGCCTTCATAATGACTATTGAAGCCAAGAGTCTGGCATTGTTGGAAGAAGGAGTAAACCACTGTTTTAAAAAAAATAATTCAGATTTACTTAAAGTGACTATGCTCTTTCAAAACTACTTTTTGATGTAGTCATTGAAAACTACAGGCAGAATGTTCATTTCAATCTTGTTAAAAATCATTGTATGTGTGTGTGTGACATATATATATGTGTGTGTGTGTGTGTGTGTGTGTGTGTGTGTGTGTACACTCTTGGTAACTATGGAAACCAACAAAACAGGTTATAAAATTGGGGAAATCTTTGTTGACCCAGTGGAAAGGGTGGAGGAACTCACCCTGAATAAGGAACTTAGAAATGAACCAATGCAGAGCTTTATGAAGAAAACAAAACAAAAAAAAAATGGAATCAGAAATCTAAATAACTGAGACCCTTACACATCATATATAATCATAAATATAGACCATAAAATTATCATGTTGGGCTTTGAATTTTCTAGGCTTTTAATAAGATACCCTTTCCTTGTGTTTTATTCTCCAGGAAGCACAGGAACAAATTTACAACTCCATTACCTATTGTCATTGCGGATACTTTATGATGAACAGTTCCAAGTGTGACTTGCCCACACTGTAACCTCCCAGTTGCCCGCTTGTAACTTCCACTTGTTCCAATCCCTTGTGTTCATTATTGTATTTATTACATCTTTTCAACTAACTGATATAAATTCATTAAGAAGAAATGCCAATATAAGTAAATGAATAACATGTGCCTTTGTGTGCCTCAGTTTAAATACAGCATATGGGATTTTAATGGCTACTAAATAAACACACTGGCCTTCTCTGCACACATAATGTATGCACTCATGACATTACCTCCTTGCTTCTTTTATTCTAAAGAAAAGCTACCAGGACCATGTCCTATTTTGATTTCAAGAAGGAATTTTTTTTCCCCTCTCAGTATATCAGTAGCCTCTGACTCTTCTTTGAGGCCTACAATCAGCTGGGCCAGGCAGAGCCTCTGCATGAAGAGACAGTGATTTCAGGATATGAATGCAGGTACTTTATTTGGGATGGGATCCTGGGAAGTACTGTGTTGCAATGAGGAAGCAGGAGAAGTAAGGAATATCATGATGTATCAATAGGTTGGTGCTACAGTGGGAAGCCAGGCTCAACCTCATGGAGGACTACGTGACAGTTATGATAGATCTCAGAAAGGTCCAAACCAGGAGCTGCACTGTTTTCCATGTCACTGATTGAAAACTGTTTCCCGGGGCATTGGCTTCCGAACACGTGCAGGCTTCCCTGTGTGGGGTTCAGGATTTCACCTCAGCTCCCTGTGACATTTGTTGCAGGTGTTTGCCTTTGGTAGAAATTACTAGTGCCCCAGGTACATGGAGGAGGCCTCAGCAATGACTGCTATAGGAAGCAAGAGAGAGAACAGGACACAGCGGGGCTTCATCGTCTTCATTCATTCTTCTCATAACTTGATAACTTGTATAATTCGTTTTTCTTTGGAGAACAGACAGAAGGTGAACAGTGGTTCAAACAGTATAATGCCATCCTATTTTAGCTCCTTCAATTAGAATTATGTCCAAGGCTACTCGACATATTCAGATATCAGTGCATGAACACATTTCAAAATCGAATCTAAACATCTCTTAGGCCATCACTCGGGTGTATTCCTGCTGTTTTAGTTTAGTTTAGTTTTGTTTTGTTTAATAGTGTGGCTTTTGGAGAATCAAATATTGTGAACAATCTTGCAAGCTACGGAGCAAAGTAGAGCCATCAGAATAAATCTTTACCTCCCTTTCCAGCAATTACTCCTTTCATTGCTCTCTACACAACACAGTCAGCCAAATTCTGTCTGGTTCCCATGTAATATTTGCCCCATCTTCTCCTAAGATAAACTTTTCTCGAGGCCTTCTGTCCTGATCCTTTTATACCTCCAACGGTCGGCTTCTGTCAAACTTGTGGGAAATAAAAGATTTTTTTACAGATGCTGAGAAAAGATCAGAAGCACAAACTTTGTTTAAAATTCCAAAATCGATGTTTGAAAGAAAAAAAAAAAGGATGAAAAACCCCAGGAAACCTTCAGGTTGTCTAAGAAGGCCTTAGTTCAAAGGTAGTAATTCAGGGATGAATCTAAGGATCTGAGTGTCAATAGCATCTAGGTTTGATAGGAAAACAACGATCTTTTTCAGGGTGCCTTGGGACGTTTTGACTTTATGACCATCGCACAAGGTGAAACAGTAAGTGAGGGCATCGGGGCCTTTGGAAGAACGTGAAGAGAAAAACCGCTCTTCCCACCTCCCTCTAACACCCACTGCTTAATTTTTCTGGAGGGAAAAAATTAAACAAAGCAACTCAAGATTAGAGACCCTAATACTTTATATCTAAAGACTCCATTTTAATACATAGCCAAACTAGTAGGCCTTTTAAGGAGACTACTAGTGTGCATTTCGATAATATTTCTACATGGTCTTCAACTTTTGGCAAAAAATGAAAGGACTGGGTGCATTTTGTGTTTTGTTTTGTTTTGTTGAGGAAACTTCTGGAACCAGCTCTTTGCAAGGTTTTCTCTTGTAAACAAAAACACAATGACTTCAACGGTGTAGTTTGCCTGATTTTGTATTTCATGTCAGAAATATATCTTCTTCAAATCTGTTGCGACAACTTTGAATCCAGGATCTCTTCCTGCTATCATGCTAGTCTAGCCTATAGAAGGATCTCAGACTCTATTTTCCAACCAAATTTTTCTGTTCTTCTGACAGTCGGAAGGCCTTCCTTGACAGCAGCTGTATTGTTTTTGTTTGTCTTGGAAATTTTCTCCAGCACATGGGTTCTCCCTGGAACTTCATCCTCTGCCTGAACAGGAAACTTGCCTGGATGTCATCATCGATACCTGGGTCAGGTTGTTCCTAGAATATGTTCTCTGTGCAACAGAACCTTTGCTTGCTGGGTCTTCCCTAGGTTTTAAAGCCTGTACAAGCCAGGACTTCACTTCTCTAATGTGTCTGTGAGGGCCTGGACAGATGTCTGTGTTGCAATAATCCCCAAAACGCAGTGGCCCAGAATTCTTGATTACCCATATTGTCCAGGACCTCGGCTCTACACATTAATGAGAGAGGTCCCTAAGATGGGGAATGGAGTCATTTAATGGGCCCAGGATAAGGATGCTAAAAACCAATGCCTGGCTCTTGTGACATACAAACCATTCTGTTCCTCTGAGCATGGCTCTAAGTAGAAATTTCTACTTCATGCCTAGGCCAGAGTTATCCATACTTTATCATTTTTATAGCTAATGCCAATAGATTAGACTTCAGTGAAACACACCATGTACCTAGTAGAAGCCTTGCTGCAAAGGTGAGCACTCAGAGACTCAGAGTACATATCTGAAGGGAGGGGCAGCGCCCCTGAAGACATGAGGGAGCTGAGTGGGAAGAAATAGTAAGTGGATCACATTGAAGGATCAGAAGCCACCAAGTCTCTCTGTGGCAATGGCCCAATGACGTTCAAATTCTTGGTTTTATCTAAATCCAATACTTCATCTTTCCTTGCTCAGGAGCCCATAGTTAGAGCAACAGAGAATGCATTAGTTCAAATCTGGGAAGTTTCATGATAGCAATACAAGGGCCCTCAAGTCTCACTCCTTCTTCCTACTGAGTGTGCGATGCCCATCCAGACTTGATGGTGCCTACCCCACGAATCTTGATCATGGTGGTGAGCACTCATCAAGAGCTATGACTCCTTTTAAAGAAGTACTTTCACCAGGCTCCAGAAATCTCTCTTCTTTATCATGGAGAAGAGAAAAAACATTCTGATTAATAACCACCATTCAAAGAGGATTGCTTGAATTTCACATGAATGATGAACAAGCGGATGTTTTTGTTACCTTCAAATTTACATTTGCAGTTCTTTTTTATATGAACTCTACCTAATTTTCACAGGATCTTCTGCTCCTAACTATTTAGAGCTTGAATCCCTAATGACCCAAATGGTTGACACTCTCCAGATCTTGAGCCAATATTGGTAGGGATTCCGTTGTAATTGCAGTCTTAACATTTGCTTGGGCTTAGAGTGATCACTGTCTTTGTTGGAGAAGAAGGACACTTGGACTCTCATCTTCTGATTCACAACTCTATCCTTGATATTAGGAACACTTGCATTAATTATGTCTGTCTCTCTCTCTCTCTCTCTCTCTCTCAGCTTTTCTCCCTTCCCATTGAACCATTGAAAGAAGAAACTTCAGCTAATGTTAATACACAGGGTATTCTTGAAGCCATGTTTTCCAGTATATAGTAATACTATGTTATGTCTTCAATATCCAGTGTCAGGGGAACTCTTTGTCTCTGTACCTTCTATATCATCAATAGACAGGACAGTCCCCACCTTGCCATGCCCAGATCTCTATTTTGCCCATGATTGGGTAGGATTGGCATGGACATTTGGCCATTTAGGATTTAGTAGGAAGTAAGAGGTTCAATTAATGTAGCATCATGGTCTAATGAAAGTTTGTAAATTCTCCCTTCCTCCTCCTCTCCTCCTCCACCTCCTCCTCCTGTTGCTGCTGCTTCTTCTAAGAAGCTGTGCACTTTTAAGAGAGGGGAAGTTGTCAAGAATTTGCTTAGCTTTGGATAAACATTAATTTGGTTCCTGTTTTGCTTTTGATTCTTGTCTAAGCATAGCCTTCGTGGAGAGAACTGTGGTTTAGATCTGGAATGTCCCCCCAAATCTCATGTGTTGAAAGTATGGTCCTCAGGGTAACAGGATTCAGAGGTGGAGTTTTAGACGTGATTGAACCATGTGGGGCTTTCCCTCATCAATGGATTCATCCATGGATTAATTCATTGATGGCTAAATGGACTACTGGGAGGTGGGGCCAACCTGGAGAAAGTAAGCTGCTGAGACCACATCTGGATGGGTTCCTCTTCTCCCTGACTCTCTGCTCCCTGGCTGCCCTGAGCTGAGAAGCATTCCTCGGCCACACCCTTCTGCCATATTTCTGCTTTGGAGCCAGCTGACCAAGGACTGTAACCCTCTGAAATTGTGAACTAAAATAAATCTTTCCTCCACTAAAGTGTTCTTGTCAGATATTCTGGCCATAGCAGTGAAAATCTGACAAACACCATACACTTATAGAATGATCCTTATAAATTTTTTTCATCATCTAGTTTGAAATTTCATTTCATTACAAAGTTCTAGAATGCACGGTATTAGGATTTGCCACATGATCTAGTGTTATGGCACAAATATCTGCTTCTACAGATATGTCTCTGAGAACATGGCACTAAATATAAGTGTAGCGTGGGCATGGAAGCAGCAATGTACCTGCAGAAACATTTGGAAATAACTCCTGGCTCAAAGCATGCCCATGTGCTCACACGTGAAGGTAAAGGCACGAATTCCTTTAGCTAAACATGTTAGGTTTAGCGTAAATACATGGAGAAATAAAACCGATGCACTTAGGGTCTATCTCTGAAACAAGTTCAGCAATGTCTCTTTCAAATTCTATTTTGAGGTCCCAGAATAAATGCCCTTTCTTGTTACAGCTTAAGTTCCAGCCAATTCTGCAAATGGTCTTGGAAAATTGCCTTCAGAATTGACTTTCCCCGGGGAAGGTTTACCAGTAGAGAAAGCAGAGATACAGTGGGGATTTCAAGACCCAGAAAAAAAAAAAAGCGAATGAGGAGGTGTAAGTGTAACTTGGAACAGGTGGCTTCAATTTCTCTATGACCAGTAGTACTGTTCATTATTAACAGCAAATGTTACCATTTGTGTGGAGAACAATTTTGTATTAATCCAATTGAACTTGCAAAATCCACAAAGTTCAGGGTCTATATTCCAGACAGTTCAGTGCAGGAAAATTATTCCCACTAAGGAACAAAGATTTTTCTATTTTGGAATTTGAATTTGAATCTGACCCAACAAATATCTAAGGTTCTATTACATAATATCACTCATTCTATGTATTTAACTGTGCCCTCAAGAAGATGAACATTTACTGTCAAAAATTATAAAATAAGACATGATAGGTGCCATGATCATATTAAGTAATTAACAAATTGCTCAGCTGTAAGAAAGATCTTATTCAACTGAGGTAATTAGGAAAGAATTCAAGAGGGAAACACCATTTTAAAGTGACCCAAATAGATGAGCAGATCTTTAGGGGAAGGGGACTTCACTGTTGGAGGAATTCACTCCACATGAGCAGATGCACAGAAGCAAGGACCTCAAGAGACTCATGCCAGAAGAACAAGATACTTCATTAGATTAAGGCCATTATTGGGGAATTTTATGTAAGTGGCAGAAAATTATGACATGTTCAATCAATTTTAGTCCAATCTACTTTCAGAGTAAGTTATCCAAAAGTCCTATAAGATATTCTCTGGTGACACTATAACCTGCAGAGACATTAGATGAGAATTAATAAATATATTGGCATTAAAATAATTCAAATAACCATAAAGAAATAGAAAGAAAAAAATGGAAAACAATAGAAATGAGGATACTGGTACCAATAGCTAGAGTGGTCCAGGTGCAGTCTCCACACTGTGCAATTTTATTGAGCAAGATACAATGAGAAAATATGACCTAACTATTGAAATTAAGAAACTAGCATAAAACAATAAAATAAGCATAAATAGAATAAGAAGAAATGTATAAAAGTATAAACTAATAAATTAAAAATTTTTAAAAGGGAACAATTGTATGTACGTATGCATCATTGGAGAAGAAGAGAAAGAAGAAACAGTAAAACAAACAAATATGAAAAAGTAGAATCTGTAAGTTAGATAACATTAGGCACTAGGGAAAATAAACTATATTAAAATCTTAATTAACTGGCCATGCAGAGACCATTAGACCCAATAGTTCAAGAATACCTGTTTCATTTATGCACAATTGAACTATTTATAAAACCTGACTTTGGGCTAGGTCATAGAGAGTCTCAACAAATTATAAAGAACAATTACCTAAATTGCTATTTAAGCACTTTCTAACTATTTCAGAAATCAGTGCAAATGTCACAAAACTGTGATATGTTTGGAGTATTAAAACTATCTCTAAGTTATTTATTGGTCAAAGCAAAAACTGTAAGAGCTATCAGGAAACATCAACGGAGTTAAAACACCAAAGTTAATGGAGTCAATCAAAGTGACATTTATAGGGAAATTTTATCCTAAAATACATGTATATTTAAAATAAATGAGCCAGCGTTCAAATTAAGGTGTGTGTGCTTTGTGTGTTTTGATATTATAGAAAATGCACTACGGAAACTACATTGGGAAGGAAGCAATAAAATGACCCTAAAGGAAGAAGAAATGAAGTAATAAATGAAAAAACTTAATGAATAAAAACAATCATAGGTATAGAGAACCAAGGAGGGCAGAGTTTGGTTTTTTGAAAAGACAAAATCTAGACTGAGTCCTGAAAAGAACTATTGGGCAATGGAGCAGGAGGTGGAGATTAACAATAACAACAAAAAACAGGATATAGAAAAAGAACAAAACTAAACTTTCAGCAGAGAGTAAATATGAGAGATAATTAGGAAAATTTCTAGAATTTTAGAAATTATTTTGAACATTAAATATTATTTTAAAGCAATGTATCAATTTTAGATTACTAAATAACATTTTAAAAGTCTGAATAATCCATAAATATTAGAGAACAAAGGAATTATTTGGTGGGTTTTGTTTTGTTATTATTGTTTGGATACTGGAAATTGAACTCAGGGTTATGACTGAGCCACATCCCCAGCCTTTTTTATTTTTTTATTTCAAGACAGGGTCTTGCTAAGTTGTTTAGGGCCCTGCTAAGTAGCTGAGCTGACCTGGAACTTGGATCCTCCTTCCTCAGCCTCCTGAATCACCAGAATTACAGGTGTGTGCCACTGGACCCTATAGAAATCCATTTTTAACAAATCAATCATTTGCTTAATTGTTAAAAATAAATACACAGGAATAAATAACTATAAGATTGATATTGCTTACAGAGAAGACTCACATATCTAATGAATAGCAAATACATATTGCATTTGTGTTTTATAAATCATCCATAATGGGGAAATATATCCAAAAAATAATCACAATAGAGTCATAAATATAATATGCCTAAGAAAAAAAATTAAATAAGATATGTACAAGAACTTTATTGAAAATAACTTACAAAACACTTTTCAGAGACACTGAGGAAGAATGAGATTAATGAAGAAAGAATAGGTCAATAATTTAAATGGTTCAACTTGGATGGGGTGGTGCAGCAATCCTGAAAGCTGAGGCAGGAGGATTTCATATTTGAGGACAGCCTCAGTACTTAGCAAGACCCTGTCTCAAAATAAAACTACAAAAGGAGTGGGGAAGTAGCTCAGTAGTATAGTGTCCCTGGGTTCAATTCCCAGTACTAAATAAATGAACAGGTTCAATAATAGGAAAGTTTCACATAGTTCATCTATAGATTAGAAGATCGCATATTTTTAAAAATGTGTTTAGAGAAACAATGCCTTTCAGTACAAGGAAACAACATTCATTGCTTGGAAAATAAATCTCCGTAGCTATTAATTTTATGTAGAGTAATCAGAGATGAGCTTATTCATATATATATGTGTGTGTGTGTGTGTGTGTGTGTGTGTGTGTGTGTTCATCACAGCATTACTTATAAAAGCAAAAATTGGAAAACAACTGACCTCTAAAAGTAAACAAATGTATTTATATATATATATATATATATATATATATATATATATATATATATACACACACACACACACACACACACACACACATATATAAAGAAGCCACATGTCCATTAAATCATGCCGTTCAAGAATATCTAATAACTGAGAAAATGTTCCTGAAATTATTCAAAAAGGAAAACTAAATCGAAATAAAATGCACCCATTCCAATTTTTGAAAAAACAAATATATACACATATAAAATACATTTGAAAAAAAACTATTGAAGTATGTTAATTATTTCTAAAGATTGAGATTCAGTAAAAGGAAAAGTTTACTTTCTCTATTTCCTAAACATCTTCATTCTAATATTATTTATTTAAAGGAGATTCCTCAATAGCATTTTTACTAATGTTACAAAAATGTCTCTTTAGTTTGTCAATTGCTTTAATTTATATTTATGAATCGGATTTGAACTCACCTTACTCTCAGTACTATTAAGCATCTTTTTCCACAAGCCACCCGTATAGTAGGGTCTCCACTACTCATGGTCATTCTGTTTGCTCCTTCTCTTTGTCGGCCACTCTGCTAATAGAACTTAAACTGCCACTATGTAAGACAGAGTAAATGGGGATCCTTCTGGAGAAATGTATTGATCCTTTCTTATGCTTCATGGAGAATAAGAAATTTCAGAACATAGGGTAGGAGGCAAAATTCTCTCCCACCTGGATTACATCATTTTTCCAATCCAAAATTGAATATTTTGCCTAGTTAAAATAGACAATGCTAACAAGTCTTGCAAAAGAATTCAATCTGCTCAGTTTGAAAGAAGGAAAACTCAGACATCGAGTGCCTTGTTTGCAATGCACGTGCAGGGGGTCTTAGCCTCCCACCTCCCTCCCAACCTCAAAATACTTCTCAGCCTGGCCAAAAATTTCTACCACCAAACTCTCAGAATTCTAAAATAAGAGTGGGAAGAGATTGGAAAGAATATTAATATATTACTTCTATCTATTTTAGGATTTTCTTTTGAACAAAATTAATCAAGAGTTAACTGGTTATATTATTGAAAACTGGTTAAGTAATTTTTTGTTAGTGGTGGTTAAAAGTCTGCTTCCCCTTATCTTCCTACTCTTAGGTTTAGATCTCTCCCTGAGAACATAAAAAACATGTCTACCTCTCACCCATTTTTACAGCTTGAGAAATTTGCAGTCAATGCACATGATTCCTGGGTTTTCCTTCTTTCAAACTGAGCAGAATGGATTCTTCAGCAAGATCTGGTAGTGTCCTATATAACTAGGTCATATATAATTTTGCATTTGGAAGAGAATGAAGTTATCCTTGCTTATTCCTCTTTCTCTGGCATTCGGTGAAGAGCTTCAAATGGAAAGGGCCATCACTCTGGAGGATGTACCTGCTACCCAACTCTGCATTGTCTGGCTTCGGTATCAGTGCAGGCAGTGAACTTTATATCAGCTGATAGATGGTCATTTGCACACTCATTCCTGAGAATGAATAGTTAAAAATATATAGAGAAAATAATTCTACTTGAGATTGAAAATTTTAAATATAAGTGCTGGAGATTTTTATTTACCATGTCCTTGGACATATCACTATCTTTTTATATTGGGCATTTTTGGTTATGTGAAAGAAAATGCAATTCAAATTGTTTAAACTGGAAAGGGGGTGTGTTGGCTATTAAATTAAATATTTTAAGATTAGCAAATCATAATGGCTATGTCCAGACAATTCACATAATATTGCTTGACTCCAGTCCCTCCTTCCTCATCTCAGCTTTGCTTTCTGTTGGCATCTCATGGATGGAAAGATGACTGTCCTTTGCTCCCAGTTCACACCTGTTCTCTCAATACTCCAAGGGAAAAGAAGTTCTCTTTTATTATATGTTCCAATGGAAACTAAAGAAATTTGTCTCATTTATACTCAAAAAGAGTTTAATGTTCATTCTACAAAGGACATGAAGGAGCTAAATGGAGGGTACGTTGTCCTAGACATGTTATGGAAGAATGTTCTAGAACTCCAGAAGTGCTTCAATTATGTCTAGAAACACACTGGGGCTCCTGGGTTCTTTCCAGTTTCCTCATCTATAAAGTAAAAGGGTTATGTTGGGTGGTGTAAAGAACTGGCCTTCCCGAGTCTGTGAGTCTGATTATCTCAGAAGCATTAGTTGCTGGTGGTTTTATTTCCACTCCCACAGCCAAGACCCCAGGAGTTCAGACCCAAAGGGTAGAGTCTGTTCCCCAGTTGCATTACAGGCCTGTAGAAAAAGCCAAAACTGTTTAAAAAAAAATCAGTTGGATAAACTCTTAACCTTTAGCAGTGGGGTGTTGATTTTCCTGGCCAAACTGCTGAACTCTGGTAACACAAGACTCTTGGTCCCTGGGGAACCACTATGTGCAGCATGCCTAAAATGTGGCTTCAAGCTGCAGAAACCCAAGCGGGGCCTTCCGTTTTCAGTAAAGACCAGGAAATCTCTGATGGTCTCCTACATTCCTCTGCTCCCAACCAATCCCTCCTCCCCCAACTAAAGACCATGCAATTGGTGCATGTAAATCGCCTGGGTCTGCCTGCCAACATTCCAAATGTTTCAGAGGAAATGTGACCACTCTGGGTGCCTAACTTTGCTTTGAAAGGTCATGGGCAAATGTGGACTATAAATATCTTGGTGTTACAGCTGGTGCACTACCCCTGCCCGAAATACCCAGTACTCAACCAGCTGTACTAAACCTACACAGAGTTTGTTTTCCCACATTTACAATCCAAGCCTGAACCTTGGGGAGGTGGTTAAGAAGAGATAGGAAGGGGTGATGAGAGGTTATATGTAGAATGAACAGGAAATAGTCATTCATAGAATTATCTTTTATTCTCAAAAGTGCCCTGGTTTGAAAGATAAATTATATGGTCATCCTAGATATAAACTAGATATCGACTTTATATTGAAAATTCAGGTCACTTAATTTCTCTACAGTGTTCTGTAGGTGGTTCATGAAAATATTACCTTCCATCCTACTCTTGAAGGGCCCAGCCCTCTCCCTGTAAATATCGAGAACACATCCTCATCCCTTCCTGTATCCTAGCGCAGAAGGTGAAGGACTTGGTTATTTCATTAGCACCTGAGAACCATTAGTTCTGCTGAAAAGGAAACGTCCAACCTTTAGCACATGCTAACAATCTCCCTACTGCAATTGAACTTGATTTTTATCTTTCATTGGGAAATGTGATCGCTGGTTGGCAAGGGAAGGTAATTTGATGCCTTGGTCAGGGGCAAGGGGAAAAATCCAGACCTTGGTTTTAGGATATGACTTTGGCAAAATGTAAACAGAATCCTGCATGTATGTATGTGTGCACACACATACACCTATCCCCCCAACCCGTTTGATCTCAACGTCTCTGTACATAGTGGTTGCCAGAAATGAATAACCCATTAACCTCCTCCTCAAAAAAAAAAAAAAAAAAAAAAACTGGCCAGTAAATTCAAACTAATTGGTTAGATCTGGGTTGAGTCAAGAAGAAGGCTATTTGTTGGATCTGAATGAGTATTTGTAGGGGCTAAGTTAGGACAAGGTAGTAAGGAAGCCAGGATTGACAGATGAAAGACTCCAACCTCTTCAAGGTTGCTGAAGAGAACTCTCTCCAGAAAGGCCACTGTCTCCTAGGAGCAGCCCAAAGATACCAGATATTAGCTCTGAGAGATGTTTGGTTTGCAGACTGCTGTCAAATTCTTTATCCTCATTCCATGTCCTTTTTCCCTGATGGTTTTGATGAAGGACAGAAAGATGGAATGAGTTCCCAAACATCCTTAGATAGAAAAAAAAAAAAAAAGAAAGAAAATCATGCTTTGCTCTAAAGAAACTGGATTGGAGTATATAACATGTAGTGTTCATTCATTCTTGTTAGATAAGAAAACCAAGTCAAAGAAGACAGGGGACAACCCTGCATCCCCAGACAGAACCCGATTTGGGCTTCATTCAGGGACATCTAATTCTCCCTGGAAGCATTCTTAATAGGGAAGTGGAATGAAATGACTACTGAATAAAGAGAATAGCTCTTCTATTTATTAATGATATGGCTAGGAACAAGTCATCTCAGTTCTCTGAGCCTCATTTTCCTTATTTCTATTTATTTGATAGAAATTATTTGTCCCTCATAAAGTCATTGTCAAGTTTGGGTGAAACTATGTGACAGCATACATAGTCAGTGCTTACCCTGTGCCAGGTACTGCCTTGTCCTTGGCAGATCCAAGTTCATGAGCTCTTTACAATTCCAGCTACCTCTACCATCATCAGTTAATAAGGAAGAAACTTAGGTTCCAGGTAAGAGCTAAGTTGAGCAGCTAATTGGCAACTGAAAGATTTCAAACCTGGGTGCTTTGTGACTTAATTTTTCTCCTGCCTTTTCTAACCAGCCCACTGCCATTCAGAAAGAGTTTAATAAATGTTCCTTCAACACTGATTTTTTTTCATTCAACATATGGGAACCCAGAACAGAATTTGCAAACTCAAATGCTTAGCATTTATCGCCGACTTGAACGTAGGATGAAGCAGCTCTAGCCATTGGCTATTTCCTTGTCCCCACACCTGTCTCAGGAGGGAGGGCTACCAGACTTCCTCCTGGGAATCTAGCATATAATTCAGCAAACCTGCAGTGACCCCAAGAAAATGCAAATTTTTCAAAAATCATGGGCCCCATTTTGTGTTCCAATTGATAAATGAGGAGAATTGTATGTTAAGACCTATCTCAGGCTTGCAAATTCTATTTATATAGCTAACTAAAAGGATAGTTAAATTCTAGAATTATTTCCCCCTCAATCTCTATTTTTTATTTTTTTAGAAGACAATACTCGTTGTTAAGGAATTAGAGAGGTAAACTTCATTCAAAAAACCTTTTTCTCTAAATGGTTTCAGTGGAAGGGTGGGGAAAATACATCCTGTTGAGAAATCTACTAATACTCACCCCCATATCCAAACATCTCATTATTTTTTTGCAAATTGGCCCAGCACATGGAAGAGTTGATCACAAATGAAGAGGAAACAGCATCCGATCTTTCATGGGGGAGATGGTCTCTTCTTGTTTCTACCATGTCCTATAAGAAGGTTCCTATCTCTCCTAGGAGACATGTCAGTTTATAAGCTCAGCCTCATGTCCCAGACAAACAAAATCCACTTTAAGCTTCACACCAGACATCCTCACTTTAAGTACAGCCCATAGTGAGCATTTTTGTGCCTGGAGATGCATGAGCTGCACACTTTATGCAAATTTAGGCTCTATTATCTTCTCCTTCTTACAGGTGAAAAAAAATGGAACTTCAGAATGATTGAGCTATTTCAGGTGACATCCATTGTAAATAGTTTCATTGGACTGTATGTAGGGTTAGGTCAGTCCCAGACCATGCCTCATTTTTTTCCAAATGACGTAGTCCTTAGATCAAGCATTGACATTCCTATGTGTGCTTACTTAAATGTCTTTGTTATAGGGGACAAAGCAGGGACCATTAATTTATCACATTTCATCTTCCATAAGATAACAAGCTGCATTCATAAGAAGTTTTCTATCACAGGTTCCTGTCTCGAGTGGGAGTGAATGGAGAAAGGAATGAAAAAAGGGATAATGAACAGTAAAGAAGAGAGAATTATCATAGGATTATCAATTTTGCCTTAACCGGCCCTACTGAAGGCAATACTCATTGTTAAGGAATTAGAGAGGTAAACTTCATCAAGATGAAGTTGAGAGATTCTAAGGGTTAACATCTGTATTTATTAGATAAGGTAACGACTAGCCATTTAGATTTCAGGTTATTTTGTTGTTGTTCTGCATTCAATAAACACAGAATACACATTTATTGAAGTACAAATGGAACATTTACCAAACAGACCAGCTGCTTGGCCATAAAGTAAGTCTCAATAAATCGCAAAGTATTGAAATCACATCAAGTATGTTCTCTGACGAGAGGAATTAAGTTAGAAATCAATTAAACAAAAAAGATGTGTAAAAATCCCCAAATATCTGGAAAGCAGGCTTTAAAAAATTTAGGTATAATTTACACACACTAAAATTTACCCCTTTCACTGTTCATTCTGTGTTAACAGATATATCCAAGTATGTGTCACCAGCATAATCAAGATAGGGGACAGTTTCATCGTCTCTAAGCCCCCCTGCACCTCTTTATAGATGACTTGTCTCTAAAAGCCCAGCCCCTGGTAATCAGTGACCTGATTTCTATCCCCATATCTTTGCACTTCAAATCTGGTTTCCTTTAGTTGGGTGTTGAAGTCCATTTCCGTTGTTAAATACATTCCTTTCTATTGCTTGATAGTATTCCACAGATGGATATGCTAGTGTGCTTATCTGTTCAGAAGACAAAAGGCATTTGTTTTGTTTTCAGTGTTTGGTCATCATGAACAAAGTCAAGATAAACAGCCATATGTCAGTCAAATTGCTGTGTGTAAGTGTATACTTCACCTGATAAGAAATTGCTCACTTCCCTAACGTAGCTGTCCTCTTTTTCTTTCTTGCTGCATTGTCCCACGCCCTCATTTCTACGGACGAGTGTTAGTGACCTGTCTTCTGAGGTAGCAGCAGTTATATCTAATTTAACTTTAATTTGCATTTTGATCATTATTAATGATCTTTTCATGCCCTTTTGTATCATTGGGGAAGAATTTGCTCAATTTTATTGCCCATTTTTTAAGTGGACTATGTATTTTTTTTTTTAGTATTGTTATATCCATTTAACATTTTTTTAAATTCCCATATTGTGACTTTTGTATAATAAGAAATCACTAACTACTACTAGGTTGTAAAGAATTTCTTTCCGTTTTCTTACACAATCATATTCCAACCTTTTTCTTTCCATCTTTTATACCGTGGTTGTCATCAATTTTTATTTCTGCAAATGCTGTGAACACACATATTTTGCTAACCCTTTTTACTTTAGACAATGACCCTTTTATGCATAAATCTAAGTTGCTGCCTACTATAATGTTTCTTCTCTCCAAAGAACTTTTTAGCATTCCTTTTATGCAGTTTCCTCAGTAACCACTTCTCTCAGTTCTTGTCTAAATGGCAAAAGTTCTTTATTTCCTCTTCATTATTAATAATTTGAGGGCAAATTCTGGGTGTAGTGGTCAAGGCTGACATTGATTTTTGGTTTTGTTTCTTTTCTTTGAGTACGTTAAAGATGTCATTTGATTTTCTTGCTGTGTGTGTAGTTTCAGACAACTTACATTCAAGTATGTTCTCCATTTTTTTGCACGAGAACCCTTGTTATGTTATTAGTATTTTTTATATTTCCAGTGGTTTCAACATCTGAGCGATACTTTAGTCTTATTCTCCTGATAGTTAAATAAACATCATAAGTGCAGGAGTACAAGAATCTCATAAATACAGAAACTGAGGCTACCTAAGGCTAGATGAATAGCTCAAGATCATGCAGCTGAGAATGATACAGTGAAGTCAAGTGGGTTTCAGACTCCACCTTCTGTCCACTCTACTGTGCTCTCCTATAACATGGACACAATAAAGTGCTGCTGAACAGATTGTTAATAGCCTGGAATTCTCAAGTGTACAAAACAGGTTCAACAGGGAACCCTAATCTTGGGAGATGATGGAGAGGGAAACCATGAGAATCTTGTGCCCATGTTTTGCTAAACCATTACAAAAGACCAGACAAGAAGGTAGACGTGTTAGTGACTGTCACTGTGGTTAAGTGAAGAGTATATTCATATCCAGGCTCGCTCATATGGCCCAAGTGGCACAGGATCTGGAGCAGTTGGAGGAATTGACCTTCATGACAACATTTGACATAAGTCATGTAGATCCTGAACTCACCCTCAGTCTTCACTGGGAGAATACTATTTGTTTCTTCGTTGAATAATCCTTTGTAGCTTATAAAATAAGCCCTGTGATTTGTTTCTTTCCTTATTAAAACAAACAAAGCATTCAGCCCTGTTCTATCCCACAAGCAGGATCTACTGGCTATCAGCCAACCTCACGATTCTAAAAATCAAGGCACTGGAATGAGCTGGGATGAGGCCTGGGTTTTTTTCTAGTTCCAAAGACACAGCTGTCTACAGATTCCTCATGGATCAAGGAATTTAGGGAGAGGCTGGCACACATGGTCAATGGTCTTTGAATACTTTCTGCCCATTCAAGCCCATAGACAGTGTAGCACAAGGTAAAACCTTTTACATGAGGGTGCTCTGTCCTGGCTCAGGCATTGAATGAGACAATCATCTGAAAGAAGCTAAAGTAAAGAAGAGAAGGGGGCCAGCCTCACAGGTGTCTGCAAAATTCGTGAATGCTGTCAGGGCCAGCCTGCCTGCCATGGGGCACAGTTTTTGCAACATGAATTCCAGCAGAGAGCAGCCACGGGTTCCACACTTAATTCTTCTGATTGGAAGATGCTCTTCATAGAGGGCTTCTGATGTCAGAAGTCTCAAGCAAGTATGCTTAAAATCTGCAGGTCTCTGACCTAATAAATATTATTCCTGAGAAAATAATTCAAATAAAGAATAAATGTGTGAAAATGTTACTAAGAGCAAACCGAGTTTGCCACAACAGGAGAATGACATATCTATTTAATGAACTCTCATGCAACAAAATTCTATTCTATATTTGAAGTTCTAGAAAAGAGAAAAACCAGAAGGAGTGAAAATATCAGTCAAAATAGATAACAATTTCCCAGAGATAATAAAGGTTGTCAGTACTCATACTGAAAGTGTATGTTAAGAAAGGAATGACCAAATACAGGTATATTGCTATCTAAGTTCAAGAACTAAGCATAAATAGAAGATCCAGAACCTTTCCCAGGGGCAGACTAATCACTTATGAAAGAACAAAATCAAACTGACCTCAAAATTCCCATCAGCAATACTGTATGCTCAGGGCTATGCTATCCTGAGACATTAGGACAATGCAGAAGGCCCATAAGTTTCTTAAGTTATAGAAAAATGTTTTATAGAAGGGAAGGTTTATTACAGAGATATACTTACTCTCTCTTTCTCAATAGATAGATAGATATAGTTATGTACATATATATATATATATAATGTATGCATATATGCATATATCTACATATAATGTATGTAATACAATATATAGATAGATATAGGATATATTCTTGAGGTATAATTAAAAATGTATTATATATCTGAAGAGAGAGAGAAAAAAAGAGACTTTTGTCTTTGCATGATGTTGCATATTATATTGTGATAGTGCTTTGTTGTATGTTTCATATGACAAAAGGTGGGACCCCAAAACTGAGAGTACTTAAAATCTACAAAATCTACAAAATTTACAAGACTTCTAAAAGTCTTGAAAATTTGTTAACTCTGGGCTCCATAACCTAATAATGACATTTACAAATAATTACAATTATAAAAGGAAGCATCCCCTTTTCCTATATTTGTTTCCCCAAATGAGCCATTAGTGAAGTGTATGGATAGAGTAAAGATGTTTGTAGATGTGGCAGGACTCAGAAATATTAAGTTAATTTTAAGTTTTCTGTTGGGATTTGAATGGTAGGGATTAATTATACTTTTCATCTATCCCCCAAATTAACAACCAATTAAGAAATAGATGCAAGAAGCTGAATGATGAAAAATTATCATTATTCTTGGTAGTGCTGAGCTGAATCCATGGCCGACTGGGTGTCTTACTAAATTTCAAATGGATCCTAAGACCATCCCACCAGAATCACTGCCTTCTCAGCATAGAGTTTAGAAGGGCCACCAGCTACACTTTAAAATCAGGCTTGGTCCCTGACCTATGCATGCTTCATTTTTTTGAAATAGATCCAGAATTCCAACAGCTATCCCTAGACTGCTGATCCTCAGGTGTTGATGAGTTCCTTCTTTCTGCATTACTCGCACAAAAAAGTGAGACCTTCTTTACGGGGAACCAGGAAGTAAAGGAGACTGAGACAGAAACAGGCCAGAAGTATCTCTCCCGTTCACATCCTTTTTCTCCTAGCATAGGGGTTTGCTAAGTGTGGTCCCTGGACCAGCAGCATCACTATATTACCTGGAAACTTCTTGGAAATGCAAATTCTGGAGCCCCAAGATGGAATCTTACCAAAGCAGAAACTCTGGAGGGGACCCCATAGACCTGGGTCTTCATCAGCCCTCCAGGTGCTTGTGCTGCACAATCATCTTGGAGAACCACTGTCCTAAAGCATTGAATGGAAATTCACTAACTTTTCTGAAAATTGAAGGCTAAGGAAAGCAGTCTCCACCCAGCAGCCTCTTGAGACTCTCTGCCTGAAAAATACAGAAAATGGGAAAGAAGTTTGTATGGGCCTCTGTTAAAGAGTAGCTGTGACCCAGGAGAGCATTTTCTGGAAGCCCCACAGTGACAGGTGTGGGTTAGCCCAGGAGCAGCCTGCCTCGAGTTGAGTAGGGGGACAGGGGGGCCTGAGAAAGGAGCCTTTGACAGAGTGTTCATGCAACTGGGAAAGGCTTCTGGATCTACAATAAAGCAGGAAGGAAGGAAGGAAGGAGAGTGGAGTGGGGGGAGGGAAGGAAGGAGGGAATAGAAGGAGGAGGAGAAAACAAGGAGGAAGAAAGGAAAAGTGAGATGGAGAGATGGTGACAAAAAAGTACAGAAGGGGGCGGATCAGAAACCACAAGCACGACAAAATATATCACAAAGACCAGTGGGAATCAAAACTCAACATGGCCTGAGAAATCAGGGTTGTGTTCACAAGAAAGGAATCTCCATTTCTTCTGCAGTGCCATCAGGGTGGTGACATTAGAAACTTAGAGGCCCAGTATTTGTCTCTGCTATGTCATGATAATATAGACATTAGTGTTGTTCTCCAACTTTTGGAATTACTACACAGGAAATGGAGGAAAAACTAAACCGTGGTTATAAAACTTTTTTTTTTTTAATGTGGGCAATCGAGATGGGGCATAAAACAAAATACAACCAAAAAAGTCTGAGAGGTCCAAGGAGCAAATAGGCTAAAGTGAGTGGGAACGCAAGCATCTTTTGATACCTGTGCAAGAGGAGACAGTTCTAGGCAGGTTTTTCATTTTTTTTAAACGTCAGTGGGGAAAAAAATGTATCAGAAGACATGGAACAAGAAAGAGGCAGCAGGGTACTGCAGGAGCGCATGCACAAGTAACATGGGTAGTGTTGGTAAGCTTGGTATGGAGGCTTTTTACTTCTTGCATGGACTGATATGTCTCTGGGCAAAGACCTTAGTTACTCTCCGTGGCTTTCATTCAGTTAAATAACTATCAAGGCTAATTTGTCTCTTTGTGAATAATCTGCAACGTTTAGAGATGTCACAGGTACTACTTTGTCAATTTCCATAACTGCTGTCATATTAGCCCAGAAGATAATGCTGTCGGCTCAAGCATCCTTTAATCCATCTGGTCTGTACTGGGAACATACATGATGTTCAGGATGCATGCTACAGTTCCACTGTTTATTAGGGACATGTTTTGGTTACAAAAGAAAAAAAGGACACAAATTCTCCCAGACTTCTTCTACAAAGCCATTCTCAGACTAATTCCAACTAACCTGCCTCATTAAGCCTTTAAATTGCATAAGTATTTACAACATTACAAAGCAAAGATCTGAAGGGAGAATTTACAAACTTTCATTAGACCATGCTACATAAATGGAATCTCTTAATTCTTACTAAATCCTAAATGACAAAATGTCCATGCCATGAATTTTGCGGGGAGATAGAACCATGGGAGTCGTTAGCTAGCCACATGGGGATTTAGCTTTTTGACTCTGGTGGACTCTTACTGGAAAAGCATCCTCTGGATCTGAGCCCTTGAAGCCCTACTTCATTTCTTGTGTAAGTCATGTTTTGTGAAACTCATCCCATGGAAGTTCCATCTGGATTCCTTGTTTACCAATTCTGAATATGGACATATTTTTTCCTTTTCTTTCTAGCATTAATAATCCGATAATATTGTACCAAGATCCGATCCTGCCCACAAAATGCACTCCTTGAATTCTTTTATATTGAGTTGACCCTACAGTCTTCTTTCTCCTCCCTGGTTCTTGAAGACGCCTGGTAATGGAAAGAAGTCTTAATATCTGGATTCAGGATTCCAATCAGTATTCATTAAGAAATCTTGGGCAAATTTTCCTTTCTTTTGTAATTTTGAGAATTTTGATATGTTTTCAAATTTAAGCTGATTCACCTTCTTTGATTTTATCGTTTTGTTTTTTTAATTTTTTTATTTGTTCTAATTAGTTATACATGATAGTAGAATGGACTTTGATACATTATACCTAGATGAAGTATAATTTCTCATTCTTCCACTTGTACATGATGTAGAATCCCATCGGCTGTATAGTTATTTATGTGTATAGAGGTATAGTGTCTGATTCCTTCACTTCCCTTTACATAACCTAAAGTACCTCTATTCTTTCCTAGCCCCACCCCCTTATTGTGAATTAGAATACACATATCAGAGAAAACATTTGTTTTGGGGGGGACTGGCTTATTTCGCTTAACATGATATTCTCCAGTTACATCCATTTACTGGCAAATGCCATAAATGGGCTAAGAAACTGAACAGACAGATACTTCACAGAAGAAGAAATACTATCCATCAACAAATACATGAAAAAATGTTGGACATCTATAGCCACTAGAGAAATGCAAATCAAAACAACCCTAAGACTTCATCTCACCCCAGTCAGAATGGCAATTATCAAGAATACAAGCAACAATAAATGCTGCCGAGGATGTCAGGGAAAAGGCACACTCACACACTTTTAAAGAGGAAAAACCTATCCTGTTTGAGTTTCCAATTAAACTACAGAGATGAAAATACTATGACAACTTTAAAACCTTGAACAAATTCAGGGATGCAAGATGAAGTCACACAAAGGGTGGTTTAAGGGGAAACATGTAGTAAAGGCAGTGAAAACAAGAGTCACAGCATCTCTTTGTTACCGAAGAGAATTTGTTACCGAAGTATCTGTGATATTCCTGTCCCCAGGTCCCCAGGAGGGGGAAGTTCAGCAAATGCTTCTAATTTGGTACCATGGGCCAGGCACCTCAGCTATGAGGAGAAATAGTCTCTGCCAAAAAAGCTGAACTTCTGGGAGGTAGGTCCTAGCCTGCCAATCACATGAAGGGTGCTTGTCCAGGCAATGCAGGGTGTGTGAAGAGCCCCAAGCAACTCACTGGGCAAGGGACAGAGAGCACAAGAGGGCCCAGAAGCCTGGAGTAGGTTGGGAGTTGATTGATAAACAGAAAAGAGACTACTACAAACCTTTGAGTCACACAGTTAAAACATTGTGGTATGTAAATTACATCACAGTATGGTTGTTTAAAACAAAGCAGATGGTGTGGGTCAAGAAGACCTTGTTTGTATAAAAAGGTCAAGGAATTACAAATCCTGGGCAAGTATTCCAATCAAAATAGTTATATCAATAGCTTTTTATTTTACTCAAAGTACATGCACTATATATTTTCTTTAAAAAAAATTACAATTTGCCATTGGAAAATTATACTTTGTTTCCACAAAGTTCTTAGATGGCTGTCACCTCTTTATGTGTAGACCTTACCAAAAGAAACTTCATTAAATGGCAGAGGACATTGAATCTTAAATTCCTCCCACCAAGGCACATGTCTCGTTTAGCATATGGCAGGGGGCAGGTTCCTCTCTAAGCTCACCTCTGTCTTCCCTTTCCTCCGGTTAAAATGTCATTTCAGTGATCTGGTATTTTTTTTCCCACAGTCATCTATCAAGAAATTTTTCCAGGGTAGGCGACTACCTCTGTGCTGCTGAGATTTATGGAATAATGTAAATCATAGTCTCCCCATGCCACCAGACCTGCAGGGTCACGGGTGGGTTGGCCACTTGCAGAGTGAATCCCAAGCACGGAATGAGCAGTTGGGAGACAAGAGACAGAAGGGACCAGGAATCACTGCCTGTCTGGCTGCAAGCAGGTGTAGAGGAGGCTGGGTCTCCACAGTAAGAACAGATCCACTTTTAGGGGAAAAGCTTCTGAAAACAGGATTCCAGGAGGAGGTGTGGTTTGGAGGATGGACGACCCTTTAACAAGGGTTTTTAACCTCTACATCACAAACTGTCCTCTCTTTTCTTTAGTTATGTCCTCGTACTTGACTTCAAATAGCCCAGTAAAGTACCATCCTTAGGACTACACTAGCTTTCCTAGTCAGGGAAAATATCAGCCAAAGAGAAATTTGAGTTCTGATCTCCCAGGAACATGGAGACAGCAGTATGTCCCTATATTGCATACTTGCCAATCTTTTCCAGGGACTGAACCCATGGGTGCTCTACCACTGAGCTATACCCCCAGCCCACTTTTTACTTTTATTTTGAGACCAGGTCTTGCTAAGTTGCTCAAACTGGCCTCAAAACTGCTTGCCAATCTTAAAAAGAGGTATTATTCAACTAATACATAATTATGCTGCTTCCTAAAAATTCAGACATACGGACATTTTCATAGTCAAAACCCACAACTATGACATGTTTACATCCTGCTTTACCTATTTTTATCATAGTCTTCCCCTGGATTGAGGAGTAATATCAATTTGGCATACATTGTCCCATACCTTTTCCTATGTATTATGAATACACATGTAAATACACAGTTTTGCTCTATGTCCAAACGTTTTTACATAAATAATAAGAGATACTATACATTGTCATGCAATTTACTTTTAAATGTCAAAAGCAATTCTTATAGTGTTTTGTCCTGTGGCATACTGACCCATAGAATGGGCGTGTCCTAATTCATTTTACCATTTCCTTAATCATACAAAACTAATGGCCTACCCCATTTTCCAATATTAGGAACAACTCTATAGTGAAAATTCTTGTATGCTCTGTTTTTGGAGCCTGTGTCTTAATTTTATGTTTTCTAGAAAATAAACTAAAAGGCCGAGATTTTGCATTAGAGGGTGTTATGGCATCCCCCAAAAGCTCAGGAATAAGACAATGCAAGAAAGTTTAGAGATGAAATGATTGTTTAGAAGAGGTTTAACCTAATCAGTGCACTGATCCACTATAGGGATTAACTGGGTGGTAACTGTAACCAGGTAGGATATGGCTAGAGAAGGTGGGTCCCTGGGGGCAAGCCTTTAGGGTTTACATTTTGTCCTTGTTGAGAAGAGCATCCCTTTCTTCCTTCCTTTCTCTCTATCTCTCTCTCTCCTGGTGCCATGTTCCCAGGGCTTTCCTCCACCACACTCTTCTTTCTTAATGTCCTGTCTTACCTTGAGCTCCAAGAAATGGAACCAGGAGTCTTTGGACCTAGATCTCTGAAATGAGCCCCCAAATAAACTTTTCCTCCTCTATTTGTTCTTGTTAGGTCTTTGGGTCACAGCATCAAAAAAGCTGACTAAAATAAGGTTAGCTCATTGCTAATTTTAATAGACATTGTCAAAATTTCATCATTAAAGACAGGATCAAATCATATTTCCCACATATGAACCAATTCCGGGAGAAACATTTCAAATGGTAAGAAATTTAGACTCCTAGATCTGAGTTCTTGGCTTTCAGAGGCTTTAGACTATAGAGCTCAGAAGGCCATGTATACTTTCCACCTGGGAAACAAAGTCCCCAGACCCACCATAGTACACAGCTCTGCAAAGACCTTGCTGAGGATTGTGTTCCCTCACCAGGATGCAAAGGAGGGAATCTGATTTCTTCACGCTCTTCCTAGGTAAAATTATAACCAAAAGCAAAATTTGGACTAAAATTGGCCTTATTTTTTGATTCTGGAAAAAAAAATCCCTAATTCTGGAATGAGAGAAGAGGATCATAAGAAGAAAACCCTAAGAAAAAACTTTAGCCTGTGTTTAGAAGAAGTGGGGAAGGTCAAAGAGCTCATCTCTTCCCCCGTGGACTGCATTGCTCTGGCTTCAGTGCTGAGAGCAGACACCCTTGCTCACAGGGTCAGTTCTTCCTCTCTGGGGATTGTCAGTTCAGGGGATACATTAGGATATTGGAATTAGGATGGACGTGTCTGGGTTCAGGTTCTTACTCTGTGTATTTGGCATATGATCTTGTGCAAGCCACCAGGGCCTCCCCGTCCAGCTTGCACCTTTTGCATGAGGTGGGCTCTTGGTATGGAATTCTCCTCTTGCAGCTTTCTCCGGGGCTGGCTTCCTCATCTTTCAAGACCTCAGTCATGAACAGGTCTCCTCTTCCTAGAGGCCTTTTTCACTACCATATCTAAGCACATCCTGAGGATGTTGGCTGAACTATTTGTAAAGACAACTTACATTTTGGTTAACTTTCTTGAGCCTAAGACCAGGCTGAGTACAAACCCCGTACAAGATATAGAGAGATGCAGATTCATCATAATGACTTCTGAGTGGCCATATCTTCAAGAGCCCCTTTTCAGTCCTACCTGTTTTCATTTTTTATGAAGAGAAGAAAAAAAAAACCCAGAAAAACAAAATAACCACTCTATGTGGCACAATGATTTTCACCTGTGGCTACTCCTTATAGTCACTTGAGAAATTTTACAAATATCAGTGCCTGAACTCCATCCCCATTAATTCTCACTTAATTTGTTGGGGATGTGTGGAGGGCAGTAGGGTATTTTGAAGCTCCCCGGGTGATTCTAAAATGTATTGACAAGGTAGAGAACCACTGGCACATTGGTTCTCAAAGGCAGGCTTCCAGAAAGTAGCATCTGTGCCCCCACACACACCCAGCTTGTTAGAAACGCAAATCCACAGGCTTCTCCCAAGATTTGCTGCATCAAATATTCTGGGGTGGGGCCAGGCTAGTGTGTCTTAGCTATCCTTCCAGGTGATGCTGATGCATGCTCAAGTTTAAGGTCTTCTGATCTAGAGAGATGGTCTAGCAGTGTAGGCACTAAAGGGTTTTCTGCCACTGTCAGAGAATTGCCACTGTGAGATGAGATGTGGGTGAAACTTCTTGAGCTCTGGCCATGCTGTGGAGCAAGGGAGCTGATGGTGGGTTTCCTGCTCCCTGCCAAGATGAGGAAGGGAAGTTGGAACAATTCTACTTCAACGCAGGACATGTTCAAGAAAAAATTTAAAAAAGAATTCCCTCTCAGAGCAAAGTGAGTATTGCAATAAGGGTGGTGATGAGGAGGAAGAGACTGGAAGAGGAGCTGTGGTAAGGGTGGGGTCTCTGAAGGAGGTACACCCCACCCTCTGGTTCAGTGGAGCCAGAAGAAGGTCTCCAATGTTAACCCATCAGGCCAGAGAATGGCCTCAAAAGGCTCTTGCCGGGTGCTGGGAATGAAAGAGTGTCCATGTGGATGTGAGTTAGGAAGCCAGAAATGAGGGTTCAGTTCATTGTGGTGTGACTTTGCCGTCTCCTCAGCCATGCTTCCCATAGTCAGAGAATCATGTGTGTTATGGTTTGGATATAGGTGGACCCCCAAAAGCTCATGCATGAGACAGTGTAAGAAGGCTTCGTGGTGATATGACTTGGTTATGAGAGCCTAACCCCATCCTTGATGGGATTAATTGAGTGGTAGCTGAAGGCGGATACCGTGTGCCTGGAGGAGGTGGATCATTGGGGGCATATCTTTGGAAGATAGAGTATGTATCTGGCTCATGGATACTCTCTGCTTCCTGATCATCATGTGAGCCGTTTCCCTTTGCCACACTCTTCTGCCATGATGTTCTGCCTCACTTTGAGCCCCAAGGAAAATTCAATTCTTTCATAATTAATAAAACCTACCACATTGGTTTATATAATACTGAAAATAGCCCTTATCATAGGGTCTAGCAACTATTAAGCTATTAAGTAGTACTTCTGTATTATAATTATTACTATTATTTATTGAATACTTATTAGGTACATAGTCTGCCAGAGACTGGTGAAGACCCTAAAAATATTGAAGGAGAATAGACATAGTTATCTTGCTTGGAAACTATAAGTCTTATATTTGAGACTGATATTAATCAAATAATTATTATGTAAATAAATAGTCTATAATAAGTGACATAAAAGCTAGGAACACAAATCTAGGAGTACAAATGACAGGGACTGTGGTATAATCCTGCAGGAGGGAGGCAGGAATCATAGGTTCCTTAAGAAAGGGCCATTGAAACACAGGCCTGAAAGATGAATAGGAATCAGCATGAGAGAAAGCAAAGCAAAATAATTTCCAGTGGTAAAAGTTTACGCAAAAGTTCTGGGGCAAATAGGAACATCAAGGAACTGGAAATAGTCCATGGGACTGAGTTTAGAAAGCAAAGGGGAATATAGGTCAAGATTAATTTGAAGGGGAAAAAAGAGACCAAAACAAAAGGCATCCTCTGAAGGTGTGCATAGGGTGGTGTAGCAAGTGTGCCTCGTAATATGTTCCACTCCAGATTTGTGTTCTTGCTTTATGGGGTTTCATCAAGATGAGTGCCCTGCCACGTACACCATGGAGACACACTGGGGGCCATGTGTCCGCCTGCTCACATCCTGTGGTCACTTGTCAATGGCATTGTGAGAGGCTCAGTTTAGCTGGGGAGCAGTGGATTAGGTAGTGCCATCATGGCCATGAGGCCATACACTTTTCTCATTTTCTTTTTTGTGGGTTTGAACAGAGTACTTGGAGGCTTTTCTAGCTATGGTCATCTCCTGGAAAACTCTAGGTCTTGGGATGAATTCAACCCTTATTGTTTTTCATACCCAGTTCTCAATGCATTTACATATTTAGCCATGGTCTCCCAACATCCACAGCCCCACTACTACTGGCTGACATGTTTTTTCCTAGATTATTTTTATTGCCAGTGTCCACCGTTGTTGGAAGACTTTCTAGGACCCAGCGTGCATATGGCTTTTGATGGAAAAATGCCTCCCCTGGCACGTCCTTGTAGGAACCATATATATCAAACTCAGTTCCCAGACCACCCTTCCAGCCAAACACTCATAAATGTCCAGGAGGAAAAGAAGTTATGCAGGAAGACTATGTCTCTTAATAAAATCTTGAAAGAGTTTCCATTTCATTTCCAATAAATCCTCTGTGAGTGAATGTCCTACAATCCTTTCTTAAGAGGCAAAATTGCCTCCAAATCTTTTCCTGGATCAAGACCACAGAATCATCTATACCCATCCAACACATCATAATCCATCTTGGGCTTGGCAGCAGTAGATGCAATGTTTTATTTCATTCATTACATTATTCAAGCTCACTTTAAATAAATAGGTTTTCACTGAATACATCTTCTTAACATAAAAGTCTAATAACATTGAGCATAAATGTCATAGCTTCTCCTCCTAGTATACTTGTTCTAGGAGCCTCTGTTCTATATTTTTAGACTCTAGAAAGAGGCAAAAATTGGGGGTACTTGGCATAGCATTGAGTAAGAAATTCTGGAATTATTCCGACATCTCTGTTTCAAATCCAAGCCCCTCTCTCTCTCTGCCTGGAGCAAGTAACTTTACCTCACCGAGCATGCTTCTGTTTCCTCATCTATAGAATGAGGATAATTCAAGATCAGCTTAAGAATTAAGAGGATAATGACCTCTGAGCGTAATGCAGAGCCTGGCATATCACATACACTCATTACATTTTATTTTATTATTTCCTCATGGCTTCTAATCTAATAATAGCCTCCAGTCCTTCTATTCAATTATGATAATAGTTCCCATTTTTTGAGCACATACTATACACTGTGAAGTTCCAGGTACTTTACGTGAATTATCTTGTTAAATATTTTCAATAACCCTGTGGGTAAAAGAGTTGTGATGGTCATTACCATTTTACAGATGAGGAAATTGAGAGGCAGGGACATTAAGCTTCTGAGGCAAGGTCACATGGCTTGTGAGCAGGGGAATTGCTATTCTAGGGAGCTGTGCTATGCATATGGCTTTTGAGAAAAAGGCCTCCCTTGGCATCTCCTTGTAGGTGCCACTGACTGGTCCTGGCTATGGCTGAGGCAGGGCTTCAAGCCTGTCCAAAGCTCCTCCAAAGAATGGAGGCAAGCAGAGTAGAGGAAAGGGACTAGGAAGAGGGAGGAGGGAAGAGAATGGAGAAACACTGGGGAATGACACTGTTATATTGTGTGCACGCACAAATATGTAACAACAAATCCCACCATCATGTACAACCATAATGCACCAATAAAATATGCAAAAAAAAGAAGAAAAAAATGGAGGCAGAAGAACCTCCTTATGATGCTGTAGTCCTCCCCAGGGACATGCAGCACGTCTCAGACATTGGTGCTGGGGACTGGCCACTTGACCAGGGCTACCCCTAGAGGATCATTTTACGATCAAGTGAAATTTCAAGCCTGCCTGGAATTTTGAGTCTGTCAAGTCTCCACTCCAGTCGATTGAAGAGGTCAATAACCTCCTTCAATTGTTCTAAGTGTTCTGACAGCCAGTTTCTTTACTTGTAAAATGGAGAAAGGAATACTAACTAGCTCCCAGGGACCCTCCGGGGGGTTTCACTGCATGGAGGGGGCTGAGTGAAGCACACAGGGTCTGGAATCCAACTGCCTGAGGTCAACCCCCTTCACCAGCTGTGTGACCTTGGGGAAGTTACTTGATCTTCGAACCCCAGTTATTTCGGCATTATTAGGACCCCTTCCAGAAACAGAGAACGGTGGCCTTGTTACAATAACATCAGCACCACAATAGAACCGAGGCCGGGAAAGGGACTGAAATTTCTTTATGTGAAGAATTCTTCATCACGCCCCAGCTGCATGTTATCATGTTCAGGGGGTTTTATTAAATGGCCAAAGCATAAACTTAGTTACAGAAAGTTCTAAATGACAATGACGGAGTCATCCCAGGCCCCCAGCACCACGCATGGCAGCTTGCGACAAGAAGGAAGTGCCAGAGATGAGTTCTCAGCTGAGCTGGCTGGGGAGGCCCATGGGTGTCTGCACCTCTCCCCGCAGTGAAGCAATTCAGAATTCTGTTTATGACATCTCTTAGAGAAACAGGAGCCTTTAGTTGATTCTCTCCTCCATCAGAATTCCCCAAGTGTTTCTGTAAAGGGTGAGATAGTACACACTTCAGGCTTCATGAACCCAATGAAAACTTGTTCTCCCTAAAGAACCAATGGTCTTTTTTTTTTCTTTTTTTTACATTTTGTATTTAAAATGTAAAACAAAGCAAAACATTCTTAGCTCACTCAACTTAAGGAAAACAGGAAGCAGGCTGGATTTGGTCTGCGGGTTGTACTTTGCCAATCCTTGTCCCAGAGTCTAGTGGTTAAGGGCATGGATTCTGGAGCCAGACCACCTGGGTTTGTATTCTAGATTTGTCACTTTGTAACCAGATGACCTTGGGCAAGTTATTCAGACGCCAAGCCTCAGAGTATTCATCTGTGTAAAGGAGATAAAGATGTCAGGAGAATGAGCGTGTAAGCACTTATAATGGTGCTTTCCAAGCAATAAGTGTTAATTGTTTCTCTCTTTTTTATTTTGGTACCAGGGAATGAATCCAGGAGTCCTCAACCACTAAGCCACATCCCCTGCCTCCTCCTCCTCCTCCTCCTTCTTCTTCTTCTTCTTATTATCATCATCATCATCATCATCATTATCATTATTATTATTATTAGTTTTGAAACAAGTTCTTGCTAAATTGCTTAAGGCCTCACTAAGTTACTGAGGCTGGCTCTGAACTCGCAATCCTCCTGCCTCAGCCTCCAGAGCCACTGAGATTACTTTATTAGTCTCATCCTTCCCTGATTCACCCCGCTTGGGAAAAACACATTGTAGTATTTTCTGTAGGATTCAGACAGGTTTTCTCTATTTGAGCTTCCTGGCTTCTTTTGCATCCAAATCATCTGAGGAGCTTGTTACAAATGCAGATTCCTGGGCCTTCCCCTCAGAATGAGAATGAGCATTTGGTACATTTTGCTGGTGGTTCCCCTGTACATAAAGTTTAGGGTCGACTGCTCCAAGAGTTGCCCACAATCTCCTTTTGAACATAGTTCCAGGCTGGGAGATGGATGGGAAGGGTGGATACCAACCACTGAATTAACCGTAAGTCCAGTCCCTCGGCAGCCCTGTGTAAGACTCTAAATCCAGTGGTTAAGTACACGCTTCCCAATTTCCTCCAAGATCAGGAGGGGAAGAAGTAACTGATGATTGGGAAAACTAAGCACTTCTCCTACCCAGATTGTGTGGTTGGACTCTGGGGAACTAATTCTATGCTGAGCTTGAACTTAGTTGAACCTTGTGGATTTGGAAATACGCATGGAAAGGCTGACCTTATGGTGGGCCAGGCTTCCTTCCAGAGCAGGAGGTTTTGGGAGACACATAAGCACCTCTGAACTTCCTGAACCTCCACAATGAAAAACGTGTACCCCAGGATGCCCCTGCTCAGGGGAAACTCTTCAGGGTTTTAAGTATAGCAGTTGTCATTTGCTTCTCAACGTATGTATAAAGAGTGAATATGTGGGGGGTAAAATTTTTTTTTAAGTATAAACTTCAAATAGTACCAATTTGCATAAAATAAACTTTAAAAGCTCTTTTTCTTACCCTTTCTCAGCAAAGGTAAACATAATTATTATTTTCTTCTCTGTCCTTCTAGAAATATCTTAAGCATATACATAGAAACTTGCTGGATGCAGTAGCCAGAAACACATTGGTTCGCACTAATAAAATCATGCAATATTTACTCAGGCAACTAGCTTCTTTTGACTTAAATTATACCCTGCACCAAATGTTCTCTTTTAATTCCAAATATCCACTTCGATCATTTTATTATTTCTAAATACCCACCTCAGTCTTCTTTCTGTTCTGTAATGTCATTCTCTGTATTTAGAAATGAGTTATAGATATTGTATTATCATCGTCCAAATAGAGATGAACAGCTATAGGCAGAGAGAGCTTTCTCAACACAACCAATGCAGAGGCAAAGCTCTCCACCCACTCTCTAAACCTGTCTGATGTTTCCCTGGCACTCTCAGCACACCACCCTTATTTTTTCCTACCCAACTTTCTCCTAGCTCTATGGAAAGCTCCCCAAATAGGTAATGCAACTACAAAACTAGGTTGCACTTGGTGACACTACTTACACTTGGTTGTGTAAAGATATGTCCTGGCACCCTGCCACATGAGGGGTCTCCGAGCTCACAATTGGAAGTTCATAGTGAGGTCTGAAAAGCTGTTAGGGAGAATTACAAAACATCCATTTGCTCACAGAATCTATTTCATCCTAGATGCCACTGCTCATTTTCAACGTGGTAGGAGAAACATCCCCAGTGGGTAGTAGTACATTCAGAGGACTGAAGATAGGAAAGGGTGTCAGGGTTTATAAGGGGAAAAAAAAGGAGAAGGTAGACACCCCCACAATATACCAGGAGGCCTGCTATCATTTATCAGAAGAGTTTGTGGGCAAGTGGAATGAAGCCTCATGAGCAATCAGGAAGAGAGAAGCCAGCATGAAGTCACCAAGACAATGCCATTTCCCAATGCCCTCAATAACCACGTGTCCTTTCTTGGTGCCATTGCTGGACTGATAGACCAGGAAAATATCATAAACCTAGGGGATCAGGAATACAGAGGAGGGTTTTACAAAACTTTGTATGAACTTAGGGTGTTGGTATTTCCTTTGATTGAGCTTGTTCTCAGTAAGTGCTGATGAGCACATGGACATCTGACTGGCCATGAGTAACTGGTGTGGCACCTCAAGGTTCACTAGCAATGTGATGGAGTCTCACAGGTCGCCTACTTCCTGGTAGAAGAACACCAAGAATTCTGCTCCTTAGGAAAGCAAAAGTCCTGAGTAGGCTGGACAAAGAATTCAGTGAGCTCCATGACTAGTGATGGAAAGAGAGGTGTGAAGAGTCCTTCTGTGCTGGGGCAGATGGCATGGCCATCTTATGATTGACCTCCTATGATTCTAGTCACAGCCTCACAGGAAAGAAAAGAAAACTTTCAGATACTGAGTAAGTAACACTCTGTTTTTCAGAAATAAAGTTTACTCAACAGGGAGGGGAATAGAGAGTTCTCATGGATTTCCAAAAGTCTGTCACAAAGATTAGTCCACACAACTGGGCCCCAGAAGGCCACTTGAGACTTTGGGATCCTCTGGACACTTGACTTCTGACTGTCTTTATGTAATGATCCCCGGATGGATGAAAAGAGTGGGTGACAGGGACATTCATCCAACCTCCTCTCTCCAAATATCTGTCTACCCTCTATCTAGACTTGTGACTTGTACAAGACAAATAGAAATGTGTAAGAACCACCTGTTGTCTTCAAGGGTCTCACAGCCAATTTTCCTAAGGAATGGTGCACAGATGCCCTAATCAAAACCAAATGAATGCTTGCATTAAAATGCAGATTTCTGAAACACACTTTTTGTTCAAAGGTCATTTTAATAATTCCCATGGTCATGCTTGTGAACAGAAAGTTTAATAACCGCTCTGAAGGAGGCATGTAAGAATCTGGCTCTGAGTGTGGGAGTAGCTGCACATATGTGGAGGTGGGTGAAGGCATGCCTATGTATATGTTGCATGGCTATGAGGACACGCTGCATGCATGGTACATGTGAACACATGGCGGGGACTATGTGCCACTTCATGTGCATTGGACTTTGTACTTGATTACCTAATCAGAAGAGAACAAAGGTCCAAGCCTGAGTTTCTAAAAGTACAAAAGACTCACACCCTATTCAGAGGAAGCTTAGCTAGCAAAGGTGTGAAGCAACTATCTTCATAATTTAGTCCATGACCCATGGGATAGTAAATAAGCAAACATTTTTAAGACTCAATGCGTGATAGCATCAGCAGTTTTCGGAGTCACACAGATCTGGGCTTGTACTTGGATCTAGACTGTGACCTGGGTCAAGAAGTATGCTTGCTGAGCCTTCGTGTCCTTGTATGAAGAATGGAGGTGGCAGTGACAATCCTTCAAGGTATTGTAATTCTGACATCACCTTGTGTGATTCATTCCCAACATCAGATGCGTAAGACTTGAGGAAGGGCAAGGTGTCACAGTTTGGGGTGTGAGATCCAGGAGGTGGAAGGATTGCCTTCTGAGAAATACAGTTCTGGGGTCTTGGGCACAACCTCAGGAGTTCACCATCCTCTGATAAATGCTTAGCTCTTCCCATTCTTAGTGGTCCTTCAAGTCATGGGTTTCCCTAAGAAATGCTGTTAATTTTCATCAACAGATAGGGTCATACAGAAGTTGGACCATGGAGCTGCATGCCCCATCCACCAGCAGGACATTGACTTAGGGCACCTGTCAGCTCATTGAAATCCTTAGTTCTGAGACCCCCAGTGTCTCTAGCTTCCCAGTGTCTCTTTTATCAGCTGAGTCGTGATGATATGCTTGGGTTCCACAGCAGGGTCTTGATCTTGCCCACTGCACCACTAAGAATAGCTTTTGAAGTCAATCAGAGGTTGGCAGGAGAAGGTCATACACACAAGCCTGGGTTTCCACCTAGCTGCCCTCCCCAGTGAATGTGCCACATCAGGTTGGAAGAGACATGGCCTCGCAGCAGGACCTTTCCCAAATGCACCCCAGAACACATTGGGGGCAGCGTTCAGCTCAACTTACCATGTTCCAAAGGCTCCTTACCTACCAGGCTGCCATATGTTCAGACTCATCCTATTGCCAGATGCATGTCAAAGTTTTCCTTTTTAAAATGTAATTTTCCCCAGAATTTATTGGCATCCTACAATGCTGCTTCTTGGCTGCAGAAGCGGCTTTTCTGCCATTTGGGCCAAAAATAGAAACCACACGCAACCTTGACAGTAATCACGGCCAAGGAGAGAGAACACACATCTATTCAAGAGGCACCTGAAGGTGAGCCCTTCTTCCTTTGCTTCTGCTTGGAGGACCTATCAGCAGAGCTGGGAATAGCAGTCTTGTGGACTGTGTTACCTTCTTCAATCTGATAAAATCACAAACATATGATAAAGATTAAAAATGTTGGCTATAAGTTATTACTTTGAATTTTTAAGTATTTGAGCTATTCCTAAGTTAGAATTCTGTTTAGAAGTTGCATACTGTGCTCCTTGTCTCATTCTTCATTTCTTGCTGCCCATGTCGCATGCGGAGAGAGATCTCAACGTCTCACGACTTGACATGCACCTTGGCATCCAGACCCAGACGTGTCTGTGTTTGCATGGACGAGTGCTCTGTGTAGTCGGGAGAAGAACTCTGAAAAATTCTATTCAACAAAAGCATATTTATTCAAAAATATGGTTTTGGCATCTAGAAAGCACTTTTTGGAATAGAAATCACATTCATATTCAAAATTTTTATTCATTCTCATTTGAAGAGTTTGGACAAATAATTGACATTTTTGTTTTTTCCCTTTCAAATCCCAGAAGTTGGGATGGCAGCCTTCATGGACCGAACAGGAATAGGCAACCAAGCACTGGACCCTAAGGTCACCTTTATCTCATTGCTTCTCAAAGCCTGTCCTTTTTTTTTTTTTTTTTCTTTTTCCCTACTAGCTTGGCTAGTGTGTTCAAGTAGCATTGGATGGAAAAACATTCTGTCTATTCAAAACTACAAAATAATTTTAAAAATCCACCAGGCACCCTGGGGTAGCCACTGGAAAATTCAACACTCTGGGACTTTATCAATGCCAAATTCAAGTACTCTGAAGAAAACACTTGTTCCTAGCAATGATTTGGACCCTAAGATAATGTCGACCTGTTCATGCATATGCCGTCTCTGCCGAGAATTGTGCTGAAGACTAATTCAGAGGCTCTAGGGCAGGGTCTGGCTGCCAGCTGGTGTTGGGATGGAGTTTTCCCTCCAGAGTAATCAATTATAGTTTCCCAAGACGAGCTCGTGGACGCCTGCCAGCACAGTGGGTTGAAGAATCTGGGAGCTGGAACTCTTTCCCAGATGTAGGGGTCATCCCATGTATGTGTGGTAATGATGAACCAGAGAGGTACAGAGAAGAAATAGTGGCTGTCCCATAGATTATAAAGAAGGTGACACTGATATTGCATAGATATTTTTAGCTAGGTGTACAGATTTCCAGGGAACAGTAGAAGAAATGGTTCTGAGATTTAATTTGTTCTAACTCCCTAATTAATAGGCAAGAACTTTGATGAAGACAAGTTTGTTTGTTTGTTTGTTTGTTGTTTGTTTTTAAATATCATGCCACTGAAGAAAGACACAGAAGTAACAACTCAGACTCTTGCCTTGAGGAATTTACAAGATCTAACATGCTAATGAAATCGAGCATATTAACCCTTATTAATACACTGAGGCAACATACGAGATAGAAATACATTTTTCTTTTCTTTCCTTTTTAACACTTAGATGAGGTAGTTTGCCAAGACTTTAGGCACACGATTTCCATTCATCATTTTTTTTAAAAAAACTACAAGGCAGACAAATTATGATTCCCACTTTATAGATGAAGAAAGAGCTGTGCTGGAATTAGGCAAAGCAAGAAAGGCATTCAACTTGGTGGTGAAGTTAAAGGAAACACCAGTAACCTCACTATCAAGATACCTGAAAAAAAAATCAAAAGCAAAAAAAAATATCATGTTTTAGATAAAGACAGGATAGGTATTGCTGATATTTTTCCTTTTGCTTCGGGCTCCAAGCTGACTGGCAGGGTGCTGGTTCAGAGCATCAGTGAGAAGACTTTCCAAAGCTCCTATGTCAGTCCATGGTGCATTTGGCCCAAGAGATTTGGTTTTACAGCTTGAACTTTCAACCAATGTGCTGCAAGTGGAAAGGTCGAGAGTATAGAGTCCTGCTGATGGGGGTCCCAGGCAGGAGCTGTCAGAGGAAGCCTCTCTTACCCAGATTGTAAGTGGGTTAAGACAGAGCAGATGTGCACAGTGAGGAGAAGAATGGCAGTGAGCCAGGTCCCAGACACTGGAGGGGAAGATCCAGCTGGGCCTGGGGAGTGGATTGTGAAATCCTGAGATTGAAGGGCTATTGTGGGGAGCAAGAGAACAGCAGCTGAGGAGTCAAGAGGGAGTCAGGACGGTGTGTATCCCTGACCTAGAATTGGGCTTTTATGAACTCCAAGAAAAATGATGAGCACTGGAGCCAAGTGCTCCAGGAAGGGACCCCAGGATAAAGGAGACAGGCATCCTGGACCACAGAGCTTTGGCTCATAGTCACTTGAGACTAGCAGTCAAGAAAACCAGGACTTGCTGCTTAGGACCACACCATACTTTCCCATCTCCAGAGAAAGCACGATGGCCTTATTCACTTACATAATTCTGCCCACACCCCTGCCCCCACAAATACTTGGCCCCTGGAAGGGACAGGGTGGGTTGATAGGTCCCTGAGGATAGGGTGGACCCTGGCTTCTAGACACAGAAAGATTTCTTTCTGCAGAACCTTTGACAGTTTGGAAAGAGTATTTCACTAATTAGAGCTCCTTACCTACTTTTCTTTTGGGTTTTAACAGTCTCGGTCCTTTGCGGGTGTTCAATTGATTGAGCTAGTCTTCAGACAAATGTTATTGCTCAGAATCCAATGACAGACCCAGCAAGGGGTTGCAGGTGAGGCGGGGTGAAGGTATGAGATGGATTTCCAATGGAGGAAACGTGGAATTTCACTTACAAACTAAGGGAATGCAAAAGCTGTTGGAATTCCATTCCAGAGAGCACCCCAGTGAGTCCTTCCCAAATGTCCTTACATTATCTTCTGTTGCAGTTATATCCAGAGCCATGCAAGAGACGTTTCCCCAGACACCCAGGTAATCTAGAAAACATGTTGTTCTGCTTTCAAGGAGGATTCACCTAACAGGCCTGGAGATGTGAGGCTTTTCTTTTCTTTTTTTTTTTTTTCTCACTAGTCCACTGACCTACACAAAAGAGGTGACTTCAATGAGAACAATCCTATTTTTATTTTGTATCAGCAGACTCCACAGCCCTCAATACGACAAGAAACACCAGAGACCTCCCTCCAGCTCCACCTCCCACACGCAAAAGCTTGGGCACCGAGCCAGCTAACTTGCTTGGCTATTGGCACCTTGAAATAGAAGTAAATCCCTACTCTTCTGATTTATTATTTCCTGTTCTTCAAAGAGGGGGAAAGGCTGCAATGCTTGAAGTATTTAAGCAGTTAGTCACCATACAAATCCATCTCTTGTCTCACCCCCAATTCAGGGGAATAATATTTTTTTCCCTGAGTTACATAAGGTATGATAGAAAGCATTTCAGAACCTGTCTGCCTTAGGACCAATTTCTTGTGGTAAATCTCTAGAAAATACTTCACAGTTTCTAATGTAAGCGCCCAGGCTTTCGAAATAGGTCTTACAGAGTGAGCAGGCTCTGTTTCGTTCATATGTTAACCTCACATCCTTTCTCCTTGCTTTCTTTTTTTTTTTTATTTTTTATTTTTTATTTTTTTTATTGTTGGTCATTCAAAACATTACATAGTTCTTAATACATCATATTTCACAGTTTGATTCAAGTGGGTTATGAACTCCCAATTTTACCCCGTATACAGATTGCTGTGACCCTCTTCAGTTTCATCCAAATCACAGGTGAGCTGTGTGTGTGTTGGTATCAGTAGAACAATGTTTCACACCTGGGAAGTTTTGCTATTAAAGCTCAATGTTAAGTCAAAAACCCAAACACCATGGGAGCAAGGTTAAATTTAACGTGAGCTGGACAATTTCACAATTAGTCAATGCACTAGACTCATTACCAGCTGGAATTTCTCTAACAGATATTGTCCTAGCTACACAAAGCGTCAGGTAATGATGGAAATCCCTTGAACTTGTATCCATATTAGTGTATGTGAGTATGTGCTGACACTAAGTGACCAAGGTACACATAGGAACCAAGACAAATTAGCACATCCACAATAGTCCTGCCTATTGGTTGTATAATGGAGAGTGATGCTTCTTAAGATTAAGATCTTTATTCTTGTAAATGGCTGGTTGCTCTTGGCCTCCATCATATGTTCTGGGGAGGAGCCATGGGCCATCAGCCTGCAACAAGAAGGAAAACTGAGAGTAGACAGAATACCTTCCTCTTCTCTAATTTGACTTCAAGCAATTTGGTACTCATGTCTGGCTTTAAACTAATCTATTTCCCATCAGCTCATCTCTTGACTTAGGTTGGGTCTCTGGATCTTAAAGTTCAAAGCCAGAATACCACTGAATACTTAAACTTTCAACTGCCACCTTGGCTGAATCCTTATGGCCTTCACTCAGATCTACTTATTGCTTCTGAGAATGCCAATTCTATCTTAATCTATGGCTATTCAGCTTGCAACTACCCACATACGTTAATATACCTAAGAATATTTTAAAGTAGATTCTAGTACACACACACACATACACACACATTTTTTAAAATCATAAACAGAATATACCTGGGAAGTGACTGATACACAATTGCCTTTGTAAATGCAGAGGTGCAGTTCCCAGCTTTGTGAGTGAGCATCTTCTAATGCCAGTGTAATATGCATCCTAATACTCAATTCTAAGTCACACGATTCATCTTACCTCTATATCTGGAACCACTGAAATTTCAAAGCTAGTAAACCCTTGGGTTTCCATTTGAATTTCATTCAAGTCCAAGTCCATCTAAAACCTCCATCTCCCCTCCATGACCTTGAGATAAACCTCCTAAGAAATGATGGTCATTTGCTGCTTGGACTTTAACCCTGATGGATTGTTTGGGATTCCAGGGACTCACAGGGACTCACAGCTGTGCTGATTATACCTCTGCTACTGGCCACGGTTCCCTTGCTGGATGATTCAGACTCTGTGTTAATTTGATTCTGTACTCCCAGGCTTGGATTTTACCAGTGTAGTCCTAACCCTGCTTAGGGCCAGTTATCATCCAGAAGTTCCTTCTCGTTGTCAAGTGGAGGGAGCATTACATATTCTGAACACTGTGATAGAAAGACAGAAAACCAAGAAAGACATTATCTTTCCTCCCTTCCATCTTTTTATTCATTAAACATAGCATGGTCACTCTGTAATTGGTAAGAATTTGCAAATCTGATTAGAAGGGAAATATGTGCCCAACTTTTCTCAGTCTCTTTCTTTATCTTCCCCCAAGATACACAAACACACACACACACACACACACACACACACACACACACACTTGGACTTGGACTTGAATAAAGTTCAAATGGAAACCCAAGGGAGAGGGTGGGGGGAGAGAGAGAGAGAGAGAGAGAGAGAGAGAGAGAGAGAGAGAGAGAGAGAGAGAGAGAGAGAGAAATCATTACAGGATATATCACATTAAGTACCACCGAAACAAATAATACACACAGAGAAATGCTAATAGTTTCAACCAAAGGAAAGCATAATTGCATCTGGGTGAATCTTGGCATAAAATTCATAAAATTTAATAATAGAAATAATAATATCAACTAGTTATTGAACATTTCTATATCCTCATAAGACAAAGCATTTTTCTATAGCAATTGTGTCTTACATATTTTCAGTCCACTCCATGATATGTGTGTGGTGGGGTTTTTTGTTTTTGTTTTTTGTGTGTATATGTGTATGTGTGTGTGTATGTGATGTACCTGATGGTGTTTTCTTTAAGACTTCTCTGAAACCCACATTACTCTGTGCTAAGAATTGTTCTTAATTTATCAATGAGGGCACCAAAGCTTAGAAAGATCAATGGTAGGGCTGAGCTTGTTTATCCTGGGGCTGATATTTCTCGACAAAAGTAATATCAGGGAGATGGGCATTAAGTATGACCTGGAGGGACATTTAAGATGTTTATAGTTGAAATTAAATGGAGGATAAGAGAGAGGAAAACCATGTTATGGAAACTGAAATGGAGACAACATACAAGAATGAAAAGGTCAATAAGCAAACAGAGTAGAAAGTTGAAAGCAATGAGCAATGACACTAGAAGGTAAGTTAGGAGCCATATGTGGGAGTTCGTGAACGCTGGGGTAAGGAATGTGAGCTTGAACCAAATGCAATAAGGATACCCAGAAAGCGTTTGGTGGGCAAGCAATCCAGTGGCCTCATTTTTAAAAGATGTTTTGTTTATGCAGAAGAACCAAATGTACTGTGATGGAGAAACCACAATTAAGTTTAGCAAGTGACAAATGACATTAATGTGGACCCACCTTCCTCAGCCATTCTACACACTTAGAAACAGAGTGCATGACCTTAATAACCTGCCATGGATAATCCTCCCCACCCCCCACATTTCTAAGGAAACCTTTTGGGTTTTATCTTTTCATCAGTCATTTGCCATCAAATCAATGCCCAACATGATTTTTTACCTCCAATTTTAGCCATTGAAGATGTCATATAGTCTGCAAGAACGTAAGAAGGAATAAAGAAAAGAGAGAGAGAGGGAGGGAGGTATCTCTCAAAGCAAAATAGGAGTTCTCTTCTGATCTCCCACTATGTTTACAGAATTCAGAGTCAGTATGGGGTAGGGACCTGGTGCTAACAGAATGAAACATGCTCAAAATTTCACCAAGAACCTCTAAAGATGGAGCGTGGCCCAGGGCTGCTAAGTGGTTGAGATGTTTTCACAACTGTTTTTAAATGGAGACAACTCCAGGGAAGATTTCAATTAAGCCTCTAGGAAGCTCCCTTCCTGAGGTCCTAGAAAGGGGTTTCTAAGGACCAAGAATGAGTGAGCTGGTCCCCCTGGAGGCCAATGGTCTTTTCCAGAATTGTTATGTCCAACAGTATCTCCTAGAAAAGGAAATGGTGGAGTCAGGGATGGAGGAGCCTGCCGACAAATCCATGAAATCAGGACCCCAGGAGGGGAAAAGTTGAAATCATTTATTTACAATTAGAGAAGCAATGGACTGTGTGACTAAGAACTTCATGATTCAAGGTTCTCAGGGAACATGTTCAATAATAATTAAGAAAACAACCAAAAGCTTGCCAAAGAAATATTTGAATTAATATCAGGTATCCTCTTCTCAAGCAAGACCAGTACAGACCTTCAGAGAGTCACCACTATGAAGTGTAAAGTACAACAAATTTAAAAACCCTCCCCTTAGGTTCCCTGTCTTCACTACGGTTAATATCATTTAAGGGGGTTTCCAGGATATGGCGGGGTATGGAAAAGAAGGTGGGACTTCCCAGGATGTGCTGTTGGCATTAACCCTTAGTGAATATGGCCCCTGGAATCTCAGAATCTAGAAAGAAACATAACTTACTTTATCTACAACAAGAATTAGAGACCAACTCCATGTTTACCACTAGAAAGAATTTTCCAACTTTTGGCCCACAATTTTGATTGACAACAAGAAAATATGATTTCAATATAATTTTTCAATTGGAAAATATTTTTTGATTTTTTTTGTTTTTAATCAATGCATTATAGTTATACATAATTTTGGGGTTCATTTTGACCTACTCATACATGCATGAAATAATATTTGTTCTACTTCAGTCAATATAATGTTAAATGGAGGGAAAAGCAGAATAAGCACCTTACTATTTCAAATAAAATTGCAGGTGGGAATGATTAGGTAGGATACAGTTTGCAAAAATGAAAATAATTGTTCAAGAAATTAAAGAGAAATGTTTTGTTTTTCAGAACAGTGTCATTCAGTGTTGCTGTTTTATTGAGTTTACCTTTTTTAAGTGGATCAAAACCCGTCCATTGTATGGAATTTATTTATCATCAGCAGGTTGGTTTTGTGGGGTCTGGGTGTAACCTTCAGCCATTTGTCACAACAAAAATGTGTTGTGAACAGTAAGTCAGCTCATAGATAGCAATTAGCATGGAGCTCAGCAGACTCATAGTGTACCATCTTAATTATTAATAGTGGTCCTTAGCTCAGGTAAAGCCCAGTGTGATCATATCTCCTGTACTTCTGTACCTGATTTGGTTTCCTCAGTATAAGTCAACTCCAGTCATGGTTCTTTTCCTCTTCCATGCTGAAATCCCATGATGCCTTGCGTAAGTCTCACTGAGTAAATTTTGACAACTCTGATTACTCCTGGCACTGCACATGTGACAGGGTATAATTAAAATAAACTAAGTACTTATTAAATGACACTGGGAATCTACCAGAAATAAGATGAATATCCTAAGAGAATATGTACTTCACAAGGTGCCACCTTTGTTACCATTACCTGTGTTGAAAATATCTGAAGGAGCTCTCTGTGTTTGATTATTGTTGTGATGCCTGCTGTTCTGGAACAGTCCAATAGAATCCTCCAGCCTCCAAAGCAAGGAAACACTTTCAGCCCTCATCTGATGACTCCCCCAGGGGATCTTTGCCATGTCAGAAAAGTCCTCTGTGGAAGGTCCAAGTTGACTGGTAAACATCTTCCATGGGTTCCAAACCCTTTCACTCTAAACGTTAAATATTAAACCAATTGTTTTCTTTTCTCTCCTGCCTTCTCCAGAGGCCATGATTTTTACTGAAGACTGCTGGCAACCTGAAGCCAGAGCACACTGTTATTAGAACAGAGTTACCCGTTGCTGGACACGGCATCAGAAGAGGCGGGAGTCCACTCAAGATGTTCAAAGAAGCACAGTCTCGGTTATGACCAAGCCCTTCCATCATCAAGGTACATGGCACTTAAGATATTGTCAATGTATTCAATTAGAGCCCTGGTTCTGGTACACCATGGGCAATAGAGATGAGCTCTTTGAAACAGAAGCATCATCAATCTTTTATTAATTCACCACACTTACTGATCATTACTGTATTTCACAGACCTAATACATAATTGTTGTGTGTTTGGTTTTACTTTCACATTTGAAACACCTCTCAGTTAATGCAAAGAAACTGGGAAGCAGATGGCCCTCCCTGTTACTGCCTATGCATGATCTTCAAAAATTTCAGAATGAGCATCAATAAACATGAATCAATGAACAGGGCTTAGAGAAAAATCCCAGAGACAAGTGGCGAGCCTTCTTTTAAGAAGCACTTCTTTACCAATACACTTGAAAAGCCAGTGGACATATCATGTGGGAAAACCTAGACAACAGAGTTTCCTAATTGAGTTTTTACACTTGAGTCTGAATCTTCTACCAAGACTCAGACTCAAGTGTAAAATGCTTTAAAAACACCTTAACCAATTCACTGGGCAATTATTTCCCTCTTCATATGTGTACAGTCATGAGATGTGGCATAGAGCTATATCTAAGTAAAATTAAATGGTACATTAAAATTAAAGTATACTTATATAGCAAAATAAAAATAACAGTCCATAAATAGGAATACCAGTTTTAAGATAAGCCTTGGTTTTAGAATCATTCCCTTGTGAAGTATATTCTGTTCTCAGGTTTAAGGATTCCATGAGTCAATGGTATGAAAAATACACAACAGATTAACCAATACAATGGTCATCCTATAAACACCCCTACACCTGAGCAGGGATGACTATGATTCAATGATCTGATGAGTCTTCTACCTGATTTGAGAGCAGCGATGTCCTTTCAAATGAATTTTGGAGCAAGACAATTTGAATGGACCAGTAGTAATCAAGTACTCAAAAGGCACTGGCTCAAGAGAAAAGGAAGAGAAATCAGAAAAGCATCACACTTGTCAAACACATGCTACACATTATGCCAGGCATTTTGGATGCGTTTGTTTATTTCTTCCTAACAAGAAATCTATGAGGCAGATATTAATACCTCTAAATAACAGATGGAAAAACACTGACCAGAAGATTCATCTACTTGCTCCAAGTCACACAACCGGCAAAGCACAAATATGGGGTCTGAACTCCTAACACTGTGTACTTTACTATATATTCTTCATATAAAGTATTGAATTATCCCTTAATCAATCTATGCCAAGAATCATCCCACACACAAACACACAAACTAAATTGCCAACCCCGCAAACTAAGAGCAAGTAATGAAATGTTTATATAAGTCAAAAGAAATATTGAGCCAAGTAATCACTTATTTCATCAGAGAATGCATTTAAAACATAAAATGATTGATGATGATGTAAAAGAAAGTGATCAGTGGACCTCAGGATCTTGACATTGTGTGATACATGAGCCAAACTTGTTATGGAAAGTTCTGAAATTGTTTAACCTGGTGTGAACGAAGTGGGGTAGGTCATGCTTTTCAGATTAGTGACAATTTTTTTCCATTTAACAGAGAGAAAAAAAACACTTTCGTATATGTGATATTCTTCTCCCTAAAATAAACTCAAGATTCATGGGGAGGGAAACACTTTCATAGTGTGGACTTAACCTCCATGAGAATGGATTCTGATTGTAAGGTTTCAAAACTTGAAATAGGCATTATATGGAATAGCTCACATTTTAAACACCAGGTGCAATTGCTGCTGATCTAAACTACAATTTTGGACTCAATAGGCCAGAGGAAAAAGTTTGAACACAACAGAAAAAAAAATCATTCAGTGGCTAATGCTATTTTTTAAAAAATATTTTAAAAATGTTCAGCCTTGGCGATCATCATTGAAGAAAAATTAAATTAGCAAAAATAAAATTACTAATGCATAGTACAAATAAGGATGTAGTGAAGCATATATGCATTTATTTTAAGCTAAAGAGAACAACTTATACTCTTCATAAATACTAATTTTTATGATTGAAACTTCAGCTTTCTAGTCCATCATAACATACTATTTTTTTTGAACATTGAAGGACCTTCTTTTGCAAAAGGGCAGAGCAAATAGTTTACTATGCATTAAGTAAAAAAGAGTTCCATAAACTCAGGCTTAGTTCAGATTGACATGAACCAAAAGAGAAGGTTAAAGCTATGGATGAAGAAAAGCAAAAGGATCTAGGTTCACATACATAATTGAAATAATCTGGATACATCTCACTAGACTCAGAAGATAGGTCTATGACAGCAGGATATCATTCTATGGCTGAAGGTATAAACAAATTTGTGCAGATTCTCTTGTGAAAGAAAAAGGCAGAGGATCAGGGAATGGCTGAATAGATCTGGCCTCAGAAGGGAAATGGAATAGTCATCAGAAAACATATTCAGAAGTCCAACTTCAAGATTTGGGCCAAAACAATGAAGTGCTGCAGGAAAGGGTCAAATGAGTCCACCTCAGAGCTTCTAGAGTAGAAGCAGCAGGAATCACTCTAAACTCCTAAGTGTCCTGGATACCAAGATGAGCACCCTGTCAATCTGAAGCTGTAGTAGGAGAACTCCGTTCTGCCGAGTGGAAAACCTGTTGTTCAGAGTGATCTGAATTCAGTTTTCTTAGGCATGGTCCCTTCACTTTCTGTAACATCCAGAAATGCACCTTTGCTTTTTTGTCCTGTTATCTCTGTTGAGTTAAAAGAAGACTGACTGCTTGGTGGCAGATCACTTGCCTAGCATGTGTGGAGTCACTGGATTTGATTCTCAGCACCACATATAAATAAGCAAAATAAAAGATCATTGAAAACTAAAAAAATTACTTAGATAGAGGGAAGTGATGGGAGGGGAGAGGAGGGGATGTGGGGATAGGAAAAATAGTAGAATAAAACAGACATTATTACTGTCTGTATATGTGTGACTAAGTGTTCAATATGATTCTGCAACATGTACACTTAGAAAAAAGAGAAATTATATCCCATCTATGTATGATATATTAAAGTGCATAAATGTGTTCTACTATCATGTATAACTAATTAAAACAAATAAAAAATTTAAAAAAAGAAGACCACAGAAAACAAAAGCAGAATAAGGAATCACCTACACCATGTGCTTCAAAGAAGGAAAGGGAGATATTTTTCCCTTCCAGTTTCCACCACTGGATATACAAGCACCTGGTATTTCCTACCTCTTTGGGTATTGTTACTTTGCAATGATCTTCTTATCTTTTATCTATCTATCACTAATTTACCTTTACTCCTATCAAATCTATCTTAATCTGCATTAAATTCTGAGGAAGATGGTGACTTAGTCAACATAGATGATTTTTGGCTTCCACAGAGATAATTTGTCATGATAAGAAACAGAACAAGTGAAATCCAGGCTTTTAAAATAGAAGAGGAGGAAGTATAAAAGTGTGAGGATTCCAAATGAGAGGAGACAGAGAGAATACTAACTACTATGCTATTTGGGTTATTTGGAGGAACTCTAAGAACAGTGAAAAAATAGTGCTACTCCTGCCCTTTTCGGCTTGGCTACCATTTATCAAGCGACGGTTATATGATGTTCCAGGCTTTCTGCCAACTGCTTTATGTGTAGCATTTCATGGACTCCTCTCTCTAGTAGTTGTGATTTCCTCTATTTTAAAAGATGAGGTAATCAAGGAACCAAGAGGCTTACCTGTTACCTAGTCAGAGGGAAACAGAAGTAAGATTCTAACCAAGTTCAGATCTCTCCAAAACTTTCTCTTTCCTCTGTGTTGGTCTTCCTTCACAACATCTCTGCAGACTCAGCCTGTCCCATGGAATCACAAATGACAGTTCTGAAAGCTTCCTACTGTCTATTCCTCCCCTTTGGCAGATGGGAGGCCAGGGAAGTTATGTGAATGGCATACTTAGTCTTTCAGCTGGGAAGAAACCAGGTCATTTCCACTCAGAAGTCTTCTGGGTCTTTATTGGGTTTCAAAGGAAGAGTCAAGACCATAATCAGGAGATTCTTACAATACTACCTGGGTTTTTCGTGGCCATCTTCCAACTTCAACATACATAGATTAAGCTATCAACTTTAAGAGAATTGCATTAAACGTTTTTCTAGGAAGTTATTTCTTTTTGTCATCTTCACCCTAATGCATTTATTTGTAGAAAATTATCATTTTCTAATTGTCTATTTTTTCTCTCTATTTAATACTGAATAAATATTGACTATACACAAAACAAATAATCAAGCAGCATCAATAATTGGCTTGCTTCTGCTGCTACTGTCTCTTTGCTTTTACCCTTGTTGTCTCTCCAGTCAATATTCTTTTAAACTAAAAAAAAAAAGTTACCTTCAGCTTTAAAAGTTTGCTTATAAGTGTTCTGAATAAGTTTACTGGGGAAAAATTTAAATAAAAATCATTGTTCAGATGTCACTCATATCAATCATTCTTGTGCAGTAGCAGTAGAGTAGAAATAATTGCAATCTCGTGCCCTGTACTTCAAGGATGTGAAGAGACAAGAAAACAAAATAGATTATTTTAACAAGAGGCTGAAAATGTCCAGCACTTCCAAAGTCTGTCTTCTGCCTAGCCATTTTAAAAGAAATATCAGTAACTATTCCTCCAACAGTATTTCCCATTATACAATACCACATCCCCAATAATCGTGGTCTCCTGTCATCGACTTAAGCATGCCCACACAATCCCACTCTCAGCTCTGTTCCTAGGCCACACACCCATGCTGGCAGAAGGACCAGGCTGAATCGAGAAGAGCTGAAGTAATGGCAAAACCAATCCGCTATCATATATGAACTGTATTTAGGCTACAGGAAGGTGGGACAGCTTTTCATGACCATGTGAAATTTGCAAGTGTTCCAAGTAATGTCTCTTTGTGCTCAGAGTAGTCTTTGAGGAGAAACTAAGGATGAAAAGAAAGAGAAGATGGAATTCAGGGGACCCCAATCATAAGTATTTGTCCCTGTCTGAGAAAATGGATTTTCAGCCATCTAGAAGAATATGCTCTAAACCTATGTTAACTTGGAAACTCGGTCACCCAGTAGAGTACTGAGGATGACAAATAGACTAAATTATTTGTCTTAGTCTGTTTCTGTTGCTACTAGACAATACCTGGATGTTTACTGTATAAAGAAAATAGATTTATTTAGTTCACATTTGGGAGGCTGAAAGTCTAAGATTAAATGGACCTATCAGTTTGGCCTCTGGTTCTCTATCACAGCATGACAGATGGCATCATGGTGGGAGATAGAAAGCAAGACTTGGTAGGGACCAAGCTTGCTCTTTTCATAACAACTCCCTCTCATGAGCATTAAGTAGCTTCCCACAAAAAACAAAACAAACAAACAAACAAAAACACCTTAATCCATTCTGAGGGCATTCCACCAACGACCTAATCATATTTGATTAGGTTCCACCTGTTTAAGCATCCTTCACCTCTCAACATTGCCACAGTGGGTAGGGTCCACGCATCCAGTACATGAATCTTTGGATCACACACTCAAACCACATGCAAACCATGGCAGTCATTTCCTGGTAAGCATTTTTCCCACCTACAAAAGAAAAATTTCCTTCTCTCTCTTCTCCATTTCCTCCATTTACCCAAGAGCTTCAAGAATATAAGAAGCTCAAAATTCTTGTTCTTGTTTAGCTGCCCTCTTTCTCTGCAAGCGGAGGGGTGCTGTAGTGTTTGAGCAGGAATCTGCAAGGGTTAATATTAGACTTTGCATTGGGGTCTATTTTTACATTTTATACCACCAGCTGCTGCAAGGTGATTCAATAATCTAAATATATTTCTTCTCTAATCAGAACAAGTACCAGCTGGATATTTTTTTGCATTTACCTTCATAAATAATTTCCACAATACCCCATTTTATGAATGAACAAACAGCTCAGAGAGCTTTCCATGTCTTATATAAAGTCTTCAATAATCCACTTCTTTGATGCTTGCTATAGACACAAAGGTACTCCACCCAGATCCCTGGTCATGGGAAGACTTGCAGCCCAGCTGCAGAGAACTCAGGGAGTAGAGAGCCTTCCAGGTGTCTGCTCCTTCAGGATCAGCCTCCGCTGCAGCAAGCCACTTTGCCCAGCATGTCCTCTCCCCAGGGCAGTCACACCCAGTGACTAAGCAAGGTTAAAAAATAAAGGCTTGAACATTTGTATCAACACTTTATGGCAGTTTGACTTCTCCTCCTGACCAATCCTGTGCTTCCTCTTTTTCACAGGTGTTGGTCTCCAATGCACATGTTGCATCCCAACCTCTATTTTGATGTTGGCTTCTGAATGTGAATTTTTGTCATAAGTCACAACTATTTGTCTTTTTTCAGTCCAGTCCAGTGTCTGTAACTCAGCTTTCCCCTTGCAAGAGACATTCCAACAGTACATAGTGAACCAAAGCAATGGGTGCTTCCCCAACTGCAGTACCTCGGATCCCAGGGCACAGCTTCTATCCTGGAGTAAATCCCTGCCTCCCCCCAGGTTTCTAGTGACTCTGCCCCTACTGAATTTCCAGCTTCCAAAGTGATGTCTTCTCATAAAGGATTCTCCAGTATCTGTTCAAGACGCTATTTATAGTGCTCATTGTCTTATCAGGGGCCTCCAATGCCAGTGTCTGCTGGAGATCATCCAACAAATCTAATTGTGAAGCTGAGCAGGCTCAAGACAAGAGGTGCTAAATGTCTTGTTTTACAGTTAAACGTAATAACCTGCTACCTCTCCAAATGCTGTGCTGTGATCCACACAGCCTAGAAGGATCTCCCTGCTGCTGACCTCTCTCATGTCACTCCCCATCCTCTTCCTCAGTCCTCTGCAGCCACAAAGACCTTCATCCTGTTTCTCCAACAAGCCAGCACTTCAGCTTTGCTATGTTGGTTTGCATCTTCCTTCACCTGGAACATCCTCTCCCTGGTTATTCCTCAGCCATCAACTGAGATACCACCTCCCCAAAGAGCTTTCTCCAGCCACCCTGTCTGGAACAGGGTGCTTGCTTCCTCATCCTGTCATCCTCTCTTACATGCCTGTGACCTCCTTTTATAGAACCTCTATTATTTCATGATCACCAACGATATTCATTTATTTAGTTTCCGTTTTCTGCACTTGGCCATGAGTTCCAGAAGGACAGGCAGCATCTGTCTTACTTTATGTACATTCCTAGGGCCTAGCCCAGGGCCCTGCCCATGATTTTTCTTGGAGGAAGAAATGTCTACCTTCTCAAACCCCCTTCTCCCCACTCCCCATGGAGTCATGGCCACATTCCACTCACTCTCCCAGGCCCTGCAATTCATCTTTCTAGCACTGCCGGCTTTCAGCCCCTTCTCTCCACCTCCCATGCTCCGGTCTTAATTCAGACACTCATCATTCCACACTTAGACACCTACCACACTCTCCCAGCAGGCCTCCCTGACTCCACTTTCCCCCTCTCCATCCTCCATACCCTGTCAGAGTGACCTTTCCAATATGCAAATCACTCCCAGGCTTAAAACCTTCCAATGGCTCCCTGTTGCCTCCAGGATAAAGTTCAACCTTCTTAACATGACATGCAAGATACTCTGAGATCTCCCCCTGTCTTCCCCTCTGGTTTTATCTCCTAGTCTTCTCCAGTAACCCCCACTTCCACAATCACTGGACATTCTTTTTCTGCCTCCCACCATCTGGTCTGTTCTACCTCCTAACTTCTTCCCAATTTGTTCCTTTCTGTTTCCACAGCTGCCGTGTGTGCTCATCCCTGACCTGGGCAGCCACAACACCCTTCTTTCTAATTGCAAAGTGCCCCATCCAATTTGTTTTCTAAACAGCAGCAAGCAAGCTGTTGCACTCCCAGTTTTAACCATGGAAACCCTGCCTCCTACCTCCCTGGCTTACAGTTCCTCTGTGGGTGGAGGCTAAGAGGTTCTGTAGGGTCTGCTCACAATTATTCCTGTAACTACAGCAGCCCTCCTGCCCTCTGTCCTCAGACCCTCTGCCTTGCTCTTTCTTTCCCCAGGGTCGATGCTTCCACTTTCTCCATCTGCTAACACACACAAGGAAACTTTCTCCTTCTGGTTTCCTACACTTTCATCTTGTGGCTCATCTTCTTCCCTGAGCTATGCCACCATTCACAGGATGCCTTCTGTATCTCACTGCATTTGTCTTCAAAGCTCATATCCATCCACAAAAATTTGGGATAAAGGATTAAACAAATTCTCAGGAAACAAACTGGGAATTTTGGACCATGGGTTTGGGGAATGAAAGGTGGGACCTGGGACTCTGGATGCAATACTCTGTCAGCTGGTCTTTGGACTGGGCGTGTTCTCCGTTCTTCAGGAGAGTTTGCTATGGAAGTTTTGAAGTCTTTGTTTCATTTTTAAAATAATTTCTAGGAGCTAGATATGCTAGAAGGAGGCTATAGTACGTGCTCAATTCATACCCTAGAAAGAATTTAAATCAAGGATATTTAGGTTTGTGTATGTTTATTTATTTTTTTATTTCTATTTGCTCTTTTAGTTATACATGACAGTACAATGTATTTTGGTATATCATATACATGGAGTATAACTTCCCATTTTTGTGGTTGAACATGATATGGATCTATACTGGTCATATATTCTTATATGAAAATAGGAAAGTTATGTCAGTTTAATTCTACTGTCATTCTCATCCCCATACCCCCTTCCTTCACTCCACTCTGCCCCCCTTTAACCTGCATTCAGTGTAACCTGCATCTCTATTTTATTTTATTTTTGTCTTATTAACCAAATGGATTTCCCAGCAACTCCCATAACCTCCCTAACCCATCCATTCATTCCTTTGTTCACCTGCTCAGCAGCTGCAGCAGCTGTTTGTCAGATGTGACACAAGAAAAGGGTCAGGGGCAAGGAGTGGAGCGTGGCCCTGGGACCGTCTGACTGTGAAGCGCAGAAGGAAGAAAGCTACATTTGTATCCTGGGTTTTGCTAGGGGAAGGCAAATGGAAGTCAACATTTTCAGACCCAGAGCAATAGATAAAAGGAAGAGTCACGTGTGAAGGGAAAGGCGGCCCTAGTCCCTAATATCCTTGGCTGGACCAGAGTCAGCAGCCAAGGATATTAGGGACTAGGGCCATAGCTAAGGGAGAATTCAGTCGGAGGCTAGTGATGCTAGGTTAGCATCCCTGCAGCCTTCCACCTACAACAAAAGACCAGAGTGCCACAGAGGGACACTGGAGCAAATTCCCAACCCTTTGGACTTCATCAGCAGGACTTTTGTCTATGAATAAAGCCCAGGACTCACAACTGGATCAGTTATCATATTCAATCATCTATGAACCCCATCCCCCAATATAAGCAAGCTGAGACTCTAGATCAGATGCTCTGCTCTGAGTAGAACTGGGTTTCACCGAGCAAGTCGAGGCTGAGGACAGAGGGGCAGGGAAAATGGGGTTGACACTGCCCACATCACACTGTCCCCTCGCTCTCTTCTCTTCCTGAAGAAACCCCCAGGGGAGAAAAATCATCTCTGTGAATCAGGGGCTTCTGCCTCAATTTGTTAAGACCTTCCTTCTGTCCTTTTTAAATATCACTGTTAATACCCTCTTGTGGCACTGTCTCGGTTCTTTACCCTTTCATGCAGATATTATTAAAAACTAGTGTCAAAAATGGAATTCTCCAAAGACCGTGTAAAAGTCAGCTGTGAGGCCTGTTAGGGAGGAGCGCAGCCCCTTCCCTGGGAAACACGTCCGGAGCCTTGATTTCTGCACCTAACGCTTTCTTTCAGACCCATAATGGAAAGCCTGAGCCAGTGCCCCTCCATCTCAAGCTGCATCCGTCCTGGGCTGGAAACCATTCGTAGAAGAATTCCACTGTGTTTTTCATCATTAACTATAAGCTTCACACTTAATCCTTCTATATTTTCATACATAAAATCCTCCCACTCTCTTCCTCCCGAACCCCCCAGCAATGATCCTGTTTTTCTGCGGACATTTTTAGAACATCAGGGATGTGCCCTCTCCTGGGATCTGATGAATGGCCCCTTTAAGACTTACTTCTGAAGCATTTTGGTGCACAGCTCACAGATGTTTTGAAGGAGTCGTTTTAATTTAGCAGTTTTGATGTGGAAGCAAAATATATAAAATGGTGTTATATTGCTAGGTAATGTGTTGTAGCGCCACGAATTTAATCCACAGTAGCCAGGCACACACAAAAAGAGGCATTACATTTATTTTTTTCCAAATTAAATTAAATTGACTGCAATATGGTTAAGAGAGAAATCAATCCTGGTTATATATTCAGTGAGTGACCCCTCCATTTCTCCAAGGTTTTAAAGACTATTACTATTATTACTATTTTATTATAATTAATTAGATACAATAATCACATAATACTTGCTGTCTTTCCAACACTATCCTCAGCGTTTTATCTTTGTAAATTTACTCATTATCATAACTTCCTTATGGGTTAAATGCTATTTTTTTTATCCTTTTTACAGAAGAAGATATTGATACACAGAAATCTTTAGCCCAAGTTCACATAGTAGACAGAGAAAGTGGCATTAGAACCCAGGGCCAAATCCTGGAATCTGTGTTCTTAACTAAGGAAAACAGAAATCCTACAACTTAGTCGTCTAGAAAGAGGGAGAAGGGCCTTATCCTCAGCCCAAGGCATTTGCCATCTCTTGCCCAGGGTGGCTACTCTGTCTGAATTTTCTGCTACCCTTTGGCCTCTGGCCTTCCATGGATCCTCTCCCTGACCTCAAGCTCAGCACAAAGGTTTGGACCACTTTTCTGAAGGCTGTGAGTCTTGGTGTGCAGATTTCCGTGCACCCCATTGTGATCCCCACTCCAGGGCACTGGCCTGTGTGCAATTAAAGCATAACTATTAATTTCTTAGAAAACTCCTAGTGATCAACTTTTTCTTAATTCACATACCAACCTTTTAGAAATGAAAGTTTTGGCTCCCCCATCCTCAACTCAAAGGACCTGACCCTTGCCTTTCTCCCTTTGTGACAATCAGAATCCCCAAGGAAGCCTGGGGTACAAGGACTCTCCTTCCTGCTAACTGGGGGCTTGGAAGAGGAGAGTGCTGAGATTTCTCCTTCCTGGAAGGGTTGGAGGTAATACCTGACTTTGTCAATCTTGGCGAATTCATAATATTTGCTCATTTTTAACAACAATAGATGTGGAGCAGCGCTCTCTGAGCCATGCCTTACCCCCACCACTCACCAAGCCTTATTCTACCTCTCACCTCCCCAAACTACTGAATCCCCCCTCACCACTCATTTCCACTTTCTTCCTCAACTCCACCCCAGCCCTCACATGCACCCCACACAGTAAGTAGAGCTGCAGAGTTGCACCTGCATTTTCTTTTTTTAAAATTTTAATTCTTTTTTTAATTTAATTTTTTAAATTTAATTCTGACAGCAGAATGAATTACAATTCATAATATACATATAGAGCACAATTTTTCATCTCTTTTTGTACACAAAGTAGAGTAGCACCGTTCATGTCTTCCTTCATACATGTACTTAGGGTAATGATGTCCATCTCATTTCACTGTTTTTCCTACCCCCATTCCCCATTCCTTCCCCTCCCTCCCCTTTTCCTCTTTGCCCTATCTAGAATTCATCTAATCCTCCCATGCCCCCCCCACCATATTATGAATCAGCATCCTTAAATCATAGAAAACATTCAGCATTTGGTTTTTTGGGATAAGCTATCTTCCCTTAGCATTATATTCTCCAGCTCCATCCATTTATCTGCAAATGCCATGATTTTATTCTCTTTTAATGCTGAATAATATTCCACTGTGTATATATATCACATTTTCTTTATCCATCCATCTATTGAAGGCATATAGGTTGGTTCCACAGTTTAGCTATTGGGAAATTGTGCTGCCTAAAGAAAGAAATTAAAGAAGGCTTTAGAAGATGAAAAGATCTACCTTGTTCTTGGATAGGCAGAATTAATATTGTCAAAATGACCATACTACCAAAAGCACTATACAGATTTAATTCAATTCCAATCAAAATCCCAATAGCATTCTTCATAGAAAGAATGCAGTCATGAAATTCATCTGGAAAAATAAGAGACCCAGAATAGCTAAAGCAATCCTTAGTAAGAAGAGGGAAGCAGGTAGCATCACTATACCACACCTTAAACTATACTACAGAGCAATAGTGACAAAAACAGCATGGTATTGGCATCAAAATAGACTTGTAGACCAATAGTACAGAATAGAGTCTAACTCACATAATTACAGTTATCTTATATTAGACAAAGGTTCCAAAAACACACATTGGAGAAAAGATAACATCTTCAACAAATAGTGCTGGGGAAACTGGAAATCCATATGCAACAAAATGAAATTAATCCTTATCTTTCACCATGCACAAAACTCAACTCAAAGTGGATCAAGGACCTAGGAATTAAACAGGAGACACTGTATCTATTAGAAGAAAAAGTAGGCCCAAATCTCCATTTTGTCGGATTAGGTCCCAACTTCCTTAATAAGACTCCTGTAGCACAAGAATTAAAATCAAGAATCAATAAATGGGGTGGATTCAAATTAAAAAGTTTCTTCTCAGCAAAAGAAACAATCAGTGAGGTGAACAGAGAGCCTACAGAATGGGAGCAAATTTTTACCACACACACACCAGATATATAAAGAACTCAAAAATCTTAACACGAAAAAAACAAATAACCCGATCAATAAATGGGCCAAGGAACTCAACAGACACTACTCAGAAGAATATATACAATCAATCAACAAATATATGAAAAAATGTTCAACATCTCTAGCAATTAGAGAAATGCAAATCAAAAGTACTCTAAGATTTCATCTCACTGCAATCAGAATGGCAGCTATTAAGAATACAAACAACATTTAGTGTTGGCGAGGATGTGGGGGAAAGGGCACACTCATACATTGCTGGTGAGACTGCAAATTGGTGCAGCCAATATGGAAAGCAGTATAGAGATTCCTTGGAAATCTTGCAATGGAACCACCATTTGACCCAGTTATCCTATTCCTTGATCTATACCCCATGGACTTATAACAGCATACTACAGGGACACAGCCACATCAATATTTATAGCACCTGCATTTTGAAAACTGGTAAATAAAGAAAAGGATCAAACAGTATTTTTCCATATATATTACATATCTGTTACTTTAAGTAATTAAATAATTTGGAGATGTAGATTATCCCTTTAAAGACATATTTAAGATTACAAATGAAGGTAAGAATACGAAATATCACCACTTAGCCAGCCCTAGTTAATTAGCAGAGCTAAACAATGATGATAAATTCATGACAAATTTATCTAAAAGTGACAAACATTCCCTACTTCCTAATCAATCCAACAATAACCAAAAAGAAAAGAAAAAGAAAAAAAAACAGAAAAAAAACCCAAAAGGCTATAATCCAATCATGTGTCTAAACCTACACTGTTCAATAGAGGAATCATCAGCTGTTGTGTGGCTATTGAGCCCTTGAAATGTAGCTATGTCTGAAGTGTGCTATAAGTATAACATTCTCATCAGGTTTCTAAGATTTATTATCGAAAAATTGCACTAAGAATCTCAATAATGCTATCGAGCACATGTTGAAATGAAAACATGTGGGATATATTGTGCTACATAAAACATTTTAAAAAAAACACATATGTAAATCTCATCAAACGCCTCCCTTCTATCTGATTCTGGAGCCAAATTCACTATTAGAAGCATGGGCAAAGCTCAAAATTAAGGAATTAATGTCGGTATTGGGGAAAGACTTGATAATAACCTGAAGTCCAACATTGGGTCAGATTTTATTTGTTTTTTAAATATGAATAATGCATCAAGTTCTATAAAAATCCCCATGTTTCAAAATGGCAATATTCAAATACCCCATGCTCACAGATCTTGCGATAGAAAAGAGATAGAGACAGAAGGAAGAACCTTCAGGGAGGCCCCTAAGCAATGGGAAAAGACCAATAGGAACGGTCTGGACTGTTCAGGCTACACTGACATCCAGCCTTCCCCTCTGCTCCCACTGGCTTTGACCTTGAACTGGTTATCAGTGGAATATCATCTTCCCACTTCCCCAGCTGTGCTCTGGGCCTGTGATGCATCCCCACCTCTGCAATAAGGAATATCACTTGGATATTTGTTCCAAGACAACTGTAAAATTCAGAAAGACCCAGAGAAAATTTTTATTTGGCCTGAACATTGTGTAACCGTGATGCTCAGCTCAGCTCGGGGCTGCAGGTCTCTGTTGGATTCTAGCAGGCGATGGGCGTGCTGCAGAATCACCCAGGCTGCCTCTAATGCTTGACCCATCACTTTGCAGATTTCTGAAACCAGGCCTTGCCTCAGCTTTCCCAGACTTGTGCAGGGGGTGAGTCATGATGAAATCTGCCTGGTGCCTTTCACAGTCTCTGGTTCAGAGATGGTTAATTATGACATTCAAGAGATTCAAGTTTCAGAGACCCTCGGGGGCCATGGCCTCTTCCTGGGTCATGGGAGGTATTTTATACATTTCAGCAAATATTTTGTATCATTTTTCTTAGAGGACTTCAAAAAATTCTTAAGCTTGGATCCCACAAGAAAATGGATCTGCCCCTACTTTGGCCCATTTTAATCCCTAATAACTGTGTCTATGTATGCTGTCCTCTTTCAAAGCTCCCTCCAACTTCCCACAATATCCTTTCTTGAACATCTCCAGGATCAGACTGCCCCTGCTCTTCCCAATTTCTACTTTTTCTAGGTATTGTTTAGATAAGCGGTTGTTTATATCTTATTTTGAGGTAAGTGGGCCCTCAAAGATATCCACACCATCATCCCTGGAAACTGAGTATAGTACTTTAAACAGGAGAAAGAGTTTGCAGGCATGGTTAAGAATCCTGAGATGGGGGAATCATCCTGTTGCACCCAATTTAATCATACGAGTTCCTAAAACACAGAAAACTTTACCGGCTGCTAACAAAAAGAGATGCACTATCGTTGGCTTCAAAGATGAAGGAAGTGGCCAGGAGCCAAAGAACGTGGACAGCCTCTACAAGCTGGAAAGGCAAGGCCAGAGAGTCTCCCTAGAGCCTGCCCAGGGAACACGGACGGCCCTGATGACAACCTGATGCAGCCCATCGAGACTCCTGCCAGGCTTCTGACCTCAGAAGTATAAGTTAATCAATTTGTGTTGTTTTAAGCTACTACTTTCATAGCAATGCATCACAGCCGCAATAAGAGATACGTACGGTGAAGACTTGTCTTTCTCGTTTCTGTTGACTTTCTGCCCAGTGATCTCTCAGTAATCCAGTTTTCTCTTTGAGTCAGGCATAGAGGCGCCAAGGCTTCCTTCTGAGCAAGACCCGACCCATTCCCTGTGGTTTGGAGTCCTCCTCAGAAAAAGATTGAACTTAGCACCCCGATATATTAAAAACTTTAGGGGAATAGCCCCAAAGTCAGAAAGGTCTTCAGGGATTCTATCCCAAATTTCCACTTCCTTCTAACATGATCTTTGGCCACTAAACTAACCTCTTGGAACCATATTTTTCCTCCTAGAACACCAGAACCAAGGGGTTTACATTTTATTCCCTTGACTGATTTATGAAGATACCCATCTACCCAGAGGAGATAGATGTTCTGCATTCTTTAAGACTCTGAATTTCAAACCTGCTTCATGTCTTCCTCTTTTATTTGTATCTCGCTTGATGACTGTGCTTATGAGGCTCCTTGGGATGCATATGGAGCGCTCTGAGGGCCGCCCCCTATTTAGTAAAGTATGTTTTCCTAAAACTCTTTGAGTTAGACCTAATTAAAGTTTGACACACCACAGTGGTGGTGACCTGAAGGTTGGTTAACAATCCTACTGTCACCAAGTTGTTGCACAAAATAAACAGGACAACTCACAGAATTTACGGGGCCTGTGCTTGGAAGTCTTCAGGGATGGAATGATGAGACAAGAAGTGAGCATATCCATCCTTCTTTGTTCAGAAAATCGAGTGTATTTAAATATTTACAAAATCACCCCTTTGCTTTTGTGTTGGCAAACTGAATTATCTGAGTCCTCCTCGTGGGTACTCTAAATGAGAATCTGTATGTAAAAGCACTTGGGGAAAGTAACAAATGCTTGATGTTACTGTAAATTCAATTTTTTAATTATATATTCATTTTTGTAAATCTTTCATTCCCAGAAGGGAGGCACCCTGTTAGTCCAATGTGATATGAAATGACATGTGACATGTTGGGAAGATAAATGTTTGTTTTTGTCGATCAGTTTCTCCCCCCATGATATCTGCAGCCCACTCCTGGGATCCTGGGAAAGCTTTAGAGAAAGCTCACATCCTTTTTGTTGTTGTTGTTGTTTTGCTTTGTTTTCCTAAATGAAAAGGAGACAGACAATTGTGTGTGTGTGTGTGTGTGTGTGTGTGTGTTTAATTGAAGTGTCAGTGCCTGTTGAAGAGTTAATGCCAGGCAATTGTGTATATTGACATCAAGCTGACCTGAAATCATGCCCCAGACCTATCTCTTGAGAGATAATGGGAACATTGATTAGTGACTTTAGAGTTTTAATATAAAATAATATGAAACAAGAATAACAACCTGAGATTTTCAAAGGATGTTAAGGGTAAAATGAAATAATTTGGGGGGAGAAGGCCTTCACAAGGGTGTAACATGGATATTATTGTTTTCTTTATTTGGTCCTATCTGGTCAGACTATTCAAACCAATAAATCCTTTCCCAAGCTATTTAGAGAAGGAGCAAAGAGAGAATACTGACTCCAACCTGTGACTTTACAAGCACCAGGGAATATGAATCCCCTACAACAAACTTCAGTCATCAGAGATACCATCTCCAAATTGATTTGTCTGGTTTTAACATCATGATCCTTTTTGCAAATTCAGAATCACTTGGAGAAAAGAGAGGAAGTTGCCATCCTCAGAATTGACACCATTCCCTGAAATGCAGTTTCTCAAAAATTTCAATGTGCCTCTCCTCTTAAGGTACTACATGATAAGTGTACCTCTCTGAGCCCTGATGTTGGACGTCAGATTCAGTAATTCACGGTTCTATTCTGGCTTCTGAATTTTTAACACTTCCTAGGTGGTACTGAGGCACAAGGTGATTTGAGAGCCCCTGTCCTGAATCTTGCAATGTAGCTGTGTGGAGTTCTTTCACAATCTACACAGGCAATGAAATAAACAGGTGGCCCCTTTCCAGCCATTTCTGAAAAATGCATCCTCTAACCTGCTAAGCAGCACTGAATTTACCTTTACTAAGTAGCTGTTATGGTTTGCCCTTATTGCCCCCAAAGACCCACATGCTAAAGGCTTGGTCACAGGCTGTTGGGAGGTGGAGCAACTATTAGGAGGTGTGGCCTGGCGGAAGGAAGTTAGGACTTTGGGACATGTTGATGGAAGGGCTATTGGGACCATGGCCCCCTTCTCTCTGCTTCCTGATCATCATGAAGTGAACAGCCTTGCTCTACCACGTGCTTCCCACCATGTTTTGCTTTACCACATGCCCAGAAGCAATGGAGCCAACTGACCTTGGACTGAAACCTCTGAAACCATTAATATTTCTCTTTTTAAGTTGATTTTTCTCAGGTATTTTGTCACAGTGAGGGGAACCTGACTTACACAGTAATCCTGTGTTTCTGTTGTGGACCATAAAGATTTCCCAGCTTTACTCACAGTTCTTCATATTTATAAACATTTCTTTTTGCAATTGTGCTCATGATTCTGCATATGATATTTTGCAGCCGAGTGTATTGTATATTTCTATGGTTGTATGCAAGCCATGCAGATGTGTATAGTTTTCACCAGAAATGGCAGAGGTGAATAGGTCCCCAGATAGCCTCTCTTTTCTCATGGGGATCTTCTCTCACTTGGATGGGGATCTTCTCTCACTTGGATTCAAGAACCCACGAGAAAGGTCCCCTGTTATTCTTGCTCTATTGCCTATAACAGTATTTTCCTGCCTAGCATGTGCCCCTTCTAAAAACAGATGTAGTTCTAATTCCCATCAGAAATTTGAAGTAGCTTGCCCAGCCCCTACTACCTACCAGTTCACCTCTGAATTTCACACCCTTGATTTAGGTCACAGGTTGAGGATGCTGTCTGCAGGTTGGTGTGTGCCCAAGCAGAAAGGAAACGTCAGCATAAAAGGAACCCCTCCCTCTTCTGCAGCTATGAGGGCTGACCTCAATGCATAACAGAGAAAAATGAGAGTCCTGGCTGGATTTGGAACTGCTCAGTTCCCTAGTTTATGAGAAAGCAGCACTACCCATCCTGCCTCTGAACTGGGGGGAGAAGGTTTGGCGAGACACTGATTGGAAAAGCTGTCTGGAAACAGAGATCACAGGCCATGAACCTGGAAGTAGGTTGGCAGCACACTGCCCATTCTGCTGGACTCCCAGGGCTGCATGCAGACCCACTGACCTCCTGGGGGCTGAAACCGTCTCCAGGCTGGAACAGGGGCGAACTTGGAATCAGGAAAAGTCAAAACAACTAAGCACGGCAAACTGAGACTTTAACAATGGACACATCCTCCATAGATGGGGACATGATGGTAGCACATCAGTCCCCTTGGGCTGAGGAGGACTCCCAGCTCCTTCAGTGAAGTGGCAAAGCTCAGATCTCCCTGGAGTCTGAGATCATGCAGAGACAGAGGACAGAAAAAGAAAGCAACCCGCCACCCTCAGGAGGGACCCACAGACGGAATTACAGGGTGAAGCCGAGGAGTCTCTTCTGTGCAGCTCTGAGAATCCATAGGAGCAGTGAAGAGTGTAAATCATGGAGGCCATTTGGTTTTGTGGACAGAGCCTTTTGCTTTCATCCCCGGATTTCAAAGCACCTCCCAGCCATTAATTAGTTGTAAGCAATTCAGGCCTGTCAACTTTTCACACCTAATCAAGGGCTGATATATGTCACCCCAAGGGATCTGATCAATAATTCCTCTGCATGCTCTCCCTCCCTTTACCCTTCTCCCAGGTCAGATTTTTATTTCAAGGCCCTTCCTTCTTTTCCTTTTTTTCTTTTTTTCCCCCTTTTTACAGTCACCGCCTTCCTTGGTTCTTCTTAGCTTTCTTTTTCATTTGCCTCTTCCAAGATTTCCTTTCTTTGTCCTTTTTCCCCTGAATGGAATTGGGGAAATTTGTAAACCGAGGGGTCTCAGTCCAGTGGAGTCTATGAATTCCTGGCTTTTACAGAGAAAGGCCCAAATGAAGAGAAGCTCATGGTCATGAATTTTTATTTCTCATGAGGGAAGTTGGGCTACAAATCATTCATCGACACCCCGACCCCCCATGCAGATTATCCACTACGGGTGTGCAGGCTTCAGCAAAGTTATCGGGGGCCCTGATTATAAAGACAGGTAAAAAATATGGCCCTGTGTCTTTAACATACTTAAGCCCTTCTCATGCCCACCATAAAGGCAAAGCTCCATCCTGTTGAAATACACCACTTAGTACAGAAATTATGCATCCACTGCGCAGATTCCGACACTCCCATTTCCTTAACCATGCAAACATCATAATGGAGCACAGTGCTTCATCCGCTGCAGCCATCCAGACCCGGAATTCCCTTCAAAGAAAACATGAACCATCTCCAATGTAGGCTCTTTCATACATGGTGGCTCACCATACCCACTGCCCCTTCCCTTTATTTTGCTCTCAAGTTTCAACTTTATTACTTTTGACATCCTTTTATTATAATATTTATGCAAATGAAAACCATTTTTGTTCCAGGTACTGTGAATATTATTAGACTTTTCCAATAAAAGTCTGCTGTGAAAATTCTCACTTTCATGGTTCAAACAGATAAACTGAATTTTTAGGTACATATTTCAGAGTGAAATTGTGTTCCAGAATTTGCAAAGGCTCCAATTCACCAAATAGTGCCAAAAAAAAAAAAATTGATCAGAGTGATCTGCACATCTACAATGAAATCGGCAACTTTAGATTTCCCATTGATGCCGTTCTCTTAAATACTTATTGTTTTCATATATTTACTTTCCATCCTGATCTAATAAATGTAAAATTATTTCTCTTTGTGGTCTTTATTGGCATTTCCCACATTAATAAAGAGATGAGGCACACTTTTATTGATTTCAGTGCCATTTGTGTTTCTTTTGTAAAATAGCTGTTCATGTGTTTTTTTTTTTTTCCTCTTTCCCTTTCAGGGTTTTTGTCTTACAAATATCATGAGTTGGGGTTTGTTTGCTTACTTTTAAAATTATTCTGGATTTTAACTTTTTGTTAGATAGCAAATCTTGAAACTTGTGTCTTGTACTATTACTTTATTTATGATACCTATTAATAAAACAGGTTACTGAACTTATTTTTCTTACAAATAAGTAGGGGTTTAAAAATATATTCTAGTTGTTATTCTTTTCATGTATCTAACATCTCTAAAGTTGTGACTTCTATTTTCACTTTCTCTTCTCTGTTGAATTCTTTTCTTCTCTATAGTTTGTTCTATTTGCTGTTTTCTTAAATATCCTTTCTAACCCAAATCTAATCTAGTGTGAAGTTATGGAGTCAAATTCTAGAAGGAAGAAAGCAGTTGTCAAGAGTCTAGCTGACAAACACTCTTTCCTCCTGTTTGATGACACCTGAAGACTTAGGTACAGATGTTAGTATCAAAAAATGTTAGATCCTCTGTCAGCCCATAATCCTAAGTGACTACTGCTTGGCACAGTTGTTCTTTCCACCAACTGAGGTTGAACATGTAGACTAGATAAGACTGATATTTAAAGCCACTAAGAGGTGACAGTCGAGAGAACTTAGTAGATTAATTTTGAGTAAAATTGACATGTTTTATACTGACTCTATCCATTAAACATAGTATAAATTTCTGTGTCATTATTTATTTTTAATTATTTTAACAAACTATGATTTCTCACATATATATGATTTCTCACATACACATACATATATATATTAGAACTATTCCTTTTATGTAGCTTATATTGTTTATTGATTTCTAATTATTAATGATAGTTTAATTATTACTTTTTCCAATTCTTTTAAAAATATTTTTTAGTTGTCCATAGACTTTATTTATTTATATGTGGTGCCTCACACATGCTAAGCAAGCGCTCTACCACTGAGCCACAACCCCAGCCCCTAATTTTTTTGATGCATAGAAAGGCAAATATTTTTATTTCAGTTTTAGAGCTAACTATATTATCATCAATGCTCTTATTATTTCTAGTAATTTTAAAATTATTCTGACTAAACAATTATATCATCTGCAAATACTTCTACTTTGGCACTTGCCTTTCGAGTCCTAATATCTTCGTTTCTCTTTCCTGTTGCACTGCCTTGGCTTCTCCTCAGGTACAATAAAAGCAATTGCACTCAGCTTCTCATCTTTTCCTAACTCACAGAAAATTATTTTTTTACCTCACTATTATGAAAGATATTTCAATGGACAGAGAGAGAAAAACAAAGGATGGAATTACACTAACTCTGTTTTTCATCTGTAATGAATTAATGAGGAAAGGCAGTGGATATCTGTGATTTTTTATTGTTAGCATCACAAAAAAAGAGAGATCAAACATGTGACTCCCAGCTTAAAAACAAAACAGAACTTCAACATCTCTCCTGCTGAAAAGCTGAAACTTGAATCTGATTCTGTCTCTGTATCTGGATATTCTGAAAGGTAAAGAGGAAAACGTTGAGCTACACCTGAAGATATAGTTGACAAAATCCAGAATATAAAAGATTCCACAGGTTAAATGTGCTCAGTTCTTCAGGAAATAACTTTATAAGGAATACAGGAAGGAAGAGAGTTCTGTAGATTTTTAAAAGGCTTAATGTATTACACAGTTTTTTAAAAAATATGCAAGACTAAATTTAGCATGTAGGACAATATAACTTTGTGACGAAAAGTGAAGATGTATATGATTATAAAAGTGAGAACAGAAGTTATTTTACAAAGATAGCAAAGGTTGATATACAAAGTACGAACATGGGGAAGTTCCCACGCTGGGTGGCAAAATCCTATTTCATGATGGGATGGTGATTACAAGAATATTTGTCTCATAAATGAATCATTAAAATATATAGTTAGGTGGTTTTCAGTATTCATATTTATTCTATAATAAAAATTAAAATTGTTTACATATATAAAATCTGTAGATAGATTTAACTATATTAAGTTGAGGAAGTCCCCTCTATTCCTATTTATAAAGGTGTTTTTTAAATTAATTAAGGATGCACATATAATTTATCAAGTGCTCTTTTTGCATATATTGAAATGACCACATGTACCTATAGCTCCTTGGTAAATCTACCACAGTAATGTGTTGAATTACATGTATTGATTAACTAATGAGTTAAACCATTTTACTTTCCTGGAATAAGCAAATTTGGCCATTTTTAAAATTATGTACTATATTATTTAAATGCTGCTGGATTCTGTTTGCTAATGAGATTGTCCTTTACCGACTTTGGAAGAAAGGGAATATTGGCTTAACAGAATGAGTTGGGAATAGTTCTGTTTCTCTCTTGAATTTTGTGTGAGACTATCATGATCTGATCCTTTAAAGATTGGTGAAGATCGCCTCTAAATCATCTGAGTTAGTTATTTGCATCATTAAATTATTTTTAACTTCTATTGCTTTAGAAGTCTTGTGTTAATAGATATGGTATAAAGATTTTTATTTCTTCTTGAGTCAATTTTGACGTTATATTTTTCTAAAAGATTTTTCTGTTGTCCAGTGTATTGGCCTAAAGAGGATTATAGTATTTTTTACTTTTCAAAAAACTTCTTCTGCAGCTATACCTTCTCCACTCTGGTCACTTTGGGTGTTCAGTTGAGCCCTGTCCTTTTACTTTTTCTTTATGGGCAACCTAGATTCTTTTTCTTTCTTTTTCTTCTTTTAGTTGTCAATGATTTTATTTTTTAATTTTATTTATTTATGTGCGCTGCTGAGGATCGAACCCAGGGCCTCACACATGACAGGCAAGTGCTTTACCACTGAGCCACAAACCCCAGCCCCAACCTGGATTCTTATTGGCTTCAATCAACTAAGAGCACAACTTTGGCGTAGTTAATAACTCTCAATTCAGGGTTTTGTTGCTGTTGTTGTGTTTGTTTGTCTATATTTTCATTTATTTTTTCCTGTATAGTTATCACCTTTCTGCCTCATTTGTTTGGCTGTGTTCTTTTGCTAACTCCTTGAGCTAAATACTTAGCTCATTAGTTACATTTTTAAAAATTATTTTATTTCTCATTTTTTAAAAAATAATTTTTTAAGTCTCTAACTTATCTGAGGGAATTCTGTCACATCCCATAATTTTGATATTTAGTTTTCTAAGTAGTTTCATATTTTCAAAATGATCCTCATTGATTCCTATGTTAACAAGGAGTTTTAAAAGTTATATTTTTATTAATGTCTTCTAATGTAATTACATTTTGCATAGAGAAGAAATATGTTTAGTACCAATTCTCTGAAATGCTTTAGATTTGTCTTATGGTGTAGTAAATTTTGATAAATGTTTCCTCTGTGCTTTAGAGGGACGAATATTCCCTAGTTATTTGTTAATGCAAGTTTTTGCCCTAATTTACCAAAATCTCTGTATTTGCTATAGCTTTGGTCCACTTTACCTATCAAAAATTGAGCTGAAACCTTCCATTCTAGTGACTGATCTGACAATTTATTTTCTCAAGTTTCATCAATTTTGCTTTACATATCTGAAGTTCTGATAATGTGTATTTTCTTTAAAAATGATTCTTCCTGGTGACTTGAGTCTTTTCTCCTAGTAGTACAAAGGTCTATGTCTTTAGAGAAGTGCTATTTACTTTAATTTCTATTTTTGTCTGTTGATCATATTATAATTACACTAGTGTTCCTTTGGTCGGTATGCCTTACTTGAAATAACTTTGTTTCCTTAATGTTTCAGGTATACAACCTGAACATTTGTGTACAAGCAGAACAAAATTGAAGATCTTTTTTTAAAAAAATAATAATTTTATTGTTTTTTGTTTGTTTTGGTCCTGGGGATTGAACCCGGGGCGCTCTACCATGAGCTACATGTCCAACCATCTTTATTTTTCATTTTGAGACAGGCTTTTATTAATTTGCCCAAGTTGGCCTCAAACACACAATTCTCCTGCTTCAGTCAGCCAAGGAGGTGGGTTAGAGTATGTACCACTCCAGCTGGCTATTTTAACCAAATCTTAAAAATCTTTAAATAAGCATACTTAAAACATTTTGTTTATTATAATCCCACCATATTTAGATATTTTCCATAACAGTTTTATTTCTCATTGCTTCACTTTTCCCATTTTCCTTTTATTTTCTAGTGTTTTCCAATTTATTGAATTTTATGTGTTTTTGCTTTTTCCTAAATGTTGTCTGCTGGTTTCGAATTTGTGCACTTCATCTCTAGCATTCTGATGGTTACTCTGGGAATTTTAAACTTAAATATATTTAGCTCAATATATTTAACTCTGTCAAGCTTAAAGGTAATTTATATAATATCCCTTGTAACTAAGAAAAAGACCTTAGAACTCTTATGGTTTAATCATTGTCCATCAGCCTTACATGGCAATCTTGCCCGTTGTTTAAACTTTACCCATTTAAGCACAAAGTGGACATAATTTTGTTATTACTGAATGGGGATATTGATCATTTATATTTACATGCATATCTGCCATTTATTTGTTCACTATTATTTCTTACTTCAGAGACTGTCTTCTGGAATTTATTTATTCCTAAGGTATATTATTTATCAGTTTCCCTTTTGATGGTCTTTCAGTGGGGATCTTCAGTTGTGTGTTAATGTATGTGCTTGTGTACGTGGGTGTTCTTGAAAGTGGCTTTATTTCGTATTCATTAGTGACTGGAAGAAATGCAAACACATGCTCAAATTCTAAAGGCAAAAATCAAGGCAGAGCTTAATATTTAAACAAGAGAATAAGGTATAATAAAAATAATACAATTTTAAATAAGAAGGCAAGGGTAAGGTTTAATTTCTTCTTTTGGCCCTGAATAAATTATTCAGTAATATTCATTCATTTATGTGTGAAATAAACATATGGTGCCTATCTGCTAATTGCTTGGCTCTGTCCTAGGTGTTCATGATTAAAAACATAAGTACAGTTTCTGGCTACAGTGAACTCAGCCTGTAAAGAGATTCAAACACATTTTTCAGACAGTCAAAAGAGAATTTTGTATATAGAGCAGCTGGAATATCTATTCGTAATTTCTTAAGATATATCCACAGGGATGTCTACCTGGGTTTGGGATGAGGTTGGGTGAGGGCTGGTTTCTTGGAGGCCTTTTGAGTAGAGTTGGGAAAGATATTCCTAGGCGAAAAAGAAAAGAATAAGGCAGAACAGGCCCAGGACAGAAAAGGGAATGACATTATAGCTAGCTGAGAGCGAGAAGGTTGGCACAAGTGGGAGATTGGAAGCTGTTAGAAAGAAGGCTGGAGGTTTAAGCATGGCCCAGGTCACCAGGGTCATGGATGCCGTGCCAGAGTGTTTAGACTTCATTGTGTGGGATCATGAAAGCTCATTAAGGAGGTGAAACGGTAATGACAAGGTCATATTTGTGTTTCAGATGGTCGACTCCAGCGAGTGTGAAGAGGTCAGATGGGGGCGGGGGAGAAAAGGTTGGTGTCCCATCTGGCTTTGAAACTATTTTATAATCCAAGCAAAAGATGATGAAGACTTTCAATGAATCAGGGATGTTGCTGATGGACAAGAAGAGTTCTCAGAAACAAACTCCGGAGATGTCAGTGTCAGAGCCATAAGTGGTGAATAAAGGGGGAGAAGAAGGAGTGAAAAAATGTCCCACTGATTTATGGCTCTGGAGTCTTGGGTGGATGGTAGGGCCACTCACTCACCAATGAAAAGAATTCAGCAGATGTACAGTTTAAAGCAAAGGAGGAAAGCGGAGTATAAAACGTTTGGGTTTTAGATAACAATGGACATTAGAGTTGAAATCTTTAAATCTGAAATTCTGGTGTCCAAGCCTTAATTCTGACTCCTGGGGCCACAACAAAAGACAAGGCAGCGACAGTGTATAATTCTTGAAGAACATTGGGTTTCTAAGTTCTTGGTATGCTAGACCCCATTTCTGGCTCTATGGTGACAAAAGCCAAGCCTCTTTGAACTCTTAGAGCCAAAACATGAGCAGTATTTTCTCTCCTGTATTTTTTGCTCTCTAAGAGTGGAAATTCATCTGACTTAATTGGTCTAGTGAAAGGCTGTCTCTATTACATACATTGGGGTCTAAAGTTGTGTATGCTGTATCAGGTGGCTTGCAGAATTACCTGCAACTGGTATAACTGGTTTCGTGATGTGTCTTTACTCCTCTGGTTGGGAATTTTGTGTGGCCCATAAAACATGGCCAAGAAATTATTTTATAAGCCCGCTTTTCTATTCTCTGCAATGCTTACTTCTTGTTTCTTGAGAACATCTCAAGCCGTTCTCTCTGAGATATGGACCTCAAAAAACCAACAAATACATCTACCTCTACTCAGCCGTACACTAGGAATTACCCAGTTCCCTCTTTGTTATATTGTTATACACTCATCATGCTTTACCAGAAATCCTGCCTTGATCCAAAATCCCTTCCTACAGAGTTAATCCTAGAATCAGGAAAATGGGGCTACCCTTTCCTCCAGAGTGTGAATCCAAAGGGCATGCTCCTGGGTCTTCACTGCTATTACAACATTACTTTAAAAAAAAATACACACACACACACACCAATACATATATATGTCCAATGTTACCCTTTTTACCTTTTGTAAACCACAACAATGCAATAGGAATGGTAACTTCAATGCCCCAGTAAATTTCTTATTGGACCATCTTCCAAGCAAGGAGTTACTAATTTAAATATTATTCTTTGATAAAAGTTCTGCTGAGAATTTGTGATTATTGGAGTATTTTTTACAGTGCACTTCATAAGCCATTACATAAAACACTAATTATCCAATATTTCTACCAGCAGGGTCTCTTGCACTAATTAAATTAACACTGAAAACTGCTAACATCATTGATTAAGAGTCCAAAGCAGTGTGTATCAGTAACAATCAGGACAATTTCATTTTGGGCAAAAATCAAATCTGTCCTTTCTTTATCCCAGGAGTTTAATTATCACCTTTTCCTAATAACCAAGACTCTCACGTGGGAACAAATGCCCTTGTTATTTCTCTCCATTTTGGCCTCTCGCTGTGGAGCCTGATTTGGGAATGGCAGTCCTTAGAACGGTTAAGATCAACAAGTTTGGCTTCTGATTTGGTTGAATTCATTCAAATCTCCTCCTGCCACTTAGCAGAGTTTAGTCCTGAGCAAAAGATGATCTTCAACTGGCTTCAGTTTCCTTCTCTGTGTTGTGTTGATAAGAATAGTCACTACCTCAAAGAGCTGTGATGATTCTTAATGAGGAAAGTCTCGTAAGAGTTAATTCTGAGCCTGACACACGGAAAGGACTCACGGAAAGGTGGTTATTATCATTACCAACTGCACTTCTCATTCTGTCGCGCTGGTGATTTAAGACACGTCCAATATTCCTTCCTAAAACCTTACAGTTGGAAGGGGATCTTGAGAGGATTGCTTTAATGAATCTTTAACTTTACTGAAAGGCAAAAGTGCTGACATTAATAGGATCCAAAAGAGACTCCAGTGGTGGATCATTAGACCGGGCAATTTCCCTTTCTATGAAAACCTTGTGGATAACACTGAATAACAGATGACCATGGAGAATCAGAGTCAAATATTCCCAAGAGCTACTATGGTAAAGGGGAAAAAACATGGAAGTAGATTGCAGTTACTCTGTAGACAGCCTTCATGTTCCTTTAAAACTTTTCTCAGAGATATGACATATACCTGGGGGTGTTTAAGAGATATCATTTTTGAGCATTATTCTTATACAATATCAATTTTTTAAAAGCCAAGTTTAATCAATCACCTTCTTTGTGAAGACATTGTGCTAAGCAGACTGCATTATCACAATCTGTCTTCATAGGTAGAAAGTATCACAATTGCCTCCAAGAAGAGGTAATCAACCCGTTCTTCCGATGACCAAACTGAGCCCCAATGAGCATAATTGACTCCTCTGAGGTCACACAGCTAGTACATAATTAAGATGAATTTTAATCCATAAATTCTTCATTCCAGAACCCACATGCTGAATGACTGCACATACTACCTCCATAAATAAAAGACCCTCTTCTTTCCAATGGATATTCCTGTAAGACATCACATCCAGAAGCTCCTAAGTACCATTTCCTTGGTCACTGTGATGCCCAGGGTCTTCATTCCTAGGCCAGTTTGACATTTTTCACAAAATTCACAGTAGCCCCATTGCAAACCAGTACAAATGAGCCACCAATCAAATTCCCCAATCTACCCCAACCCCCTCTTAGAATTTGAGTATCAGAAGGCAGTCCCCATGGACCCAGCTATTTGGAAACTATAGTGTCCCCTTCTGACCCTCCCTCCGTCTTTCAGAGACCCATTCTTCCAAAGCCCCAGTTTTCACACCTTCTGAAGCCTCCTTTCCAATTCTGCCTCCACAAGAAGCTCCAAGAGTCTCCTTCTACAAATTGGCCTGCTCTTCCTGAGTTCCAAATCCTCCCCATTCCTCCATTTCTGTCCCAAACCCCTTTGCAGGGCCCACCTTCCTCAGATTCTCTTCCTTGGTACCCACATTCCACACTCCCATTATCGCTCAGCCTCTCTCCAGGCCTCCCCATCCACCCCTCCCACATGCCCAGGCCCTAGAACTAAGCACTCCATCTAATGGACCTTCTTACTTAGCCTCAATATTTGCTTTCCGATACATTGGATTTATAGAGTGTTTGCCTGAATTAAAATGAGAAATGTTAGAGCAAACGAAGTCTTCTCAGCTGCTAAGCTTCATCATGTACTTTAAATAAGGAGAAGGGGGAGTGTGTGTGGAGGGCAGCCTGATGCATCCATCCACCCCCTGAATTACCATTTCGTTCCAGGCTGCTCACCTTCCAACCCAGCTGGTGCCTACCTGGCCCTGCTCACCTCCCCCAGCTAAGTTAACAAAGCAGTTACCGCTCATCCGCAGAGCTCCCTCTAATCGACTCCCAGTGAAATAATATTTGCTTTCCATGCCTACTTTGAATCCCACTCACTTTGTTAAAAGATTGCCTCTGGCTGTCTCCGCTGGCCTAATCTAATAGTTTCTAGTTTGTACAAGCAAAGCGTTTTCAACCACCTATATAAATAACTTAAGCAAGAGAGGACACTTGTGTAGCCCCAGTGCAGGGCTATCGGACATGACAGATCCCAAAATGACGCCTTGGCCGAGCTCCTGGGGGATCACCAGGAGCTGAGCAGGAGCAATTACCATATTGCATCAGGTTGAAAAGACACTCCATCTTCCTGTAGACAGGCCGGTGGGGGGAATTCTGTCTGGTTTCTCCAGCACAGGAGATCATCCTGAGCATTTCTGTTTCTTCAGGGCTTCTCCACGCTGCCTGCACCCGTGGAAGCAGAGGGAGCCTGTTCACACAGGGACATCTGAGAGGAGTTAAATCAAACTATTTTTTTCTGCAAAATTTTTTAAATCGATCAACTTTTCAGTTTTCTAAAAAGAAATACAAAGATTTACCTTTCTAGCCTTTTTAAAGTACACGATTAGTAGTGTTCAATATATTTATGTTGTTTTTCAACAAATCTCCAGAACTTTATTCTTCTTGCACAAATGAAACTCTCTACTCATTAAATGATATCTCCCTGAACCACCACACCACTTTCTACCTCTATGATCATAGTTCACCTAGGAACCTCATATAAATTGAATCATAGCATAGTTGTCTTTGTGTGACTGATTTATCTTGCTTAGCATAATGTCCTCCAAATTTATCTGTGTTGTCACAATGGCAGGATTCCTTTCCTTTTTCAGGCTGAATAATATTCCATCGCATAAACGTACCATATTTGCTTATTCGTTCATCCACTGATGGATAGGTTCTTTGCTTCCCCACTTTTAAGCCATTATGACTAGTGCTATTACAAACATGCGTGTATAAATATTTCTGAGACCCTACTTTAACTTCTTTTGAGTCTATACCCAGAATTAGAATTCTGGATCATATGGTGATTTTATTTTTAATTTTTGGGGGAACTACTGTAAGGTTGTAAGGTTTTTCATAATATTTATACCATTATACCTTCCTACCAGCAGTACACAAGGATTTTAATTTCTTTTTTATTTATATCTGACAGCGAAATGCATTACAATTCTTATTACACATACAGAACACAATTTTTCATATCTCTGGTTGTATACAAAGTATATTCACATCAATTCATGTCTTCATACATGTACTTTGGATAATAATGATCATCACATTCCACCATGATTAATAACCCCATGCCCTCTCCCTTCCCCTCCAGCCCCTCTGCCCTATCTAGAGTTCACCTATTCCTCCCATGCTCCTGTTCCCTACCCCACTATGAATCAGCCTCCTTATATCCAAGAAAATATTCGGCATTTGGTTTTTTGGGATTGGCTAACTTCACTTAACATTATCTTCTCTAACTCCATCCACTTACCTGCAAATGCCATGATTTTATTCTCCTTTATTGCTGAGTAATATTCCATTGTGTATAAATGCCATATTTTTTATCCATTCATCTATTGAAGGGCATCTAAGTTGGTTTCACAGTTTAGTTATTGTGAATTGTGCTGCTATAAACATTGATGTGGCTGTGTCCCTGTAGTAAGCTGTTTTTAAGTCCTTTGGCTATAGACCAAGGAGAGGCATAGCTAGGTCAAATGGTGGTTCCATTTTCAATTTTCCAAGAAATTTCCATACTGCTTTCCATATTGGCTGCTTTCTACACATTCTTGGCCACACTCTTTCTTTTCATTTCATTTTTGATTATAGTCATCCCGACTGTAATCCTGACAGATATGATCAAACTGTTTTATAGAAGTCTATGTTTTGGGGCTGTGATAAAAACATAATCCAAAGCCAGTCAGGTTGGAAGCAGTTTCCCATGGTAGTGAAGGGTGAAGTCATCTTCTAAAACAGAGGTTGGCAGACTATAGCCCAAGGAGCCTGTTTTGGTAAATAAAGTTTTATTGGAACACACTCTGCTCATTACTTAGGACTACATTAACACTATCAGGACAGAGTTGAGAGACTGCTACAGAGGCTGTGCAGCCCACAAAGCCTAAAAGATTCAACATATGATCCCTCACAGGACGTTTACCAACCTCTTCTGAAACAGAGCCATATTGTGGATGCCCTTATCAGAATCTCAGAACTTCCTACAGCCAGCCAGACAGTTAACACTCAAGCACAACCTCCCACAGGACATAGCCCTCCACATCCCCCATGTGTGCAGGGAAGGTATGGGAAATAACTCCTGCAGAGGACCCCAGGAAGTAGAATCCCAGATCTCAGGAAATGCTAAGGGGGAGAGTCAGTCTTGGATGGAGAGGGTAAAAAAGCCTCCTGGGGTGAGCCAGAGAGCAGGGGCTGGGAATGGGTTGAGGAAAGGGTCAGGATTAGGTTGGCAGAGAGAGGGACTGCTCCCTTCTTGCCAGGTTGATAGGAGGGGAGGAGGGAGAGAAATGGTCTGGCTCAGCATGAAGAGGCATGGACCCTCTGCACAGGACTGAAGGACTATGCAAAACTTAGTGAGGGTATGCTGAGACACCATGGGGAGAGACCACAATCACACAGAAGGCCAGCCCCTCGGGGGTAAATGATGCAGTGCTACTTATTCAGTGTTGACCTTTAGCACGAGTGTTCTGGAAGACTTTCTGACCTGTGAATTAGAGGTGACCCCATGTTAGCCTCCATCACCCTACTTTTCTGAGAATCAAGAGAAAATTATTTGAACTCTTATCAAACAATGATGGGAAGCATGATGTCCCTCCCAACGTTTTAGGCACCCACAGGTTGGGGATTAGGGAGTCCTCAACTTTTCTGTGCCGTGTAGACCTCAGTTCCTGCTTCTCCTGAATGAGTTGGCATTGTAATCTTGTACTTTAGATGTCCAGTCCACCTTTTCCACATAGCAGCCTTCCTTTCCATAATGCCACCCCTCACCTCCTTCCTTCCTAGTATACCAGGGCCCCGACACTCAGCTGGATAATAATGAAGATCATAATACCATTAATGTTACTATTAATAAAAGTTATAGGATATGCCAGGAACTGTTTCAATGATTTTAGAACTCTCAACAAAACTGATGTTTGTTGCATTTATTTAAATAGTACTGAAAAATATTTAAAACATCATCAATTGGGTTGTGTTGTCAGGAAGAATTTTGCATGCTGCACAGGAGGAAGGCATTTTCCTTAGGTTTTTTCTCTCCTCTTAGTTTTTCCCCCTTCTGCCTCCCTGTCTTGGAGATTCCCAAAGCCCAGTTCGTCTTCACAGAGGGGATCTCAACTCTTTTTGCCATACCATGTCCTCTTAGAGCATCTTGCCTCAGATCTTAGCTTCCACCTCTTAACCTAGATCTTCCTAGTCATCTCTCCTTGATCTCCTTGTTCTGTCCTTGTCCATAGCTTCTCCCAAGGGACAGTTGAGGTCAGCTGGATGATGACAAATATTTCCCTCTCCTCTTTATGTAAGTACTGAAAGTGAGACTTGTGGAGTATACATTTTCCAAGGTATGCGACATACATTTGAAACTAAAATTAGGGACCCCGTGATTTCCATGCCTGAAATGAGAAAACAAGCACTCGGCTGTGACAAATGGAGAGGAACCTGAGAAAATTAGCAGAAGCCAATAGGTATTGACAGCTCACAGTGTGTCCCAGGCAGGGCTATGTTTGCATGATCAATCTGTCTTTAAGAAAACTCAGTGATGTTGGTAATACTAGCCAAACAGTGCAGATGAATAAAGCAAGGGCCACAGGGATTAAGCAACTTCCCTGAAGTCACATGTATAGTTAGTAACAAATTAAGATTTAAACCTCAGCCCTCTCAACTGCATCCTGCTCCTTTGTCTAGGTGAAGAAAAGAGAGAAGATAACAGAGAAAAGTTTGCTTAAAGGCTTAAAGGGTGGGCCTTAATTTGCTGTGGTTACCACCCTTTTGGGGACAAAACCAAGATGCCTTATACTCTGTGTCTGACTCATTTTTCCATGCACCCTCACCCCATAGGAGTGAGTACATCAACTCTCCAACAGGACTTAATAGCAATCATTTACAATATCATTTTTTTCTAATTTCCCTTTTAAAAATCAATAAATGGTTAGTGATGCTGTTAATAGAGTGAAGGCAAATTTCTCTCTATTATGAGAATTGATATTTGTAGCATTTATCTCACACACTGAGAGAGAGAGAGGAAGGAAAACAGAACAAACACAACACTATCCTTATGAGACACTAACTACTTGAGTTTCAATGCCCGCAGCCCAAAAGCGGTCGACACAGTAAAGATTTCCAGCTCAGTGTCAGAAAGTCTAAATTTCAAGTTCTGTTGACATCTCTTCCCATCTTCCAGATTTCCATTCCATGCCTTCCCTAAGCTACTCTGTCCCCTGGCCAGCAACCAGCCTCTGGCCCTGATCCTCCCAGTTTTCCTTGCTTCTCCCTAACTCACTGTGGGATTTTAGGAAAACCAGTTTCATTCTCTCTACCCTAAGATTCCTCCCTTTCCATGTGTATTACTTCATTGCCAAGTACATCCCAGAAATGATCTCATAAATGCCCAGACATAACTTCCGATCTTTCTGAAATAACCCCTGATTGAATGAGAGGCTTTAATTCCAATAATGACCAAGGGGAAGGTAGGTTTTTGCAGCCTGGACCTTGAGAGATGCATGACTTTCAAAGTGACTTTAGGAATATTGAATCTGCAACCAATATCAGGTGATTTGAAGGATCAAGTCCTTCCTAATTATAGAGAGCTCACTCAGTCATGCCTAGAGAAGGCCATACCCATATCAGTATTTGGCCAACCAAGAGTATCATTCCTGGATGATTGGACTTTCAGAGATACAATGTAAGAAGAACAAGGTGAGATCAGAAACCAGAAACCTTGATGAATATCCAGCTTCTTAGGGTGAAGAAGTAAATAAGACACAATACTGGATCCAAAGGGAAAAGGGGTAGGGAGATAAGACAGCTTTAAGTTTGTCTTTCTCAGTCCAGTTAGAAAATTGGACCCACTTCCTCAGAAGTTTCCCTTCTCATAGTCTGAAAATAAGGACAAAGAGTCCCTGGAGACCTGGAGAGGATTCAGTGGCCCCCAGAAAGGCCAATGAATCTCCTTTCCTGACCCATGAGATAACCACCTTTCTCCAACTCAAAATCTGAAATTCCATATGTGTAAGGGAAAGAAATAGGAGAATGTCATCCAGGCTCTTCTGGGAAGGATGCTGAAGTTACTAAGTTCCTGATATACATATTAGAGATAGTAGAGTCTAGAAAACCACTACACAATCATCAGCAAGGCCCAGTACCCGCAGCAGCACCCACCCCAATGGGAGTTGTCCCATTATTTCAGAGGAACTCCTGCTAAACCTTGGCTTCTTAGAATGACAGAATTGCCAGATAACTTTGGAAAGGGTAAAGAGGAAGAGGTGAGCTCTGGGATGGGCTTGGATAAACCAGACTTGGAGTGTAGGAGGGCCACATACAAATGACATGCCACTGAGAATGTACCCCCAAATAAGATGGGCATCCTTGAAGATTCTGCTCACTGGTTGGTTTGGGACCCAGACATCTAAGTCACTCTTTCCTCCATACCTAAACAAGCAATCCTAACAACACTGTCCCCAAGAGTCACTGTGCCCTGATCACTCTTGGGTCCTTACCCAAGAGGTCACATAGGCAGGCTTCTACTACATATAAACCAAGAAGAGGAGAGTTTCCTCTTGTCTGAAAAAAAAATAGGTCTTGGTGATATGTTCAAATGAGTATTGTCAAGGGACTCTCTTGATCTGCGTTTAATAAGGTGCACTGTAAAGACAGATCCTTCCCTGGCATGTGTGAGGCTTGGCTTAGTCTTTTGCTCCAGTTATTGGAGTTTTATTGAAACTATTTTACCTTCTTTTTTCTGAGGCCCTCTTATCATGCTTTCTGACCTCTGTAAGAGTTAGAACTAATAAAAAGAACAAAGACCTTTTTTTTTTCTACATCCTGAGTCAAGAACTGGACAAGCTGAGACAAACAAAGTCCTTGCCCTAGAATTCATAGTCTAGGTGACAGTGCTGAATCAATAGGACCTGTGGGTTATGCATAAGGTATTTGGAATTAAACTGTGAAGAGAATATAAACGGGTAACTATTTTAGGAATTGGAGAAAACAGAGGCAGCTGTCTGGATAGTTCAACAGAGGTGGTACTCCATGACCTGAGAACCGAATAATGCATGTCAGCCAAGCAGAAAGAGGGGAATGAATGTTACAATGGGGTAGAGATATTAAGGGTTGACAGAAAAGGTTTGGCACATGATGGGAATCACTGAACACCAGCAGCCCTGGAGGCACTAGAGGGATGAAGTCAAACTAGTTAGCTTGAGCCAGACCACTCAGCACTGTATAATCTAAGGAAAGGACGGTAGGGAGCCAAGGATAATTTTAGCAAAGAACATGGTCAGGATGGTTCATCAGTGAATGAAGCGAATGCATCTGGACGCCAGGAGAACACAGGAAAGTGTATGTGTGTCCCAGGTGGAAGGTATTGTGCACCAAGACCAAAGGGGTAGCTATGAAGTGGTAGAGAAGGGGACGGGCAGAAGAGATGCAAGGAAGACAAGAAGAGATGGTGGTAAGAAATTGTGTGGGTATGGAACTGGAGATGAGAAAGAGCTAATGGTGATTTCCAGATGTCTAACTTGGGAGGCTACAGGATGAGAAAGGGAAGGGACAGGGCATGGATGAAAAAGAAGCATCAGGAAGCCGCCATTCCAGTTTCTAGTTCCCCTTCTGCTGTTCTGTCGCCTCTGCAACCTCACTCCCTTCCCCACCACCCTCTCTGCAGGGCTGAAGTTGTATGAGGGTCTCGGCACCCGGGATTTGCACAATTGATTATACCAGCTGTGGCCACAAAGAGTGAGGAGATTGCCAAGAAGGAAGAAAGGACGTTCTGCACAGGGTCTCTATGACTTTCAAAATCTTCTGGTCCAGAAGTCCCTCTGTCAGGGACCTAGCATGTGACAGAACTGAGAGCACCGAAGTCCCCAGTTTTCCAGAAATCGCACAGGCCATTCAAGGAACCACTCCAGGGAAGCCTTGCAAATTGTGAGGGGTTTCTTCTCTGAGAATAGGACATGGCTCATTCCAGAAGTCAGATACAGAATTCAGTGATTGGGAACAAGAAATGGTGAGAGGGAAAATTCCCATCAGCAAGTCAGCAACACAATCCTGAGGATGTGAGCACAGCAAAAGGTCACACCTACCTGTAGGATCCCCTGAACTCTCTGAGACTCTCTGTGCTATAATCAGTGCCTGGCAAAAATGAGGTGTTTAGAAATCATTCTCTGAAACACTCATTTAACACAAATTCATTGAGTGACTACTCTGTGCCTGACTCTATGCTTGGTTCTTTAGGAACAAAATCGAGAAAGACCCTCACCTATGTAGAGCTTTATTCTAAATCATCTGTGAGAGGGAGAAGGAATTCAAGACAGCATTGAAGAAAACATAAGTAGTTGTTAGAAACAGATGAGTGCTAAGAAGCAAGGGAAGGTAAGGGGTAGCTGGAGTGACCTTGAACTAATCATTTTAGTTGTCTTAAGGTTCTGCTTCATCTAAAAATCAGATTCAACACTATCTACCTAGCATTGTTCAGATAAATGAACACAAATACCTTGTATCTAGACCGCCATAGATATTCAACAGTAATTGCCAATATCACCAACGGTATTGAAAGATCAAGACAGGATCTATGGAGAAGGGGACATTTGAATAAAGACTGGAAAAGAAAAGGGAATGAACGTAGACTAGATGTCCCCTGATCCAGGAACATCTAATGAGACAGAAGGAGGGGTAGCACAGAGGGTGTACCATTGACAGTCTCCCACTTGACCCCATCAGGGAGCTTGAGGAGATGTGGAAAACTAGCCCTTCTTGAAGAAACTAAAGAAGGGGAAGTAGCAGCTAGAGCTTGAGTGACCCTGGGAGAATGTTACTGGAGAACTTGGCTGTTTCCACAGCAGCAAAAAGGGAAGCAGCAAACTTCTCCTAGCTGATGGGGACTGAATGGCGGAGCCTGGGCCATCTGTGATGATACCAGTTGTGATGAATCCCGCTTCATGTTGGTGTGCCCAGGTTTCTGCCTGGATCTGTGTGAGTGTGCTTGTGTCTGGGGACACCACCGTATGAATGAAGTTATGCCAGTATGTAAATGTGTGTGGGTCAGCATACGTCTTGGTGTCTATCTGCTTGTTACTATATACTAAGAGCACATATTCTGGATGTTGTTGGGCATGAGCCTTGTTGATGGCACTTGTGTGCATGTAGAGTGACTTGGAGCAAGAAGATTCACCTTGCTGAAGAGATGCATTTGCCCTGGAAAAAGGAAATGGGGGGGGGGGACACCATGCTTTATTTCATATCCATAGGAATCACAATGAGGTGACTTAACTTGGGGGCCTTAAGCTGTACCTGCTCTCCTCCCACACACACAAGACTCATTAAATATGCCACAGCTTTAGACTTGCCATAAATTTAAATAGTCATGTGAGATGGCATTTATGAGACACAGAGCATAAGGAAATCACCCATTATCCATTCATCCAATTTTTGAGTGTTTATAGGGTCAGACCCATGTAAGCTACTGGGAATGCAAAGAAGAGGAGCCATTGAATGCTGTGGGTCTTGGAGACATGATGGAGCTTGAGTTTCAGCTACTACCCCTTTACTGGCTGTGTGACCTTAAGCAAGTCATTTTATTTGTCTGAGAGTGTTGTTTCATCTGAAAAATCAGATAGAGCAACCTCTACCTCAAAGGATTACTGTGAGGAATGAATAGTGCAAACTACCTAAAAGTTCTCTAAAACCTCATAGATGCTCAAGACTGATATTCAGTATCTTCACCGTTGTTCAGCACAGTCATATACATCGTTACTGAGGGTGTTCTCTGTCCTTGAGTGGCACACATATTGGTGGAAGTTGCAATGGAATTGCCAAGGTCTCTGATCCCAGGTCTTTACCTGGCTCATTCCCTAGCTACATTTGGGCCATTGTTGATAAAACCCTCCTCAGAAGGGTTTCCCTGACCACCCACCAACCTGCTTTTTATTTCTTCACTGTATATGCCACTTTCTGAAATTATAACCCGAATACATTTTTCCTTATTTGTCTGCCTCCCCCAGTCAACATGAGCTCCCTGGAAGACCAGTGACCTTATCTCCCTCGTTTGCTCTGGAATCGGGTGGAGCTCAATCTTCTGTGACTACGGGAGTGCCTGGTATCAGTGAATGAGCAAGTGCTGATCGAAAGAGCATGGAGTGAATGAATGAACTAACCCGATCCTTGCCATCACAGAGCCCTGGAAACACCACGCACAGCTCTGCTGAGACTAAAGCGCTAACGTGGAAGGCTTCACAGAGCACCCAGCGTTTGAAGGGTCAGAGTGACAGGGTTTTCCAGCCAAACGGTGGAAAAAGCATGAGCAAAAGCATCCAGTCGTGACTGTATCTTGTGAAACAAACCAAGATCGTCAATCTTGCTCCCAATCACCCTGGCAGCTGCTGCTGAACCTCTCTACTTGCCCAGGGAGTGTGTGCAAAAGAAGAGACACCCAAAATTTATGACTCTGCGTAATCCTCTTCGGTCTTCCAGAAGCATAGGGCCAGCCCTCATTTGCATATAAATGGTCATAATTTTTTAATCATAGATTAATGCCATTCTGTTTGCTTGTCCTTGTGCCTCCCTTGATGGAGAAACAAGAGTGACTTATGCTTCGTGAGTAATGGCAATTAAACACATAGATGTACAATGCTTCCTCACTCTTGCATCTCTTAAATTCTCTCTCTTTCCTCCCCTTAGTGGCTAAAAATGCCATCTTGGTTGAGAAATAGTAGTCACAAGTGAATTCATACAGTTTATTGTCACACCTTAGCTCCTTCTCTTACTCTTTGTGCAATTTTGGACAATTCACTTCACCTTTCTTACACCAGCCTCAACGTTTGTAATATGAGTAAAACATAAAGGGATGTAGATTTATTGCAAGGATTCAAAGAACTTATGCACCTAAAATATTAACATGTAGCAAGCCCTAAACACAGAAGCTATCGTTATCATTTTATTGTTATTACCATGTTGGATGACAATCTACAGAGCTGAATCAATTCAAATCAGTAAGAGAAATACAAGATCTCACTCTCTCGGCAAGAGGAAGAGAGAGAGATATGCAGCCCCCCTACAGGAATGTTGACACAGACTGGATCTTGATGGCACTTGTACTGAGAAAGTCCATGTTTCACGCTGGAGAAAACTTTATTTGGAAAATAGTCTAGCTGTCATCAAAGAGAAGAACAGGTCCCTGCATCTCACTAATATTTAACATTAAGAACTGAACCAGCACTAGAGAAACGAATCGTTGATGAATAGCCAGAGATGTATTTGAAGCTTGTTGGAAAGACATGTGTTGGTCCCTGCATCAGCTTTTCCACGCCTTTTACTCTTGCTCTGAGAATCTGAGAATCTGAATCGGGAAGGCAGGTGGGGTGGACTGGACACTTACTGAGCCTCTCTTGCAGAGGTTCTTCTCACTTCCTTCCATTTTCCCATTGCACTGGGGTGATATTTATTATCCCAATTTGCAGATGAGGGATTTGAGGCTGAAGAAGCCAAGTAGTTTATTCCCCACGGCTGAGCCTTTATTTGAAGCCAGCCATCCCAGAATATGTCCTTCCCGTTTCTTCATTTGCTTCTGCATTTGTGACATACTTCCCATTTCTTCATGCAGACAGAAGGTGTGGGATTCTTTGTTAGCTCCATTTTGCCAGAAGTTATTTCCTAAGAATCTAGAATCATTTGTCTGACTGATTGTGTAGCTTCCTGTGGATACACAACCCACATGGTGAACTCAATATTTCCAAAAGCGAAACCCATCAGCTCCTCGATCCCTCATTCCCATCCACCATCTTACCACAGATCTGCTCCTTTTACACTTTTCACAGATCATTATCTGTCACCATGAGTCACCTTAGAATTCTCCTGCCACTCATTTCTCAGCATTCCCTAAGTCATTAGGCCCAGTTCTTCTCCCAGTGTAAAATCTGCCCTAGCTCCAACCCATCCATTAAGTCATATTATCTCTCACCTGTAGCAGGTACTGCAGCCTCCTCCCTGGTGTTCCTGCCTTGATATTTGGCCTTCTGGTCCATTCTTTCAGCTCTACCAAGGTTATCATCATCATAAAAACAAATGTAATCTTGCCACTCCTCTGCTCCAAAGCCTTTGAGGACCCCCCACTGTCCACGCGCTAATCATGAATCACTTTACCAACACATCTTCAGCATGATTCGTTGTTATACTCCAGTCTTGTCCCCTTGTTCCCAATACTGCTCAGGAATTACTAGGATTTCTCTAAAATGCAATGCTTTTTCATTTTCCTGTGTTTTCTTACAATTAAAAAAAGAATCCTGCTCCAACCTTTTATCTATTGAGTGCAGCTTCATCTCCAAGTTCATAGTAAATGTCACATTTATCTCACCAACTTCTCTAGACAAATTCAGCATTTCGCATAGACTACGAACATTGCCCTTCCACCCCAATAATTTTTTTCATACACAAACCTCACCCAGTGAAACCTGAGCTTCTTGGAGATAAACAATTTTTTTTCTCACAGTGAGACTTGCCATGTAGGTACCATTTTGCATGTTAATATAAACATATCATAAATGTACTCCCATCAAGCTATGCAGTCTTCCTAATTATCCTTTTAATTGCTGCATAATATTTCTTCCTGTTGGTGCTCCATAATTACTTAAACATTCAATTCAAGTCATTAAATCCAACAAACATTTGCCAGGTTATCTCACATGTGTCAGATACCATCCTAGATGCCAGAGACACTTTGAAAGAAAGAAGTGGCCTCTTCCTCCTAAGATGTCACAGTGCAGTGTAAACCACATCATGTAAGGGATACTCCAATAAAATATGTCATCCATGGATCAAGGGATTGGGAACACTGGTGAAGGAGTAATTTTGTTTTCCTGAAGTGATTCAGAAAGTAAAAGAAAATGTGATATTTTGCTTGAGTTTTAAAAACGCAAAGGAACCTAATAGAAAGAAAAAAAATAAAAGATGGGAAATATAAACTACTAAGCCCTCAAAACTTGTAAGAGGCAGATCTAGGAAATCAATACAAATGGTCCAATTCTTTTATTTCCCCCAAAATGGTCTGATTCTTCTCTTTCCCCCCAAATGGTCTTATTCTAAGAGCCCACTGTCTTCTTTTGTCTGTGGACGAACTCCTACACACCCAACAATGCACGGCTTCCACAGGCTCCACGAGGTTGGCTCATCTCAGCCCTCACACATTTCACAGAGCTGAGTCATGCTGACAGATTTTTGTCCAACCCACGTTTTCCATAAGTCTGATAAGGAAGGTTTTGCAAAGTATGAATATATATTTTTTGAGTTTCACAAAATAAGTTCACTGATTTGCTACAACTCATCCTTTGTTCCTGTTTTTATAAGAATTGCAATGTTACTGAAGAAATTCTAGAAATTCTAGAAATACTGACGAAATTCTAGAGCAAATTCCTGGTAAATATTAAGTTCTCCAAAAACAGTGAATGGATAAATGATCCATCTAGGGCTGAATGCATGAGTTTGGCTGTGTGGAAAGTGGAGAAGAATTAATACAAAGTGAGAGGCAGGTAGTCTATGTTACTACACTGGCAAAAAATAAAACAAACAAATAAATAAAACAAAAACCCAAGCTAGCATCTTGGTACCTTGTCGGGACATTGCTGCTTACAGAATCAGCAGAGCAGAACGTATTAAGAGCTATGAAACCAATCTTACCATGTGACTATTATGTCTAAGAAAGTCATTCAAATAGGGGAAAAACAACAAATATTGTATGTACAATTTTCTATATTAGCAAAAGTCTGGAAACAATCTAAACTGTCCACCAATAGGGAGTGGTTAAATAAATTACAATATGTGAACTGGAAGGAGTATTATGAAGTCATTAAAATGGTAATTAGAAAGATTATGTAGCCACATGGAAAAACATTTACTATATAATATTAAGTGGGGAAAAAAAGCCAAATACAAAATTGAATCTGGGCCATCGCTGCAATTATGTAAAAATGTGTGCACATGAATCAAGACACCAGGGGAAGAGGCACGCATGTGACCAGCTGTTCTAAAATGGTCTATATTTTTTTCTTTTTAAAATATCCCTTCTTTTGTTAGGATGCACATTCTCTAACCTAGTCTATGCTCTCCAACCTCTAGAGGGAGCCCAAGGTTTCCCGACCCCAGCCTCCTCTACCCACCCTGGGGGAAGATGGAGAAGGTCTCCAACCAGAGCCAGAGACACAAAAGGTGTCAAGGGATGGGCTTGCAGTAGACTGCAAAAGGGGATTAGGGACGGAACTGAGCCAGACCAACTTCTCCTCTGCCCTTTTTTTTTTTCTTGATCTTCTCTCTCCGCAGCTCTCCATCTCTCCTTTGGAATCACTTCCTTCCTGCGCCATTTTTCTCTTCAAGACATCCATGAATTAACCTTGCTTCTCTCTTTTGGCTGCTATGTTCAGAAGATTCTACACTGTCTTTCACCTGGGAAGTAAAAGTCACTCTTAGAACCCTTCATTAAAAAAAAAAAAAACACAACTTACCCTATAAATATATTTGCAAAAGCAAGAAAAGATATTCCCTTTTGATCCAATTATTTCTTAAAAAAAATAAAGACAACTACCTATGTTTCCATCAATAGAATACTAGTTAAATAAGTAGGATACATCTTTATATTTAAATGCTCAGGAACTATTTTCAAAATGAGATATGCATATGGGCTGAAAAAAGAATGTTCTCCAGGATAGAGAGTTCTGTAGAAGGTGGGGTAGCAAGATGCAGAAAAACCTCTGTGTATGTGTGTATGAATTACCCAATGAATCATGATGAGAAACACTTGTCTATATATGCTGAGTGTAGAGGTACTAGATATATAAGAAAATTATTATTATTTTTACCTAATAAGAAAAGAAATCCAGGAAAGGGCAGTAACTTTCACTGTATATTCCATATTATTAAATTATTTATTTGCCATTCACACATGCTTTTTTTTTTTTTTTAAGTGAGATTAGAATAGGACCTAAGGGTAAGGAGGTTGAGAGAGGTGACTGAAAATCAGCAAATTCTGTATCAACACTAAATAATTTGTATAAGGAGCTTTTTACATCTCCCATGTATATTCCAGCCCAGTTCACTATGACAAGAAACCAGAAAGGGATTTGGTCCATCACCACCACCACTAAGACTGCTACTAATGCAATAATGATTATATGTTTAGTAGCAATAAATACATTTAATAATATCATCATAATAAATGTAAATCAGAGGAAAAAATAAAAATAAATATTTGAAGCTCAATACTTGGAGAAAATATATAAAACAACTTACTTTACAAAAATAACCCTTTAGGAGAAATTTCACAATCCCATTTTAACAAAGTTAAATGTTGACCAGGACAAAAGAAATGAAAGGTCCACTTAAAACGGGACAGGGTTAGTCCTGGCTTGTGGTTTCAGATTGGTTTCCTAATAAACTGTGACCCAGTACAAATGGGATTTAGCTGGCTTTGTGCTTTGAAATTTGCTCTTCTCAAATGTCTCCTTGTCCTTAGGTTTTTGAGCCTCCCCCCACCCTACCCCCTGCTTTTTTTTTTCCCACTCACTAACATGTTTTGAAGTTCATCAAGTGTGCTGTTTTAAAATATTGATTCTGGGTAGGGAAGATTGGGTGAGTGTGGAAAGCAGAGGGAGAAGGGTGAGCACAGAGTCATTGACCACCAAGGCCAGAGTTGATGTGTCGTTGCCATAGAGCTGCAACCAGCCTAGTAGCCCCATCAGGGAACTGTGGCTTCTCAGGCTTTCCCGGGGAGCAGGCTCTTCGCTGGGAGCCCAAAGCCCATTCCTTCAGCAGATGATCATTAGGAAAGAATAGGAAAGTGAAAAGCACCTGGGATACCAACAGAACATGCTTACTTTAAGCATCCGTAGCCAAGAGGATTCATTTTATAGATCAGTTGCTCTCTTACGTGTGGGGTCCAATAGTTGCCCTTTGATGCCACCCATGGAGAAGATGGCATGAAACCAGAGCTAATCTAAGGTTTTCATTCTTTACTGCTTACAGATGCTCCCCTAACCCGGGCTTGGGACAGAGTCCTTAGAGACAGAAGACAGATTAGCGGGCAATCATTCCCAGGTCCTGGTATGCAGAGAGAGCTCAGTCTGATAATCCACACACTATTACTCTCTGTGGTTCTCAGAGCTTGCTCCATACATGTGTTGATAAATGATTCAGTGTAGAATGAGTAACGCCTGATATCTCTCACCACAAAGTTGGTACTTTGATAAATTTGGCCCTAGTTGGTTCTAGCCAATACACCTTAAATCCTACTCTTTCGACATCTCTTGTCTGCAACTTGTACCATCTCTTCCTGTAAAAACATTATTACAGAGGGATGGTTAAAAACCACAGTACAATCTAGATAAACATTTGGGTTATTATATCATATAAATGTAGAACTATTCATAAAGTGCAAGTCTGCAACTAAACAGCCAGCTTTGGATGGTCAAGCAGCCAATGTGACCCAGAACAAAATATGGCATTTCAATATCATTTTCTGCAAAAGTAGGGTTAGCAACATTGACTCTCCTGAACCACTGAGGAGATTAAGTCATCTGACATGCAAGAAGTTGCCTGGCCCAGTTGCCTCCCTCCTGCCACACCTTCTTAGAATTCCTAATATACTTGAACTTTAAAAACGATCTTCACTTATTTAAGAGCTTCTGAAATCATCCACAAAAATCCAGCATGAAGAACTAGCTTTTTGCATTTGAACCATTTTTTCCATAAGTAATGTCTTACAAGCCCCAGGGACAACTGACTTGTTACTGAGCTCACCCCAAATTTGAATTCACAAGTCTCCATTTATGAAATGAATATCTTACTGCTACCTGATCTTAGGGGGAAAAAGCTCCATTTTCCTCCAGACAAATATATTGTGACTAATTGCCAGATTCCCATTTCCATCACTCTGAAACTCTTCAGCCAAAAGACAGTGTTCTCACCTAGTACCTACTTACACAAATTGGGTAGAACTGGTAGAATGCTTGCTCCAAGTGCTACCATCGCAATGATCTTGGGGAATTTATTCAATATTGCTGAACTTCAAATTTTTATATGAAGAATTTTTTGTGGTTTAAATATGAGGTGTTCCCCAAAAGTTCATGTGTGAGACAATACAAGGATGTTCAAAAGTGATATGGTTAGATTATGAGAGTTGTGCCCTAATTGGTGGATTCATCCACTGATATGGATTAACTGTGTGGTACCTGGGCAGGTGGGGTGTGACTGGAGGAGTTACATCCTGGGGATATCCTTTAGCATTTATATTTTTTTTCCACTGATGAGCAGAGCTCTCTCTCTACTTCCTGTAACTATGTCTTGAGCTGCTTCCCTCCAATAACATCCTTCCTCCATGATGTTCTGCTTTACCGGGGGCCCAGAACTATGAAGTCTGAGTCTATAGACTGAGACCTCTGAAGCCATAATCCCTAAATAAAAATTTCCTCATCTAATTGCTCTTGTCAGATATTTTGGTCACAGAAATGAAAAAAATATTATTATATTTACTAAAAAGTTTTGTTGAAAGATTAAAGTATACAAGGCATATATAGGCCTACCCGTATGATTATTATTGTTGTCATTGTTTTATTATCTATTACTTTATGAGCCTTTGTACATTTTCAGCCCCATGGAGGATGTGACTTCCACATCTATTTGATCATTCTTTGCCATCTGTACCAAAAATTGATTGGATAACAAAATGATGACTATATGAGGTAGATTTTTTAAACCAATACATTATCCAACATAAAGGATTGCTGAGTAAACTTAGTGAATGTGGTTGACAGGTTGATGAAATAATTAAGTTCAAATGTTCAATCATTGTTCTGAATTCTGTCTAGAAGATGGCTGAGAAGTAGTCCTAAGAGCTATTTTTAGACACCCTCCACTCTGCAACAATTTAAAGTTCTCTCAATTGCATTTATAACAGGTTTAGCAAATAAGTAATTTATAAAGTCACTTTGCAACCCTTCACCCATGGCAGACTTCGTGTGGCTATTACGACCTTAAAGCAAGGCCCCAGAATCCTTAGCGCCAGCTATATTTCCAATAAAGCAGAGCAGTCTTCAAACCTGGAGTGTTAGAGAGGTTGACCTCACACTCGGTGATCACCCGTTCCTTTCTGCTTCTATTCTTGTGGCCCTTGGAGTCAGGAAACTCAGTTCTCCAGAAGTTAAGGGTGATACAAAATTATGAACTTGAACTTTTTCAGGAACCTGGGGCAGAGCATTTCCAGCCTGCTGAAGGATGAGCACTACTGACATCTATGGATCCTATTCCCAGAAAAAAAGCTGTTTTTAGACAATTCTACTAAGACATTAAAAAGCCTTCTGATGAGGTTGCTTCAGAGACCTGGAGGCAGCTCTCAATTTTTCAAATCCATTCTCCATGGGAAATAGTCATTTGCAACTGCCACACAGAGATTCTAGAGATACGAAGAATAAATAGGGGAGTTCTTCACAATTTGTTGGGAAAGAGGGAAGAGAACAGGCCTCTTAGTCTCTGAGCTATTATTAAAATAAATATCTTTGGCTAAAAAGCCAGAAAAGTTGAGGACCACCCAGGAAAATGACACTTTCCCAGCTCCACCGAATCATCACTAATTGGATATTCTAACACTTTCTGTAGCATTTCATAAAAATGACTCAGGACCAAGTGATAGAGTGTCCAAACAAGCTTGTCTTCAGATAATCGCTCAGCCTGGTTCTAGGGAAACACTGCCAACCAAATAGCACAGAAATTTTCTTTCTTCATGCCCTTGACTGGAAATTCTCTTTCCCTCTATCTTTTTTTTTTTTAATTTCATTTTTTTCTATTAATGAGAATATAGTGAAGTTTGGATGAACCAGTCATGAAACCTCTTGAAATAACCATAGTTCAAGGTTGAAGGATCAAATCCATAAAGCTTCACTTGCATTTGTTTTCGATTGAACACTTTCCCAGAGAGGTATGCAATTCCAAAGATCATGATTTGAAGCTTTGTTTCAAGTTCCCTCAAGATTTGTTGTCAGGTTGTTCAAAGCGACACAAAATTATGAACTTGAGCTTTTTCAGGAACCTGGGACAGCGTGTCCCCAGCTTCCTGGAGGATGAGCACTCTGATATCTATGGATCACATTCCCAGAAAGAAGTTTTGTTAATATAATTCTGTTAAGACACACACACAAAAAGCCTTCTGATGAAATAGCTCTTAGGATTACTTTTTGTTAATGTCTGTAAACAAGTCAGGATGGCACCTGGCATTTTGCCAGAGGGAGTGGTTTGTGAAGTAATGCCAGCGAGCCATTAAGTATGGAGATTCCTTATTGGTTGACTGCTGTATCTAGTTTATGCTAATTAAGATAAGCTGTGTGTAATGTATATATACCCCTCCTGTCCTACAATAAACGGCTCCTACTCCTGCTGTATCAATGTACACAAGTTTTTCGTCACCCCCCAGTGATTTTGCTGCAGCCGGACTGCAGCAACTCTTCAATGATCTTCTAGACAAGAAAAATAAAAGGTGTCTAAATGTTTGGTTCACATCCACCCATTCATTCTACTCCGGGATCCTTAGCTTTCTTGCTTATAAAAGAAAAAATGGCCCAATTGCGCGTTCATTATTCCATTAGCCTCCTATGGGTTAATATTTAAGGAGATACACTTAAAAGTAAGCCCAAGGTAGATGATTCCAGATTTAATTACACCAGGAACATGAATCCAGCTGTGCTCCCTCTTCCTCTTTGGGCCTCCTCTGCCCTGCACAATTCTGGCTGTTAATTGGCTGCCACAGCTCTATGCAGCCTGAACTTCCATAGGGAGGAAGGTAGGCTGGATAATGGCCTCCCAAATGATATCTAAGCCCTCATTCCTGGAACCTGTGCATGTTACTTTATGTGGCAAGGAAAGGACTTGCAGATGTGATGAAGTTCAGGATGTTGACATGGGAATTTTATCCTGGACTCTTCAGATGGGCTCTAAAAGGAATCACAAGTGTCTTTATAAGGAAACCGAGGGAGATTTGACTGCAGAAAAGGAGAAGGCACTGTGACTCCAGGGACAGGAATTGGAAGCGGTAAAGCACAAACTAAGAAACAGCCACCACAAACTGGCAAAGACAAGGAACAGATTCCCTGGTAGAGACACTGGAGCGAGTGCAGTCCTGCCAAAATCTCGCTGTGACCCCAAGAGAGTGACTTTGGACCTCTGTTCTCCAAACTGTGAGGGAATAGATTTCTGTTGTTTTAAACTCTTGAGTATGTGATAATTTGTTATAGCAGCCATTGGAAACTAATACAAGGAATAAAAGGGACATTTCTTCTTAAAAACTTACTTAAGGAAACAGAGAAGCATGGTTAGAACCACTTTCCATAGCTGCCCAAAGTACAGGGCCCTGCAAAGAATCTAAATTCATTTTCTCCTTTCCTGCCTCTCTGTTCTTTCTTCCTTTGTTGTTGTTTGTCCCCCCGACCCCCACCACCCAGTACTGAAGATTTAACCCAGGGGTGCTCTACCATGGAGCTACATCCCCAGTCCTTTTCATGTTTTTTATTCTGAGACAGGGTCTCTTTAAATGATCCAGGCTGGCCTCAAACCAGCGATCCTCCAGCCTTGGCCTCCCAAGTTGCTGAAATTACAATTGTGATCCATGGCACCTGGGTTCATTTCTTTTTCCTGGCTTTAAGCAACAATCATTTACCAATCTTCTATTTTTAGAAGTGACAAGATCTGAAATGGGTGTCACAGGGCTGCCAGGGTGCTGGCAGGTCTGTGTTCCCACGGAGGCCTTAAGGGAGAATCCATATCCAAACCTTTTCCAACTTCTAGAGGCCCCTCCATCCCTTATCCTATGGTCCTTTACTTCGTGTTCAAGGTCATCAGCATAGCATGTCCCAACATCACTGGATGCCACCTCCTCCTCCTTCCACTTACAAAGACCCCCCCCCCTTGATTTCATCAGGCCCACCATGATAATCCAGGGTCATCTTGTGTCTCCAAGTCCCTAACTTGACCACCTAGGCAAAATCTGTTATCACATAGGGTAATATATTCACAGGTTTTTAAAGATCATGATATGATTATGATGGAGGAGCCATTTTTTCTTCTACCACAGAATCCAAGACAAAATTGGGAGCTGGACTAGATGGAGAAAATGAAGGCAGCTGAAGGTCTGCGCCCTTGGCCTTGGTGGAGAGCTTATTTTTTTTTTTTTCCAGGCCTGTTACTTTATCATCTTAGGATTCAAAGAAGAAGGGTCAGAGAAGTCTCGCTTTCAAAATATAAAGACTGAGACAGTTGACATGGTATTTTGAAGACTCATACTTATTCCAGGGAGATCAAAAATCTAAGCTGTTTCCACAACATCAGGCCACAGGCAACACCACAAGTATCACATGGCCGGTGTGTTCAGTGAGGTTTTATGATTCAGTCAGGGCTGAGCACGAATATTAACTTACAGTTGGTAAAGTCTCAGAGCTCAAGGTTGAAATGTTTTATGTTATTCCTCAAAGGTGAAACTTACTTTGTGAAATAGCTTTTTCTCTTTGGTGGGAAGTCAGTGAAAACATTCTTGTATTTTTGGCTGGATCCAAAAGAAATTGCTGTTTTCAAAGAGTAAGTAGTTTTCACCTGTGCGTACAGTGTTACATTCCGGTAATTGAGAAGAGGTTTTTAAGGAATATCCAAAAAAAATCCAAAGGTAAAATGTTTTCTATATGGAAAATTATTTTAAATCTCTTAAATAAGAGGTTAGTCAGGGGTGAGAGAAACAGTGTTGAATTAAATAACTGGTATTCTATTCCCCATGTCTTATATTTCTGAGCCAAATCGTATTGAGTTTTAAAAGAGAGAGACTTGGCATTTCCACAAAATTTGGCAGAGATGAAAAACATCACATAGAAATACTGCAAGAATAAATCATACATCGGGACTCCTGGCCAGAGAGAGCAACCCTCTCCATCCACCCCAAATTAGGCTAAGAGGTTTTCTTTGAAATAAAATGAACCTTTGAAATTCTGAGTTATTAGAGAGTAACTTGCATTACACATTTAGAATTCTGAGTAAAGCCAACAATAGTTCCAGGCTTTTTTTATTTCCTCCTTCTTCATTTTTCTATCACACAATATGGTGTTCTATATGATTCTGGGAAGAGACATGATGGACAGCATTTTATAAAGACTTATTTTGCTTTAAAAGCTTCGCATTTTGTTTCAATGCCAAATTCAGAGTTGAACATCTGAAAAAGGCATCTCACTTCTGAAAGTTATTGCTGATATTACAAATAAGTCAATAATTCACTGATTTCAATAAAAAGGATGAAAGCTTACTCACTACCGGGCCCCTTTGCTACATTAACCAGAGCATTTAGCTTAGTCAGGGCCAATCCAAATATTAGGAAAAAAAAAAAAAAAAAAAGAAAGATGGCTATTTTAGGCAAACTACTTTAGAATAAACTTAGGCAGGCATCAGAAAGATGAATCCTGTAAGAATTAAGATCACTAATCACTAAATGGGAAAAATGAGAAAGATGTTAACATTTGGAAGTATATTTATTTCATCATTTATATAAGCCCCATAACCATGTTTTGAGATACATGTAATAACCTCTTAACAATAAAATAACGTTAGGGTCAGAAAGATTATGAGCCTTTCTTGAGACTTGGTAAGGAAGTAGTTAATAGTTAACTTGAGTGACCCCAGGACTTTCTGACAGGACAGATACTTCACTGCCCCCAGTATGAACAATTTATTCTAGATTGAGATCTGAGGGTAAAATCCATGAATGTATATAGAGCTTCTACTGAGTTTCTTTGCTTCTTACAATGTTATATTCCACTTGAATCAGAAACATTTCCAGATTGGGCATAAAGACACTGATGGACAAGGAGACACAGATCAGGGCTTGGCATTTACCTGGTTAACTATTTTAATGCTCAACACTCATGTGGCTTTTGTACCTGGACCCATAGTACTCCAAAGCTCAGGTACTCCATTTCTAGCATTTGAACTAAGATATTCAAATTAGTCAAACGCACACTGTTTGAACATCAACTATATTATTTCAGTGCAGAGTCGAGGTATACCTTTGGGCATATTTCTAAAACAGAGAGTATCAGAATCAAACCAAGAACAGGTTTTCCAACATCCCCTGTCTTTATATTATATTATAGTAAAATATAATGCCTTTGTGTTAGGTTATGACAAATAAACCCTCCTTTATATAAACTCCTTAAACCAGGTAGAGAGAACATGAGTCTTCTGGGGCTACCATAACATTTACCAAACTGGTGACTTAAACAACACAAATTTGTTTTTTAGAAGTCCAAGATCAAGTTTCCATCAAAGTTGGAGTCCATGAGGTGAATGGTAGGCAACCACTTTCTCCCTGTATCCCCCACATGACCCATCCTCTGCTTGTATGTGAAGAGAAGACAATTCTGGTGTCTCTTCATCTTTTTATATAGCCTACTAGGTGAAGGTACCACCCTTATAGCCTAATTTAACGTAAGTCACTTTCTTAAAGATTCTGTCTCTGAGTATAGTCACATTGGGCTTAGGACTTAACATGAATTTATGAATATGAGAGGAGAGTCCAATCATCTGACAGAAATAGATAGATAGATAGATAGACTGATTAAAAGATCAATCGCTATTAAGCTAAACTTTACATGGGCTAGTTTGGGTGTTCTCCCATAAAATTTGCTCCATGTCATTTTCTGTCTCCTGAGTATTTTGCTTAAAATGTTCCTTGAGATGTGACTAATGACACCTATTTTTTAAAGTTGCTGTGAAGATTAAAGAGCAATGTATTTGAATTAAATTCTGCTTGCTGATGACTACTCCTCCTATGATTCAGGTCAAGTATCACCTCTTCCAGTAAGTTTCTCTTGGTTTTTGCCCACTCCCTGACCCAGCCAAACTGGGCGAGGCACCTGTTTCTCAGGACTTCTGTCCTTGGTGTATCATGCTTTAGATACAGCATTAGATTGAGAGCTCTTTGAAAGCAAGAATAATGTGTCATTAATCTCCAGAACTTCAGCAATCATTACAGTCCCTAATTCAACACAGTGTTAAATGAATAAATGTAAAATGCCTGGCTGAGAACCTCAAACATGATATTCATGCTACTTCATGTCCAGAAAGCATAAAAGATTCAAGTGAACATTAATGACTAAAAAAAGATGATTTTAGTTACTTCAAGTCATAGAAGGTTTTAAAATGATTAAAACAGTGGGTGTAAAGAATCTTGTGTTTCACTTTTATAATGACTTGTTATTTTTGAAATTCACAGCTTGGATAGTAAAAAAAAAAAAAAAAAAAAAAAAAAAAAGTGAAAGTTTCAGTTCCAGGATTTTCCATGCTCTACCACAACATTGCCTAACACAGAATTCATATCAACAATTCTCCTTTTCAAGAGCTTTCTTAACCTAAAAAAGAAAAAACAAATCAAGTTTATTTTTCCCTATTGTCACTGCTTACTAGGTCCTGGAGAATAAACATTATTTTTGGAACTCCAAAGGGGAAATTTGGGCCCACAAGGGCAACATCCACTGTCCAACAGGACTAACTCTAGGTGAGGCCCGTGGCTGCATTCAAATCAGCAATCAAAACCTTGGAACATTCTCACCAAAGGGATAACTCACAACAATCTGTCTTTTCTTAAACTTAGGCTACATTGGAAACATCTAGAGAGCTTCTGAAAACAGCTTGTTGACCCTACTCTCAAAATTTCTTTTCTGGTATGTTTGAGTGGAGCCTGAGAGTTTGCATTTCTAACAAATTCTCTTGTGGTGTGGTGACTAGTCCTGGAAACACTTGGAGAATGACTGCTGTAGGTATTGATTTATTTGTTCCTGGGAATTTTATATTTCTGAACTGAAAATATCAGAAGTTTCTAACAAAGTACTGTCTCCTTGTCATTACCAATTAATCCACCATGGCATTGTAATGGCAATTCACCACGACTCTAGTTTGGGTAATTTCTTTTTTGGGGGGCGGGGTTTGTTATACCATTTAATTTTTTTATTAGTTGCTCAAAACATTACAATGATCTTGACATATCATACATTTGATTCAAATGGGGTACGTAATCTTAATCTTATTTCTTATAGCACCCTCCTCCCCAGTGGCTTTCCAGGTCAGCACAGTAGAGAGAACAGCACATACAACAACCCTGCCTTCAACTCCAGGCCAGTAACAGGTAACTGTGTGAACATCATTATCCTCAGGTGATCAACTCACCTATTTTCCCAGGACTTAATTGGTTTTAGCACTGAAAGTACCATATCCTGGAAAAATCCTCAAACTGGAGAAAACCAGGAAGGTTGATCACCCTGTGCAGTATCCATTCCTTAAAGCAACAGCAAGAAAAAAAAAAACAGGTGACTTGAGGAATCCCTTCAAGCATTTGAGACAGTACATGTAAACTGCCTCTCATGAATAGTTGCTTCATAAAAAGTGATGATGGTTGTGCCCCATGTAAGAGAGGAAAGCACAATGCTTAGTCACCAGTAAAGGTTTATAATAAAGTTATTGCAAGGCCACTAACTTTGGCCAAACCCTTCAGTATAAAGTGTCTCAAACTTGGTTGCATATGGAAATACCAAGGGAGATTTCATACCTCCCGCCCATATCGTAGCCTAGGTGATTAAATCAGAGTATCTGGTATTGGAACTCAGACATTAGTATTTCTATGGGGTTTCTATGATTGTAACTTGCAACAAAAGTCAAATACCACTGCTCCGTGTGATGTTGCTCCAAGTGCAGTGTGTGCCCCTGACTGGCAGCATCCGTGTGGCCTGGGAACTTGCTAGACATATACATTTTCAGCATTCCTCTCCTCCCTGCATGTATAATTAGAAGCCTTGCATTTGGGGCTCAGAAATCAATGTTTGTCAAGCTCTCTCTTGCATGCTAAATGTCACCCTTTGAGTAACAGTGATACAATATTTCCTGTTCCTCTATTGATATGCTCCTATTTATTATTGGAAAATATTGCATCTTTCTAGCAGTCCCAGAATAAGCTGTTTTAATGGGAAGGCCTCATTTTCAGAAACTATTAAGTTCTATTTCCAAAGATTTCACTTAGGGTTTTTGTATCAATATTTGAAATGAATTTGACCTCTAGTTTGATTTTGTACATACAATCTTTCCCAGATATTAATGTCAGCGATATCCAATATGGTAAAATTACTTGGAAAGCCTTTCTTCTTATTTTATGCTTTGGATCAGTTTGTCTCACACTAAAATTATCTGTTCCTCAAAAATTTGGAATTCACTGGTTAAAACATATGTGATAGCTCTGTCACATTTTGGAAGTATATTTTGGATAAGTTTTAGTTCATGAATGCTATTTCTACAGATATTTGGGGGTATTTATGTTACCTAAAAAAAATCATCTCTGAGACTTTTTTCCAAGTATTTACATAGGAAAGAGATAGTGTTTTCTTAAATGTTTTTACTCTTTCAATATGTGCTTCTGTGTTTTTTCCAAATTCTAGAACTGAATATTTAGTACATGAATTTAAGTTAATAACTTAGTCACCAGTAAAGGTTAAAGCCTACATTTGCTTTTGAAATTAATACTAAATACTTAAATATGTGAGTTTTCCTTGGAGATTTGCTATGGCTGATGTACATAAGTTTTAATAAGTTCTTAATATTGTGAATTTCTGCATTTTGGAAAGTGCCATGATAAATAAGCAATGTTAAATGTTCATTGAGCATTTTTAAAAAGCACTTTTTATAGAACTGCAGAGAAAAGATATATGTACATAGAAAATGATACATATGTCAACTTAGAAATGGATATATGTAAATAAACCTATGATAATGCACTGTTTATATATGGTCTTATTTCTTATGTAGTTTATTAATATAACAGAGATTAGTAAAACTCTTAAACACCAATAATTAGTTTTTTAATAAAGAACAACTTCAGTTATTTATGTTGGAGAAACATTTACTTTTTTAAAAATTCGCATCTGCCTGGGGTGTTGAAATCATGTATCTTGTTATTTGCTATTTCTTAATTTTTTTTTCCCAAAATGTACCTATTGTCGTAGAAAATTTTAGCAATATGACAAAAAAAATCCCAAGAAGATTTAAAGCACCATAATGCCTATCCAATGGTACTATTGTTATTTGGAATAAAGCCTACATTTGCTTTTGAAATTAGTTCCTTCTTATTCAATTAATTATTCAAGAAAAAATATGGAATATATTTCTTATTGCATATTTTACAATACATTTCATATTGCATATTTTATTGACTTTAGAGCACATCCCATTACAGCTGTTTACATTTTAGTGCTTCATAGATAAACCTTGTTTTTAATTTTTGATATATTAAATAATGCTAAAATGATGTTCTTATATGTTCATGTTTCTGTACATACTTGATTGTTCTCTTGGAAAAATGTCTAACATGGAAATGTCTAAAATGGAAAAAAAATCAATGGGTTAAGGAATATGAAGTATATTGATTGATTATTACCCTGGTGAAATATCTTTATTTTAGCTGTTTCTTTTCAATAGCAGAGAGATGCAGCTTTACATTCATCCTAGTTGAAAGGTCTTTTTTTTTTAAATAAAAAAAGAAAAGCAGTAATTTGCTTTCTATTTTTCTAAATTGATTCTTTTTCTTTTGTTGTTAGTGTTTTCTGGCTTCTTGTTTTAATGTTTGTCCATTTTGCAGTTTGTTTCCTTACATTTGTGTTTCTCTATTATTTGTTAAGTAGACCCACAGCCCATCTATCCACTGGTACTTCTACAAATATTTCATTTTGAACCTTTATGCACATAAACTGCATCACTCCTCCAGTTCCTAATTCATAGAAAGAGCAAGTTTGCTGCTGCCCTAGTTCTCAAAGTGTAGCCATGAACCTCTTGCATCAGAATCATTTGGGGCTAATTATTAAAAATGCAATTTCTAAGCCCTACCACCAAACCCAATGAGTCAGAATCCTGGACTATATAATTCCTGGACTATAGCCCAGGAATCTGCATTTCATAAGTGTCCCAAATAAATCTTAGACACATGGAAGTTTTAAAGTCTCTCTCCGCTGCCCCCCCCCCCGCCCCCAGCAGGATATGCAAAAATCTCATCCAGGAATTACAGATAAATCCCATTCTAATAGCAAACAGCATTTCTTTGGTCCTATTGTGCTCTGATTACTTATCTGAATTAAAGTGAGACAGATATTTGGGGGATGGCTAAATGGAAACTCTGAGCACTGTTTCTTTAGTGGCTTTTAAAGATATCCTACGTCTTCTTAAAGAACCTCTGTGAATGACCTCAGTCTTGGGGAGAATTAGGCTGTTTCAAACCAACCACTTTCCTTGCTTTTCCTGAAGACTAAGTAACTATTAGAGCAGACATTAAACCATAACCACCAGTAGCTATACCCGATGACTCAACTCAGGTTATAATTAGGGAAAGAAGCAGCCAGAGGGGCAGTGGTGGACCAGGGCGAGGCAGCTACTGAAAGGAGGAATGTTCCAGGTCTCCCTCCAGAGGACAGTGGGCTCTCCTCAGGGGTCAGATCTGGTCAGAGTCCACAAGCACACCTGGTATCCTTCTTGAGCCAGCTGGATGCTTAAGTTTCCAGAAATACTCAAATCTTAACGGGATGAACAGAAAGAGACTCGGTTATTATGGTGCGTTTTCAAACAGCATGATCAAGAACTGTGCATGGGGGACATTAAAAGGGGGAGAAGCAATAGCCCCAAGGTGTCCAGTGTTTGAGAAGATTCAGGAAGGATGCATTATTTCTGAAACTAGAAGGAGCCCTGGGATATGAAGCCCCTGTTATCTCACAGTAAGAATTATGGCACCCAGGAGATAAGGAGGGTCAATTCCCAAGACAGTTCACCCTAAGTCATGCTAACTCATCAGAGATGGAAAATTGGGGAGGTGCTGGTTGGTGGGTGAGGGATCACAGAGGAGCAACAAGTTCTGGAAAATCCTCAGCAGCATGATAAGGTGCATCATCTGAACCCTGCTCATTCCTCCATCCTCCTCTGTCTCCCTAGGGCTTTCTGTCACAGCCAGGCTTCCTCAAAGTCCCCAAGTATAACTGTTCCCTCCAACATCAAGCTCTTTGTTGTATTTTTTTCTTCCACCTGAACAATTTCAGGTTTGCTTACCATTGTCTCCATGCTGTTGCAAACAGTGACTCTGTTATTTATGATTCTTCCCAATTGTTGAATGCCAGATCACTAACAGGAAAAAAAAAAAAAAAAAAAAAAAAACAAGGATGCTACATCCCATCATTTTCTAAAAGCATTCAATTTCTCATTTCTGGCAATATGGATGGAACTGGAAGATATCATATTAAGAGAAATAAGCCAAATATAAAAAGAAATACCATATATTCTCACTTTTATGTTCAAGCTGGAACAGTTGATCCAATAAAAGTAGAAAGTCAAAGAGTGACTATTAAGGGTTAGGAAGGGTAGGGGGAAGGAGGGATAGAATAAGGGGGCATAACATTGAAGTACAGTTAGGTAGTAGAAATAAATCCTAGTGTTCTACAGCACAATAAGATAAGTAGAGTTCACAACAATTTTATTATATATTTTATAAACAACTAGAAGAGTGTTTGAAGTGTCCCAACATAAATGATAAATGTTTAAAGAGATGGAAAAGTTAATTACTTGATATGTTTATTGCTCTTTATACAGATGCATCAAATGATCACATTTACCTCATAAATATGGATAATTATTATATAGCAATAAAAAAGGATTCATTTCTGTATATACACGTGAGTCCCAACAAAAATTTCAGTTTGTACCAAGGTACTAATCTAGTTCCTATATTAGCCCTAGAGGTTTCCTGATCCTGGACTACTGATTTAGTTTGAATAAATTCCTATTCCTCTTTTGGAGGGATACAGTGGGAAAAAATCCATTTCCCACACAAGCTGTACTGGACTCTGTCACTGGTAAAGAGGCCTGTGGCTTCCAAGGGCAACCTCTTCAGGAAGGTTCCAGGGAGGGACAGACAGCGGTGAGAACACAGAACCGACTGCCTGGACTTGGGGCCAACACACAGGGCCTTTCTTTGTAAATGTGTCTTCATGCACTTGTGTCAACTGCTCCCTGACCCAGAATCAGCCTGTTAAACAAACCAGGGATTACCCACACACCCACACAAAGCCAAACCTGCCAGGTCCTTTATAATCCCCAGCACAACCTCTACCTGTTCACACTCATTAGGCTCTGATAAAACTTCAGTGAAAAACCTCCCTTCCAAGACTCTCGGGAAGCAGAGATTAGCTCAGTTTTCCCTTCAAAATGACACTTTAAAAACCATATGAACAGAGTTTCCTTGGCAGTGGCCCACCGAATTGCAAATGAAACCGACCGACGGTCCATGTCACTCAGAAGCTATTCTAACCTCAAATTCTTGCCCTAGAAATCATGGCTGGACAAATTTGAAATACCCAAACCTGGATTAAGCCTGTAAGCTTCAGTTGACTTCAATTCAAGCCCAGCTCCCTAGTTTTATCATGTATGACATCACCACATTGCAATGACACGTATAATCAGAAAGCCAGACTGCTTTCCTCTGGGGTTTTGGAAGACCAATTCCTTTTTAGGGACAAAAATGTGAGCCGTGACCTTCTTCTTTATATTGTAGGTCAAGTATCAAGCCGAGCATTCGTCCTTTTAAAGACAGGTTGTCCTGTCGTCAAGCCAATGCCTGGTTTGTTGATTTATCCTCCACCATCCAAATAACTACTTGAGCAGGGTCCCTTTATGGAGGCTATCTTGGTGAACTGGTCCCACTCTTCTCTCATTTGACCTTATTAGAAAATTCAGGCAGGAAGAGACAGACTTGGAGACATCAAATTTCAGGAACTATCAATCTGGTTGAAGTGTCAGAGTTTGAGAATAAAAGAATCCTTATTGCCCAGGTGCTGGGCAAGGGGTATTGGAAATGACCTTCAGGGTGTTAGATTTGAGAACAGAGTAGAAGATTAGCAGATAGACACAGAGGAACCTGAGAACGGGGCATAGCAGAACTGTTGGAGGACAGAGTGGGACTATAATTGTGCCAGAAGCAGCTGGTCTCAGGAAGGAGGTGAACCACAGCAGACCCAGGGAGATCTGAATCAGCCAACTCCTTCCAGAATCCCAGCTGAGGGCTGAAGCAGGGTTGTGTGCCTGGGCAGGTCCCAGGTCCCAGGTTCCAGCATGTAGACCCCTGTGCAAGAGAGACAGGACTCCAGGGGAGAGAGGCAGGCCCCCCCCACAAGCTCAGGCAACGATTGCTCCCATCCTCCAAATGAACACCATAGAGCCAGGAGAAACTTATCATTCCAATAATCCTTCCTGATTTGCAAGGAGAGAAGGTGTTTTGAAGATTTAATATGAAAAGAATGCTTTAAAATATGCAAATCATTCCACTCACAAACAGTTAATAATTTATCATAATCGTTATTTGCTGATAATTTGAATATTAGGAACGGCAGGATGCCGCAAAGCATACTGATACTCTTGTCTAAGAACTACAGATGTTTTTATCTAGGAGTTTTATTTTATTTTACTTCTCAGAAAAGGAGCAACCCCATTAAGCCTGAAAAATACAGGCTGCTCCACCTTACACTTGACTTTGATAAGGAGCGACAGAGGTTTCCCCATCTGTGGGTCTTGTTGAAGTCAGTAATTACAGGTGTATTTAATGGAGGCCAGGTACTTTGGGGCTGCTAGGAAGTTGGCGATGGAGCTGAACCTGTTTCCCAGGTGACCTGAGTAAATCAGCCAGGCTATCTTGGGCAAGTCATTGTCAAACAATCCATATGCTTTCTCTTCCTTTGGGAAAAGCAGGTAGCTTTTCTCACCTGGAGATAGGGGCTCCTGAGAAAGGAAAAAGCTAACATTATTGATATTTGCTACATTCCCTATTAGTGATCAGTACGTCACACAGGGTGCCCCCTTGATGCTCACCTCTGTGAAGTAGGTATTTCAATGATTACCAGAGGTACAGGAAAACTGAGTCTCTCTCCCATGACACAGGTAAGTAGATTAGACTCCTCCTGCGGCTGGGACAGACTACCAAAGACTTAGTGGCTTAAAACAATATATATTTATGGCCTTCCAGTTTGGTAAGTTAGGAACCAGAGAAGAGTCACTGAGCTAAAATCCAGGCACAGGCAGGGCTACATTCCTTTCTGAAGGCTCCAGGGAGAATGCTTTTTCTTACCTCCAAGTTTCTTGAGGCCTCCCACTTCTAGTCTTAGGGTTCCCTTTCTCCAACTTCAAAAATCAGTGACATCACTTCTCTCTGTCCTTCTAATTATCACCTTTCTGTCTTTGATTCTGATTACTTGGTTGATTTTAAAGGATCCTCATAATTTTTTTTTAGGATCTTCTGGGTCCTTTGGGGGAAACTCCTCTTCTCAAACTCAGCTGATTAGCCACTTTAACTCCATCTATAACCTTCCTTTGCCTTTGTGTGTAACTTCAGATATTCATGATTTCTAGAAATTAGGATGTGGCCATTGTTCTACCAAACACAGGAAGGTGTTCTGTAGAATTGTGTAGGATCTGGACTCCAGAACCCATGTGCAATCAGGAGGCAAGACCAACTGACGAAGTGACAGTTTTACCCAACACCAACACCCAGGCATGTGGCTTGTAAAAGGTGCAACTAAATGAGGAGTTGCTCTCTAAACAAAGGTATTTATCCTACAGGCCTACTGGCTTTCCCGTGCTAACATCTCTCTCTCTCTCTCTCTCTCTCTCTCTCTCTCTCTCTCTCTCTCTCTCTCACACACACACACACACACACACACACACCAGTCATACTCTATATGTAAGCACACAATTCTCTGCCAATATTCTTCCACATTTTAAGTAATCATGCATTCCCCTCCCCCCCCCACGTCTTTCTCCAGAAAACCTAAGAGTTATCCTTGATATTTTTTTCTCCTCTCTTGTTTACCTGTGCATTCATCCTTTAACAGAGCCCCTTGGCCTTATCTCCATAATAAATCCCTGTCCCCTTCTCTCCGCTTCACTGCCACCACCACCCTGATCTCACCATCACCTCTCTGGGGACAGCCACCGGGGCCTCCTAGCTTGTCTTCTACCCAGCACTCGCCTTCTACAATCCATTCCTAACTCAGTGCCCCCCATGGTTTTGCTTCTCTTTGTTCATCTCATTCTCGTGCTGTTCTGGCTTCTGTCACATTTTGATGGCACACACTCCTGTCTACCTCCAGGTCTTCCCACCTGCCACCTCCTCTACCTGGAACACTCCGATCTCCACTCTTCATCTGGAGGCACTAATTCAAATCTCCATACAATCTGGATCTCTGTTTAAATGTCATTCCCTGGGTCCATCCAACCTCTTCGCCCTCATGTGCTATCACACCCCCTTTTCCTCTTTCCTTTCTAGCCTCTTAAGTCTCCATCCCAATCTGTGTGAGCTTTCTTAGTCTTCAACTCATCTGGAGCCAGATTCCTTTCTTGAATTGTGATTGCTCACTTGCCTTCACTCGAACCCCGAGACCAGAGCTTGTCTAACTCCAGCCACTGGGTGGCATGGGCCATTTCCAACCCACTGCCTGTTTTGGAGATACATATTTATTGGAACACAACTACCTACATCCATTATATGTTATGTGTGGCTATTTTTACACCACGACAGCAAGAGTCCAGCCGTTGTAACAAATGCTCCGTGGTCTGCAAAGCCTCACATATTTGCCACCAGTCCTTTGAAAAAAAAAAAAAAAGTTTTCCAGCTCCTGTCCTGAAGTCTAATAAAAGAACTGTGTCTGCATCACCTTCCACTCACCATTGGTGTCATTGAAGCTTAACAGAGAGCCTGATCCATGGAAGAATCAACAGCTATTTTTGGAGTAATGAATGAATAAGTAAAACTGTAGCATGCCAGCCTATTTCTATGTAAAAATCTTATTTCAGTCTCCCACCAATACTAAAAAGTCTAAAAGTTGTTATTGTCATCCAGAAATTCAGATTTGGAGAGGGCAAAAGTCTCAACCAAAGTCCTCTGCATTGTAGACAAGAGGGGCAGAGGACCAGGCCAGCTTTCTCTTTGCACCAGGTGGGGAATACCTGGTGAAGGCCTGGATGTGGCCAACAATGACTTCTCTCTGTGGTCCCTCTCAGTCATATGCAGGCTCATTCCACTAATTTCTTCTACCTGGGCACTGTGCTAGGACCTCAACATGCTTTGGGAGAAGCATGTAGTTTTGTCTTCTTTCTGTATCAGGTACCTGATCAATCTTTCCCTCCCTCAGTCCAAACATTATTTTTTACAGCTGCCTCACGAATTGTCAAAGAGAGTCTTTCTAAAGCATCAGAGGGGCCCAGGCCTAAGCCCCACAATCAGAGGAAAATGATGCATGTCTACAGCAGTGTGCCCTGGGAAAACATAATTAGTATATGCAGGCCACAGAAAATAATAGTATGCAGCGTGCAGACCAATCAGCTAAATGAAGAAGTATCTGGATGCATCACCAGCCTGTGATTAGGAATGCAGAGTTTGGGGCTAACCTTTGATGAGGTAAGATCAAGAGGACATATAGCATATGATTGCAGCTGTGTTTTATGGAATATAGGAATTATATTTTACCCCAGATCTCAAAACATACATAAATCAACCACTGGGCTTTCTCAAAGAAGGTAGAACCCACAACCTCTGTATGTTCCTGTCTTCCAGCCAGGAGACAGCAAGAGCTAAGTTAAGGAAAATGAGTGGCCTAGGATAGATTTTTAGAGATGATGCAGTTTTATATGATTTTTAAATGCATATTCAAGGAATCTCTGAGTTAAACAGTTTGACCCAAAGTTCCAGCTCCCACAGAAATTCATATATGAAATTTCTATACATGGCCAAGAAGGGACCCATCAATGTACTTGGATGAATTATTTCAAGCTATAATATAGTTGACTTATATTTTGACATCTATTGCTTGCCAGGCATTGTTCTGGCAAGTTCTGGCAGGTCTCTTCAACTTTACAAGCTTCGGGGGAAGCTAATGGTTTTGCCTTTCCTAAATACTGAATTTGAAGTACTTGTGGATTTCCAGCTGAAGATTAATCTGCTCTTTCTGAAAGCCCTAAAAACTGAATATGAGCCAGGCACACTATGCTAGATGCTGGGGAAAGAGAGGAGAAAAAGATGTACATGAATCGTAAGAACATGTAGGCTAGGAGGGGAGAGAGGTAGAGAAGTAATTGTCATCATATGCCATAAGCTACTCTGAAATAATAAAACTGCAATGATAATAATAACCATTATGATTGGGTCAGGACTTCATTCTAAGATTGGCCTTTATATAATAGGCTCATCAAAGAATATTAACAACTCTAATGGTACAAATTCATATCCTCAATTTATGGATGGGGAAACAGGCTTAGGTAAGATGAGCAAATTGATTGAAAACCTCATAACCAGTCAATCACAACATGTCTGACCCCAGAGTAGGTGCCCCTGTTGCTATCCTATCTTCCTCCACATTTCCCACCCCCTTTTGAATGTTCAGAGGTCTATATGCAATGCAAAGAGTATCTGCAGGCTGGGAGAGTAAGTGTACAAAGGCTCACAGGAGGGTGAGATTTGAGTCAGGGCTTAAACAACAAATAGGACAGCATTTGCTAACTTGGGATCAGTGGGCACTGATGGCCATGGAATAGTAAAGATTGGGAAAGTTCCTGCTGTTTTAGGAAACAGAAATTAGCACAGGCTGAAGACAGGGATGTTGAACAAGATGAAAATATATGACCAGAGGAATACATCAGAACCACATAACTATTGCCCCTGAGAACCAGCTGTCATAAAGAACCGCAACTGTATTTCTTAGGGAACATCCGTTGGCCTTTTCTAAGCAATGGAATTACAATGGCCCATAACATCTAGAAGAGAGGGCCGTACCCTTGCCATATCCATTTCACTAGTGCCTAATTCAGTATCTGCTATTGGGTAGGTGCTTAATAACTTTTGGATAAACTAATGCATATTCCTAAATAATCCATTGACAGCCATTGGAAAGATGGGCTGAAGAAAGAAAAGACTATTAAAAAATGGCAGATGATTGTTGGGAAAATCTGGGTGATAGTAAAGAAGTTGATGTGGTACAGATATCTGAAGGAGAATTGACAGGTCCTAGAACCCAACGACCATTTGGTCTTGGAGCAAGAATCCCAGAACCCTTTTTTGTGTGTGAGCAAGCCTCAAGGGAGAACCCGGAAGGAACAGAGAGAAATTTTGAGTTTGAGGTGGCTTTGAAACATTACTGCACACAGATTGGGGTCTCATCTGGAGTGACAGAGAGGACAAATTCCAAATGGCTGGCCAGAGGTCATTTTTCTCTTGGAGGTCTCAGAGTCCTGGCGGCCTGAGTCCTGCCCTGGTAAAAGGATCTACTGTCACGCAGCATGAGAAAAGCGTGAGGAGAAAATGGAGAACCCAAGGAGAGATGAGCTGAACCCAGCAACATGAGCCGTCCCAGGCGTGCGGTTCTGCTCGGTAGGAGAACTAGGCAAAGCCGGGGCAGATTTCTTAGCCTTTTCCTGTGGAAAATTTATGAAGCCCAGATTGGAGAAAATGTTCTGATAGTTTTAGGGCTGGCATTTTAAGTTGGAATGCCTTCTCAAAGTAGCACATAACGGCACAATTCAATAACTCTGACCATTGTGGAAAAATGCCATGTGCCAAAAGCGATTTTCCATAATTTTGTTCAGAAAATCTGAAAGAAATGCAGAAAATGGATTTGCAGCCCTGGCAGCAGGCGGAGAAACAGTAGCAGAGGGCTGCAGGCCAGTAATTGATGTTTCAAATATCACTGAGTGCTTTGCCTGTAATTTCAGGGGAGAATGATAATAATTAAAAGCACAAACTTACAAGTCATTTCTGAGGAGGAAAATGCTGAATGCACTGTTAGCGGAGGGGGTCTGTAGAGATGTTTAACTTTTTCCAGCTAGCTTTCAGATATGCAGTGTGTTATGTTCACAGACTGGCTTTCTTTTCCCCAATGCTCCAAAGAGCCACAAAATGGAGTAGGTTGTTAACCATGGGAGTTCCCAGGAACTGGGATAACGCTGCACTCACATCCCAGTCCCAGACATCCAGACCTTACCTGACGGTGCTGGCTTTTCTCACAGACAGCACATATGTAAAACGATGAAATTAAGCTTTTCTTCTCCAATTCCAAATTCAGTGGTTATAATGGTTTGGGTCTTTGCTCTGGGACATATCAGTGCTTGAGTCCACCTCTACCCTTAGTAGCTCTGAACCAGTTTTTTCACTTGGAAAACGAGTCTAATAGTACTTACTTCTCACAGAGTCCTTATTAAGGATGAATGGAGACAGCAAACATTAAGCAGTTTTCTCACCGTTTGTGATCAGTGCTCAATATGCATTAGTGATTATTGAGATTATTGGTGCTGCTGAGATGACAAAGTTTCACTATTTTATAGTCTATTTTTGATGCTGTTTCTTCAATTAAAGATAGGACAAATCTTCCCGACATTGAAACAAAACAGCCAGAGGCTAAACTGTGGTTTGTACCCTTTTTTGAAAGAACTCTCCTTCAGCTACCTGGTTCAGGGAATTCAGTTTTCTGAATCTCTAACTCAATTGCCTATCCTTGTCATGGTTACTCGCATACAGGGAGCACTCTACTCGTGTGTGGAGCTAAGGGACAAGGGACAGGGGCCTCTGGTCCCCTACCAGCTACTACTGGTAACTAACACTGTGCTTCTGCCTACACCACTGACTATGACATCTGATATTTTTTGTTTATGTTTAAACCCTTTCTTCCAAGCCCTGACCAGGGGTGACCTTCTAGATCTTGAGTTGACCGAAATGATAACAGGCTTTGTCTAAAAAGACAAAATCTATGGTTTCACAGGGTTGCTGTGATTAACAGATGCAGCAAGCACATTAAGCTAATGCTGGCCACCGTTAGCACTGCAGTAAAGTGGCTGCTGTGTGCTTTTCTTAAGGGCCATCATCCTCTCTCTGGCCTAGCAGAATGAACTGTTCACTCACTTCCTGATCCGACCTGTTGGCTCATGATTCTGAATGTGATCCAGCAATCTCCAGAAGAAACAGGACTCCCTCTCCACTCCCACCTCACCCCTGCACAGAACAGGACCTTCATGCCCCTGGAGAATCATTTACTCAAGGTAGTTACACTCCTTAAAGTGACATGAGTATATAGTAGGCAGGTGCCTTGCATCAAACTGAAATGTGACACTGTTTTACCCGGCGTGGCTTAGCAGCAGGACAAGAAGTCATGGAGAAATTGTGTCACTGTTTCTTAGATTCTCCTAAATAATATGTTGGTAGCATAATTCCAGATGGATTTTTGTGCAAGACAAAATTTTCTCAACGTACCTAAGGTATTTGCTAATCTAAAAACTCTAGGCATGGGGTTGAGGTGGAAAGGGTTATATCTTCTCCCTGAAACTGCATCATGAGTTCATTGGGAGAAACAGCAAATTCCAGGAATTTAAAGATCAGCCAACAAGCAGTAAGACAGGTGAGAAAGAGGTACCAGGTGATCTTATTGATTTTGATTGATAAGATAAAGCAAACAGAACCATTTGTTTCTAGTTGAATTTTCCAAGACAAATTCTGTGGAATTGTAATCACCATTTAGTGTCAGGATGAAAGGGGAGTGAGTATCTCTGATGAGTTAAGAATGGTGGTACAACAGTAGGGAAAAATAGAGAGCGGAGCTGCAAGGGAGGTCTCAGCAGGATGCTCACCCCTGTAATAATGTGTATTTTAACACGACATTGTAACATATATTTTAGTAGTTCATTCTGATTGATGGATTGATTACCGAGTAGCATTTCATGTTTTGGACACCAGTTTGTTTATGCATTCAACTATTGATGAACCCCACCCTGCCCACGACCACCGTATTTTAACTGCTGTAAATAAGGCTTCCAAAAATATTCATGTATACGTCTCCAATTGAGCCTCTTACTTCTCTCACATACATGTCTAGGAACGCAATGGCTGAATCATAAGTAGGTGTATATTTAACCTCCTAAGAAACCACAGCACTGTTTTTTAAAATTATACCATTTTCATTTTCTCCAGAAGGTTATCACAGTTCCAGTCCTTCCCCATTCTCACCAGCACAGATACAGTTGATCACTTTATTTCACCCTTCCTAATAGGTGTGTGTGTATTATTATTATTATTATTATTATTTTGCCAAAAGACTTCTTTTTATGTGTGTAAGAGGTAAAGAGATTTCTCATAGACCTCCTGCCCACATATGCTGAGCCATCTCCATTATCACAATCCTCTACCAGATCATATGTTTGTCACAACTAATGAACCTAGAAAGACATCACCCAAAGCCCACAGAGTGTGTGAAAGTTTACTCAATGGGTTTTGCAAACCTATGACCATTGTATCATACACCATCATTTCTTTGCCTTAAAATTCCTATATGCTCTGCTATTCAACCTTGTCTTCCTCTTAACTCCTGGAAACCACTGATCCTTTCCACTTTCCCTAGATTTTCCTTTCCAAAGTGATATATAGTTGGCATGATACAGTATATAGAATTTTTATGTTGGCTTCTTTCACGTACTAATATACATTATAATTTTATGTGTCTTTTATGGCTTGATAGTTCATTTCTTTTTAGCTCTGAGTAATATCCCATTACATAATATACCACCACTTATTTTTCCATTCACCTACTGATAGATACCTTGGTTCAAGTTTTAGAAATTATGAATATATTTGTTATAAACACTCATTCACAGATTTTGATATAAACAAACATTTTTTGACTCATTTTCAAACTATCTTCCAAAATGACTACTTTTTTGTGCTCCCACCACCAATGAATGGGAGTTCATGTTCCTCTACATCCTCCAAGTATCAGGTGCTGTTTGCATTTTGGATTCTGTTCATTCTAATAGGTATGTTCTCGTTTCTCATTTTTGCTTTAATTTGCAATTTTCTAATGACACATGATGCTGATCAGCTTTTCATATGGGTATTTGACATTTGCAAATCTGATTTGGTGAAGCATCTGTTCAAATCTTTTCAGTTGTTTGTAATTGGGTTGTTCATTTTCTTACAGTTGATTTTTATGTGTTCTTTGTATATTTTTGATCAGATATTTCTTTTGCAAATATCTCCTCCTAGTCAAAGATTTGTTTTCTCATTCTCTTAGCAGAATCTTTTGAAGAGCATAAGTTTTAAAGTTTAATGGTACTGAGTTCATCTATTATTTTTTCTATGTATTATGTCTTTGGTGAAGAAATTAGTATTACTTTTTTCAAGTAGTTGATAAAATTCATTGGTAAATTCATTGTGGTGTAAAATTTTCTTTGTGATTTTAACCTCAAATTAAGTAACTTTGCTGGTTATAATTTTTTTTTCAAGTGCAAAGAAAAACTTTTATTTGAGGAGAAAGTGAAGAGAAAAATCACAAAGGAGCCAGAGAAGGATTAAGTCAGATTGATAGGAGATGGAGACCAATGGTTTCCAATAATGAATATTTGCCAAGTACTGGTCATTGTGTTCAGAGATGCTTTGTAGATGTCATCTAACTTGCTTCTCACAAAAGCTCCATGTGGCAGGTAAAATTCACACAGTGTGAGTGAGAAAACACATTTCTTCTTCTTCTTTTTTTTTTTTTTTTTTTTTTTGCTTGTTCAATAAGTTTATTATCTGTATCTAAAAAAACTTCATAGAAAAACTGTTGTTTGGTTTAGCTCTCAGCAGTCCATTCCAGAGCTCTGAGGAAGCTTGCCTTCTTGTGAGCTACCCGATTTTTCTTTTGAGCAAGGGACATTTTAGGATGGTTCCACCTCTTCTTTTTAACTTCTCTCTTGGGCTTGTTCTCATAGACTGGATTCTCCCGTACAGCAGAATCAGCTTTCTTATACATCTCCTCCATCAAGTAAGGGGTAACATTGTTCTTTATATATGGAGAAAACTGTTTCTTGTAAGCATCTTCATCTTCTTCCATTAGATAACTCACATAATCTGCAACATTCTGATCCATAATGTGCTTCTGATGCACTTCTGCATTGAACTCCTTGCTTTCAGAATCATAACCAGGGAATCATTTGGTACTATGGGGGATAGATAAGTCTCCATCCACAGCTCCCTTCAGGGCTCCAAAAACTTTATTGCCAGTTGTAGTTCTAGCAAGGCCTGCATCCAAATAGCAGGTGAAGGCACCAGCTTGACCATCAACGCTTTCCACATTGTATTCATCTCCAGTCACCTCCACTTGGCCTTCATAAGTCTTGTCCATACCAAACCTATTGAGAAGCCCGCAGGCCAGCAGCAGGCCAGTACAATATGCTGCGGCATAATTTGTTAGACCAACTTGCACACCATATTTTGGTAGTTCATGTGCATATGCTGTGCAGACTATCATATCCCCTTCTATATGGGCATAAGCAATCTGGCAAATATGATATCTCTGTTAGTTACACGAATTATCATCCTGTATTTAGGTGTGTTGTACTTACTTGTGTCCTGGATCACCAAGTGTTTCCGAGCATAGTAATCAGTTTTGCCCTCTCGTCTTCTTCTAAATATCAGTCTCTTACAGTAGGCCTTATTCTTGACAACTTTAACAAACCCCATTCTTCGGAACAGAGACCCAGGTCCACGGATCCACACAGACCTGCAGGTCCGACAGTGAGCTTCCAAGGTCTCAGTAGATGGCTGACTCCATTGCTCCGGCCTGAGGTGAGGCAGACCATCATGGGAGAAGGGCAGAGCTGAGGAAGGCAGCTCAGGACAGGGCAACCAGGAAGCAAAGAGCAAGATTTTTTAAATGAATAAACTTGGGTGATAGGTCTTTTGAAGAATTTATGAATTCTATGATAATTGTCAAACTTCATGGCATAGAATTATTTGCAATATTTCTTATTCTTTTAATATCTATGAAACCATCAGTAATCTCTTATTTTTTACACTGATAATTCAATATTTTCTTCTGATTACTATTGCTAGATATTTGTTAATTTTATTGATCTTATTTAAGAAACAATGCTTAGTTTCATTTCCTCCATTATTTTTCACTATTTTTCTGTTTTAATTTATTTCTGCTATGATTTTTATTTTATTTATTTTGTCTACCTATGCTAAGTTCAAATGTTTTTCTGCTATTTTCTCACGTTGGAAACTGAGATATTAAGATCTTTCTTATTTCTTATTTAAGATCTGCTGCTAACTCAGGCAGTTTATCGCTTAATCCTATGAATTTCCTCCCAGGTATGACCATAGTGGGATTCCAACAAAGTTGATATGTGTGTTTTTATTTTTGTTAAGTTTGAAATACACTCTAATTTCATTTTTTATTTTTTCTTTTATCTATGATGATTGATTCAGAGGTGTATAATTTAGTCTACATATATTTGAGGATTCTACAGACTTTATCAATTACATATATGGTAGCAGAATTCTGTTCTTAATTTAATTCTATTGTAATGTGAGAATATCTTTTGTATGATTTAAACCTTTTATATGTACTGAGACTTGGTTTTTGAGTCCACAATATGTTCTATCATATATTTTAAGTACTCTGGCATTGTTAAGTAGGGGGCTCTATAAACACCATTTAGGTCAAGTTGCTGGAAATCTGCTCATACTTACTGATTTTCTGTCTATTCTGTTCTATCAACTTTTAAGAGTATTGAAATTCCCAACTGTGTTGGTGGACTGGTTTATTTCTCCTTGCTGCCCCTAAATAGTTCTTGTTTTGTGTATTTTAGTTTTATTAAGTTCATAAACTTTTAGAATCATTATATTCTTTTGATAAATTGACCCTTATATATTTATAAAATAAAACTTTGTTTCCCTGGTAACATTCTTAGCTCCAAAATCTACCTTTTTTGTCAAAATAGCTAATCCATATTTCTTTTCATTAGCATTAACATGTTTTATCTTTTCTCCGTGCGTTTGTTAAGACTTATCTGTAATGTTATAACTGAAATGTGTTTCTCTGTAAGCAGTTTAAAGTGGATTCTTCCTTTTTTATAATCCAACCTGAAAATCACTGACTCTTAATTGGAGTATTTAAACTATTTACTCTTAGTTTTACTATTGATGTGATAAGGTTCAAAACTGCCATCTTATGTGCTTATTCCGTACATCCTTTCTTACCTCTATTTTCTTTTTCTGCTTACTTTGACGAATTGAATAGTATTCATATTCCATTTTCTCCCCTTTGTTAGATCGCCACTAGGTATAACTCCTTGTGCTATACATCTTTGATGATTCATAGTGTATCTTCAAGAGATATCATATCACTGCAATGCAATATAAGATCATAAAGAGTATACCTAAAATTTTCCTGTCCTCCTCTTTTGATTATTCTTCTACATATTACTTTTGCATAAATATCACACCACATTGTTATTATTTTGCTTAAATAGTCAATGATATTTTTAAGGGATTTAAGTTACTGGAAAATCTCATATATTTACCCATGTAGTTACTGTTTTCAGTGTTCTTTTTGTGTGTGTGTGTAAAGATCCATATTTCCACCTGGTATCATGTTCATTTGGACACAAGACTTTTCAATTTTTGTTGAAGTGAAGATTTACTGCCAACAAATTAGCTTTTGTTTGTCCACAAAACGTCATTTTGCCATCATTTTTGAAAAGATATTTTCACTGGGTATAAAATTTTAGGCTGATTCTCCCCTGCCATACTTTAAAGACTTTCCACTGTTTTCTTGCTTGTTTGCATCATTTCTCATGATAAATCTGATATTGGTGTTTCCTTTTTTCCTTTGGATATAATATATTACCCCAACCCCCAGCTGCTTCTCAGATTTTATCCTTATCATTGGTGTTGAACAAAAGATTAAGATTTGCTCTGGTGTAGTTTTCTTCATGTTTATTGTGCTTGGGGTTTTGTGAAGCGTTGAAGTTTAGGTTTATGATTTCATCAAATTTGGAAACATTTTGGTAATTATATTTTCAAATATTTGCTCTTCCTCTTTTTTCTTGGGTAATTCCAAATACATAGATATTAGGCTGCTCCAAGTTGTTCCATATCTTACAGGTTCTTTTTCATATTTTTAATTAATACTCTTTTTTGACTGTGTTTTGCTCTGAGTAGTTTCTATTGATATTTTTTTTCAATTTCACTAGTATTTTTTAATGCAAAGTCTGCTCTGCCACTAATTTCATCCAGTACATTTTTTATTGTACATAATTGTTTTCATCTATAAAAGTTCTGTTTCAATCTTTCTTATATCTTCCATGTCTCTTCTTAAGTTTTTAAATACAGTCAGAATAACTATTTTGCCACCATTTCTCTATCAGTACTAGCATATGTGTCATACGGGGTTGGTTTCAAAGGATAACTTTATTTTCACATTACTTTTCTTGTTTCTTGAGTGCTTAGTAATTTTTGAATGAATGCCAGACATTGGGTGTTTTACATTGTTTACTGCTGGTTATTTTTGCATTCTCATAAATGGTCTTGAACTATAATTTAATCAGAAACAGTTTCATCTTGGGGATATGATGAAACAGTTTTCATCATAGGGATAATGACTCTTCAACACACAGACATTTCTGTGAACTTTACATTGTACCTCATGAACCTCACGGTTTTCTGGATGGAACAGTCACATCTATTAGCCTTTTAGTCCTTTTAAATGGTTCTTTCCCTGACCTCAGGTAGCTTTTAGGCAGACACACACACACACACACACACATACACACACACACACACACACACACACACACACACGTCCTTAAGTTTAATGCTTGAGAGGTTTACTATGGGTCTCTGGAGTTCTTATTTTCTTAACACTTTTTCTCTCTCTGGAATGCCAAACCCCTTGGTTTCTCTGGAGTCTCAGCTCCATATCAACTGGGGAAGCTCACAGTGCTCTTCCTGGGTTTCCCCCTCCTGTGCTCCCAAGCCCAGCAGTAAGCTATGACCATTTGAAAGGTCTCATTCCCCTGGGATCCACTGCCCTTCCCAGTCTGATGTCCCAGTGTCTTACAAACTTTTCTTTGATATATTCTATCTAGTTTTAAATTTTATTGTTGGCTTATAAATATGGTTTTTGTTACTCTACCCTGGTCAAATATGAAAATATAAAGTATTATTATTTCGTCCCCACATCATAAATGCACTAAAGCCTGAAGTAGATTATGAAAACCACATACTATCAATGAATGGCAAAGCTAGGGCTAGATTTACCTTAAGAAGGAAGGAAGTTAAAAGGAACATGTTGTGAATGATGAAGTAAAATCACAGGAGCCCAAAACCATGTACAGACACTAGCCTGACACTCACCTGATACATCTATGGCATGAATGTAACTATATTAGTACATATAGTTCTATATAATAGTGTGATTCTTTAGAATTATATATATGAATGGAATATCATTTACTACATATAAGTCCCAGGACCTTCTTTTCTCCCTCTTCTTATTCCCCTGCCTCTACTATGCAGATCTTCCGTCTATTTATTCTTTGTAATTTTAATTGTCACTTTGTAGATACAGGTAATAGTGGAATTCACTGTGGCATATTCATTTATGTACATAGCATAATATGATCAATTTTATTCCACAGTTCCTCCCTTTTTCCATCTCTCCTCCATTTCTCTCAATTCTTTTCCTTTACTTCACTGATTTCCTCTCTATTTTTGTGGGTTCCACTTAACCCCCAATTTTCTCCCCTTATTTTGTTCTAGCTTCTGTACATGAGGGAAGACATATGACCCTTGATTTTCTGAGTCTGGCTTATTTCACTTAGCGTGATGTTCTCTAGTCCTATCTATTTACCAGCAAATGCCATGATTTCATTCTTCTGTATGACTGAATAAAACTCCATTGTGTAGATGTACCACATTTCTTGGTCCATTCATCTGTTGATGGGCACCTGGGCTGGTTCCATAACTTGTCTATTGTGATTTGTGCTGCTATACACATCAATGTGCCTATATCACTATAATATACTGATTTTTAGTTCTTTTGGATAAATACCAAGGAGTGGGCTAGCTGGGTCACCTAGTGGTTCTATTTTTAGTCCTCTGAGCAATGTCTATACTGCTTTCCCAAGGGATTGCAGTCCCACCAACAATGTATGAGTGTACCTCCCCCCACTCCCACATCCTAACCATCATTTATTATTATTTGTATTCTCAATGATTTCCATTCTAATTGAAGTTAAGATGAAATCTAAATGTAGTTTTGATTTTCATTTCCCTGATTGCTAGAGACATTGAACATTTTGTCATGTTTGTTGGCTATCTACATTTCTTCTTTTGAGAAGTGTCTGTTTAGTTTGGTCCCATTTATTGACTGGGATATTAGATAAACATAACTTTTAAATGTTATCTATATTCCTCTTATATTTCTGTTTTTTAGGAATCCAAATTCAGACAGTCTGAATTTGGCTGCTGGTTCTACAACTTATTAAGATTTCTGATCTTGAGCATATTAACTTTTTTAAAGCTTTAATAGGCCTAACTGAAATAGAAATAATAATAATAATGCCTGAAAACAGCATTGTTGAGAAGATCAAATGAGATAATTCATGCAAAACCCTCAGCACAGTGTTACATAATATGTTTCCATGTATATGTTAATTTGTATGGTAGGTCAGGCATGTGCTCAATAAATTTAGCTCTAAACCCAATTCAAATTAAGTTCTTTTTGGTCCTTCATGACATTAAGAATTTGGCTTTTCCCCTCTCTAGATTTCTGAGATTTTCCACTGGAAAAGTGCACTAGACAGCTCTTTAGGAAGCTAACTGGGAAATCTGGTCTCCATTTAGAAACTTGGTGTTTCTTTCCTTGTTGGTGAAGTTTCTAGAACTACTCATCTTAACATTTTTATTTACTGATCACTTTTTACAGTGGCCACCCAATTCGTTTCTCTATGAAATCCCCGTATTTGCATTTTGTATCTTTCTGTTCTCACTCAACAACTCTATAGTTGTCCAAACCCATCTTCTCACTTACCCTCCCCTCGAGCTGCACAAATGGAATTCTGCTAGCATCATCTTATGTGCGTCACCTCCCAATTGCTCGCTACCAATGTTAACATATGAAACCAGAGTTGTATTATCATTTTTCCCACTCTAGCCACATGGTATTACAGGCAAATTTACATATGACTTTGCTTTTGTGTTTCCATTGCATCTGTCCCTGGCCTTGACCGTAGAAGAAAAAAAATAACTATTGTTGATATCCCATGTACATTTTGTGCATGCTGTGGTTTTCTAATAACCTTGGAGGAGGATGAGGAGTAAAGATGGAATAAGTAAATGGAAAAAGGCATCCATTTATAAGAAAACTAAGGTATCGGGGTTAAAGACTTCACAATGCACAAAGGCATCCTTGGTAAATGATCTTGTTTGGCAGCCATCCCTGGGGAATCACACTCTGACTTCACACATCTTTCTCACCATTCACTGGGGTATTGGGCCATGTATTCATTATGTTCCCAGAGAGCAAAGCCTTACATATAAAACTGCAAACAAGTCAGCAAAGCTGCTAAAAATAAATACATTTTAGTAGATGATTCTAAGCAGGAAGAGAGAAAAATGTATTTAGCAAGACCAGAAATATCCAATCGACAGTGGAGTGAAACTGAACAAAATCTTATATAAAAATAGCATTTGGGTCCCATCTGAATTTAGTGATAAGGACTTAACAATACAATACAAATGTACCTTGAGCAACATTTGTCATCCGACTCTGACTCTCAGACACTTTATAGCATTAGATAATGCAGTTACAGAGCGACCTAACAGCAAAGGGACAAGAAAATTAAAAGACTTAAAGTCAGGTAGGCACAGCAATATGTCAAACAAGATTTACAAGTGAATTGGGGCACTGATGAGGCCCAGATGATTCGAAAAGGCATGTAAAAAACAGAATGCTTCAGAATGGCAAGGACTTGGTCCAGAGAGCATCAGAAAAGAACAAGAAAAAAGGCTTAGATCCTACACCAGCCATGTGTTCACCATGGCTCTAATTACTTCCACATACTACACTGCACTTTATCTAGATGCCTCTCTCAGATACAGACATCATCACCTTCACCTTATGGAGATAAAAACTGATGCTCAGAGATTGAAAGGAAATGTACCAAAGTCATAAAACATAACAGAAGAAAGATTCAGAGAAAATCTTCTAACCCATGGTTCTCAAACCTTAATGCTCATCTGGACATACACACACAGAAACACACATACACACACACACACACACACAAATACACACACAAACACACACCACCTAATAGCCCCCATGTATTTTGACTCAGTGGATATGGAGTAGAAATATATAAAGGATTCAAGGGATCTGGGGGCTGATCAAGGTAAAAGATATGACCATGAAATACACATAATAGATCTGACTGAGTCTCACAGGGATTTCCTCAAAAGGAGGAAAACAAGGGAACACCCCAGGGAGGAGGATCAAAGAGAGGCACATGTATCCAGGTGATGTAGGTGATGTCACTCAGCAGAGAGCCTCCTAGTTGGAGAATTCCTGAGAGCCTTTTACTATAAGGCTGTATCTGATCAATGGATAATAGCTATTGGATGAGGTTTAATGGGATATGCAAATCAGATAAGTTCTAAATAACCAAAAACTTTCTGTCCAGTCTGTCTTGAGAGCATTTGGATGTGTAAAACTATAGGGTTGGTGCTGGGTGACTTTCAAGCTAGTGGATCTCATTCTGCAGTGAAGAAACAAGCAACCTAATGCCTATATGCGAATCCACCTTTGGCTCATTTATAAGACGGAGTTATCTCCATGGGCAAGAGCTCTAGCAATCTATGACAGACTGCATTTGGAGGAAGAAAAACATGCACCAGGCTCCAGTGTCCAGCTTTCCTCACTGCGCCACGGCCAACTCAAACAGTGGATAAACATGTCCATTGGTGGTTTCCTAGGAGAACATGGTCTCTGGGAAGCCAAGCAGAAAGCGCCCAGCATGCGGATGGTGTTGTGTGTGCACCTGCCGGATGGGCCTCGGACATATTTTCTTCATCTTAATGAGGAAAAATTCTTCCCCTGTAATCCTACTTTATGACCAAAGTAAGGAGGGGAAGTTTGGCCAATGAAGTTCCCAATCCAGTTGGTAGCAAACCTGAAATATACACCACATTGGGAGCAGCTTGTGTTACGATGCAGATCAAAATATATATGGGACTATAACTAGAAGTTCAGCGATGGCAGGAATCAGGTTTGTGTGAGGCACAATCCCACACTCAGCATCTCAAAGAGGTCTCTCCAGAGAAGGAATACTAAGTGAGAATAGACTAAAGAGAAGACACAGAAATATCCAAGTCAGAGGGCTCCACGTATTCAAGTTGGTGCACCGAAAAATCTGTCTAGAGCCATGTGAACTTCAGTCAATCCTCCCATCATCCCTGCCAGATGGGGACTTCAGATTCTGTCCTCACCACACGGCTGAGTCACAAACCAAGGCTGCCCCAGGGAATGTGGCATTTAAGCTGGTGCTTCCCAAACTTATAACAGATTTTTCTGAGAGAGGTAGGGTATGTAAGAGAAAAATAACATTGATTGAAAAAAAAAAAAAAAAGAGGCTTGATTGGCCCAGTCCTCCTTCTCCTTACAGGTGGGGATGAAGAAGGAGTTCAAGGTTTCCCCTAGTATTTTCCTGTCCCCACCCCATTCTTTGTGATTCAGTAGAATCTCAGCTCTTTTCAAAATCAGGTGATTCCTAGTACTCAGGATCACCTGATGGGAGCCTGTTTTTTGGTCTGGACACTCAATTTGCCCTCCCAGCCTCAGATTTCTCAAACCCACAGTTCCTTCCAACCACACCTGATTTCAATGTGTTCCAAGTCTCTGCATTAATGTCAACAAGTGCAGTTTCTGCAGGAGAGCTCACCCCAATGAAAGCAAACTATAACCATAATTTTAAATTACAGTTGCCAAGATTTTGTTACGTAGTAAAAATAAAGGTATAATTTCTTCTAAAATGAAGATCTGTCAATGTTGTCTCTTTTTTCCCTGAATTTTCCCTTGTGCAAGAGAATCTGGTTCATTGCTGCTCTGATTATCTCTCACTGCTAGGGACGGTCCTAATCCTTCACTGAAACATATGCATGGGTAATTTTAAAACGATGTGAAAGCTGGCTGCGGTGGCACATGCCTGTAATCCCAGCAACCCAAAAGGCTGAGATAGGAGGATCACAAGTTCAAAACCAGTCTTAGCAACTTAGCAAGGCCCTAAGCAACTTAGCAAGACTCTGTCTTCAAATTAAAAAAAAAAAGAAAGAAAGAAAAGAAAAATATATTAAAAGAGTTGGGGACATAACTCAGTGATAAAATGCTTCTGGGTTTAATTCCCAGTACAAAAAAAAAAAAAGGAAGAAAGAAAAAGACAAATGGGATCCATGCTCTTCTTTACATAACCCATGTTGTTTCTTACATAGGAAGCATTGCTGATAACCTTTCCTCTAACAGGTTACTCTTCCTATATCTTTCTCCTCTGGATAATTTCCAGTCATCCTTCAGACACTGCTTCTGAAATCCCTGCTTTTCAAAGTGTGATCCATGGTCCAGCATCACTAGTGGTACCTGCAAACATGTTAAAGACACAGAAACTCAGGCCCACAAATAAGAAGCAATAGTTTGGATAAATCCCAGGGTGTTTGATGCGCATGCTAATGTGCAAGAAGTATAATCCTAGAGGGTACTGCTTAAAGGAGGTCCCAACTCTGGCTTCCACTTCCTGGTGCATACTGCTTATTCTGTTATAATAATTTTAGGAAACTCCCATTCCAAAGCTGGATTTTTCCAGTGGCCTACTTGCAAACCGTTGCATGCATTGGAACTCATAACTGGTTATGGTGAGACCAATTTTGTAGTCATAACAAGATTTTTTTAATGCAAAAATAAAATAAACCACTAGAATAGAATGGAAAAAGTCATATAGTAAGTATATTTTTTTGTAAAATTGAAATAATATATATCTACATGTGTGTTCGTGTATATTAGAATATCTTTATCCAGATGGATATAGTTATACAAACACACACAGAGGGGATCATTGTCTCAAGTTTAAACTCCTCTCCAATAGCTTCACACTGCTTGAATTTGGGGACTTGTTGACCCATTTCCTGTATACACACACCCTCAGCCCAGTGATGATACAGAGTATATACTCAATGAATATGGAACACTGCATGGGAAGCTATACTATAGATCATCTGGAATGTCATCACTTATTAGAATAGTTGACACATGTCAAGAGGATTATTAACAAGAGGCGAGGAAGAAGATGATACATCCCAGGAAGTAGCAGAGGGGGAAGGAAGATGGCTTAGATCTGAATCTCTTTCTTGAGAAAGGTCTTGACCTAGTACCTGATGGGGTTCATGCTAGCCAATCACCCCCTTTATTTTATTTTTTTTGTAATGCTGGGGATCAAAACCAGAACCTCATGCATGCTAGGCAAGCACTCTACCACTGACTTATACCCCAGTTCTTCATGTGCCTTTAAGAATAATATATATATATATATATACATACACATGTATATGTGTGTGTGTATACACATACATATATATATATATATATATATTTTGGGCACATAGCATGGTGTTTATACACACACACACAGTGAAATCATTAATACAATCAAGCAAATTAACATGTACACCTCCTCACACAGTTGGGTCTGGGGTTGTGGCTCAGTGGTACAGCACTTGCCTGGCACTTGTAAGGCACTGGGTTTGATCCTCAGCACCACATAAAAATAAATGAATAAAAATAAAGGTGTCGTGTCCATCTACAACTAATATATATATATATATGAATGAAGCAGTATCTCTGATGAACATAGATGCAAAAATCTTCAATAAAATACTAGCAAACAGTTCAACAACATGTGAAAAGGATTATTTACCATAATCAAGTGGAATTTGTCTTTGGGATGCAGGGTTGGTTTTACATATGAAAATCAATCATATTAACAGAATGAAAGATAAACACCCCATGACCATCTGCATGGATGCAGATCATGTGCTTTGAAGAGCCCCAGGACTCCACATGACTAGAGCAATATCTGTGATAAGGTCAGATTAGGCATGGTTAAGAATGGCCACAGGACTGAGCAATACTGACCAGACGTGGAAGTTTTAAAATATATGAGAAGCACATGAAGAACAGTGTAGGGCAGATTCAGGTTTGAATTTCAGGCAAGATCTTTTAATAATTAGAGGGAAAAACAAAAAAAAATGGTTAATGAAGGACTTTCTTGGGACCGGAATTGGATATCCTGTCACTCATTCATTCCACAGTCATAAATATAGCACCTACTATGTGCAGATACCATTCTAGGCACTGGAGACACCAAAGTGAACAGAGTAGACAAATGGTGCTGTTCTCACTGATCTGACATTCTAGTGAAGGGAGGGAGAAATAAACAAGTATAAACCTCATATTTGTGTTTATATTGTGTTTCCATCAGATTATTCCAAACTCTGCATTTTACTTATAGTATGTATAATGTGTGAGTATATAATAGAGTGATTGCAGGTGGGAATGTTGGAAAACCTGATGGAAAGTGATAAAGAGTCCATTAATCCCTTCACTTAGCCCCCTAATCCTTGAGCTAAGAAAGGTCCTGGTGAGATTAGAGCTACCAAATCTAAAATTTATTCTCATTTTTATGTGATATGATTTAATTTTAAAGTTTCACTTTGGGGTTTAAGTCTGGTAATCTGATATTAAAGAAGGGCAGCACTGTAAAGCCCTCGAATGGTCAGGCCAGGAAGCTAAAATTCTGTTCTGTATAATTCGACACCATCAGCAGCTGGCTGGTAGAGAAGCCAGCAGGACCCTGGCGGCACCACCACCACCCGTCCCTCCAGTACCTGGCCCTTACCATCTGCCATATTCCTGGGGATCCTGAGGAAAGTTGTGTTAGGCATTTTGTCTCCTGAAAAACTCTTACACAATTCAGACAAAAATCTCTGAACTTGAAATTTATCAGGACTGACTTGATCAAGAATTCATACTGAAGGAAAGCTAGGCATGGAATTATGAATCATGCCTGTTTTTCCTGATCTTGGTCAATGAGAAAATAGCAAACATTCTAGAATGTCTTACCACAGATAGGAGTTTTGCAGGCTGTTTCCCTTCGTAGGCAGAAGAGCAGGACCCAGGCCAAGCTCCTGTGTGACAGTGGCATCACAATTCCCTCTTCTGGGTATGGATCCTACTCATACCACATCTGGATGTTTTCTCCCAAGGGTCAGCCAGTGGAGACTTTTGGAAATGTCAACAGTTGCAGGTATCCTAGCCCAAGCCCATACCCATTGCTCTGAATCCTGTGTTAAAATCAGAGCGTATTTTGTCTGCTTGTGCTTTCAAAAGTTTTTAAAATCTTTGTAAGCAACTTGTCCTTTCAAATGTACTGCTTTGCACTTCTTCTTCACCCTGATTCAACCACCAAGATGATTTTTATTATCTCAACTCTGCCAATGCCTGGGAAGATATTTCCTTCTTGGAATCCAACCTCCTCCAGATGCTTTTTCTAATGGGTTTCTCTTTGCCCCAGCCTCACCTGACATCAACAAAGAGGGCACCATCCATACCAGCCCTTGGCGTCCCATCCCGTGGGGAGGAGTCCCAGTGGGCAGCCCCCATTGACCTTCCTCTGCTGTTTTCCATTCTGTAGCAATGCCTACCCTCTGCTGCTCTAAGTCGGCTGGACAGTGTGTGGTTCCTGGTTACCACTTTGAATTGAGATGATCCGTTTCATAATGGGTCTGACTCTTCCTTTTTTCACTTTTTGTTTTCCATCTAACGCATTTAAAGTACATATGAACAGATGGAACTGTTTTTAAACACAGTTGCAGAATTTTTCCTTGTAGACACATGTCCACACATTCTGGTAAGTGAGTTGAGTAACCTGGTTAAAGGCTGTCTGACAGCCATTTTCCGAGCCTTCTGGAGCTCGGTGATTCCCCTCTGGTCTGTTTGCTGTGCACATCATTTGCTTTCTTTCTCAGACAAGGCATCTGAGCTGAAGCCATTCCGCTGGCTGCTGTCATGCCAGCTCACAGAACAGTTTCTTCCAACCACTGTCCATAAATTCTCTGCAACCACACTGGGGATGGCAGCTGACCATTTCACAGCCACTCAGGCTAAACCTCTCTTTAACTTTTATCTCCAAATATTGTCCCCAGTCCTTCGGGGCTTGGAGCTGGAAACATCACCCATTCCCAAAGGCAGCAGCGACAGCCGCCCTGTTTACGTTGGGAGGCATATCAACAAGCAAGCACCCAAGTGGAAAGGGAAGGGGATTTGTGTGGGGTGGCAGATTGTGGGAAAGTTTCATGTTTCAGTGTACTCCAGGGAAAAGAAAAGAAAGAAAATGGTTTTCTTTCCTGGAAGAAACGAATAAAGACAAAATAAAGAGAAAGTTAAAAAAAAAAAAAAAGACAAATAATTACTGTGGGCCCGAAAATACAAACTAAGGGAATCTCAAAAACAGACTACTTGGGGAAAAAATGGTAACTCCCTTGAACCTTTCCCCAAAATGCCTGACTCCATCCACCGTGCTGATGATTGGGAAATAACACCTGTTTTACAATGGGGAGCCAGCTGCCCTTTTTCTGTAGGAGGCCAAACCTGAGAGGCGTCCAGGCAGAAGGTTTCTGCCTTTTTTTGAGTGCAGCAAAGCTCCTCCAAACGAGTATGAGAAGAATAGGAACCGCTGAAGATTCCAGCCCACAGTTTCCAGTTTTCCGCAGCCTGTTTGCCTTGGCTGGCCTGGGCCATTCCTTTCTCTCTTTTTTTCAGAAGTGTGAAATGGGTTGGTTGCTGGTATTTGTTCTGTGGTCTCTGCTAACTCCTCCATCTGTATAAACTTAGCTCTGCCAATCGAGCCGTTTAGCAGCACTTTCTCTTCAGCTGGCTCAAGGGGACACACGGAGGTCCTATTAAGCGAAGCTGCTGGACTGAGTGTGAGGCTTAACTGTGCTCCCTGCCCGTGGCTGGGCCTTCCTTTAGAGGTGGTAGCTAAACAGATGAAGGCGAAGGGAATCCAAGTCTGGATTTCACGGCCTTCCCAGGGGCAGGGGAATGAGCGAAGTGGCTCTACTGGGCAGGAGGGCCTGAGCAGCTGGAAGATGGTGGAACAGACCCGTGGAGTCCTCCCTTCTCTTGTGATAATATTTATTTGGGGATCAAGGCATCCCAAGGAGAATCTAATTGCCAATTTTTCCATTTTCCTCCCATATGTATTTGCGTCTATGTTGATCCCTTCAGCAAGATGCTGGCTGTCCTTCAACAAGTGACAGGTTAGCAGTGAACAGCATCTTCCTATCTGTTCTCAGGGTAGCAATTTAGGCTCTTGAGTCAACGTTCTTTTTGCTAGTGGCTGTTACACTGGGAGAAAAAAAAAATTGTCAAATATAACAATTTGCCGTGGGTCAGAGACTGAAAAATGAATAGAGCCCGTGGCTTTTGCCAAGCTCAACAAGTATCTCTGCGAAGTGTAAATAGCTACTAATGAAAAGAGTAGCCGCAGCTAAATAAACCATGAGGTCCAGGACACACCGGCCAAGAGAAAAGCTCTTTGTCGGCATGTTTGCACTGTTTGAGGGTGAACACAGCCCAGGGGCCTCCTCAGCAGGGGGAGGGGCCCAGAGAAATTAAAAACACAAACCAAGAGTGAACAACCGCTAAGAAGGAGCGGTTTGCACTAGCGCCCCTTTTGCAGAATGACCTTATGAAAGACCCCAATTACATCAGCATTTAAGGCTGAGAGGGCCTCTTTGTGTTCCCCAAGCACAGGATGGCAAAACTGTCCTTTGGGGTTTCTTGGGATTACTTGTCTCAGTTACTAGGTATCCACAGGTTCACTAGTCTGCTTCATGTAGATTGTAGTCCTTCAACACCTAGGTCCCCTTCACATTTTCATCTAGATCACTCGTTTTTCTACTCACATGGAATAATGCTAATCCTCTCACAACTTATTAGCAGGATTTTAAAGTTTTTTTTTTTTTTTAATGTCTACATAGGGGATCAGATAAGATTTTGTTTATGGGATTGTGTTAAATAAAATGAACTTCATAGAATGTTCAAGAAAACATTAGGAATGAATAATAGTAACAAAAAAAAATGTGGACCCTCATCTGGGACTAGTGCAATAGTTTAAGTAAGGAAAAATATGTTTGCACTTCCTAAAGCTAGCCTTATACTCTGCTCAGTAATTCCAGAGTGGACGGAACCCTAAGTCAAAGGAGGGACATGCTTTTCATAGGAAAGCTCTCCACACCCCAAACCCTGGGGGTCAAATGAGGGTCTTTAGATTTCGGGAGTCAAGTAGTGGAAATTTACCATGATGGAATCAGGACAACTAGAGTTCTTGGAAAACACTCCAATAAGGCCAAGAGACATATGATCCAAAGCCTATAGGGTTGACTGTTTCAAGCAGGGCCATCAGAACGCTATAAGACATATTGAAAATAAATTAACCCATCTGCTTTTAATTTTCTTTGGCTAATTTAATTCTGAGCTCCTGGTGGGAAGAGATTATGCTTCCCCAATATCCAAAATCTTAATGTAGAGTGAGTTTTTAATAAATTAGGTCAATGGCTTGAATTCGAATCTTGCTTCGACTCCTACCTGTAATTCTTTAGCCTGAGTCTTTAGCCTGAGTCTTATGAGACTTAAATGTCTCTGGATTTGAGTGCTTAGAGAAGTACCTGACATACAGCAATGATCTGTGAATAATGCCTAAAATTATTATGGCTACAGTACAATCTATGGTTGCTTACCATTCACAGCTCATTCTTCTAAAGATGCTAGAACAGAACAATAAATTGTGAACATCAAACAAAGAAATCCTATTCCCCTTTGCCTGAAGTGGTTGGGCACATGACACAGTCTGGCCAGGAAAATATAAGAGATTTTTCTGAAGAAGACATCTTAGAAAGATTTTTTTTTTTTTTGCCCTTTAAAGACCATATGTGTACACACATATACACACACATGCAAGTATAATATATGTAATAGATATAATATAAGGAAATATATTCATGAGTATGTGATGGCCAGTGTTGCAGTGCTCATCTGAAAATCCAACAACTGTTAGCAGATTATGGTATAAAAAGAGCCTAGGTAACATGGGACTTGGCATTTTTGTGTGATAGCTGCAGCAACTCTTGAATTGTCCATTTCTATTCTTCTAACTATGTGAGTTCTAAGTCTGTTCCTTATGTGGAATGCAACCTGGTACAATCATTGTGTGTATACAGAGCGCATTCCTGTACATCTATACATACACAGTATGTGGGACGTGACATGTTAATGGCTACTAGGGCCTCTATTTCCCTTTCACTTTTAAATTTTTATTTTTAATTTTTTAAATAATTCGAGTATCCAAAAAATTTCAGCAAATTATACAATATTCACCAATGTACCCTCTACCAATGTTAAACAGGTATTAATATTTTGCTTCATTTGCTTTACAAATCTCTATCATTTATAAAATGAGACATTAAAATTTAAACTAATAGGTCTGCAAACTCCTTTTCCATTAAGGATGCACAAATGTAAAATAAGTCTTGATTTTTGCAGTTTATACTACTTATAGGAATCTACAGGAAAACATGTTTTTGTTTGTTTTATAGTTGTATGCAGACAATGAATGAAACATTTATTGTCTGAGCATTGGGCATAGTCATTTAGCCAAGCTAATATAAGTTACTGTTTTGTTCATTTAAACTGCTGTATAGTATTCCTTTATATGGAAAAAAAATCCTCAGACAGTATATCTGTTTATTTTGCTGAGGAACATTTACTTACTTTGCCATTTTTTTTTTTCAATTTTGAATTTCTTCTTTTGTATTCACTTGTTAGAGCTCATCATGCATTCTATTTTCTTCTCTGCAGTCAGTCATGGTTTGCAAGCAGCTGCTCCTACTCTGTGCAATGACATTTCAGTTTACGATAACTATGCTCTTGCTAAATTTTTCTTGTACTTTAATTATATTTATTAGCCCTTTCCTTGTTGGTTTGGAAAAAAAATTGGCTTAAGACTTTCTTCCCTAGCCTAATCTGAGAATAATTTTTTCAATGTTTTTTTTCCCTAAAACTCTTTGAGTTTTCTTTCCATTTTTGTATTACATAAGCCCTGCAGAATCTATTTTTGAGGAATCACTAGGAATCAAACTTTTGTTATTTTTCCATAGGAATACTCCAACAGCTCAGACCCACAAGTGGAATGTCTGCTTTCCCACTACTAACTCCTCCGTCACTTCTTTCACATACAAGCTCCCACATACACCAGGGCCGGTGGTGACAGACATCAGTGCTGTGCAACACATGTTTCTGTTTTCCCATCTTTCAAACGCATGGTAAAAAGAATTCCACTTCTTGACCCTTGTGTTCCGTGGGGCCAAGGGACTGGTGCTGCACCATGTGTAATGAACAAAAGTGACAAGCACACTTAATTGCTAGTGCAAACTCATGCAGAGATCTCTTTCTCAGTCAGATTGTGAGAGATGTGACTTGAGCATAAGCCTGAATACCCAAGTAAATGAAGTGAGCACAGTACCTCGAACAACCTCCAATGACTTTATAGCAGGAAGGAAAAAGAAACACTTTACACTCAGAGGTTTGGGGGCTGTTTGTTACTACAGCATGACCTTGCCTAGGCCAACCGATACCACAGGTAGGAGCAACCACCACTACCAAACATGACATTGGCTGAAGAACTGGGCACCAGGTGGGAGGGATCAAGAAATTAAGAAGTCGTGATATAAACTGGAGGACTATCCATCTGTGTTATGTGGATGTGAAACATTCAGTGAAAATGAGGTGATCCGGGGCTCAGAAATGTACTTTATGAACTTCCAGCTCTAATGGGAGAACTGGGGAAATCAAAGGTAAGTAAAGTACATTGCTTAATAATGACTTTATTGGACAAAGTGCTGCAAGGAAGAGTTGGGCTCGGAAGAGCCTTGACTGGGTCACAAACAGGAATGAAGAGCCCATAAATATGGGGACTCACAGTATTGAAAAAGACCACTGATTCTCATCTATAGCACATTAAAAAAAAATCCTGAGAAGGCTTTGGAATAACAAGGGACAATTAGAACTTAGGTTTGGTGCAAAGATCAAATAAAAAATACGACCTTAGTTGCCTGCACATGCTTTCAGTTGCCTAGGACAGTGACAGATAAAAATTGATACCTGGAATTAATGCTATCTTGTTCAAGAGAAAACTTAATGTTTGCTTCTGATCAGCAGCTACAGGGGACTGCCAATCATAGACTAACAGCCTGAATTTCTAACTGAACCCAGATAGATTTATCCTAACGAAACAGAGAGAAGATGAGGGGGAGCAGGAGGAGAAACAAAGAGAGGAGAGGGAGGCAGTGGGGAAAATAAATTTTTTTCAAGTCCACATTCACTACCTGGATCCTCTCTATAGCTACATCTATTTTCAGTTGTTTCTTCTGTTTTTTTTTTTTGTAATGTTGACTATCTCTTTACCAACTGATTTAGAATTTAATGCCACCCGTTATGTATGAAGAATTATAGATGAAATTGATACCTGGGATTAATGCTATCTTGTTCAAGAAGAAACTTATTTTTGTTTCTGATAGATAGTCACAGGGACTGCCAGTCACCGACGATGCCACCAGATGATGGTGGGTGTCATTAGGACTTCCTATGCTTGATAGGTGCTAGACTCCAAACTATGCTCCCGTAGTTCCATGAGCTATAGAAAGCTCCTCTCAGTTTCCAGTCTCTTAGCTACCAATTCTGGCAGCTCACAGGGCTACACCTCTGAGTTTTTCCATTCTTTGCAATATTCACCTCGTCATGCTTCAACTTTAAAAACTATCCTTCTAGTTGTTCTCAGTGAGATGTGGGCCTGCATATTGTCCTCCACCACCAGCAGAAGTCACCTTTCAGTATTCACGAGAACTAGAAAAAGACACTGTTATAAACCTACACTTCTCACACTTTCCCCAGATGTGGCCACATCATTGATGCAAAAGGAGTGACTTACTGATCTCTGCAAGTCTCCTTACTCTCCTTAACTAATGATCTTACCCTGGCCTGCAGTGACCTAGTTTCTGAGACCCCATTCTACCCAAACCTTTCCGCTCCCCAGCTCCTTTGGCCACAGCCCAAACTGCACAGACATGACAGCTGCGGGGAAGTCTTGCCAGTCCCGGGAATCTGCCCTTCAGCATGCCTGGTATTGGTGAGTCAGAACATTTGACCCAAGAAAGAGTCATCCAAAACCTTTAGAATGTATGCAGTTTTCTTTTTTAAATCTGGAAATAAAAACCAAACAGTTTCGTTGACTAAAGGAAGATTGCATATCTTCAAATGCTTGGACAGAAACAAATGAAATGTATCTGTGCCCACGGCCCCTGCCTCCAAGCCTGCCCAGTGTAATGGCTAATCTGACTGTGAGGCGCCCTTGAAGACAGGTTGTTTGTGGTTACATCTACTTGCCATTAGCAACCACAATATTTATCTGGTTTAGCCTAAAGGCCAAGGTGTACCCACTGTTTTGAAGAAGCGATTTTATTTATACTTTGGTCATTGTTCTTCTCTCTTTATCACACAATAGGACCGGGGGCAATGTAATCATGTCTCAGTTGTGATCACTCTGATCCCAACCTGATTTCCTTGCATTCCATACTGTATTTAGAGTTAAACTACCCACTCCAAGGATGCTTTTGTTTTCCGTTAGAATAAAACATGGATTGATCCCTTGAAGGTGGACAGGATATCTATTGCTAAAGATGAGGACCTCCCAAAGAGGATTCTGAGTTCATGGGAGAGTTCTTTCCTGGAAGAAGAGCAGGACTCTGGGAGTAAACCTAGGTATGGATGAGATGGGCCAGGCAAGGCTTCTGACGTAGAGACGAGCTTCCTCACTCTTTTGAGGCGAGTATCACATATTTCCAGTTTTTGTTTATTTGTGTCAGTTGTTCCCTGGAACAATGTCAAGCAAGTTTCTTTCCCCATAATGACCTTTTGGATAATTAAATACAGAACTCGTGCCCTCTTGGTCCTTTCTTCGTGTTTTCTGTCCCTCAGGTTAAACACTTTCCATTCTTTCAATATGGCATTTTGGCAGAAGGAACATGGGTGGAAAAAAAAATTGTGAATAAGTACTCCATGTACGCTTCAGTGTCAGATCTCTCTCCGACCTGTAAGCCAAACATTCTGACAGCAGATCAGGGCACACACTTGGAGTGGCACAACACAGCAGCATTCCAAACCTCCTGCCCATGAGGGGAAACTAGAAAAACTGGCCAAAATATCTTTGTCCACTTTAATTAAGACATGCTTTTCCTTCCTGGATTCTCAGATGGAACTGATTTTTTTTTTTTTTTGCCACTTATTGGAACTATTAAAAGTTTTATATTTTAACATTTTAAAGTACGATCTTTGCTTCAGATGCATTTGGAGTTTAGTATTTTAAACACAACTTTACAAATATGTGTTACAACATAGGGATCATTTCATTCATTTTTATTTTCTAACATAAAAATAAATAACTGCCCTTAACAAATGTCTCTGTTTTCTGCCACTGTGGAACCGAGACACAATGGAACATCAAAGTGGGCTCCAAATCAGGTATAAATCAACTATTTTGATTAACTTTCTGGAATCAGAGCAAAAGCCCAGGTATTTTATAACTCCTATTAGCTATCATCATAATGGTGTACTTGCACCTGCCTTTTCTGACTTAGTCTAAGACAAGCCAGGGAAGACAAATAATAGATCTACAACTTTCACTCACTGTTAAGTGAGTTCTGGGAATAATTTTGTAATTAATCTTATAATCATTGACCTGTACTTCTGTGTTCATAAAAAGTGAAATGAATCTATCTGCTAATATTACTACTAATTATACCAATAAAAATATCTATACTGCTCCTGTTTATATGAAAATGATTCTAGTGTTTTCATTACAAATTATGGATGGCATCTCATACGTCAAGGAAGAATTTTTAAATTGTGTTGAAAATAACCTTCCAAGTTTTCTATGAAATTTGATGGTTTTAACATTTTAAAATGTCTCTTCTCATTTTACTGATGTTATTAAATATTATTAATTAATGAACTAATTAATCATTATAAGTGTTAAAATTATTTACATGAAAAATTAATTAATACACTGTCTTATACAAGAGTCTGGGAATTTGGTGGTATTGCAGCATAAGTTTTGATCTTACCCAAATCCAACATCAAAGCAGTCAGCAAAATTGTGTAACAAAAACTTAAGCCCCTGGCAATTACATACAATCAAAGCAGTTGACCAGGTGACCAGATGACCAGGTAGCCTGATGAAATGTAAAATAAAAAATGAATGGGTCAAAAGCAGAGAGCAACATAACCTGGATGGTGGTGCGTCAGTGTGGGAAGAAGCAGAAGAAAGAAGAACATCAGAAAAACCAGAGGATAATCCACAAGGCTACCAGGGACTCACTGCAAAGTGCCCTGAGCCCATTTAAGAAAAAAAGGGATCAACAAACTTCAGTGGTGGGTGAGTGCAAGAAGTCCCAGGTGATGCCTGAAGAATTCTGGGTACTAAGAACTCTCACAACCATCCAGAATCCCTCGGAGGACACAGGCCTATGGTGACAGAGAGGGGCTGGGACAGAGTCCTCACTGAGCAGAACAGAAACAATTGAGATAAAGACCACACAAGGTCCAGATGAAAGTTGGGAGGCCGGGGCCACGGGGTACATAGTAGAAATCAAGGTGGCATATTTTCTAACAGGACAAGTGGAGCTCTGTGGAATTTGAAAATCTAGCATGAACCATGGCTTCCTCTAAAAGTTCAAAAAAATTAATTTTACATAAAATTTTGCTTATAATTTTGCTCTTTATAGTAAATGCACACAAAGGGACAAAATAAAGGGCATGTCCTCATCAAAAGCAAACTAGTCCTAAATGAGGTAAAGATAGGAAGAACATGATGTCTAAAACCAAAGTCCAATATACTTCACAAAAAGAAAAAAAAATAAATGCATAGAAAGAAATGAGATACAACCATACAGGAGGGAAAAAAATCCCTTCACAAAGAAAATCTGAAGTAGAAGACACATATGTGCACATAACCACAACAGAGAATGGTTTAAAGGGAATAGAAAGTGAAAAAGAAAAATTATTTAAAAATCAGAAATGCAAGAAAGACAAAATAATTTAAGAAAAAAGTGACAAATTCTAGATAGAAGCAAGGAACACTCAACAGATGTATAATAGCAACCCCTGAAGAAGAAAAACAAAGCAAGGATTATAACAAACATGACAGAAATGTTTGAGGAAAACTGTTCTAAAAATTAAAGATATATGAATTATGCAACATGAAATTAAAACCTCATATAGGAAAGGCACAGCCCATAGTTGGTAAAATTGACCCAAATGAAGCAACACTGAAATACAGTATAATACACTTACTAGACTTGAAAGGAAAATAAGCAGGGTTTTTTTTTTTTTTTTTTTGCCATGTAGGCAAAAACCAAAGACTTAAAGCATAAACAATATTAGAGTTCTATTACACTTTTCACTAGCAATGTTTTATACTGGAAACGAATTATGGAATAACATATTTAAGATACTCAGGAAGAGATAAAAGTGAACCAAGGATTTTATTTCCAACTACATGTACAAAGGCTAAAGAGAAACTTTAATCACATTCAAGATTGCAGGCAATACTGTTGCTATGCACTTTTTTTCTAGGGAATCTACTAGAAAACAAACCCCAGAAAAGCAAAATTATCAGAAAGACATCGAAACAGATTGATGGTAAGGATTAGATATGTAGTTATGTTTAGAACTAAAGTTTGAAAACAAGTTTGAACAAAGATGGCATAATATACACTGGTTATAAAAACACAGGTCCTGTAGACAAAGCATTGTTATTGTATCAATAGAGGGCTACGACATGGAATGAAGTCCACAAGCAGAAATGGAATATTCTATCATCCTTTTCCCCTGATAACTAGGATGACCTGTATAGAATAAATGACAGAAGTAATCTAAAGAAGACCACCAAAGCATGCAATCGTGATTGTGGATTAGAATAATCAATGTGAACCCATTAAGCACTTTAACTTTAAAAAGTATCACATAAATGGCCACTTTGTCCTTTCTCTGGCTCTCTCTTGTGATATTCAACCTTGGAAGCCAGTCACCACGTTGGGAGGAAGCTCAGGCTATGTGGAGAGGCCACTTGTGTGTTCTGGCCAGGCTTATGGTCAAGATCCCAGTGATGTCCACTGTCATTTAGAAGACTTGAGGGTGAGTAAGTCCTTCCGATTCCAGACCCAAGGCTCAGAGTGAAGATCAGAGCACAGATCTCTCCAAAGTGCACTGTCCAGATCTGTGATACATACACTCCGTGTAATGAATGATTGATGTATAAATAAAAAATGATTGAATTTCTAAAACTTGAAACTAACTTTAGCGTTATATATAATAAAATATATAATATATGTAACAACATACATATGTATATGTATATATTTGTGAGTGTGTGTGTGTGTATAGCTGCAGATATATGGTCACAATGTTAGTGTATGGTAGTTCTGCCCACTGAAAAGACCCAGAAAGTAAAATCCAGTCATGGTGTCTACAAACAAAGACAATTTTAATTCTTCCTTTAAAACCTTATCTCCCCTTTTCACACTGAGTAGAACCTACATTATCAATATTAAAATAAAGTGTGAAAGAAAACATTACCATTATCTCAACCTGAAGTGGAAATTTTTTTAACTTCCCACATTTTTATTGGTGCAATATAGTTGTACATAATCATGGGATTTGTTGTTACATATTTGTACATGCACACAGTATAATAATATAATTTGGCCAATATCACTCCCCAGCACTTTCCCCTTTCAAGTGGAAAATTCTTAATATGTTACTTCTCAGTATGACATTTGCTCTAAATTTATTGTGAGGCTATAATTTTTAAATCATATTTTCACTTAATAAATCCAATTTACCCTTTCTTTGAAAATTCACACTAGACTTCGTGCCATCTCATTTCTCCAACCTACTTTTGCTAGCTATATTATTTTTTAAACAATGCCAAATTTACCATGTTATATGTTGTGTGCTATAATCCAAATGTTTACAAATATTTTGTTCTGGTTCTAAGCTTAAAATGTATTCATTCCTAATCACGTTTTACTTAGAATTCTCTGTTCTTAGTTTTCAATTCAATTTGTCCATGATTGCTTTGATTTTTAACCTTGATTTATTTTTTCTAAAAGGGACCAATGAGTACTTTGTTCATAATTTGGGTCTAGAATGTTCCCCAATGTCTCTTGTGAAGTCTTGGTCCTCAGCTTGTGGTGCTATAGACAAATGTTAGAAATTTTAGGAGGCGGGCCTAGCTGGAGGAAGGAGGTCCCTGGAGTGTGTCCTGGAAACCTACATCTTCTTCCCAAGCTAGTCCTCTCCTTCTGCCCCCTGGCTGCCCTGGTGAGGTGGGCAGCTTTGCTCCCCCACACCCTTCCTGCCCTGACATCCTGCCTTACCATAGTCTCACAGTCGTGGGGCCAAGCAACTGTGAACTGAAACCTCTGAATCTTTCTTCCTTATAGTTATTCTTCACAGATATTTTGTCACAGCCACAGAAAGCTCACTCACACATCTTTCATGTTGGAGAATGTGCATATATTGTTTTCATACACTAATTGTGATATTCTTGGATCCAGTAATACGTCAGTAAATGGGTTCTCTGGAGAAACAAAAATACCTGATTTTAGCATTTTATAGTTTTCCTGCGATAAATAACCCCACCATGACTATTTTTGACTGCATATTTTGACTGCAACCTCAGAAGAAATGGTTAGAAGGATACCATGATATAACAGTATTTAGTTATCTCCTCTATATAGAATAAGTAGACATAAATAAATAGTTCATAAATAGTACATAATAAAATATTAGCAAACCAAAAGCAGTCATAGATTTCTAGGATAAAATGATGATGAAAGGTTGGGCAAGATACCTAGAATATTTCTTCTGAGATTAGGATTCCCAAAAATGACCTCAAGATCACAAATAAGAGTACAATGTAATAAAGAAAAGTAAGAAATAATGAATTAAGTACTTTTACATGACTTTAAAAATATCCTAATTATAATTTTGTAGAATTAAGTTTAAATAATGGCTATGTTTAACTGGCTGGTACTATTCTGAACATTTTAAAAATCAGCTCTTGGAAAACCGATACCAGCAGGGTCCAACACATTGATCATACTTTACTTACTTTAGAACTCTGTTGACAGTGTTCTTTTGTTTTCGTTCATTAAAAGTTACTGTGGAAACTCCTGAGGCCAACTAATTGCAATATAAAAACTGAACTGATGAACTTTGTCCAACTTCATACTTTAAGCCCACAGAAATTCTGGATTAAGTAGCAAATATCAAATAAATCAAAATAAGATGAGAGAAATCTCCATGTGCAAGAAAGGGAAAATGAAATAAATACCAGAAAAAATGATCTGAAGATACTTTAGTGCTAGCCTCCAGGTATTTGAAGAAGTGTCACTCCTGGGAGCTCAGTACTGAGGGGCTAATGCACATTCAGGGAACTGCACAATGCAGGGCAGCTGGAATTCAAATTTCCCCTTATACCCATGGATTAGGAAAACTCTATGCATGATCCCAGAAAGGAGTGAATCTTATATCTTAAGCTTTGGATCAAGAGAAAGAAAGGAACAACTGACTAAAGGAATAACTCCAGATCCACACCATCCATCCATAGATAGACAGTCCAAATTTAAACCAGCTGAGTGGTGCATTGGCAGTTTCAATTCATTTAAACCACTGATTTTCTACCAGAGAATCTCATTATAAAAAATCTTGAAATTATGTGGTATCAACATTATAACAGAATAATTAATCCTTTCAGAAGATAAACACAAACTGTCAAACAGAACAAGCCAAAATGAAAACAATCTATGAAGTCCAAAAGTTCAATGATTCAATAAAAATTAAAATATAAGTAGTATAACTATATGAAAATGTTCAGTTGCCAAAGATAATTAAACGTAGTAAATATAATTGAAATAACAGAAACATATGGGAAAAGAACAGTTGAGTTTGAAAGAGAACCAATCAGAAATTCTGGAAATATAAAATGAATAGTTTATTAGAAGTTTAAAAATATCAATGAATACATTAGAGAGAAAGGTAGATGTGGCTGAAGAGAAAATTACCAAGGTAGAAGATAAAGAACAGAAATTATTTTCAAAATAACATGAGACATTTACAAAATATTTTTACAACAAATTCCAAAGTAATCAATACTATAAACTTACTTTTTGGTCAATAATATAATACAATGAGAAATAAATGCCCAAGTAACAACTAAAATAATCCATATCTTCTAAAAAAGATTTTTTAAAAGTGTAAAAAAATGGAAATTGTGAAGTAGACTTAAAATCAGTGCAGATGAAATCTGTGAAAAGTAGCTGGAGCACTGTTGGAGGGACAGAGAGCTTAAACACAAATAGAAGAAAAAAGGATGAAAATATAATGAGCAAAAAATTATAAGTGAGTGTATTAAAGCTAAAGAAAGCGGAAAGTTGTAAATGAAAATCCAAAAAGAAGTTAATGAAATTAAAAAAAAAAAAAACAAGATCAACTAAAGGCTAATGCTAGTTCACAAGAACTAAAGGCAAGTGCTCTAAATGGTCAATAAGATAGACAAACATCTTTGAAGACTGATGGGGCACAGCAAGATTAAGGTACAGATGAACATCATAAAAAGCAAAAAGAAACAAAAGATATAGCTGAAATTAAAAATAACTATAAACAACTTTATTCCAACCTTGAAAAGTTATATGCAATGAACAACTTCCTTTACAACATACTTAAAAAGAAATATAAACTTTGGGTAATTTTGTCACATCTGAAATTTTAAAAATATTCTTTAAATAATAAGCAATCCACATATTGTACAATCAATTCCAGTCATACAAAAACAGGGTTTTTTTTCCAAAAAAGAAAAAGAAAGAAAGAACTCTATAAAATCCTTTTATAAAACAGAGCATTTCAAAACCAAAGCCAGGCAAGAGAAACACAATAACAAAAAAGTAATGTATTTTAATAATAAAAATAATAACTCAAAAGTTTTTATGAGCCAGAAACTCTGAAAGTGATTCATGTGTATCTATTATCCTCATAAAAAATCTAAAACACAGGAAATATTGTTGTCCCCATGTTACAGATGAGGAAACTTGGGAAGTGGTGACTAACCTACCCCTGGTCACGCAGAGTGGTGTGTACACCCCAAAGGGAACTAAATGGTCTGATTGGAATCCTCTACTCTTAATCATAGGCTTCAAGTTCATAAATAAAATATTAGAAAACCAAAAGCAGTCATGGATTTTTAGGACAAAATGATGATGAAAGGTTGGGCAAGATACCTAGAGTATTTCTTCTGAGATTAGGATTCCCATTCCTGTAATACGCAATCTCTAGCCAATCGCCCAAGATTTCACAACATTTTATAAACTGCAAACATATTTCCCTCCTCCAACAATTATTTTAACTCACTTTTGATGTATTTCCATCCCTTTCTATCAGGCATAATAGTTGATAACCACGTCACTCTCTCACTACCGACCCACCCTGCTTAGTCATTCAATGATTTTCCATAATTTTTAGCATAATGAGCCCATTTCTCATTGTGACCTCTGAAATGTGTCCATAGCTGACTTGTGCTGCCCTTTCGCAGGGATTGTTTCTCCGAGATTTGCCGCAAATTTGGGGACAGAGGGACGCAGAAGAAAAATTAGGGAGGAACACTAGAAGGGAAAGAAGATATAAAGGCCCATCTTTTATAAATAGACAAAGATTCAAATATTTAGTTCCAGAAAAAAATAAGCAGAGTTCAGTGAAGAAGTCATACAAAGAAAGGACTAGGTTCAAATGAAAGTAATACTTGTTAAAGAGCTGAGTTTTCAAAAGAAGGGAATTTAATCCGTATCATAGATCCTATCGTGTTCTGAACAACAGTAGCAATATGGTATTTTGGAGCTCAAGTTTTAAATCACAATTTACTAGCTCTAAATACATCGACGCTTCTCCTCTCTGTGCAGAGTGACTACTTTGCCTGCTGCTCCTGAAGGGATGGTGATTATCCATAAGACTGCAGTTCCATTGCTACAAGAGCTGTGAATAGATTCTCCGCTCGCTGGTCAATTTGTGACCTACTTACTGCTGAGAACTTGGGTTGTCATTTCTCAAGTAGGTCCCCAGGTGCCCCTGTGTCCTTGGATCCAGAGATGATATCTAGACTGCCCACAGGGACACATGCACAGGAAACATCGCTGAGGGTGGACACTTGTCTTGAACTCTTTCTCTTTGGACAAGACTCGGTCCCCTATCTGGCTCTTACAACCAGTGCCCACTTGGACTAGAGCTGTGTCAGATTCCCACCAGTTTCTGTCCTTGTCCTCATTTCAGTCTAGATAGCTTTCCCTAAATCTGCATGCCCGCACCATGAACTCAGACCCTGCTCTTTAAGGCACTCATGATCTGGCCCGCCATATTGGACCACAACATTCAGCCTTATTGCTGTGCCCACAGTGGTTAGGATTGTCCTTGTCACACTTTAGGTTCAGCCCAACACCTAATCTGTTCCTGCAACTCCACTTTTGACAATCATTGATAGAATTTGGAGTCTCTTCCCATAACCACAGGTCCTAGGAAAACCATGAGCAGGTTCCCAAGGACTAAGTCAAGGACATTATTGCAAGAAAACACCAAATCATTACAAAGTCCAGGAACTCAGTGTAACCATCATAGTTATCTCATGATTGTCCAGTTTCTCCTCCAAAGTTTCTGCTCTGTTAGAGGAACATCTTGAGGAGACTAGAGTTCTAAGACCCTTCCAGTCCAATCAGTCCTGAAGATATGTTGAATTCCATTTTAATGAGGAAAGCACGTGTAAATTAGGTAAAGTCTTATTTTCTCTAAGAATCTCAATTTTTGTTTCGATTTAGCCCCTTTCTCTTCATACAGGGCTATTTTAATCGTGGTGGGAGCAATAACAGGACAAAGAAGCTAAATTTCATCATCTGGGTGGGTCTCAACTCACCAAAGTGAAAAAGGGCCAATAAATAATTATATCAGCAATCACTCCTCATGGGGCTTTGTCTGTGCCAAGCTGTTCTAAGGGTTCAAACAGACTCCTTTATTCTCATTCATCACCACATTTATGGGGTGAGGCTGGTGATTATCGCCATTTTACAGATGAGGACGGAGAAGGCTACAGAGCTAAGAAGAGGGAAAGCTGGAAACAAACTCTGAAAATCTAACCCACAGTCCATGCTCCGAACCCCGAGACTTCTCCCTGTGGATCCGCCAGGCCTTCCGCGCCTCCCTAGTGCCCCTGCCTGGGGCTGCAGAGATTCCACACAGCTTGGCTCCCAGGCCGACTCTGCCTGCCAGGCAGAAACTCCAATCTCTGGGGCACATGAACCTGGATTTTCCAATTGTGCTTGGCTCCGGCTCCCTGGAGAGTCTGTAGCAAATTGGGGAGGCTAGAACTGTCTCCTGCCCACTCCTGCTAATTAAAGTCCTCCAACTGACATTTTTTGGCTGGTTCCAAGAGGATATTATTTTTAGCTTGCGAAGGTTAAAGGGGAAAGGAAGTTTGCCAGATTCAGGTTGTTAGAGAGGGAGAAAAAGAAAGGGACTCAGAGGGGCACACCATAATTATGACTCTATTTAATAATAAGATGGGGACATTGGAAATGTGAGCCTGTCTCCAAGGCCAGGATAAAGGTTCTTAAACTCTGTCAACCTCCTTAATGACTCTGCCACATTAAAATGGGTAGATATTTCTCCAATCACAGTGTCCCAATGGGACTACAACTACAGATAGTAGAAGGGCCCAGAAGGTTTTATTATTATTATTATTATTATTATTATTATTCTTGACTGGAATGAAAGAAGAGTGAAGCTTTGCAAACTAGGGTGGAGAAAGCTTTCCATCTCCTCTATCCTTCTTCCACGGCTCTCTGCCAATCCCCCCCTCCCTGGCCTGCACTCACAGTTAATAAATGATGTACTGACATGACTTGATTAGGAAGCTGGGAGGTGGATCTGCAGGGCTCCTGCTGATACAAACCAGGCCCTACCCTGAACAGGCCTGCCAGTTAATGAACCTGGGCATGAATGGTTGCAGGAAACCCTCTGAGGGGTGGAACCTGCACTTCTGCCTTCCCAGACCCCAGCCCTCTGCCCACGGCTTCCCCCTTTGCCCCCCTTCCCTGCTTCTTTTCTAGTGATTAAAGACACAAGATCCCCAGCTATTTAGCAGCAGTTCTATAAATGTTAAAATCCAAGTGGTTCAGTCCTGTTAAGCTGAGGCATAAAACCTTGCAGCCCTGTGATACAAGCCATGAAACCCTTAAGGCTAAATTCATAGGAAACTGAACTCTTTCTTTCTTTCTTTCTTTCTTTCTTTCTTTCTTTCTTTCTTTCTTTCTTTCTCTATTTATTCATTCATTTTTAAAATTTTTTTCTCTTTCTTTCCTGATTCTCTTTGTGAGATTAATAAATATCACTGTTGAGTGTGACAGCAAAGGTTCCGTTGTACTCCAAGCTAACAATTTCTCTCCTGGAAAAAGTAAGGAGAGAAAAAACCCACAACACGCAGAAAACCATTTTTCTCAGGACTCACTGCATTGCAATTTTTTAAAAAGTGCTGATGGAATTCTTAGCATATGCAATAAACACATACAGTAGAAACAGATTAATCTGAGTCTTAAAAAGTAGCTATTTTAAGGGTGAAGGGTGAGTAAGTGTACTAATCACAACTGGGTAGGTGCCAGACCTAAATTTGAATCTCAGCTCGCCCACTGACTACCTCAAGGACCACAGGCAAGTCATGTCACCCTTTGAGACATAGCTCCATCACCGTAAAATGGTTTCACTAGTCCTTACCTCTTAGATCATGCACAGAATGCCATGAGAAGGGGCTACTAAGGCTCGCAGCACAGGGTCTGGCATGAAACGAGTCCTCCCCAGTATTAGCTGCTGCCATTAGGTCATCCAGGAGCTGGCAGAGTCCTGGGGCACAACCTAACCACAGAGTCATCTTAGGCACGGGGTAGGCTTTGCTTTTCAAACCTCAGTAAACCTGCTGGCTTCTAGTCGTACATGAGTACAGAGCACACATCCATATTCATTGGTCCAGAGCAGTCGCTCATCGTTGGTACCTAACTCCTCCTTCAAAGAGAACTGGTACTGAAAACTTGCCCCTGCTAAAAGCAAATAATGAGTTCATTTAGGAGACCTTATAAAACCTATAGTGAATTGGCTTTTAATTATGGGTGATTGCTTAGCATTTGATGTGTTTTGTAGTAAATTAAATAATGGTTTTATTAATACAGGCCTCCCCTAAGAAATGAAACAATGATTCAACTTGAACATTCCAATTGACATTCAATCAAACATCCAGTGGTTCACAACATGGAGTAATTCTGCCCACTCACCCGCTTTCCCCCAAGACATTGACAATATCGATGATCATTGTTGGTCGTCACAACTAAGATGAGGAGAGTCGCTAATGGTTTGTAGTGGGCAGAGGCCAAGGACTCTGCTAACCATCCATAAATGCACAGGACAGCCCCCTACAACCAGCAATCACTCCACCCTAGTGTTGAGGTTGAGAAACTCTGCTCTAACCAAGTTTTCTAGGTCCGTGAGAGAATCCTGGATATAGCAACTGAATATTAAATTGTCTCTTATTATGCAAGGAAATTTAGCTAAAATTTAAATTACTGGCATTGAATTGAAACAAATTTCACTTAATAACGCATTTGAGAATTATTTGTAAACATGATCTTTCTTGGTTAACCTTTTTTATCTTTAAAAAAAAACACTTTTTCAAATATGAAGTGCAGTAGGCTTTGGAATTGTCACTCTTTCAAAAGCTGCTGGAGATGGCATGAGAATCAGAATCTGAGCTAAGACTAGCGCCACCATTTATGATGAAAACTTATACGCACGAATCCCTTACTCTGTGCCCCTGAAAAAGAAAAGAAACTCATTTCTGAGATTTCACTTACCTTAAATTCAACATAGAACTTTTCCTCCAAATTCACCCTGAGCTTGGTTCCTAATCCAAGGATAGGATTTCCCCTATGGTTGCCAGGGCGGAAATCAAAACATTCAAAAATACAAGGAACAAGCTATAGATCCCATTTGTTGTTAGTTTTCTTTGCCATTCATGCCCACAGAATATGGCTTTGCCCATCTGAGAAAGTCATTAGTGAGAGAAGTTCTTCCTTGAAAAGAGACATGTTTGCTGTTTTTGGAAAACATCAGCCTGGAAGAGATCAAATCCAGTTGAAGGCAAAACTACCGAAGAAAAATCACAGGGTCCTTTGATGTCAGAAGCCCTTGCTTAGAATTTGGCACTGTCTCTCCCCTAGGCCCACCTTGGGTCAACCAAAATTGTAACATGGCCCTTGGAGCAACACTGGCCCATATCAGATGTGGATTATGAGCCAGGATTTGTGCAAGGTGCTTTGTAAGACCTTAGTTCCTCCAGAGGAATTTTAAAAGCTGCGACTAGGTTAGTGTAGGGAAAAAATTAAAAAGTTTATATAGACTCTTGTTTAAACTCACATTAGCCCAAATTTGGATTCATAGCACCCATGGAATTACTGTCTTATTTATCCCTCAGCCTGACCCAACTTCTTCACAAGTCTGTGCTTTACTTGGAGCAAAAACTTCTTAAAGGCAGGCAATTTAACTGCAACTCTTTATCGTAATACCTAAAAGGACACCTGATTTCTGCTATGTCCTCATCGATTCCTGTGGAATTATTATATTTGAATCCCAACATGGGTGGTCATCTCGCACAATCCCTGTAAGACTGGAGGAACTCTACAACATGACATATTTCAGTTTAAATTATCCACCATGTACTAGCAGTAACAACAATTTTGTCACAGGGTGGGTGTTAAAACATCAATGAACGAACCACAGGCACAGTGTCTTTGCATGGTGCTTGGTGAATGGTGAGAATTCACTTATGTTTGCCAGGGTGGCATCAATGCAGGGAAGGACATTCACAATGCAAAAGCTGTGTATTTGCACAGGGTTCCAGCCAAGATTTGTTGGCAGTATCCCTTCTCTGAAAAGCATGGATAAGGTGTGATGTCCACTGTGGAGTCCTCCACTTCCCCTGGGCTATGTATAGACCTTGAACATGACAGGTCCATACCTCGATTGGGATGTGGACAACTGAAACTTCTGAAGCAGTAGATGCAAAACTCACAGCTTATAACTAAGGAGTAGATCACCAAAGATTAGAAAGCAGTAGCAAATACATTTTGAAAAAATGATCTCAGTTTTAAAGTGTGTAGAAGAGCTAAGACAAGACTTCCCAACCTCCTATGAGTAACTCTGTGACCTCTGGATATTGCTTCAGTTGAGTCCCCCGATTGACACTTTAACTAAAAGAGTAGCACAATTTGTTCTTTGCTTCCTGAGCATCTATCATGTAACTGTGTTTGTTAATTACCAGGGCATGACAGCATTCCTTCCTTGGAAGAACTCTCTTGGGAAGAGAACTCTCATTTACTGATATGGTGGAATAGTAGCAATGACAATAATAGCTAACATCTATTGGGTCCCTACTATATGCCAGGTACTGCGGTAAGTGTTTAGACTGTACTTTGCAGTTGGGCTTCTAGGATCAAGGTTCTACCCCTTCTTGATTGATGGTTCTTTCCAAGGTTAGAGTCTGCACCTCCTTATCCTATTCCTGTAAGCGAAGTGGAAGTGAGATTTAGCACTAACAACCTGGCAAGCATTTTGCTAAGTGCTTTTTCTTACACAATCTACTTCAAATAAGTTCCTTGAATCATTAAGATTTGGTAAGATAGCAAGAACAGGTCCATCCAAACCTCATAATTAGAATAACTAACCAATGCATACATCATGGTCCACTCACTCCATAAATATTTACTGAGCATCTATTATGTGCTGGACACTAATCTAGCCTCAGAACTACGCAAAGAACAAAGCACAGGAAGGCCCAGCCTTCAGGAGCTGAAAGCCCATGGGAAGAAAGCATGGCAGTCAGAAATGGAAAGAGAGAATATATACTTGAGATTATTTCAGGTAATAATAATACATCCAGAAATAACATTTTAAAAGTCCATGGGAGGGAAAGTACTAGGGTTAGTGGTGAGAAGGGACAACCCCAGGCCCTGCCAGGGAAAGCATCTCCACTAGAAGGAGATTCAGTGGAAGATCATGGCAGAAGGAGGGATGGGTAAATACAGAGGCCCAGAGTCAGAGAGTTTGGGGGTTGAGAAACTCAAAAGTCAGTGAGGCTCAAGTGTATTAAGGGGACAGTAGCAGAGAATAAGACAAGTACAGGATCCAACACAGGGCCTTGGGGACCCTACTGAGTTGGTTGTAAAAGCCATTGCAAGGTCTAAATAAGGAGCGTTGTACGGCCCTACTTACATTTTTAAGAGATCACCCAGGATGCCATCTGGCTGCTGTCCCAATTACCACCCTCATTCAGACCATCCTTTATTCATTTCCCTCAAAAATGCTAGTTGTGGCTGCTCACTCTGCCCCACTCGGGGGCTGCAAAGCTGAATAAAATATTCAGAGCTCCTGCCCTCAGATAGCTTAGCGTCCTCCAGGGCTTAGATTCCACCAGTGGGTAATCCATTAGTGGGTGCCTCCATGGTGGTGGTGGTGGCGGGGGTTCAGAGACTATTGAAGACTAAGCCAGAATACTACACCCAGGTAATGGAGGGACAGAGGCTTGTGGGGAGAAATGACTTCACAACCGACCCTTGATGGTTGCCAGGAGTCACCCGTGTGAACCCAGGGAGTTGGGGCAAAATGCATCTATGACAATGGAAACGTCAGTTCCAAAGTCCAGATGGGGATAGGGACTGTGGTCGAGCCAAGCAGGAGCAGCACTTGGGAGTGCAGCTAGAGAGAGTCCTGCTCTCATCCAACTGTAGTTTACATCACAAGGACAGCAACAGCACCTGGGAGTTCATTCCACTCACACATGTCACTTTGTATACGCAGTGTACATGGCTTTTGCATTGGTAGAGGGCTGGGTTTGTGCTGGGTTTTCATGTTTAAAAGTTCACTGGGAGTAGGAACACAGACCTATATTCCCAGCTACTCGGGACGCTGAGGCAGGAGGATCATAAGTTAGAGGCCAGCCTGAACAACTTAATGAGACACTGTCTTAAAATTAAAAGGTCGGGGATGTATCTTAGTGGTAGAGCATCCTTGGGTTCGATCCCCAGTTCAAATAAGAACCACAAAAAAAAAGGTATCTAAATAAATAAAATAAACATTAAAAGTGTTGAGTGCTGGATGCATATCAACATATTGAGAAGTTTCACATGACAAACTGTACTTGAAAACTTGGGAATCTCTCTTGCACAGGCCACTGCATAAAAGTACCAAGAAAATTTCTCTGTGAATTATTGATTGTCCTATGTAAATGAGGACAATAACTAGATGCACCACACAAAGGCACTGTCTAGATTAAGTAACTCAGAGTGCAATAGGAGGCTTTGTATTCTTCCAAGCTAGCTCAGCACCAATAGAATACTAACACCTCTAAAATTCCTTCTGGAGTCTTCCAGGTCTAGCGTGATCTTAGGGAGAATAAAAAGAGTAAGAACTCTGGCACCCTCTTCTCTTCTTTTTACTGCAGTTCTTCAGAAAGACTCTGGAAAAGGTTGCCAAGATGAAGCTTCTCACCTCCTGAAGGAAAGAGCTCTAGAATTGTAAGAAAGTCTTTTTGTGACATTGAGGTGTCTGTGGGGTGAATACTGAAAAGAAATCAGGAAGTCAGGAATCAAAGATTCAGAGAAGAAACATAGAAGAGAATCATTCCATAAGATTTCATCTCAGAGCTGGATGATAAATCTAAAGAAATTTTCTTAAACTGAAGTATAAAGACCAAAAAACGGAAATGAAACTTTTAAATGAATTAATAACAATGAAAAGTATCATCGAAGTTAAATAAATAAATGTATCCATGGCTGTCATTTGTTCTGTCCCCACAAGTTTTCAGGAGGTCCATCAAGTGCTTTGCATTTATTGTCTCATTTAAATCTAAGAACACCGGGGGTTCTATTTTTAGATCTCAAGGTACTATAACTGGTTAGCTGTAGAGCTACAACACAGAGGCAAGTATTTCCAGTTCAAAATCTTTTTTTTTGCTTTTTAGAATAAAGGCAGGATCTTCACCCTAAACCCAAGTTTATCCCTCCCCATAGACTCGTGGTGTGAAATCCACTTATATCAGCATCTCTTCTAGGCCATCTCTGCAAAGAGAAGCACTCTGGCTATTGCTAAAAGATCAGAAAAAATGAAGAACACCCCAACATTCCTGCCATGCCAGATGCAGAGCCACACTCCATATGCACCCGATGACTGTGTTCTGCAGCCATCAATCATTGACCAGATACTTATGTCCCAGTGAATATCACTGTAACGTCAGTTTTGTGAATGAAGTATGGAACTGGATTAGCACAGGGAGACTTAGATGTGGAGAAAAGAGGAGATTACAGAATTTGAATTTTTAAAAAACCCTGCATACTTATTTTTTCGATGTAATATTTGACGAAAACTAGCCCCGTAAGACTCTGTTTCTAGCCAGATGTGGTGGCACACGCCTGTAATCCCAGCTGCACAGGAGGCTGAGGCAGGAGGATTGCGAGTTCAAAGCCAACCTCAGTGATTTAGCAAGGTGCTAAGACCCTGTCTCTAAATAAAATACAAAATAGGGCTGAGGATGTGGCTCAGTGGTCGAGTGCCCCTGAGTTCAATCCCTGGTACCAAGGGGGGGGGGGCGGGAAAGGACTCTGTTTCCAGAGAGTCTTGCCCTTTTATAAAATAGCCAAGAGTTCTTCTCAGCCTATAAAGAAAAGACACATGGAATTTACTCTTAATTCATAATGAAGGATTGAGTTCTTACTGTGCTTCTCCAGAGAAGACCTCCAACCCCACATTGTCAAGCTGACTGCCCCTCACTTCCTTCTGGTGGATGGTCAAGCCACGTGCTCTGCATTCAGAAAATCAAGCCTTAGGTCAAATTCCACACTTCTGTGCACATCTGTAGAAAACTGCCTTTCTAGCCAAGCTCAAGGGCACAGGCCTATAATCCCCGCCACTTGGGAGGCAGAGGCAAGAAGATCGAAATCTGCGTACAGCCTCAACAACTTAGCAAGACCTTCAGCAGCTTGGTAAGACCTTGTCTCAAAAGAAAAAAATTAAAAGGTTTGAGGCTGTACCTCAGTCATATAGCGCCCCTGGGTTCAATCCCTGGTACCAAAAGAAAAAAGAAAAAGAAATGCCTTTCTAAATAACCTAGGTTTAATATTTAAACTCTTAATGACTAATATATATTCTGCTAAGATATAACCAAAACAGGGAGTGTTGTCAATAATTGCCTGGAACTTTATGTAGTTAGGATGTTTATTCTATCTGATTTCATTCTATTATTAAATTATGGTATGCAATATATAGTCTATAATTTATTAAGCAGATCTTATGTGGTATTATCAAAACTCTATTGTTATAAACTGATGGTATTTTAAAGACTGCTAAGTTTTAGAAGGGTTGAAAATGATCCGCAGGCCCAAGCCAACCCACCACTTGTTTGGTAAACAAGGTTTCCCTGGAGCCCAGTCAGATTCATTCATTTGCATACAGTCGGTGGCTGTTTTTGCACTACAGTGGCAGACTTGAGTGGTTGTAACAGCGACCACATGGTCCACGCAGCCTAAAATATTCATGATCTAGTCTTTACTGAAAAACCTTGCCAGTGTCTGTCTTAGAATAGCCCAGGAACTGCTATATTGGGACTGAGTTTTCTCCTCATTAAAAGAGAGGCTTTGACTTGAGTTAAAACTAAAAGATCCCTTTCCTGCCTTTGGAATGTTTGATCAAATATAATTTGGGGTCTGTCTCACATCCAGTAAACTGTTGGTGCTATGAGCCCAGATATCCTAATACTTCTAATGTTGCTTTATGTATCCCTCAACTTATCTCAGGCTCTCGTAGAAGGAGTGGAGGCTTTGGGGATGCTTTTGTATATATAGCACTATGGCACTATAAGCGTGAAACACTTGCTCCACCTCTAGTACTCTCCCTCCTTTTGTGCCTACCTCTTGCTACCCACTCTGGCACCAGATCCATCACCTGTGATACCCTGGGAAAGATCAGATACTTACACATCTTTACTTCATCAATTATGTAGGTTGTGTGCAGGCCTCAGTTTAAGTGTATCCCCCCAAATCTACGTATTGAAATTTTAATTCCCCAATATGATAGTGATGGAAGGTAAGGCCCAGTGGGAGGTGTTTGGGTCATAGGAGTGGGACCCTCATCATGGATCAATGCCTTCCTTGTGGTAGTGAGTGAGTTCTCACTCTTATACAACCAGATTGGATACCTAGAGAACAAGATGCTATTAAAAAGTCTACCCCTCTGGGCTGAGGATGTGGCTCAAGCGGTAGCGTGCTCGCCTGGCATGTGGGGGGCACTGGGTTTGATCCTCAGCACCACATAAAAATAAAATAAAAATGTTGTGTCCACCAAAAACTAAAAAATAAATATTAAAAATTTCTCTCTCTCTCTCTCTCACTTAAAAAAAAAAGTCTACCCCTCATGTTCTCTGTCTAGAAAACGCACCAGCTTGCCCTTCCACTTTCTACCATGAACTGAAGAAGCACAATGCTCTCACCAGAAGCCAAGTAGATGTTAGCATGATGCTCTTGGACTTTCCAGTCTCCAGAACTGTGAGCCAAATAAACCTCTTTGCTTAATAAATTACCCAGTCTCTGGCTCCAGTATCCTACTATAGCAAAATAAAATGAAATAAGACAAGATTAAGTTGTACAAGAAAGGAGCAAATCCAGTGTCTAGCATGAAAGGGAGGGACCACTCCATGCCTACATTCTGCCACCCAGAGTCTTCTCCACAGCCCATGCGGCCAGCCTCCAATTTCTCCTCAGTTTGGTGGTTGGAATTCTGGTCTTTTCTAACTGTTACACCAGTGTGTAGCTGTATATGACCGGGTCTTCTGACTTCTGACTTGATCTTGAGGATCCTAACACATGGACTTGCCCCATGGCAGCTCTGACTCCACTTGGCATGGGGTAAGCAGTCGGGAGCCACTGCGAGGCTGCTGGGGTTAAGGGCAGCTCAGCAGGAACTTGATTTAGAGATCTGGAAGGCACAGGTGTTCATGCGAACCAAGCTTGCTCTGCTGAATTCTGCACCTTCCTCCTAGCTTTAAAAAGGATGGAACTGGGTGTGTCTTAAAGACATGTTTGGGGACAACTACTATTTGAGGGAGGTTCTTAGGAGGAGTCTCGAGATAAGAGTGACAAGAGACTGGTGGTGGGGGGGGATTGTTAGAAGATAAAAATGCCAGGCCTAGGAATTCCTGAGATTTTGGGCTAACTCTCCTGCTGGGCATTCGATGTTGAACTTTGGGTGAAAAAAGAAGCCCCCCACCCCCACCCACTTTAATGCTTTACTGCAGAAGGGATAGGAATCTTGCAGCTAAAATGAACTTCAGAGACACACTGCTGATTTCAAATCCAATATGCATCTCTCGCCAGGAATAGAAACTTAGCAAGTTTACTGGACTTCTTTGTGCCTCAGTTTCCTCATTTATAAAGCAGAAATAATCGTAGCAACCACTGCATTGGGTGGTCACATAGAGCATTAATTGTTATTTTTTAGTGTTCACCACCTGCTAGACCCTATGCTAAATCACTCATGTCATTGACTTTTCACAACGACTAGGAACAAAGTAGGAACAAGTAATATCTATCTCTGTTTTGTAGAAGTGACACAGAACATTTAAGTAAATTGTCAAAGAACAAAAAGTGAAGAAACAGAAGGATCTGGAAGGGAACAGTTCTGTCAAACTCCCGTGGTCAGGATTTTAAACATTGCTCAACTGTCTTGCTTTTGTTTGTTTCTTTGTTTTTGTTTTTGTTTTATTTGTTTGTTTTCAATGTTTGCAATACACATGGTTCCTGGGAAGACTTGTTCCTGGGAATCACCACCCATGGCCTGGGACATACATGCAGATGGTGGAGGCGAGGGCCGAGGCTGATCTGTATTCAGCCAGCATCCTTCTCTTGAAGAAATCAACCCCATGTAACAAACAAGCAAATCTGGGAAATCGTGGAGATTTCTTTTTTGATTTTTTAGGTTTCTAATGAGGCACTCATCCTTATGTGTATTTTGCTAATCTCCTGTATTTACCCTGTTTACTTGCTGGTTTTCCTTTCATCTTCTCTCTCTCTCCTTTTTCTCCCTCACTTCTGGCCATGCCCCTTTGCAGAACACCAACTATCGTGTGATGCGTGGGTTACGAAGAAGAAAATCTAAACAATTCTTGCTAACGGGGAATCCTAAGAATACACACATGTACATCGAATGGAAAGAATTTTTTAGGTTTAAGTGACATGGAAGCTTATTGCTCTCTGTGTCTGTATCCAGAAAAATGGGTCCCCATTGGAAAGATTTTGCTATGGGATGATATTGAGGAGGAACAATCAAATTGTTAAATTACCAATAATTAACATCCATTTTAACATTAATAGAGGAGAATGTGGTCATGAGTTACAACTTCTGTAGAGTCATTTGAGCCAAATCCAAGAGATCAAGGCTGGGAAAGACACAGGAGGCAACAAGAGAAACCTTCGGCTTGAGCTCCTCTGGGGAAATTGGATTATTTTCCTACTCTGTGCTGAGCTCAGTGCTAAGTGTTTTGCATCAATTTATGTGGCACCCACACTTTGAGCTAGATATTGTTACATTTATTTCCCAGCTGAGCACACTGAGGCCAAGAGAGTCTCAGTATCTGGACCAAAGATGTGCAGCTCATCCTTGGAGGGGCTGAGCAATCTAATTCCCAGCTCCCTTGATTAGGATACAAGGCCACCTAAGGTTGGCAGCTCCCATGGTAGAAATTCTCTAAAGTACCAATATATCTTCACGGGAGTTTCAGCATAATCAGGACCAGGCTGCACTAAATGTGTGTCTGGGTGCTAGACAACCACACAGAAGTGTGCACACACCAGGGAGCCAGCGACGGCACTGAGCAAGGGTAGTGTTCCACCTGCATGCAAATGAGGAAGAAAGAGACAAAGAGGGAAAGGAGAGGTAGAGGGACCAAGGCCTGGAGGGGGAGAGAGATGAGGGTGGGAGAGAGGAAGGGAAAAAGAGAGGCAGGGGACGGAGGGAGGGCAGAAGGTGAAGTACCAGGTGGTATCGAATGCCACACATAAGGTGAGTTGAAGGACACCTGCAGCTGCAGGGATTAAGGAAAAAAAAAACCTAAAGGGAAAAAATAAGTAATCAAGAGCCAGGGAGACTCCAATTTAATTAATTCAAGACCTTAAACATTCATTGACCCACACCAAAGTACACAATCCGGTGAAATATAGGAGCTCACTACTGCATTGAATGTTGAGAAAAGGGACTCAACATCCAAAAATGTAAGAGCAGAAGCCCCGTGGGAAAGGACTTAGGGTTTGGGAAATCACAGCTTTATGTCCTGGACGTCATGCTCTCTCAAGACCCAGGGCCTTTGCACATGTGTCATGCACGGAGTTGGAGAGACGATCAATATAGAAAAAGTCTCTGCACTAGAGGAGTTTACATTTTAGTTCGAGGTGGAAAGAAGGAGATAAAAATTAAAGAATAGGCATACAATTGATAATGTGGCTAAGAGTGCAGTAAAGAAAAACAAAAGGTGATAAGGAGACAGTGTGGAAAGGGAGACCCTTGAAGGAAACCCTCTTCACTCCACACACCTTTCTGCCAGCAAGGAACTGTGGCTCTTCTGAGTCTCAGCTCCTGCAACAGTCCTCCTGGATCCCCCACCTTCTGAGTATCTCCCATCTCTTAAATTAACTTCTTCTCCCCTACAAGGTCAGGCAACGGAGGCTTGAGGTGGGGACATTCCAACTCTGCTGGAAGGCTGAGCTCTACTTGGAGAATTGGAGAAGTCACTAGGTTTCTTTGTTTTTTAATCAATGAATGGTCCCCCAGTCAATATATGCCCTCTGTTTCCACAGGTTATACATCCAGGGATTATACCAACCACAGACCAAAAATATTTGAAAAAAAAAAGCCAGGCATGGAATCCCACCTGTACTCTCTGCTACTTCTGGAGGCTGAAGCAGGAGGATGGCAAGTTGGAGGCCCACCTAGGCAACTTAGCTGGCCTTGTTTTAAAATTTTAAAACATAAAATAAAAGAGCTAGAGCTATAGCTCAGTGATAGATCACCCCAGGTTCAATCTCCTGTACCAGAAAAAAAAAAGACGAGGATAGAAAGAAAAAAGTCACATCTGCACCAAACATGTACAAACTTCATTCCTTGTCATTATTTTCTAAATAATATGGTATAGCAACTATTTATACAACATTTACATTGTGTTAGATATTATGAGGAATCTAGAGATGGTTGAAATATATGGGAGGTTGTGCACAGGTTATATTTAAATACTATGCCATTTTCTACAAAGAACTTGAACATCTGTGTATTTGGGTATCCTCAGGAGGGTCTGAAATGAACTCCCATCAGATACTAAGGGATGACTCTGTGTGTGTGTGTATATATATATATATTTTTTTTTTTCCCAGCAAGAATCATTTAGGGGAAGAGCATATTGTGCATAATGTTTCTGTGTCTTCATTTCTTTCTTCCCCCAAAGAATCTCCAGCAAATGTGCAGAAAGGATTGAGCAACCCAATAGTAGCAAGCCCGGTAGGTTTCTAGTTTTTTATCTCCACTCTCTTAACAAGGAAAGAAAAGACTTGAGCGAGTCCCTGTGTTTCAATCATCCAGGAAGCAATTCTGGGTGATAATAAGAGAGGAAAGCAAAGAAGGAGAGAAGAGGGAAATTACTGGCTTGGTCAAAGCTTGCAAAATGGCACCAGTGATTAAAACATCTTATGCTGTCCTCGGGCTGCCGAAGCTATCACTGACAAAAGATCTCATACACACACACACAAAAGGAAAGAAATTAGCCATTAAGAAATATTTCAGCATAATGCAATTATTACAGCTGTATAATTGAATGGGGAAACCATTGATCTGTAGTAGAAAGGAAATTGCTCTTCTCATTGTGTTCCTATGAATATGTGAACATTAATCTCCATCTATAATCAACGTTCATTTCAAATCTGATTGCGTGCTACTAAACACCCGTAGCTATGCTAACATTATGTTAATATGGTTCAACATCATAGCTCCCAGCTTCACAGCACAAATATTTTTCTTTGGCAATCAATAGTAATTTCAGCTGAGTGGATGGAAGTCACGTTTTAATGGTAATCTTTCCTCTAAGCTTCCAAGTGGAAACTCAGTTGGTGTCTTAACATGGCTGCAGCGCATTGCATATAATCAGATAAATTAACCTGAATAGAAACGGAGAGGGAAGAAGGAAGGGAGGGACTGTGGATCAGAAATAAGAAGCTAGCTGAGCAAAACTCTAAATCTAGCTAATAAATAAAAGTATGCATTAGATAGGGGGAAAAAAGTGAAGATGGAGAAGCAAATGGATTGGACGAGTCTGTGTCGGGGGAGAGATGCAGGAAGAACGCTGGGATTGTTCAGAAAGATAACTGCTCCTTCTGGCTATTCACCAAGGGGACAGAATAGCCAGGTTCCTGTGTAACCTGGGTTTTGCCAGAACAACCAAGACATTTGAGGATGGGACAGGAAGCTTGTCAGATCTGGATGCGTGCACATAACATCCTCTTTGCTTGTGAAGAAACCACTCCATCTCATTCATGCACTCATTTAGAGACAATGGAAAAATTATATACATTTCTGCCTTTATTAAAAAAAAAACTAGAAAAGTTTGAAAAGGAGGAAAAGGAAAGGAAGAATCTCCTGCTGAACACCAGAAATATGAAGATAAACAAAAAGTATTTCTGTCTGCAGAGAGCGGAGGGTCCAGAAAGGGAATCAGATGCATAGTATCAACCTTCACTTTGGGAGGACCCTGTATCCTTTCCACTTCTCCCCTGGCCATTATGATCTTCTTCTCCCCTGTTTTTTTTTTTTTTTTTTTAATATGGCGGGGTGGGGGGACGACTTTGCACTCATTTGTCAAGCCTCTTACTCAGTCCCCAGAGATCTATTCCTTCTCAGAGACACATTGACTCAGCTCCACACTCAAAGCTGATGTCCCCACCCCAGGGCCCCTCTCCATCCATACATGCTTTTTTTCTGAGAAGGACCAAAGTTCTGTCCTTGGTGTGTGTGTGCTGCATATTATAAGGCAAAGGGAAATAAAACAGCCCACAAGAAAGCCCAGCCTCTTCCCTTGTTCCTAGCATTCTGGTGTTATTTTCCCTTTCCTCCACAGCTCCCCTAGCCCTCAACCTTCTCCTTCCTGGATCCTGCTGTTTTCAAGATCAGAGGAAGAGAGCATTGTCTTCTGGCTGCAGGGCTCACACTGATGTGGAAATGGAGATCCAGGGAGGAGACCAGGGGAACAATGATAATAGGGAAGGGCAGCCTTACAATGTAAGAGTACAGTACGTGCTGCTGGAATTCAGAAAGAGAGGTTGACTAGGGAAACAGAAACTCCAAGGATGTGGCAGATACCGGAAATGATATGTACAGAATCTTCAAACTTTTTCCTAGGAACTTTGCAGCTTGGCCCACTTTATCATTCTCTAGAAACCTCAGCAAGGAAATTAATAGCCTGAGTCGATTTGTTTTCTTCCTGATAATTCTAAAGCAGGAAAAAATTTGCATCACTTTTATCTATTGTTTATAAGTTCAAAATACCTTCTTTCAAATGGCAGTAATTATTATTATTATCAAGTGTGGTCAGAGAGCAATATTAGGCACTGCTAGGGGCCCCCACTCAAATTCATCCCTCTCTCTATCCCTAACAATTTAATGCCTAACAACTTTAACCTTATCAGTTCTATTGGCCTTGTTGCGAGTGCCCTGACCTGGCCTCCCTGAACTTGGTGGAGTTCCCTTGTAATCTGTCTCCTACAGGTTGCCAATGAAACCTGCTCTATTAACCACGACTTTCAACACATTTGAAGACAAAGCATCCAGAACATAATAACCTGACTACATATTTTCAGCTTTGTGAAGTACTGGACAAAACTGTACTCAACCTACTGTTTGATGTTTAGAAGCCTGTTTTGAGTTTGCTGCTTATTAGCAAACCCTACCCGCCCCTCCCCCCAAAAAAAGTCATTTGGGAAATATTCAATATTCCCCCCCCTGAGAAAAACACACAATATGGCAACAAATAAGAATATATCCCTTTGTCAGCAGATTTTGTTGGAAGATATAGGGGGAAAAAACCTTCCTGCCGATTTCAAGAATCAAGTGCTAAAAGACATTATTTGGGGTATAAGGTTTCTACACGGTTGTGTGAAAGTACAGATGTTTCTAACATCTCTTTCCTTATGGAATTCGTCATACAAAATAGAGGGTTTTTTTTTAACACGAAAGTATATATGAAATTGAGAAGAAACATTTATAGCAATAAATCACTTCATTATGAAACCAATGTTTTATGAAAAACCGTACGTGGATCTATTGATAAAATGCCCAATGGACAGAAATTTGGTTTTAAAAAATAACTCACGTAAGATTAAAATTATAAAGTTAGCTCTGAATATAAATAAATAAATCTATATAAAAATATAAATAAGTACATAAATAAGTATACATACATAAATAAATTTAAATGCATAAACTTAAATATAAATACATATATAAATGAATAAATATAAATATAAATAAATATAAATTTACGGACCACACCAGTATGTTTATAACCTAAATGAATAAATAAATAAATAAATTGAAGCCATAAGAGCACAAAAATGTTTACAAGTTGTCATCAAAATGCTTAATTTTATAGGACAAAAGATCTTTAAAGTGCAAAAGAATATGTACCTTTATAATGAGGTAGAGTGACGATAAAAACATTTTCATAAGATACCAAAGAACTTTAAAATAGTGCAAGATTTAAAAGTTACCTACTTTAATAAAGTGACATATGTTCCAAGTTTATTGAAAATTTTACCCTGCTTGCCATTAGAGTGTCTTCCAGAAAAAAAAAAAAAAGTCACCTCGAAGGTAACTAAATAGTTATAATAACAATAATACTAACAATAAATGGCAATGACAAATGTAATCTTTCACTTTAAGATTAAGGTGATATTTTTTAAATGAGGAAAATATATCTGCCAGGTGAATGAAATTGGAATAAGTTTTTAACATGGATGCTGGAAAATATCTCCTTTGTTATAATTTTTTGTTTCTAAAAATAATATAAATGAATTAATTATGGCAATGTTCCTTTAAAGTCCTTTCTGTTTCTATCTCCATCCATCCTTTAGGAGATAGAAACAGAAAGGACTTTAAAGTCCCTTCTGTGTTTCATGTAACTAATAACATAAGGAAAGAGACTTTGCATAGTGTTATTTAACCTGCATAAAACTCCTCTCCAAGTCTCAAGGGTCTCCATTAACCTCTGGGCAACACCCTCAGGTTACTTTATAAAACCACTAATGGACATTAGTGAAGATAGATACTTTGTAGATTGAGAAAAGAAAAACTGTTGCCTAACTGGTGCATGAAACGGTGAAGAGAAATGAGGCTGAGGATGAGGGAAGCAGAGCCTGGGTGCCTTTCTTTTGCATTTTGATCTGTATGTCATCACCAGTGACCCATCCCCACCCCTAAACTTGATCACCTCAAGCCCGCTCTGCTGTTTGGCCCCAGCTGAGCGGTGCATGCTTAGGGTCTCTGGTGCAGTTGCCACTTGGACTGGAGTTATCTGAAGGCTTCTTGACTCAAAAGTCCCATGCCTGGTTCCAGGTGACCAGGTGGATGGAAAGGCTGGGTACTGGCAGAGCACCTGTCTCCAGGCAGCCACTGGGCATGGCTAGTTCAGCTCCCACTCGGCCTGGTGAGCACAGGACAGGTGGCCTTCTCACATGATGGCTGGCTTCCTCCAGAGTGAAAGTTACAGAGGACCCCAAAAGAATTTCCAAGGTTTCTTACAACATGAACTTGGAAGCCCAGAATATAGCTTCTGCCACTAACTATTGGTCAAGAAGATTACCAGGGCCAGTTCAGAAGTAAGAGAAAGAGAATCTGACTCTACTTCTCAATTTGAGAAACAGCAAAAGTGCAGAGAAAGAAGGAACAGAAGTCAGCCATACTCCTGCCTGAATTCATCGAACAGATCTGCTCCTGCACACTACCTGGGCTTAGGTGGTGGAAAGTGTGTGCAGTCAGGTACTTTTTAAAGCTCAAGTATAGTCTCTGTGGCTATGAAGCCTGATTCTTTTTCCTTAAGGTACAGGATCTGACAAAGGATTATTAAATTTTTTTCTGTTTTGGATATAGATTACTAAAAGGTAACTTTTAAAAAATGTTTTTGTTTATTATTATTAGTAGTAGTAGTAGTGATAGTAGTAGTACTGGGGATTCAACCCAGGGCCACTTTACTACTGAGCTACATCCCTAGTCCTTTTTATTTTATTCATTTATTTATTTATTTTTTAAGACAGGATCTTACTAAGTTGCAAAGGCTGGTCTCCAATTGGAGATCCTCCTGCCTCAGCCTCCCAAGTCTCTGGGATTACTGGTGTGCCCCATTGCACCCAGTGTGATGCTTATTGAGCATCTCTGGCATGCAGAGCTCTTTCTACAAATGATCTAATTAGATCCTCTCCACAAACCTTTAGGTAGATAAACTGTGTATTTAGATTTTACAGATAAGAAGAGTAAGGTTCAGGCCAGGCACAGTGGCATATGCCTGTAATTCCAGAGGCTCAGGAGGCTTAGACAGGAGAATTGCAAATTCAAAGGAAGCCTCAGCAACTTAACAAGGCACCAAGCAACTCAGAGATACCCTGTCTCTAAATAAAACACAAAATAGGGCTTGGGATATGTCTTAGTGGTTGAGTGCCCCTGAGTTCAATCCTCAATACCCACCCACCCCTGCAAAAAAGAAGAGTAAGATTCAGAGAAGTTTATGACTGTGCCAGGATCACACAGCATTTGGTGGTAAATGGATAACAATAACTCAATTTAGCTAAGAACAGCACCCAGCCTGGAAATTACTGTGTTTGGGAAAAAAAAAAAAATCTACAAAGGTAAACCTGTTAACTTCCATTTTGTGATATTTTTTATAAATTATAATTTCAAATTTTTCCTAATTTTAATTAGTTACCCTAGTTCACTAAAGTATAGCCCACGTAATAAATTACGTTATATGCTTTCTAAGGAAAATTATAAGACTATCACAGAGAACGAGGTAGGCTTTGAGAGGAAATGTACACATTTCCACGAAAAGAGACACCAGAAACTGTTATATGTAGTTGTCATTGGAAAATGAGATTTGAATTCAGTGTATCTGACAGAAACAACCATTTTCTTCTTTCTTTCTTTTTTTTTTTTTTACTTAGCTGTTCAGTGCCTCAGCAAATGCTGACCCTTCCCTGACCATATTTCCTCAGACCCCCTGAGTTTAGCTACAGCTTGATCCCCGGTTCTGATACATGTGATGCATCTGTGTGACTTTGTCCTCTGACCTCAAGCCCTACATGGCTCCCTCTGTCTCCCTGCCACACTTTCTCTACCTCTAACTCTTTCTCAATCTCTCCAACCCTCTTTCTATCTCTACCTGTGTCTTTACCCCTCCTTCCATCTGAGCTACACCCCCAGTCCTTTTTATTTATTTATTTGTTTGTTTGTTTATTTTAAGACAGGGTCTTGCTAAGTTGCCAAGGCTGGTCTCCAATTGGAGACTGGAAACACACTCCCATCAATGAGGACAGCAGTTGTGGACAGACATTCCCAGGAGTGTTCCTCACAGTCTCTCGTGGCTCCCAGAGGGACTGTGAGCCAGTTGACCCCAGCAGTGCCCGTGCCATTGCCGTTAGTGTCCCTCGTTCCCTGCCTCACACCCCATTCCCTGTTGACTCCTCCCAAGGACCCCGCATCTGACTCCCCTGCCTGGCATCTACTCTGGGCAGAAACCAAACTCAGACAGACATTGATTTGAATTGGTGCGATGAGCTTCCATAATTCTTCCTTAAACAAGTAAACAAAATAAACCCAAGTTTAAATGAATAAAATCACTGGAAAGTCCACTCTGTCCAAACAGCAGGGTTGTGTTCTCCTGATGCATGCACTGGGCCTGTGACTGTGGCTTTGACCTCCACGAATGGATATTAAGATGAGTCCGGGGCCACAGTCGGGCCTGAAGAAGCTGGGCTCCAGGCAGAGGGCCTTTCTGGGGAGACTGGAGAGCAGGACTCCGCGCCCACCCTGGCTTGCCCCTTGATCCCCCACGCTGTGTTTGCTCTCACGATGCTTTACGTGCGGTGACTAGGGCTGCTGACTTGCAGGAGCACATAGTCTGGGCAGAGAGACCCCGGGGATTCATTGTCTGGGTCTGACACAGCGCCCTGGGCCCTGGCCCTGGGGAGCTAAACAAAGTCGTCTCAAGATTACAAGCCATTTCACCACGATCAGAGGTGACGGCCTTTACTTTTTAACATCCCGCTTTTATTTGCAGGCTATGAAGTGTAATAGTTCACCATTTTGGTTTAAGTATCACCATAAAAGTCAGTGAGATGGAACAGGCAGTAAGTAGTTCTTTTACATAGTGTGGCTGAGCCTGGGAGCTTACGTCTTCATTAACCCACAGAAACGGCTCTGAAATAAAAGGAAATCAAACGTCAGGGCGGGTGCTCCTTAACAGTAGGCTCCAGTCAGCATCTGCATAGTGGAGTCCACCCCCCTTCTGATTCCATGCACCTGACCTTGTCCCTTCCCGGTTCTGAGAAAGTCAGAAAAACGAAAGCAGCCGATGAACATCATATGAGTGCTCCGGAGCACACAGTTGACCCATTCAACTTTGAGACAAAAAATGAAAAGCTCTCCCCCTCTAGTTGTCCAGCAGATGCCTCCGGATACCACCCCTGGGCACCAAGTCCTCCAGAGCAAGACAGCAGCACATCCTGTTGTCTCCTCCCGCAAAAGGCTGACCTCTGTGCGCCCGTGTGGCACTCTTGCGTTTGTTTCTCTGCAGTTGAGCAATCTTGGCTTTTCTCCCTAGAACGGTTAGATCATCTTACACCGGACCTCATATGTGCAGAGTTAAGATAACATATTTTCCCACAGGATTAAGGATCGACTTTGCCTCTACACATCCCCGCATGACAAATAGGGGCTGGCGCGTCTCCCTTCCTAAGATTCAACTCATTCTCCATCCTTCTGTATCCCAGCAGCATGACAAAGACCTCCTTGAACTGGTGACTTTACGGTGGCGATCAACTGCCTCTGGATTCAGACGACAGAACAGAACATTAAGGGCACCGAGGCAGTGCCAAGAGCAGTGGGTGTCCAGGACTCCAAGCACCTGCCACGGTCTTCCTCAGGTTAGCTCTGAGACAACTCCCTAGAGATGAATTTTGTTTCTAAGACACAGTTATCTTCTCCGGTATTTGCCAAACTGGCCTTGCCAACTTCTTTCTCTTTGTTCAGTCTATACAGATACGCCACCCTGATAAAGGCAAACGCCCCCACTAGTAATTTGTGAGTACTTTATCACTTCGTGTGCTTCCATCTGTATCCATCTCTCTGTCTGTCTCTCCATTTACTCAATGATTTACCTGTATTCTTTTCCAGATGTTTGGGATTGCTGGAAGTCGAAGCCCTGATTTGCAGGAGTGGGGTTGTTATTTAATTCAACATGATTTAAAGTGTCGCACAATCTGTCTATATTTGGAAATATCTACTCTCCTGGCATCACAGAGAACCAGACACAGCCTGAGGCCTTGTGTTTCCTGTTTAACTCAGCAACCTGCACAAATGTCTCTTTTACATATTATCAATGTGTCTTTAATAGTCTTGCAATTCTTGAAGCAATCTCAGTCTGAATAAGCAAAAATCCTGCAGGCTGTGGTATGTGTGGATCCAACTGGCTCAAACAACCAAGCAGAATTTCAAAATACACACACACACTAGCCTAGAACAGAATCTTTTCTGCTTTTTGAAGAACCCCCATTCTTAATTATTATATTTGATAATTGTTTCAGAGTCATGGGCTGGTAAAGGATCTTCCAGTTTATGTTGTTTTTGTTTTGGTATAAAATGGTGCAAGGAATAGCCTTTGCTTCTCCTCCTCCTCCTCCTCCTCCTCCTCCTCCTCCTCCTCCTCCTCCTTCCTCTCCCAGCAAAATATTTGCTACAAATAGTTTCTACAACCCTCCCTGAAGGGTTCCAACAACGACACAGATGTCTCTATGCACAACATTAGCTGTAGAAAGAAAAATTGTGTTCAAGAAGACGTTTTCCAGCTACAGGGAGAGACAAAGACACATTCTTAGGGAAAGAGTAATAAACTATGAGCCCTATTGGGGTAGCCTTGACAAGCCCTCAAGGTTAGGGATTCGGACACCCAACTAGCATCCTGTCATGTCTGTCCAAATGCAAGTACAAAATGGAATAAGCAAGGTGATAGGAATTGTTCCCCAGAATGGACTAAATCACCCTCATAATCACATCCCCGTTCACTATAGAACTTTTTTTAATGCCTGATTCAATTTTCCCTGCATGTTTAAATGGGGAGAAAAGTGAGGGAAGAGATTTTTGACAATAAACTGATGTCATCTTTTTACACCAAAGATAGAAGTGACTCAATTATTTCACTGTTGTATGGTTTATATATCTATCATTTATGAGTTTGATTACTGTGACTGAGTTCTAAAAGTCAGATCACCAGGAGAACAAGCAGTCAAATCAATTTTAGGAAATGTCAATCAAGAACCCTTCTTCACTTCTACCATTTGAACCTCCTTCTGGGAGTAGGGGAGGGGGCATGGGGGGGTTGGGGGTTATTAAACCTTGAGCCAAATATAAATGGTCATAAATCATTTGAACTGAATATTTCTGCAGGGATTCTTTAAGTCTTTCTATGAGTCTCTCCCATTGAGATCCCTCAGTCTCCCCTGGTTTCTGTCCTTCTCAAAGCCTGGTGGTCCAGTTTTCCTTCAGTTCTGTGAGCTATCCACCTGCTCCTTAAAATATACATTATCTTTTTTGCTTCATTAGCCTGATATGGATTCCATTTCTCCCAACCTGGGGGCCCTAAGTCCTGCGGGAGACATGAAGCTTCTTCCCATCAAGTGCCAAGTGAGGTATAAAGCAGCCACAATCTGTGTGACATCCGGGACCCAGCAGCAGGATAACTCAACTTTTATTAGGGAAGGTGTGAATCCTGCATCTTCTCCCCCGGGCAGAGACCAACAATCCTCCACCGGGGCCAGAATGAGCTAGTGATTGTCTGAGAACACATGGTTTGCACAGGCAGGAGCTGCTGGAGCTTGCCCAGGCGGCCCTGGCCAGCATCACGCTCTCCAGGGCCCAGGAGGAGGGCTCCTGCAGCACCCTGGGCGGTCGGGTGGAAATAAACTGTGTCTCCCGCCTGGGTTCTGGCAGCCAAAGCAGCACCAGCACCAGAGAAAGTTCGGACTCCAGACCCCCCCGAAACCAGGAAATTCCAAGCTGCAACTAAAATTGTAGCTGGCCGCCCGAGTTGCGCTCCCAGCTCAGTGCGCATGCTCCGCAGCCCCTGCGCCGCCTGCATCCGCACAGCAGCTGCCCACGTGGACTGAGTTATGGAGGCCCAGAACTGCTGAGGCCAAGGCCCTCCATAACTCTCCCAGTCTCTGAACCCTGGGGCAAGAGGGATCCTTCACCCTGTGTTTGCTTTAATACTTGGACAGAGCTGGCTGTTAATTTTAACCAGGGCATCAGAAACAGAAAGCTAACATTTGTTATTGTGGGCCAGAAACTGAACTAGAGATTGAATGAAAATTATCTACCCGCTCACTCTTTCCAACAACGCTTTGGTCAGAGTCATATTGTCTACAGAGAGTGTCCAGGATTGAGTGATGAGTATGCACCATGTTTGGAATGTGAGCCCAGTTTTGTGTGTGTGTTTCCTAAGTAGATACCTGATATTTTTCTGGTGGAACTGAGAAAATGAACTACAGCTATTCTCATGTGCCTTTTTTTAAAATTATAAAACCAGAACATACTATGAAATTTTTCTGTTCACAGAGCCAGGAAATGCTGTCTTCTAGGCCCAAGAGATTTTTTCCTGTCTGGACTGGCAAGGTTTGTGGCATTAGTAGGAGTGAACAGCTCACAACGGATATGATTTGGAGGACAGACCCTTGGATTAAGAATCAAGAATCCAAGCCGGCCCCGGGGCACAGGCCTGTAATCCCAGTGGCTCAAGAGCCTGAGGCAGGAGGATTGCAAGTTCAAAGCCAGTCTCAGCAAAAGTAAGGTGCTAAGCAGCTCAGTGAGACCCTGTCTCTAAATAAAATATGAAGAAGGGTTGGGATGTGGCTCAGTAGTTGAATGGCCCTGAGTTCAATCCCTGGTTACTCCCCCACCAAAAAAAAAAAAAAAAAATTAAGAATTTAGAGCCAACCTTTAGCTGGAATTCTATGTTTCCTCCATGACATGGGTTCTGCACCTGCTTTTTTCATGCCTTTAACTTGTCTATTGATAAGATAGGACATAACAGCAGCCATGTGCAGTGTGGATAAGGCAATGACTTTTGGTGGGTGAGGATCAATGACCCCAACCTCAGTGGGGATAAGCATTTATTAGTAATGTATAGATTTGGAAAATAAGGAGGGCTTTAGTTAGTTGTATCATTGTTTTTAAATTATCTGCAGATGGTGCAGCCCTTAGGACCTGCTGCAGGTAACCCTCCAAAGTCTGCTTCTTCTGCATGCCCTGGCATTATGAATTTACCAGAAAAAATGCAAGACTGCTACCAGAAAGGGGTTTCAAAGTCCATCACTTACAAATCCAGAAATCGAGATCTCTTAAAGAGAAGCCACTTGCCTAAGAACACACAATAAATGAGTGGAAGGGTCAAAGCTCAGGTCAGTCTCTCTGGATATCAAAAAGAGTTGTGGTATAAATGCGAAATGGTGCTATACCTATATTTTATGGCCATAAAACAATCCCAAATATTTCCAAAGAATCTGGTCATTTTAGACTCTGGTTCTTGAGTGGTATTTACTCTCATGGAGGGAACATGGAATTCCACAGATGTATGTTCAGGTCCTCATGTGCTGACAACCTCAGTGAGGAGGGAAGACAAGGCATGGACAGTCAGCACTAAGGCAGAAATGATGCAGGAAGTGTCACAAAGCTTGGGTGAGTTGACATTAATGGAACATGGAGGTCATGCTCTGGGAAGCAAAGCAGGAAGAAAGGGCCATCTTACCTTCTCCATGAACCCTTCCCAACTCAGGCTTCCTAAGCCCTTAATCACTAACCCAAACAGGTGATTTGCTTGATAATTACACGTTTATGGAACGTGATGTTTTGGGGGAAAAAATAAGAGATTTGGCATCAACAGTCCTATGTTTAGAGCTCATCTCTGCCCTTTGCTAATGGGATGATCTTGGACAAGTTCCTGTAAAGATCGTGCTTTCTCTTTTTCAAAGCAGGAACAATAATCCAGACTTCTCATGACTGGTCAAGAGCCGAATGAGGAACCAGATAGAAAACATCTATCGTTGTTCTTGGCTCGTATTGAACACAGAGAAACTTCCTTTTCTTCCATTGGACTGCAAACTTCATGAGTCTTCTGTAACTTAGCATCTCTCATGCCTCCTTTGCACCAGTATCAAGACTTCATTGACTGAGTTGAGTCAAGAGTGGTCAGGAAAGAGGGAAGACCATCATGGTTGGCTTGCTTTTTTGTTTGTTTTAAGCAAAGTTGGATCTATATTAGCTTCATAGAATACGAGAGTGTGAACTGGGTTTCTTAGCAACTCTTCATGATTTGGGGTCCATGATGAGCTCCATGGTTAGTCTAACGATGCCAATAACCAAAGAAGAAGTATCTCCCCAAACACCTCTGAGCCCAGTTGATTTTACTGGTGATCTCTTTAAAACTTGCATATGATAAACACTACAGCATATTCATTTTCACTGGACCTATAAACAGATGGAAAACCATATGATTCAATAAAATAAATAAAATATTTTTAGCAAAACTTGACAAATTAGTTTCCCGAAAATATCATTCATCATTATAGACATGAGCATGATATACTAAGATCAGTTAAAGTACTAAATAATCTATTTAATCTTTAAAAAAAAGTTTATTTATTTTATTTGTTACCATAAAAAGTGTACTTTATCATACGCAATGAGTGTTAGAAGGCATTCACATACTCACAGATTTCTATATAGAGATATGTAAATATTTTTCACATACATCTGTGTCCCAATGTCCCAATACAGAGTCCACATTTTCTGCAATCCCCCTCATAATCAGAAAATAAGTTAAGGCTTATTTCATTTTACTAATATCTCACTCACACACACACTTGATAAAAGGCAAACATTCATTCATTTATTTTCTAATTATGATGGGAATCATAGAAAATGTGGAAAGTATATCAGTTAAGGTCCAAACAGGAGATAAAAAACACATGGAAATTTGAACAAGAAGAGATTCATCAGTTATTAACTATGACATGGGGTCACCTGTTAAGGAGAAAAGATGGTTGTGAAAATCACAGAGAGTAGAATAAGCAGCAGCCACTAGCTCCAAGACTCCTGCAGGGACCACAGGAAGATGCCCTTCCCTTTCCGGGGCTGAGAGCCACTTCTGGCTGGGGTACTGTTGACGGGTGGAGAAGGGCCTCAAGGTGGGCACTCTGGGGCACTGGGGAAAGCCACTCACTGGAAATGCCATGTCCCTAGTGGAGGTGAGGGCCATTGGGTGCCACACCCACCGGCTGCCTCCTCCAAAGGAGCCAGGCTCTGTACAGGAACCATGATGAACAGCCTGTTCCAGTCAGTGTCTCTTTGCCCCCTCTACTGGCAAAGATTGTCACTGTACGTCTGAAAGGGAAAGGTATTCCAGCGTCCTGTTAGGGCAATGAAGGGTAGAGGTGACCAGAGCGGTGTGTTGATAATATCACATACAACAAAATATTAAAAAAATAAAGATCGTTGTAAGCCCTACAACCAAATGTAAAGACTTCTGTTGCTATTGCAATAAATATTCTTTCAGAATTTTTGTTTGGGGGAAGGATATCTTCTCATATTTCTGATTTTACCTAAGATTATAATTTATGATATTACTATATTGTTTTTTTTTACTTAAGATCATAAGTCTTGTTTTATATCATCAAAAGTCCTCTTTAATGTCATTTTGTTGGGTGCATAATATTCCATAATGAAATATTTAAGTATTTTTTATTGTTAAGTACTTTTTAATTCTTTTAAGAGTAATGCATAATTTGGATAAATTCACTGAAATAGAGGCCCTGGGTATATTTTCAATATAGTTTCAACCATATTTGAGGCTTCTACTATGTATTTTTAAGTTACTCTTTATAATTTTAAAGCCAACTTATATTTCTAAAAGAATATCCATGTAAGTGTTTATCTCACCACATCTTTATCAAAACAGATCAGGATCATATTTAAATACATATTTTTATGTAAAGAAAACATAATTTTCATATTTTTATCACTAGTAAGCTTAGCAAGTTCTTACATGTTTAAGTTCCACATTCGAATATTTGTTTAGTATATTAGCTATCTACTTGAATTTTTGTCACTTTTATTTTTAATATGCAAAACAACCACCTCTTGAAATGCCAAAATAATTAATATTAATAAGGCTACTGAAGCATAGACAGGTACGATAGTATTAACTATGAGAAAGCATGCCTTCATCACAGACCACGGATTGGGTGATTATGACAAAGGAGAAAGCTAAGGGTTTATTTCACATTATTTTTTATTTTGTACACTTTCCTGATAAATATATATTATTTCTCATAATTATGAATGCTGTATCTTAAAAATAAAACTATCTATTTTTTTTCCAAATTATGACCATAATTAGATTGCATGGTTAACACTGAAGGTTGAGCTGCTGAGACATCCCCCAGCAAAAGAATAATGTCCACCATTATTAGGTGACATTGCCGTGGAGGCCGTAGCCACTGGAAAAAGAAAGACATGTAGATGATGGTGATGAATAATGAAACTATTATCATCCACTCATATGATTCCAATAATAATAATACAGAAGACCTTTTGTCTTGAGAAATTTCTGACATCCATAAATAAAGTGAAGTAAGTCATACTACAAAAGAAAATTCCAGAAGGGAGACTCATTAGGAAGAAGACTAAGTTGTGGCCAAAAAAAAAGAAAAAGAAAAGGAAATTGCTCCTAGGATCTACTATAATAAATATCCTATAATAAGTGTACTATAATAAATGAAGCACTTCACCTTTGGGGGAAGTGAGGAGTTTCCCACAAATATTACTAAGGTGACTAAGTAACTAAAATAAATAGTTTCTCTCCGCTCATACCAGAGTCCAGAACACTTTTTAGGTGGATTAAAATGCCAATATAAAAACCAAATCAAAAACTAGATTAGTGTAGAGTTGGAAATCTGTTATATATATTCTAGAAATGACAGAAAATTAGAACTCTGTAAAGATCATTGAGAAAATGTAATATTTCTGTCTCAAAGATCTGAATTTTAAAATGTTAGATTGTAGGTGTAATAAAAATATACACGAAGCAATAGGGCAGATGGGAGAGTTTTACACTTACTTGGTTAACAACTTGGATAAATCACTAAGAAAAACATAACTCACTAAAAGACAAAAATATGAACAAAAAGCCTTCCCTCAAAGGTGAGGAAATAAGCTAACCCCCACTGATAATCAAAGAAGATTCTCCCTGGGGGGCCTGGGGTGATATGCGGACAGGATACATAATGAAGCTGGCAATCCTCTCAAGACTTTGCTGGATGTTTTCGTTAGAGCCATCTGAGTTGCTGCTTAACTCAGTTTCAGACAATGACAAATTCCTCAACTCCAAAACATGTTTTTCTTCCAGTGAGACTGGCTGTAAGTCATCATTTTCCAAGTGTGTGTATGTGTGCCTGAGTGTGACATGGAGAAACTCTAAATCGGCACCCAGACGGATGGGAACCACAGCGTGACCTTCATCTCTCTCGGGGTTAGCTTCCAACAAAATGGTTTAGATTTGTTTTGAAAGATCTTCCCTGGAGAAGTATTCCCAAGAGGCATCTCGTAGACTAAACCTTTGGCTCTGGTTGGCACACTGCCCGCCGTGGTCAGGCCCTGGGAATGCTGGGGAACCCTGCAGGGGGGTGCAGGCGAGGTCTGAGAGAGGGACCCAGCTCCAGGCCCTGGACTCTTAATTTATGTCTCTGCTCTGGCCTCAGCACTGAGCATGACCAGTCTTTCTGTCTCTGCTGTGGACAGGGAAGGAGTGTGGGGTTCGTTTGCAGTGCTGCCACTCACTCTGCACACACCCACCTGTGTTTTGCAACAGTAGAAAGAGGGCTGGAGTGGGAGAATCCCAGTCTGTTCAGTAAGCAGTGTGTGACCATGGATAAGTTACGTGAGCCTGTGGATGTTCACCTTCTCACCTAGAAATCGGGGCTCACTACTCACTCTGCTTCTGAGACTAGGTGGATTGGGGGAAACTACAGCTGAGTTTGAGATAATAATGCAAGACTCCAAGACAAATCAGACTTTGGGAATTCATATCTTGCTTCCACAACTTTGGAACTTCTCTCTGCTCAGTTTCACCATATATAAGATGGAAGTTATTTCTTGTGGAATTATTATAAAAACCAACTGAATAATAAACACCAACAAGATATCAAGGCGGAGAATAGTACCGTTATCACTAGTTCTCCAGGTTTAGGAAAGCCCTACTCTTGAAGCCCTCTTTCCTCCATCCTCTTCTTAACAATCTTGTGCAACGTGCTCTTTCTACTTCATATTTCATATTTTTCCCCACATTTGACGCCATCTGACACGATTAATGGTATTTTCCTAACATAAGCCTCACCTACCCAAGGTTCAGAACTACAGCTACTCATTTATTCATTCAGCAAACATTTGTCCAACATCAGCTGTCTTAGGCTTGTGCAAGGTCTTTAAATACAATCCTGACAGTCCCAGTCATTTAAAGCCAAGTTTTAACCCTGACGTCCACAAGTCCACAGATCCTTTCAGGACCACGTGATAAGTGGGAAATAGAGTCCAAAACATAGCTCTAAGGGAAAGAGTGTGGGGTAGAATCCGCTCTAGCCGTGGGGTTAGGAAGACCCCTAGATGACCTGGGCAAGGTCTGGAGGTATCTGGCAGGAGAGAGGAGCACCCCAGCCCCCAGGGAACAACGCTTAGGGACTTGGAGCTTTGAGCATGCAGGAGCCCTTCAAGGGAGGTGAAGTGGGAAGTGTGAAGCAGAAGGGATGAAATGAGGGGTGGCTGAAATAAGTCAAAGGGAAGACAAGCAAGGGACAGAAGTGACTTTGAAACCTGACTTGAGGAGTTTGGACATTTCCCTAAATATTCAAGGGGGATTTTAAACATGTGGTCACTTGTCTGGCCTGACCTAGTCAGATCTGTGTTTTTAAAGTTTACCTTGAATTTGGGGCATGTACTACCTCTTTAGCCACAGGACCCACCATGCCTTGTTGCCTCATCCTGGAACTCCTCCCACAAACCGCTGATGAGTTTGTATTACAACCCTGCTGGTTAGTTGCTAAGGAATTGATACAAGGTAGTGACTTTAATGCTCTCTGAAGGTTGGGAGGAGAAAATATGTGTAACAGGGATGTGAGATTATAGGGGGAAAGAACAACTAAAAATCTACTTAAATAAAATGAAAAAAGACAGAAAAATAAATGGTTGCAAAGATGGAGAGTCCCCAAAACTCTCCTACGCTATAATTTCTGGAATTGTTGAGTGATACAACTTTGCAAAACTTTGTCATCCGTACTCATTTAGCTGAACATCTGCAGAACCCTGTGATCTAGCATCTTCATTCCCAGATATATGATCAACTTCTCTGTGCACATGTGTGCACCCACAGTCACGTACAGGACACGTTTTAGCAGCATTCTTCATAATAACTCCAAACTTGAAACTACCCAAATGGACAGTAGATAGTGGATAAATAAATGTTCCTAAGTTCACACAACAGGCAACTAAAACCCAAATGCTCCATACCTTTGTATGGATAAATCTCTACATAATATTAAGTGAAAGAAGAAAAATGTAACAGGGTGCATGCTGAACGAGTCTGTGTACTAAACATGAAAATTTGCTATTAAATAGTGATTCGTTTGGGGCGGACATCAGTGCAAGGCTGCAAGAGGGTCACAGAGGGATTCTGGGTGCCTGGTCCTCTTTCCTGATCTGGATACTGGTTTCATGGATGTGTTCAGTCTGCCGAAATATGTTCAAATGGAAAAAAGGATATTTACAATATGTATAACTTCCTGAACATATTTAGACTTAAAAAGAGTTTGCCTGTTTAAAAAAAAATAAGTTAGAGGTCACCACCGATATTGCTATGGCAGTTAGATCAATTGAAGATTAGTGGGACCTGAACCAGAGACATAACTGCAGTAATTACTCACCTAATTCTGTTAAGGGTCCACCCTGCATCAAACACCGTACTAGGTGTGAGGACAGCGGAGCTGCAGTACGTCGGAGATGGAGGAAGTCCTCAATCACTCCCTGCCAGACTGTCTATAAGGCCAAGGCAATCCAGACCCAAAACAGGGGGTGAGAGGCAGCATAAGTGGGTGAACGATGAGGAATTTGGGGGGAGTGGGTTACTTTAGATGGGGGGGCTCCTGTGTATCTCAGGCTGCTAGAATTAGAACCTCTGCACAATTAGTGGTTTTCAAACCTGTAAGATTCCTGTGAATCTCGAGGCAAAGGATTTCTCTTGTCACTGACGGTGAGGTAGGATTTCGACAATGCTCCCCTGAAGAGGGTGGCACATGTGGCGAGATCAACACATCACACCCTGCCAGCACAAATGGATGATCCAGGGCTCATAGTACCATAATTGAGCATCAGAAAGTGTCTTTTGCAAAATTCTCCACGGACACTATCTTCCAGTGCTTGGCCTGTTAGAGGATCCTGTTGGCTGCTTGCAAAGTAGACTGCATTCCAAAGGTACCCTGAGAACATGTTTAATCAAATCTTCCTCAACATTTTCTTTCATGAGTTGTTTTCTTCTACAATTCCCTGGTATTTTTTTTAAACATAATTGGTGTCTCCTTGTTACCAGAGCTTTCTTAACGAATTCTACATTTGAAAGGTTTCCTTAAACTTTTTTTTAATTTTAATATCTGAATAATTTTGGATTTCACAGTTAGTCCAAACATCCCAGTAACTCTGAGATGAGTTAGAGAGCTCACTGGAAGAAAAGGTGTACATATCATATTTTTAAAGAAGGGCCAACACTAATATTGAAGGGTTTAGCTTTTAATAATATCACTGGAGCCTCTAAAAATAAATGTGCAAAAAAATGTAAAATTCTAATCACAAATTTTCATGGTAGAATATGCAGCAAAGACAACTTGAAAATATCTCAGCTTTTCAGAAGGAGTTGCTATAGCTAGATTTGATTTTGTTTGGTCCACACTGGCCCCTCCCCTTGTGTCTTCCAAATCTGCCTATTTAAGGATCTGGGCTATGTACTAGCACTTTTTAGAAGCCTTTCCTGATAACTTCAGGGCAAGGATGCTTTCTGTCACCTTTTATTTATATGTTTCTCAGAAATGATTGAGTGAGAGCATGTCTACCTGCACAGCGGCCTGTAAGCATCTTGTAAAAAGAGACTGCTTCTGAGTTAGTTCGGCATCTTCCACAACAGCATCATCACCACTGCCACTGTCACCATCTTCGCCATCATCACCTTCAGTGGTAGCACTCAGGGAGCACCTACGCTTTGTGGGTGGGGAACTGCTCTGATCTCACTTCATTCTCCCATTGAGTTCATGGAAGAAGATATCTCAATTGCTCACTCTTTGCCGATGAGAATCTGGGCATGGAAGAAGCAAGTAACTTTCTTTAAATCTCTTGAGTTAGAATTGAAACCCCAGGGAGTCTGGATGCAGCCCAGGCTTGTCCCTGCAGTGCCACTGAGTCTCCTACTTAGCTCAGAACTAAGTGCTGTGGAAATTCATAGACACCCATTCAGTAAACTGGACCCAGGGCATGACTGTGACTATAGATTGGGTTTAGATAGGAAAACAAACAACAACAACAATAAAAAAAAAAAAAAAGGAAAAGAATCCAGTCTCACAAATGTCTTGTGGTGAGTTTGAGAAAGACGGTCTTCATTCCAAACTGCCAGGGACCCTTGCTGCACTGGCGTCTGTGAATAGGCTCTAAGCACCCCCGGAATCATCCTGATCCAACAGTCTCACAGCCAGTGTCTCATCATGTCCACCCAGCTGCTGGTTAGGATTCCCCAAGAGGCACACTGTGAGGACAGGTGGGATTCTCGGGGTGGAACGGATGCTACTTAAGCCGTTGGCAGCCAGGCGCTTTTTCCATTCCCTTTATGAACTCCCATTGGCTTCCATTATAAAAATGAAGGTGCATTCCCACGGGATCAAGCATTTGGCCTCACGAATAGAAAAAAAAAAATGACCCATACAAAAAAAACAAATCCTTTTCAATCAGCTGTTTAAAGAGAAAATGATAATGGATGAGAGACCCTGAAAGAATAATGATAACCACCTTTGGAAAGCAGTTCTGAATGACATAGACTTGAAACATTAGACTTGGAAAAAAAAAATATATATATATATATATATATTAAAGCATTAAAGGAGATGCATACACTTATTTATTCATTTACTTTTTCACTCACTTATTCACCTTTTTATTAATTTATTCAGCATAGATAATTGAATGCACTGTGTACACTCTGGTCAATACCAAGAAGAAAGGAGAAACTAGAAGGCATCTGAGAAGATCAGGAGGACTTGAATTTGGGGAAATGCAGAAGAGCCACAGCCCAGCAGTTTCCATTTGGACTGCCACGTTTGAGAGAAGTACAGGTCACACTCTGGGCTAGATCCTGTTCTACAGCTGACCTGCTGATGCTTTGAGCAAAGTGTGGCATCTGCTCTATTTCCAGTTCCTGTCTGCAAAGCAGAGAGGGATATCTGACACAAGAAGATGGTTATGGGGATTAAATGAATTCTTATTTGTAAACAAATGCCGATCCACCTTTTGCAATCTGCATGAGTTACAGGATGATGAAAATTATATATGTATGTAAGTACATATAAACCACATATGCATGCATACGCACATATACACACCCACACATTTACGCATACATATGTACATAGGAGTTTCGAATGCACCATTCCCTAAATATGCTGCTTTGACATATTGACTATTAAGTTCATAGTCACTTGAAGGACCACAGATATAAGGACATTCTGATGAACCTTCTATTTTCTTAAAAACAGGAGACAAATTTCCCATGTAAAAACTGCCCTCCCTTATACCAGTAAAAAAGAAACATCCTTATCATTGAGGACAGGAAGTTGAGGCCAAGAGAGTTTTATACAAACAAACCTTGTAAAATAATCCTTATCTTCCTTTAACCTCCTCATATATTTTAGTTACTTCTCCACAATTTCCTCTGTAGCATAAAAGAATTCACTTGTGCCAGTTCTTGGGGCCTTCATGTCCTGAAGAGATCCCATGTCACATAAAACTTGTATTCAATTTGCATGTTTTTTTCCTATGAATCTATCTGTGCCAAATTAATCCTCAGGCTCAGCCAAAGACTTTAAGAGAGTAAAAGTACAAATTTTGCCTCTGCAATAGTATGCACCACATATACATAAACATATACAGAGAGTGTGCTTATGTAAAAAATATATAGTATAAATATATAAGTGCTGTGCATAGTACCTCATCCCTAGCAAACACTCAGCTGGCTATTTGGCAAGCATTATGCCAAGCTCTATCTATGTGATTTATATACTATTATTATTATTATTATTATTATTATTATTATTTAGTGTCAGAGGGGAACGAAGGGAATAATGAACTTTTATATGTTAAAAAAATTATATACTGAGTTCCTATCATGCACAAGACACTGGAGCTTCCATAATAAAAAGAGACAGGTGTGGTCACCAACTCCAGAGTGCTTTCATTTTAGCCAGTCACTGTGGCTGGGCAGATGAGATATAGACGTGCTCAGATAGAGCAGATTAGAGAGAAAAGGAATTTGGTGAGGAAGTTCATGAGGTCAATAAGACATGTTTGAGGGTAACAGGAGGAGCTGACAGTAAGATACACAGATTTGGAATTTGGTAGCGTCTGGGCTTTATTGTAGACTTTGGGGTTATCAGAGCTGGGTTGGGAGGGGGAAACAGCCTCGCAGATAGGAAAAAAATGAATGAGAAACAATGGGAGGTGAAGGAGGGAATTCTTAATAACTCTACAATTTTTAATTTGAAAAATAGAGAAATTTTACAATGACGAATGCTGGGAGGAAAAAGAAAAAGTTCAGAAAAGTAAGAAAGCAGGGATCATACAAGAATTGAGGAAATACAGAGACTATAGGGAAGGGTGGAGTAAACAGGATCCTCTGGTCACAACCTAGGAAAGCAGACATTGAACCCAGCAGACCAAAGGGTTGCACAGATTTTGTTACATACGCGTTCTGATGGCAATTTGACAGGCCAGGCTTCGAGATACTTCCTATGTCATGAGGCTCTTGCTGTCCAGCAGAATCTCATTTCCTGAAATTTGTTCCCATTCTGCTCATAAGAACTCCAACCCTACAGTTTACAAGCACTCTCTCACACCCTGTCTGGGCCTCCCTCGCAAGACTCAGGCAGAGCCATGATCATTATCTCCATTTACAGACGAGGAGGAAATGGGTTCAGAGAGGCTAAATAATGTGTCCGAGGTCTTGCAGATTTATTGACATCCTGCCACACAATTGGTATTCTCTACCTGACCCTGGCCTTGGAGAAGTGTGTCTTCTGAGACATATTTTCAGAAATTATGTTCTATGCAAGGTCTGAGAGGGGCACTTTGGATCCATATAATCCACGACATTGAAAGAATTAACTTCCTTCAATCCTTTTGGAAATGAACAAATAAAGAATGGGTCAGGGAGAAAACCAGGTATTGGGGCATTTTCACAGTGCCCCTTCTTCACCGCCCAAAGCAGACAACTGGGCTGGGTCTCTAGTTGCCTGACTGGAGCCTGGGTGATGCCCTCTTCCCCATGGGTGCTGTACTTCCTCCATCCGGGGGCCCAGGACACATGCCATCTCTCTTGGGTTAGCATTTTGTTGCTGCTGACTTAGGATCTTGGATCCAACCCTGGTTCCCTCTCTCCTATCCCTCAGTCAGACCTTCCCATTTCTAAAGTCAACAGCTTCCCTAAAACATTGAGACACAGGGTGTCACAACCCAGACACCAACAGCAAGAGCCAACAATGAGGGGAAGAAGGAACCCAGTGGAAATGGGGCCTCAGTGGCAGAGAGCAGAGAGGCACAGGAATGAGAGCAGCCAGGAGGAAGTGGCACGGGCTTGAGATTGAGGGTGTCAGGCACAAAAGTCACAGCCCTGGGGGTTCAGTCAACAGCTCCTGTGGGAAGCCCCTGTGTGTGTGCAAAGGAGGTGGAATTCGAAAGCTGAGCCATCAGAACAGCGGGGGCAGGTGGAGCTAGAACCAGCCCTTCCCAGTCAGAAATGGTTAGGAGGTGCGCAGGGCAGGCTTCCACAGGACACTGGAGCACTGCTCTTTAAGCCAAGGTTAAATTACTCGTGCATGAAAGAAGCCATAAAAAAGGGGGCAGGGGGACTTTGGGGCAGAGGACTCCTTCCATATTTCACAGCCTGGTGGGTCTGTGAGGTTGCTCAGGTCAGGATGGACCAATTTGACCCTGTGTTAAGAGGAGCCAAGCTTCAGCAGGGAAGAGCCATAGGCTAGGAGGCAGGCCCCAGAGCCGGACAGAGGCTAAAGTCATTCAAGGTGCCCAGAGAGATCCCAGTGTGCTATTATCAGATACACTGGAAGGGAGTCAGAGGAATCTTCTGGAACTCCCAATTCAGAATACTAGGATGTATCAAGATGTTTTGGTCCTGTTTCCCAGATCTGAGACTTTGGGCTGATTGTGGCTGAGGATTTTAAATTATGTTAGATGACTAGACGATTTCCTCTTGAAAGTTCAGGTTTTAGATAGCTTGCATCATTCTTTTTTTTAAAAAAAAATTTAATATACATATAAAAGTATAATATAAATAAGAAAAATATAATGTGCATATATAGATGTGACCAGCACTCAGATTCAGAAATAGAACATACCAGTACCCTAGAAGTTCCTACCATACTTAACTCTTCAAAAAAATATTATCTCTTAGCAACTCCACCAACTCCAAGAAATACTATTATGATTGAAATTGCAAATAAGTAAGGAAATTCTATGCAATATGTGGACTTTTCATACCAATCTATTATGGACTTTCACTCTCTGGCACACTTTCCATACAGATCTGTCTTGCAAAGGGAATTACAGCCCATCTCCAACCTGCCTAGGAAAACCCATAGAGATTCATTTTCTATATTCAAATTGGATGCATAGCTGATGGCAGTGGCTGTTCTCCTGTACTGTCACTCAGAAGTCAGCCCTGTGTCTGAACAAATGGCCTGAGTCCTTGGGAATGATTGATGTCCTGCTCATCTTCCTTCCAAGTTCCAAGGCAGCAACCAACATGGAAAGGGCAATTTCCACCAGCAGCAAGGATCTCTTTACCCACAGATTCTCAGAGTGCTTGGCATCCTTTCCTTCACAGGGCATGTATACCTGGAAATCACTAGGAGTCTGCTTCAGGTTGAGCCCAGAGTCTCTGCGGGGACAAGACTGGGGCAAGAAAGTGGTGCAAATATTCCCTTGGAACTGTGTGCAAGATTTTTGATGAATTTTCTGAGGAAATTCTCTAAGGCATTCAATATTCCCACACCTGTCATTCTCCAAAAAAGTTAAGAACCTTTCTATTAAACTGTGAGTTATTTGAGGGCAGAGACATTGACCTTCTGTAACCTGAGATGTTTTTCCAACATGATGAGCCATCAACCTGTAAACAGGAAAACGTGGGAATTTGGAGTCAGACACCCTGCCCTTCCCATAGGTGACTCTGCCCACGACATGAAGGGTTTCTGGAAAGTCCAGCTACTTCCTCTTTTCTCTGGGATCCCTCCTGAGCAAGGTGACATGGGGAGGATGCTTAGGCTCAGAGTGATCTGGATGTTTCCAGAGGGGTAGCCAATATGAAGTCAAGGCTGGCCAGGAGATGGTAACATCACCCAAAATAGCCACAGAAGGGCAGCAGGGGCAGGATGTTCTCACAGGTCTCAGTTGATTAATTAATCTTTTCACCACCTCCAATCAAGCTCAGCCAGGAAATGTTCTCCCCCTAGGGACCACCTATGGTCCTCCAAAGCACCACCCCATACATACACACATACACTATGTGGCCCTGGCCATTCTTGGTTCATGTTCTTTCCAGTTCCTGGTCTTTCCATTTTGTGGTTTGCCACCTTAACGTAGCACCCGTGTTCTGAGAGCATGAGCTTTGTCTGCAGCCACCACCGGAACTAGCATAATGCCAGACACCCACAGGTATTCAGTAAATGCCAGCTGAATGTAAAGTTCTTAATAATGAAGCCTGTGGCTAAGTTGAACTTGAAATTATGAAAAAAAAATGTATATGTGAAAATTTATATAGTTCCCTCTGCTCCTCCAAACCCAGGAGATGACAGAGAGCTAATACCCAACTACCAAATGTGAGAAGTATTCATTGTGGGCTCCTTGATGGTGGATCTGTCCTTTAGTATTCTTTGTAAGTTCTTCCATACACCAAAAATTTATTAGACGTGTGTTTCATCATACCCTTTAAACAATGCCTTTGACTTGCAGGTGCTACATAGACAGTATGTCCTGTCACTCTTAATGACCATCCACAGTCCCAGCCTGGGGGACAGGTGATTCTTATGCCAAGGTTCTCTCCAACAGAAGGGGAAGAAATACAGAAGTTAATAAATTAAAGGATCTGTTTTAGATTTTCAAGTATATAACCACCAAGGGGGCAATTCTAAGAGGTACAGAAGGAAGAAAATATTAACTCATTTAAAAAGTGATATTATTAGGAACAGTAATATCTACTATTGAGGAACACATTTAAAATGCTGAGTGTTGAACACATGGGTAATTACAAAGAATCTCATACTTTCTCAAGAAGGCAATAAAATTAACATTACTTTTATCTCCACTTTTCAAATGTAGAAGTTTGGTTGAGAGAGGACAAGTAATTTGGCCAAGGACACAACCAGAGCCCAAATCAAGCCTTGTTCTGTCTGATCCTACAGCCAGTGTTAAGAATTGAAAGCAAACAGATCACAGCCAGGGTTGT